>NC_089423.1:4362370-4985566 GCF_013426205.1 Metarhizium brunneum | reverse complement strand
GCGTCAAGCTAAGGTGCCTTGCTGCCTTGGAGCCATCATTGCTTTGGTGTGTGATGATGATCAGAACCCAGCTGGTGTCCATTCAATAGGCCAGACCAATAACGTCATTATGCAAGGCACGTAATCGCCACGCAAAGGGGCGGGAAAAAACAAGGAATACTACAACACCGCGTCTTGCCGTCGCGATATATGCGTCGTGCCCTAAAATGAGTTGGCGTCGTCGGCAACTGGTTCTCACGCATTGATGCCCTGTCACGAGTCACAACTGCCACGGCCTCCCACTCACACCTGAACAAAGCCAGGCAAGGCTGGCCGACAATGCTTGGGCTGAAAGCCGGCTTTGCTGATCGACCTCTCACCACCACCACATCGATTGTCTGGCTGGCTTAGTACTACTACTTGCACACGCCAGCGCGTCATCGCACGGACAGTCACGTCAACCACAACAAACATTGCTGCCCTGCACACGTCTATACCATAACTCCTCCGTACCCATGTACGTAGCGTAAATGGGTGTCGTACCAATAGACATAGACGAGGAAAAGACAACCAACAAGGTCCCCATCCATGGACACGTCCTGGTTTGGCACCCTGGTGAAGCCAAAGGTAACCCCGAGGAAAAGCGATGACAAGACGAAAGACGTCCTATTCGTTGGAGTGTGTGCAAACCGTCTCGCTAGACTTGCATGTGGTAATTTCCATCGGCCTTGCGGCAAAGTAACTTTGCAGGTGGCATTGCGAGCCTGAACAATGATATTATTGACCAGAGGGTGAAATCGTGCAGCCACCCGTCCGCTATCTGATGTATATGCGCACATTTTCAATATATTTCAACACGCAGTTTACCACATTCTAGCCAAGTCCGTGTCCCCTAATCATTCGCCATGGCTACCGTGTAAACATTCCCAATCAACAGCCATCTATACCCACCATTCCCCGCACTCTAGTATCAAAAGAGAAAGAAAGAAAAAACATCAAAGGGTATCCTAGCTCTTCTAAAGTTCATCTGCACCCGGAAAGTTCATACTGGCCCCCATCTCGCTGTCCATACTATCCCAGAAATCTTCCCTTGGAGGCCTGGGACTTGTGTCCTGCGAGGCGGTGTCCTTGTTGCCTCCTCTGCTCCTGGTGACGCCGGCAAAGTCATCTGCCATGAGACGAGCGACATTCATCCCCATGAGGGCGCTAGTCTCCATGGTTGAGATGAAGCTCTCCACTCCAGAAGTATAGTATAGGCCTCTGCCGACAATGGGATCCTGGAAGGTGACGCGCGGGGATTCAATCGGGTACGAGTAAAACCAGTGCGGGTAGTACCATGAGATGGGCTCTACTTCGCCCGTAGTTTCGTTGCATATAAAGCAAGACGGAACTGGTGTGCCGAGGATATCAGACAGAAAAGTTGAATTGACCGGCTCGGCTGAGAAAATCTTGTAGAGGAACTCCTTCCCTTGTGTCTTGGGATTTGTGACTGTGCGCAGGGTGCTGATGGAGTAAAAGCCGGTACGGCCGACTCCCTCCGGGCCTTCATGAGCTTCCTCGTCTTTGCCGAGAGTTGTGTATACATTGCTCGGAGCCTTTGTCCCTGCTTCAAGACCGAAGAAGCTTGGCTGCAATAGGAAGGGAGAGGTGAATAGAGTGACGTGGAGCTTCATATAAGGGATCGTATCAATACGATGTTTGATTACTCCCTTGGCAGCTTCGATGCCGCTGAACTGCCAGGGTGATGCGATTATAACATTGTCAAAGGCGGTGGGCAGCTTGGCGGCTTTTGATGTCGAACCCGACGATTTCGTCGAGATTAGATACTTGGGAGCAGATCCAGGCTTGTCGGCACCCTTTTGAAATGCGAGGGTGGCAACAGAAGTGTTGGGATAGTAGACTGCACCACTGTGCTGAAGCAGCTTCTCAAAGATTTGCCAATTACCTCCAGCAACGGCGACGGCACCCTCGGTAGAGAACGACACCTACAAGAAGATGAGCAACCTGGTCAACTGCCAAACGCATTGTAGCAAAAAAAAAAAACTCACCATTGCCTCTAAACCGTGGATGTAGGCCATGTTGGAGGCATAGTTGACCCGTGTAGCCGACTGCATGAGGTCTCGAACAAAGTCCGGGTTGATCTTGAACAAGAATTTAGCATCGAGTTTCCAGAGCGCTATACACGGCATGCCTTTTCTGTCGCAAACTCACATTGTTATCTCTCAGATACTGCTCGCCCGTCACACCCGTCAACCTTAACAACCCCAGCTCAAAGGCCCTCTGCGTCAACGACCGAAACGGGAAATACGGCGTCTCATAAAGGCGAAGAAAAGTCCCGACGGCGCTCTTGACCAGCTGCACAGCCCTGTACGGCGCCAGGCCATACTTCAGAAACAGCTTTGCAGCATCCCACCACTTGGAAGCACCTGCCTCTGACCGAAACAAGATGGTCTTGCCATCCCAAATAGCTGTGTAGTCAGCAGGCTGGGGTTCCGTCAACCCCGTCAGCGACAAGTCGAAGTCCCGAGTAGCATTGTACATGATGTGGTTGTCCTTGATGAAGATGGATGCTCCGAGCTCCACGGGCTGCCCGGGGTCGTTGAAGGCATTCACGGTGACGGTACGACCGCCGATGTGGTCAGTCTTTTCGAAAACCGTGATATTGACAGCCAGACCTTCTTCCTCGGCATACTTTTGCAAGTGGTATGCAGCTGAAGTGCCGGCAGCACCGGCACCTGTATATTTGCCATGTCAGTAAGTACGCGGCCAACGTCACAGCATGTTGCTCCCAATCTGTCTGGAGCTTTCCGGTCCAATCCAGCCCCAGATTCCGCCCATCCTCAAAACCCATCCAAGAAGGATTATCTACGTACCGATAATAGCGACATTCTTAACCTCCTTCACACGACGGGGGTGGTTCGTCGCATCCCGTGCCGCAGCCGCCGCCGCCGTGGCGAGAGCCACCAGCTTCAGTAGTGGGAGATGCATCGTGGACACTTGCTGACCGGCTTGACTCGGAATGCTTCGTGCAAATCAAGCAGTGACATGTGCGGACGCAAGGACTCTGCGGAAGAGAAAAGGCGGTGGGAGGAGGGGTCAGAAGAGGAAACGGCAATGCAATCAAAGAATCGCAAAGCAAAAAAAAAAACTCTGAAAAGTTAAAGGGATACGTCGTATCTCTTGTTCTCGCGCAATAACGCCAATGTTTGCTACAGGCGCCCCATGTTTTGGACTGTTGGTTGTAGAATGTCAGCAGCAGAGTGTACAGAAGGCTCCAAGCTTGCGACGAAAAAAGTGGGCACAGGGACGTGGGGTCGGTGCAGATGCCGGCCCCACACTGCGCCGATGCCTATCATGCCTTGGTCTAGCTAGTCCTTGGCAAACTAGCACTTACTGAAGTAGGCTAGCAGCTACCCCACAGGGCAGTAGCTCTAGCCGTGAAACAAGCATGCAGAGCATTTTGGTACTGCGCCGACTTGACATTCGCAGACTTCATCTTCCCCGACATCAAGACCGTTTAAATCATTTGAGTCATAGAAAATTGATAACTCCATTTCAGCGCTACACTAGCATCCATCGCGTTTTAGCCTACCAGAGCCAGTTTTCCCTTGTCGCAAACAACGCTTCCGCAATCTTGTCCATGGCCTCTGCCAGACATATAGATATGGACCAGCTGTCCAAGGGGAGGGAACCTTGAACATGACCAAAAAAAAAAGGGTTTCCCAAGTTGTACACAAAAATGCCTTAAAACACCTTGCCGCATGCAAATTGGGCTTTGTCGCAATGGACTTTGCGCCACAAAATTCAACGCAAACAGACCCCAGTAACATCTCCCGAATCTCTGGTCGCCAAATATGTCTATCGCCCGCTGTCAAGAATGTATAAAAAGAAGATATACGTCAGAGAAAGTAGCAGAAGAAGACAAACTAAATAAAAATGGGTACAAGGCTTCGTAATTCCAATAAAAACTCAACTATCGACAAGTCGTGAGTTCCGTGTTGCCAGCATGCAATCATGCCGTCAGGATTGCGCGTTAATGTCAACTCTCTTCATCGCTGGTGCTGTGGCCACTTTCCACTCCTCCTGCGGTTGCGGCCGAACTGCCGCCGGTTCTAAACACGGCATCGGCGCTGGCACTTTTACTTCTGCATCGAATGCTTCCAGGTGCGGCCTCTGCGCTGCCAATAGACGGGCGCTTGGCACTGACAATGGGACGCTTGAAATTGGGCACATCATCCGTGTCCATTCGCTCATACATCCCATTGGCGGCATCATCCTCGTCAGGCTCTTCGCCATCTTCGTCCCCGCTGCTCAAGTCCACACCATCAGGGTAGCCATCTGACTGATGTGGATTGACAGCTCGGCTCATCAGCTCTTCTGAAGACTCCAGGGCGTCGTCATCATCCTCAGAGCCGAATTCATCATCCCCCGAGCTTGACGTGTCCGTACTAAATGGCGGGAGGAAAATGACCGGTGGAGGCAGCGGCACTGGAGCAAGACGCTTGATCCTACCCGACATGTAATCAATTTCAACAGGGTAAACGTTTTGCTGACTTGTGGCAAGCGGGGCAGGTGATGAAGTTGACATGCTTGCTAATCGACTGATGATAAACTCAGTGGCTTCCTCCGATTTTCTTGGTAAATTAGACTGGTATTCTGACGCCGTAGCATCTGTCATGGGTCGTTTCGTTGTTACGACGACCATGAAGTGGTCATCCGGCATAACGCCTCCCAGACCGCAAGGCTCCAGCGGATGCACTTCAATATACTGTTGCGCAGAGGACCATGGAAACTCGGAATCGGGGATGCTTGATTCGGAGTCTGAGTCACCTGTGAGATCCGGGACACCGTCACTGCTGTCAACGTCCATCTTCACGCTGGTGTCAATACAATGATTCCGTTCGCTAAGTGGACGGTAACCCAGGGAAGAACCAGATGTGGATCGGTGAAGCATCGGGCGTGAAGATTGTCCTTGGGAGTCTTGGCGGTCTTGGCCGCTGGACAGCATGTATGTTGCAGGAGATGTATCACCAGGGCCACCAGAAAGGTCAGTGCAGAACGGCGCGCCGCTATAATAAATAATAGCACCGTCATGGCGACGCTTCCGACGATTCGACGTGCCAGAGCCACTCAGGTTCCATCGTGAATCGTCTCCATTGCTATCGTCAATGGGTCCGAAGGACGACAAAGTTTCGTCCAGCGATGTCTCTCCGTTGGGGGAGCTATTGTGAACAAAAAGCGGCTTGTAGTGGAAGCTATCCGATGAAGCGGACACCTGAGGGCCGAATTTGGAGCGATTTTTTGAACTTCCGCCGGACTGAACATCATCTGCTGTGGAGTTGCCAGTCTTTTGCCTCTTGCGTTGACCCGACTCGGAATCTTCTGTGTCTGCGCTCCTCTGAGAGCTCTCATTCGAACTGTCACTGGAGAACCTGGTGCCATCCCGACCACCTCGCCAACGAATCTTGCGGCCGTCGGGTGAGAGCTGGAACTTGGTACTAATTTCGTTCACGGCAGATCGTACGAAGCTTGGCGTAACATTGATGATGTGTAGCTGTGCCAAGTTGCACAGCAGATTCAAGTACACCCAACCCTCAGCATCTGGCTGCACGTCCAGGTTATCCTTTTTCGACTCTGTTATAAGCTCTGGAGGAACTAAGCCCAGATGACGAATATACTCCATATTTTCAGAGGGAACTTGAGTCCGATCCGGGTCCAGATCCTTTACGCGTGTGGGTCGCTGGTCAGGGACGGGCGGTTGGGTTGGCGAGGTGTTGGTTCCTGAGCCACTGCTGTTTCCGTTGCCCCGGGACTCTGTCTGATCGCCGTTGGAGTGACAAGCCGAGCCATTATCTCGCGATCGACTTTTCTTGCAAGAGTGACCAGATTGTTGTTCCGGGGGTAAAATCTTGGCTTCCCGTGACGGCTCTGAATTTCCGGCGGCGGCGGCGCCGCCGCCAGCGGCATTATTGGTAGCAGGTGTAGGCTGCTGCTTGGCTAGATGAGGTTGAGCTTGAGAGTCAACATCGGCTGATACCCCATCTGCCTCGACTCCATCGGTTTGGCGATGTCTGGCTCGGCGCGCATGCCGGCCCGCAATCTTCCCTGTAAATAATTGTTCCAGGCGTCGTACCACCAACTTCTTTCTGTCCCTGTCGGTCAATATCATGTGGCGTGGGTACAAGCCCTCAGGGATGTCGCGCAGGTAGTTTTCTACCTTTTGGTCGGACCTGACACGCGAGCCGACACTTGGACGGCCGAGCGACGCTCCAGTTGAATTAGCAGCGCTCGACATGGACGCATATGCAGAGTCTACAGGTCTAGCATTGGAGCCAGACGAAGAGGAGGCGTGCTTAGAAGCGGATCCCGAAGCCGAGTACATGTGGTCACGCGTGGCGTGTCGCAATGATTTCTTTCGCTGAGACGACGAGGCATCCGGAGAGTCTTCAATGCTAGCCGCGAAGTCACGCAGCGTTGTTTCTAATTCTCGTCTCCTACGCCTTGGTAGACCATGGTACTTGATTTCGAAGAGCTTGTCCTTTCGCAGCGTTTCCGGACCCTTTTGCTTGTACCTCTTCAATTCTTCCTTCAGCTTTTGAATTTCGACGGTGAGATCGTCAATCACGCTGCGATAGTCATCCGCGCTGCTACTCTGGCCGGTGGCGAGCCGCGGAGGAGCCGGGTGTTGGAACTGGTATGGCTTGTCTTCATTTGACGAGTCCGACTCTTTCTGGAAGAAGGGAGGGTCAACTGCGACGAACATGTTAGTCATATCAAGCCAGACTGCAAACATCATGTGTAGAGTGACACAAACCATCCATACCATCCATGGCGCTGTTGTCAAACGTTGCAGTCGGGTTTTGGTTTGACAAATCAAACCATTTTTTCGGGTCGCTCTGGCCCGTTTCGTGGCTCTCCCCGGAGGAATTACGGCGCGGCGAGCTTGTTACATTGCTTGGATTCGCCGCCGGCGACGAGCCGGGACTCGCTCTGAGAGAAGCATCGCGGGCGAGTTGGTGATGCTTCAAGGTTACCGAGTTTCCTGGCGAGGCCCGTCGTGGTAACGGGTGGCCCAACGGACCTGTCGGCGGGGGAGGTTCTGTGCCTTGTGCGTTTCGATTCTGCGATAGCATCGTCGATGCATGAGAAGATTTTAATGATAAATCGGGACGCGTTCGTCGTTGGGCCAGCTGAACATTTCAATGTTCTCCTCGAGATCTGAAGTGATCAAGCGCTCGTCTACTGGGCCGCTGCCTTCAAAAGGCGCACCTAGGCGTTGTCAAGACCCGGGGTCGACAGATGTGACGTATGACTGCTGATCACTTCTCTGTAAAAGATTGTTTCTGCTTAACTGCATATATGGCTTTGTTAGTGGCATGCTGAGTGCGTATGTACATACAGCGCGGTTGTAAGGGGGGGATGGGCGGAATGAGGGGCTGGACTGGCTATTGGTGGGCAGCGCCATTGGCGTTCTAGCCCTGGGGCTGCTGAAAGCGGAGGCTACATATGCGACAAAACTGATCAGAGTGATCGATCGATCGTCGCGTCGCAACTGCACCGCTCCAATTATGCCGTGTTGAGCAGCTTCTGTCAATGGCTCACCTATTGCGACCCAATACCGCTCTGCTACAGTCGTCGACGACTGCTGGAAATGTGGAATAGATTTCCCGGCGGTTTGAGCCGTTCAGACGTCGTCGTGCTGGCTGACTATCAACCGTCAAACTTGAGAGATGGGAGGTCAAGCAGCCTGTGCGGTCCAATGCATTAGCATGTCAACTACTCATCATGGTTGTTTGTTGACGTTGGGTATCGAGGGAGTAAATGAGCTTTTCGGTGCACCAGCAATGTCGGGACTTTTGGCCTTACCTTGAGCTCACACAAACGATTGATATATTTAGGGGTGCTCGTATAGCAGTGTACTAAAAAAAAGTAATGGCTTCGAAAACCTGCGATGTGACGAGCAGCGTTTCGATGCTTGATGGGTGTCGACAAAGATGTCCGGATGAAACTGGTTTAACCGAGACTCGTAAGCAAGGTCGTAAGAAATTTGGTCGGCGGAATAACCAGCAGAATGGACTGGTTAGGCGACAGAGTAAGTGAGTTCAATGTTGCTGGTTTGTGGAAACAATGGATCGTCCAAGCAATCGCAAGACAACTCGGGCGTGAGGGCACGATTTCACGACACGGTGAAAGGATATATGGTGTAAGATTCAAGCAGTATGTGACGGAAGTTTGATGTATGGCGGAAGTTGGGCGTGAGGTTATGCGGTTCTTGATGATTCAAGGCTGCAGCCAAGAATTCAGCGTGCGGTGGAGGAGAAGAGGCTGAGGGAGAGCAAGGGCAGGTGGCGACGGCAGATCAGCAAGGAACAGGAAGAGAGAAGAGAGGCCATTGCCATTGCCAGGACGGGCGAAGAAGCAAGGCCGAGTCACTGCCACCAAACAAAGCCCGCCGGGAAAGGGTGCGATGAGTGCGGCGATGTGTGCAATGGGGTGCAAGGAAACTCGGCGGGCCGCGAAGCTTAGATTCGACGCTCATTGCACCGATTTCCACGACCTACGGGGTGTTTGCGGGATCAAAAGAGATCGAGACCCACAGCATGGAGTGAATTTCAGGGTCCAGCCTTTTTTTCCTGGTTGGATGGATGGACCCGGTGGTGTGGCGCTATAGAAACTGCTGCTTATAATTGCGCTTCTCGGGCCTCGCTGGCGGAAGGAGCTGGTACAGCTTCGAGGTTGGTACGCTGATGACGGGAAGAGATGTAAATCAACTAGTACTAAAAATGGTCAAAAAGAATTGCGTATTTTGCAGCTCCGTTTGATGTAACTCGCCGGCATGCCTGCTCAATCTCGTCGTAATAATATGGTACCAGACCATTCGACAGGACCGCAATTGTAAGCTACTCGTCACATCAGGCCATGTTTTAGTCAGTACAGGCACCAGTTGAGGGCCTGGCGTCTTTTGCCCGCCGGCAGTCGTCAACTTTTAGCACCCATACTTGGTTCATGCACTTGACACTAGCGTGTCTTCTCAGCTACTTCAGCTAAGTACTTAAGTACTTAGCGTATTCCAGCCAGCACCTCGATGATACTCGATGTCAAGTACCGGCGTGATATTCCACAGTGGACAATATGCCGGGTCATGTATGTACATACAGGCCACAGCCACAGGCCAGGTTAATTGCAATCCTGGTTGCTTACTTAAGTAGATGCCTGGGTGCTCAAACAACCAACAGCCCACTGCGAAACCGCCCGCCGGGGCGCCGTCATCTCACTTTTACGCCGCCATCGCCGCCACCGGTCTCACTCATCAGCGTTAACGTCGATGGCCCGCGCCGACTGACCTGACCTGACATCTGGAGTCGACATCTGGACCCTCCCCACTGCCATGACGCGCCCACAGGCACAGGCCCATTGAATGTTGAAGCCGTTGCAGTCCAATCCACCAGTCAAGCCAATGCCTCCAGTCCGGGCTCAATGTTCTGTTGTCGACCAGTTGACTGCATGTGCTCCGTCGTCGGCCCATGGCGCTGTGACAAGCGGAAAACCTTTCCAAAATCCCCCGAGGAGCAAGTTACTCTATACTTAAGTACTTTAGTTGGCTGCGGTCGCAGCCTGCTGGCATATGACTCCAAACGTCAGGTGTGCAACGCACCAGACACCCGACGCCCTCCTCAACACAAACCACGCAGCCTGCAGACGGTCTGGTAAATAAATGTTCTCGACCGCGCCGCTACGCCACGGCAACTCGGCTATCCGGGGCACTTGGACCAGTCACACCCAGCCATTGCTGCTCACAGCCCAGGCCGGTCTCATCGTGAAATAAAACACCGTCGTATTTGATCCTCTCCATCGACTGGCAGCAGCGCGTCCCCGTCACCACGAGCAGGCTCTTCAGCATGCTACTCGGTTAGAACCCTTCGTCGCACGCCGGAGCCAGGTCCGCAATGATCGCCAGTCTCGTCCCGACGACACTTCATTTTTGCGCGTGCAGAGAGCCCCGATTGCCTCATATCGGGGGTCCTGATTGGACCGGCCCCCACAACCAGTGACGTAAACTTGCCCGCGCAGGGTGGGTGTCTTTGTCCCTTCGACGGGCTTCCACCGTGAGACCACGAGCCCCTGCTCTCGTCAGCTCGTTTATATGCATACATGCGCCGGATAGCATCTGACTTGCCCTGCGAAAAGACCAACGGCGTGGGATGAGGTCTTGTTAAACTTTTCGACCCACTGGCCGGGCTGTCAAACTTTCCGTAATGACAGCCCGGATCCCCTAAACTCGCCGCGAGGTAATTGGCTACTCCGTACTCAACGCTGGCAATTAAAAACCTCGAAACAGCCCCCCGGGAAGCAAACCACAGGAGAGTATATGGGTTGGGAGAAATCGTCCAAATAGTCGACATTTTCTAACTTGACAGTCCCCTATGCTTGCCACAGGAAAAGCACACACCTGTTGCCCTGCGTCAAAATTACCCACGCACACCCTGTACTTTGTATCGAGTACTGCATCCGTAGGCCAGATCTGGTAGCATCGAAGATGTACACCATCACTGACGATTGCTTATAGTCCGTTGGATTAAACTCATCTACCCATGCTGTTCAAGTTGGTGTTCCAAGCGCAAAGCGCGTCACCATAGCAAGGCCATCACTCAACTGATGATAAAAGGAACCGCCCAAATGTCACCATGTTACGCCATTTGTGTGATTCTATATCTACTCTGGCATAGTCCCTGCTACGCTCATTCACTTCGCCATATCTATCGTTCGTTGCTCATTCATACCCGATCCGGCTCCCATGCCCATCATCTAGTCTACACGCTTCATTTCTCATGCTAACCCCCAAGTCACGACCCTCACAACTCCGTTACCCAAACAACAACTTTTGCACCAGCTGGCCCTGCTTACTGGGTACCCCTCTTAAGGTTCTTGTCAAGCAGCGACTCGCCAGTCATCTCGTCAGGCTGAGGAAGACCCATGGCTGCAAGAATTGTCGGGGCAACGTCTCCCAGGACGCCGCCCTGCTTCTTCAAGCTCCAGCCCTCAGGAGCATTGGCCATGATGAATGGCACCTTGTTGGTGGTGTGGCTGGTCTTGGGCTTGCCATCAGCAAACTTCATCTCCTCAGCATTGCCGTGATCAGCAGTAATAAAGAGGATGTAGCCCTCCTTCTTGCAGCCCTCAAGAATCTTGCCGATAGCCTTGTCAGTGGCCTCGCAGCCAATAATGGCGGCTTCGTAGACACCAGTGTGGCCAACCATGTCCGGGGGAGCAAAGTTGTTCATGACGAAGGGGAACTTCTGTTCGCCCAAGCGTTTGACAACCTGATCGGCAACGCCATCTGCAGACATTTCCGGGGCCAGATCGTAGGTAGCTACCGACTTGTTGGAAGGCACAAGGTCCTGGTCCTGGTCTCGGGTTTCCAGAGGGAACACCTTCTCAACACCACCGTTGAAGAAGAATGTAACGTGGGCATACTTCTCGGTTTCAGCAACGTGAACCTGCTCCACATTTTGCTTGCCCAACCACTCAGCAAGGACATTGCCCATGCGCTGGGGTTCAAATGCAACTTTGAAGGGGTAATCGGTCTTGTAGGTAGTCATGGTGACGAGCTTGTTGATCTTGGGGTACTTGAAATCCTCAAGAACAGATCGATCGACATCACCGAGTAGCTGGGTGATTTGTCGAACACGGTCAGAGCGGTAGTTGAAGAAGAAGACAGTGTCATCATCTAAGGCGTCAAGGTCAGCACTCTAATATCTGGCAATCAATCGCTTAGACATAAGCATTTTCTCTTACCCTTGATTCTGGCCTCATCGCCCCCAACAATGATGGGAGTCAGGAATTCGTCCTTGTCCTTGTTTCCGCCGCGCTCGTATCGGGCCTTGACGGTGGCAACAGGGTCCTCGCTGGCCTCGCCCTCGCCGTGGCACATACCCTTCAAGGCAATCTCAACACGCTCCCATCTCTTATCCCGATCCATGGCGAAGTATCGACCGACTACGGTAGCAATCTGGCCTATGCCGACCTCCTTGAGGTAATCAACGAGCTCCTGCATGTAGCCAGCGCCGGACTTGGGGTCGGTATCACGGCCGTCACCAAAGAAGTGAATAAAGACTTTGGGAACCTGGTACTTCTTGGCGGCCCTCAGGAGGGCATACAAGTGTTCCTGCTTGGAGTGCTGAACCGGCCTCTGTTAGCCCTGTAACGGCAGAACGACGCGGCACCCTGACTTACCACACCGCCATGAGATACGAGACCGCACAGATGAAGACGACCATTACCGGCAGCGGCGCCCTGGAATGTCTTCTTGATGGCTTGATTGTCGTCCAATTCGCCCTTCTTGATGGTCTGATCAATACGAACGACGTCCTGCCAAACGACACGACCGGCTCCAATATTCAAGTGACCGACTTCGGAGTTGCCCATAAGACCATCAGGCAGACCAACTGCCAGGGAAGAGGCGTCCAGCTCGGTGAAACCCTCGGCATTGTTCGAAAGCTCGTCCATCACGGGGGTCTTGGCCGCCGCAATGGCGTCGCCATCCTTGGGAGATTCTTCGGAGGGAATACCCCATCCATCAATGACGACTAACAAAGGAGCGCACGAGCAAGAGAATTAGCCACCCAAGCTCCAGATACACGAGCATATAGCAAATGAAAAGTATATAGTCAAGACTTTTCGAAGCCTTGCCATTGCGAGACTCGGGCAGGCTCGATGGCTCGCGGCCAGGTGCCGGGAGAGGAGGAGCGCTTGGGGAAGAAGCTTCACGGCGGGGCAGTGGTTTGAAGAGGTCGGGACGGGACGACGTACTGAGGCAAGCCTTCTGCTCGGTCTTGGACATGGTGAATGCAGTTCTTCTATGGCAAGATCGAGAAAAAGAAAGGGTGGAATTTTGCAGGGGGGGAACAAAAGGCTCAATTGGTTCGGAGATGCAGGAGGAGGATGAGTGAATTTGAAGAAAGAGGCTTGCCTTGTATCTGTCTCAGCAAAATGGTGGGGTGTTGTTGTTTTACATGCAACATCTATGTCATAGGTCGACGGTTGTCTAGCGGGCTATCGAAAGTTTCAGGGCTCGAGTGCACTGTAGACGTGCATGTGAACTGCACGCAACTATACAGTGTGTATATTTGCACGGCACTGGCTTCGCTCCTGACATTTGATGAGCCGATTTGTCCGATAAGCTCCGCTGACCAGGTACAACAAGCCATGACTGAGTGCCACAGCCAAGCCATCGTTCACAACTTGCATGCCCAAGCTGCGGTCTTGATTCGCTACTCGACCACTTGCGACTTTGCTTTTCGCATCAATTCATCTTTCCACCGCAGAGTAGGCCTTCACCGACAATGGCAGCAGAACGACACCCGCTCGCTCTGCCACCCAACCTGTCCCCGGACGACCTCGATGCGCTCTCGGAGCTCTCCATAGTCCTAGCCAAGGTCCGGGCCGGCATCCAGTCCTCGAATGGGCTGACAACTGCCACCGGTGTGACGCCCGGCGGTGTCCATACCCACGGGCAGCAATTGTCATTCAAAGATGTTCCCGGCGCCACTGATGGCTTGAAGCACAAAGTCCAACATGCGCGAGCTCAAGTTCGTGCCTTGCCGGACATGGACCGCTCCGTCGAGGAACAAAACCGCGAGATAAAGGATTTACAAGCTCGGATTGAGAAGCAGCGCGCACTACTGGAAACTCTGCGTGAGGGAGGCGTCACGTTCGGCAAGAGGGATCGTGCCGCTAGCGATGATAAAATGGAGATTTGATTCTTGGGAACTGGCTACCAACTCTGCTCAGGACGGGGCAGCATTGGTAACGGGATGAGACGAATGTGTCTTATGGCAAAGCGAATGGCGTTTACGGTCATGGGTATATAATTTGGATTGATTGGGTTCACAACTATTCTGTCTGTCGAAAACAACTCGCTTTCAGCGTTTACTGGCGAGGTATACCAACCTTTTTCAGCGTTTCTTCAACACTTACACCTGGCTGCCCAGGCACGACATTGGTCCATAATGCCTCATCCAAAGCTTCGGCGTCTGAAAGAGTAGTCCAGTTCGGACTCTGGCCAGCCTTGAGCCATTTGAAGTCATCAACTTGGTCCCACTGGTTCTCCTTTGACGACTCGCCCTCGATTGACTTGAAACAGGTCAGCATCTGAGGTGTAGAAGGGAGGTTTCTGTACAACACACTCACATAACACTTGGGTAGTTGCGCAAACCGCATACCCGTGCAGTCTTCAATTATAGGATGACTAGTACAGTGCAGGTAGATGTCTACATTCTTGCACTCATGAATACGAACCTGCCGTGCTGTAACCACAATGATGCTGTCCGCTACACCCGTAATGTGCACTGGCCCGTTGACGTGGCCGGCAACAATCAGGCTGTTTGAGATGTTCCTCAAAGCCAATCCTGGAAACGGCTTCCCCTGCGCTGTAGGAACGGACATGTCCACAATGCACCACTTCAAATCCGTCAAACTCCCTGACGCAGTAGCCCTTGCCGCGGAAGATGGGAGAATGATGTGCAGATGGGACTGATTAGCAATGCCAATGTTCCTTGCCATAGAGAAGCTTGGCTTCCTAACAAACTGCGTACTAGGCTGAGAGAGCTCGGCGTTGTAGTCACGTATCGCGGCAACAGAAGGGAGATCACCAACTGTGTCGTCGCTCTCCCTGGCCTCCTGGTGCCTTTCGCCAGAGGAACTTTGCGTGTTTCGAGATAGACTGCCTGGGTGCAAGCGGGGGTCATTTTCCGGCGCGCCCATATCGACATGCGCGCCAATGCTGGAGCGTTTAAACTGGAAACGAGACCTTGGTGTGACCCTGGCCACGGTTTCATTGAGCTTATCAGAGAGGTTCTTGATGTTCTGTTCCAAGTATCAGCTGGATTACCGAATGAGCAAACAAGGGAATGAATATATATAGTCGCTCACATCTGAGTATTGCTTCCGATCATACGAGGGCGTGAACTCTGCCGCGTCAGAAACCTCGTGCTGGAGCTTGCTTATGCCAGCAAGAACATGGTCGATGGCTTCCTGCCGTTCGCCTGCGACGGCGGACACGGCCTCCAACTCATCTATTTGCTCCTGAAGCTCTGCAATACAAGTCATCAGCTTCGCACGGCGTACGGTAGCATGTGAAGCTGCTTTGCGACGGGCTGGGGCTTACCTGCTACGCTGTCCTGGAAATGACGATAGAACTTCTGTTTTGGGTCCATGATCGAATACGAAGACTGCCGGACCACGCCAAAATAAAAATCAAAGCTGTCTCGGAATACGCGATCAGACGGGGCTTTAAATGTGTCCCAGTCGCTTTTAAGTGTATTTGCCTAGAACACCATCACAAGGCGGTAACGACGGGCTCCTTATGCCGATGCAAGATAGAAAGCCCAGCCTTCCTCCGTGTGGCCGGACAGCATCAGCGAGATGGAAAGAAGGCCTCCGATGCAGTCTTTCAGCCAGCCTGGTTGTGTTTGCTCGTTCGATGTTCAATTAAAGAACTCCACAATCGGCGCGCGGCACCGACGTGCCCCCATCTTGAATAAAAAGAGGGGGTCCCAAATACCAGGTTTTGGCGTGGCGGGCAGGTGCATGTGGGCTAGGAAGGACCTACTTCCAAATTGGTTGGGGCTTGGCCTATGGCCGTGCTATTCGATACACGCATGATCTTAGATGCAAGGGACTTCAACGAGGCAATCGCTGCACATTTTTGGTCAATTTATCAACCTAACGAGATTCTCGGGTACATGGTGTGAGTACTCCGTATAGCAACAGCGATATGCACCACCAATGTCACAATCCGTTCGGACTCTGGTGCCCCATGTCTAAATTCCCCCGTGTGCAGCGGTGTAAGTCCCAAGTCCTTCTATCCAAACACTGCCCATCCCTCATATTACCAAAACGCCAATTATTAATGTCAAGCAATAATGTTGTAATGATGCTGAGAATTATTGTCCAAATTGCCTGGCCGGTGCCTTCAAACCTTTCATGTCGCTCTTTTCCCCGGGAGTGAGGGTATATATATCCTGTATATCCTCTGCGTTGTGATGTCGTGCAGTATTCCGTCTGCTTCATGCCGCCGTCTCCAAAAAATGTAGTAGTTGGTACGGAAAGCGCCTTCTATTCTTCCAAATGTTTAAAGAGTAGCATGGGAAATGCCAGTGGGAAGCTCATGCCCACAGTTTACGCCCACGCGGTGGCTGAGAAGGTCGCTCAGAAGGTTGCTCAGAAGATCGCTCTGAAGATCGCGCAGAAGACCGCTTAGAAGACCGCTTAGAATACCGCTCAGAAGACCGCTCAGAAGACCGCTCAGAAGATCGCTCAGAAGATCGTTCAGAAGATCGTTCAGAAGATCGCGCAGAAGGTCGCCCAGAAGATCGCCCAGAAGATCGCCCAGAAGGTCGCTCAGAAGATCGTTCAGAAGATGGCGCAGAATCTCCAACAGGTCTCACCACCCTCTTTCTCTTTACAATCCTCTTTGGAGTCGGGTTCCTCGCATAGAAACGAGGGCTCAGAAAATCTTGAGATCTCCACTTGGCATACATAACCAAAACCTCTTCTGGAGCACGAGGTTTCTGCCACTCGGGCATGTCACCAAGCCCGCACTGCTTGCCGTCTGGTGTGGTGACAATTATCTGAGGTATTTGAACAGGGGTGTTTCCAACATTCTCATCTTCTTTTGGCCTTGAAGGTCCTATCTTGCCTTGGGCTCTTGATAGGGGGAGCGGGTGTCGTTTCAGAGCCATACTGCAGCTCACCCAGGTCGACGATTTCCACATCCGGGAGACTAGGCTTGGTGTGGACTCTTGGTTGGCTCGTAACTTTTGATCAAGTGACATGGGAGGATTGCAGTGCCCAGTATTATGCCCTTTGGCCAGTTTTTCTTTGCTGAGTTTTGTTCTAACCATGTTGGACAGCTGAGAGGGAGAGAAGTTGTGAGCTGTGAGCTGTGAGCCAGGGCTGTGGGTGAAAATGGTGAAGAAAGTAGAAAATACTGGTGTCAGGATTTCAATAAAGCAAGAAAGTATACAAGGAAGAAAGTATATGAAGGAGATGTTGATTAGAACATTGGCACTGCCAATGGTTATATACTATTAAGAGGCTGGGTGGATGTGAACTGAAAGTGAGCTACTCGAAAGTTACGCTCGAATGGCTTCGCACCTGCATACTTTAAACACTGGGCTACTAGACCGTAGTGACTCAATAAATAGCACTTGAGCTCGCCGGTGAAACTTTCGAGTTAAAATCCTATTACTTCAACATAGCTACTTCCTAGTAGTGCGCCCTGGCACGCCCGTTCCCCGCCATCCTTTTGGCACCATTCGGCAGTGGCGGTATTATAGGTAGTTGGAAGGTTTTTTTCTGAGGAATTTCGGTGTTCACAGCACGCCACATGTCCCAAATCGTTGCTCGTCTTGCTGGTAGCATGCTGTACTGCAAACTATACAGATTTTTGCGATTGATAGGTGGGACAAACTGCCCTGTGAGGAGGCACAGTAGGACGCGCGGCGAGAGATAGTGTTTTCGAATGCGATGGGCCATCTGGGCGTATTGGTGGAACATGGCACTGAAACTCAGAGGTATTGACTGTGATTTCAATTGTTAGCAAGATATACGCGCGGGTTGATAGTTGGCCATCTGGCGCCGGCTCACCTTGAGGTAAATGATCGACGTGGGGGTTTCATTAATAGTATTAGTGTCTGTGACTCTATAATCTTGGGTATCTCGAAGCTCGAAACGAATGCCGCCTGCGAATGTCAGCCGCCGAACTATAGGAGGTGCAGAGTCTACAGCAGAATACACACCGGGTAGCCTTTTTACGTCCTTTATACGCAGCATCAAAGCGAATAACGGAAAGTGGTTCAGACACGAAAGCAGAGTATCAAATCCCGCCTTCATAGATATTATGACCATTCGTGCAATAGCAAAGTTTAGGTAGAATACAACCACGGTGGGCAAAAGAAAGAAGAGAAGCGTGAATAAAATCGTGCCGACAAGCAGCTGGTCAAGGTCATAGTCGCATGAATCAATACGGTTACGAAGCACATTTTGCTTCTTGCCTCGAAATAGGTGGAAGAGTGACTGGAGAATCGTCAGCTGCCAGTGGTAGATGCGGGCTGATGCAAGGTAGAATGAGTAGATGTGAACTGTCAGGAGGGACAGCAGATCCGAAAACAGCGCAGTTGGCATGCTGGCGCCTGCAAAGGACGTAAATCCGATGAACCATACGATATTTGGCAGTGCTGGGTTTAGGGTTTCTATGCAGCCTGAACATGTGGTTAGTCATCTGTAGTGTTTTTTCTCTCCAAGTTTGGAATTTCTTAAACCAAAAGGATACCGTATCGTGGAGACATACTTGACCAGTAGTCAATAACCCACAGAAACAAGTCACCCAAAAACACTGCCAGCTCGCCATTGAGTTTCAAACCCGCTGGGTAGTCCATCAACCATGAGATGCTGCTTTGAAGAGCCTCCACGGTGTACGTCCTCAACAGGTCTCCAATTTGCGCGGCAACCCAGTCGGCATGCTCAATCACGTAGGAGCCAAGAGCTATGCCAATGATGACGTCGTTGGCAACGAGCCAAAGGCTGTTGTAAAATCGGATATAATCGGGATGGCTGGTAGTGATACTCGCCCAATTCGCCTTTCTCTGCCGCAGCTTCGAGTACTGCATGGGCCAATAACAAAATTGTTGGAGTCGAATTTCTATCTGCTGTGCGGTGGCTGATATGTCCTTCAAGGCGGCGTATCCTGGTTTGATCCGAAACTCTAGAATGAGAAGTAGCATCTCAGCCACCATGCGATGGCCAAGAAGAAACAGGATGAAAGTTTTGCGTATTGTTGGGAACAAGTAGACGGCAAAAAAGGTCCAAAGCTGTCTGAGAACATAGTTTCTCATAGTCGACGCAGATTCCATTACTTGCTCAGATACGCTCAGACTTCGCTTCGGCCGTGGCCCAAGTCGCCAGGCGTTCTTTTGCAATGTCTGTTCCAGCTCCCACGACCAATTTACTTGGTTGATGATTTTCCGTAGTGCTTTGTCACGGGCCGAAGGGACTCGATTGGAAATAGTGTGTTGCTTCAATTTCTCAACGAGCCTTTGCCTAGCTTCCTTTGCTGACCTCTCTTGTTGCTCGACGAGGTCTTCAGTAGCGTCAACCTTGGCGTCATCCACCATGGAACTCTTGTCTCCAAGAGCTAGGGCAATTGGCTCCAAGGAGATGTACTGCATGCGTTTAGGCTGCGGCCTGTCGTAGAGGATAAGCTGTATGCTGGATGCCTTGGCGCAAGTTATAGTTGGGGTGCGTGAAGAAGGATGGTTGATTGCGCAGACCCAAGAAGGGTCGACGGTGGCCGTGCCGGTCGAATTCGACACGCCAAGGACGTGCATAGACGAATGCCCGCATAGCTCATATATTCGACCAGGAGAATGGGGGGCACTTCTGAAAAACGATCCTCCCTTCAGGTGATGTTCGACTTCGCTAGCCTGAATGTCGTCAGCGTTTAGCAAAGCAGTCGAGTCATCTCGTCGCGGAAGAAGGACTGACATCTACATCGTCCAAGATGGCAATGACAAACACGTCGAGGGTGGAATTCCGCCATCCCACCACCACTCCTGGACGATTGGATTTGCGTATGTCGGTAGGCCAAAACACTCGCATTAAGCCATCATGCTCTACCATGGCCACCGAATCGTCCACAGGAGCGGAGGAACCTTAAAAGGAACCACGCCTCCTAAGTTGCTCTCGAGCAGATACGCCAATCCCAGGCTCCCGCGGATGCTGTAAAACCGGCACAGATTAATAAAACAGTCTCGAGATGTGCCGTGTACACAAGTTCCCAATCATACCAAGAATGTCTCCTTTCTGGCCACCCAAACAACAGGTATGAAGATGGTGAGAAATAAAGCAGTCAAAGCAACGACGCCCTTGGCAGCGCGAATCTGTAAATCAAATCCAAGCCGAGTTAGCCAGTGACATACAATGGTAGGCAACTCCTCCTCAGCAGAGCAATTGTAGCATACCACAACTCCGTATTCCGCTGCAAAAATGGCGAGCTCATAGAGACGGGTGACGAGATCCCAACGCGCGGTGATGTAGCCAGCTACAAAGATGCCGAGGGTGAGGATGGAAAACGGGTGCATAGAGCGCTATTGGTTCCGGCAGCGCATGTCGCAAGACACGCCAGACACTTGGAATCAAGACTTGGACTGGGACGATGGGGGAGGAGGAGGCTGCGGCCGTTCCACGTTGGCACGGCGATTCGCTGGAGATAGCTTTCGATGTTGGCTTGGCGCAACGGAGCTTGGGGATGGGCCGGCAATGTTCGCTCGTGAGTGCGTTTCGCAAGTCGCCGGGAGGGCAATTGGAGGACTTGGCTGGCGTTGTTGGCCGAGGCGTCGGGAGCTCAATGTCACACAGGGTGGTAAATCTGCTTGCGCGTTGTTGGCCTCTCCTTCGAGCTTGGATTTCCTGATGGGCATCCCTGTCACGACAATTGGGTCTGGAGGTGACGAGTGGGGCAGCCTGACAAGTACCTTGGTACCTGTCCAGTGCCGAGGTGCGCAATTTCCAGGCCGGTACCCCGGTACTTGGGTGCTCTGGAGCTATGTACCCGTGTCCAGCTCCGCCCAACCATCGTCCAATGTTTCCCGCTCCATTTGATGGTGTGTGGCCAACTTGGACCAGACTTCACGTTTCCGTTGCAGAGGTGAAAGCAGAACCAGAACTCCCTGCACGGCTCGGTTGAAGCCTACCGAGTACAAGCAAGCAGCTCCTCTATTAGGAAACCTTTTTCCACAATATAGAGTTATTAATAGACGTGCCAAGCACGAAATTGTGTTACTACTTACCTACAAGTAGGTAGTTACCCGGGTACTTGGGCACTCGACATTATTCATCTGCAGAAAACGAATTCTCAAAAGCGGATTCAGCGCAAGCTCCAAGATTCCAAACGTACTTGGGTGCGGATTTGAGAAGCATAATGCTATCAATTGCGCTACGAGCGTTTTTACTTCTAATCTACGCCCTCCTCCCTACTTACCTAAAGTAGTCGACGGCATACTATCGATATATATCCTGTCATCAATGCCAAGCATCGAGTGCTCAGTGCTCCGTTACACAGCAGTTAGGATACTTAAGCTGGTGCTTCCTCAAGTGCTTGCGGCTGACCGTGGCTGCCCTTCAATGCTGGGTTAGACGTCACCGAGTGTCAAGTGCCAAGTGCCACAAATACTCCGTTAGTACGGAGTACTCCATAGTTGACCTCTTAGCACAAATAGTGCACCTGAAAGCACTTTGGTTCAATCGCCATGCGGGCCCACAAATACAAATATTAGCTTTTGACGTCCCAAATGTCAAATGTCTTGAGACAACAAACGGCTCGTCAACAGGGATCATTCCATCTCCCCACCGTCCGCGAACCACTGGCGGCTTCCGTCTTTTCGACTTTTGCGACAAGATTCACTGGCGCGCACAATTACGCGTTGAAACTCGGAACCACCCATAGTCGCCAGGCTGCTTTTATTCCAGAGGTCTCATCAACACATTGTACTTGCGCCATTGCAGCCTCGGATTGCTGAGCTTGCGCTCGTCTTTGCATTTTGGCCAATTGGATCTCAATTGCAGGCAGCATGGCGCCGTCAACCAACCAGCTTGAAGAAGCTCTGATCAACGGCACGTACCATGTGTTCACCGCCGAGCCTGATGCGACAACGGTAAACAAAGTGCGGAAGCATGTTGAAGAGTCAATGGGTCTGGAAGAAGGTTTCTTTACAAGCGACGACTGGAAACAAAAGAGCAAGGCTCTGATTAAACAATATGTTGTAAGCGGCAGCTCCCCGCTCTGCCCGCTTAATTACGCACGGCGCAACCTGCTAATTTTAGTTTTCTTCATTCTTTTTGGGGCACAGGACAAGCTGTTAGATGGCTGGTTGCCAGAGTCGAAACCGGAGAGACAATCAGAAAATAGAACCAAGCGAGACGCTTCTGAGGGATCCCCGTCATCCCCAAAGCGACAGAAACACGCCGCCCAGAATGGCCAGCACACGACGCAAGACGAGGAACCCCACGGAAGCGATAAAGAGGCGAAATCAAAATCGAAAAACGTGACATCACGTCGCCAGTCTCGGACGGTAGACTCGGCGAAAGATTCGAGCGACAATCTAGAGCCACCCCTGCCCAAAAAACGAAAACAGAAAGGCAATGGTGCATCAGGAAAAGCACAGAAGGGATCGCCATCCATAGGCGAGGAGGATGATTCCAAAGACGATGCAATGTCCTCGATAGAGGTCGAAGTTTCAAACTCTGTCGTGAATGAAGAGGAAGAGTACTCGGATGTCATTGACGAGGGCCCGAAGCCAAAGCGAAAGAAGAATCAGCGAAGGGACTCATCGCCAAAACCGGCCAAGCCCAAAGTAAAGAAGACCACCGAGTCAACACCTGATGATCCTGATGAAGCTGAGATCAAAAAACTTCAATCACAGCTAGTCAAATGCGGAATCAGAAAATTGTGGCACAATGAGCTCAAGAAGTACGGAGACGATGCGAGGGCCAAAATTCGCCACCTCAAGAAAATGCTCACAGAAGTCGGTATGGACGGCCGCTTCTCCGAGGCAAAAGCACGCGAAATCAGAGAAACAAGAGAACTCTTAGCCGAAGCAGAGGCGGCACAGGAGATGAATCGTCTGTGGGGGATGGGCACAGGCGGCCGGGCGAGTCGAAGTAAGAACAAGTCGACCAAGGTCGAGGAAAGTGGAGGTAGCGAGGCCGAAGATGCCGGCGGTAATGGCAGCACAGATGACAAAGATGAAGAGGAGGGTACTTCATTTGCGGCTAGACGCAGACGTGCGCAGGCTGACCTGGCGTTTCTTGGAGATGACAGCGGATCTGACGAATGATGTGACTTAAGCCGAAGGTGATGTACGATTGGCAGTGATGTTGGCAGACGGTACGAGTTCCTGTTGAAACGCAACAGACACAAGGTTTAGAAGCCTGATTTACATGTACTACATATGATATGTGTTGACTTTCGTGGCATAAGGGAGTTGGCGGTGCATTTTCTGAGGGTGTATTTCGGAGAGAGCCATTATCGGCGGGAAGGGGGAAAATGTGTAATTTAAGCAGGCTGTATGGCTTACATGGTTTCCCTAGTCAGACCACGCCTTGTATACAATTCTGGAGCCATACGTCTCGCCCCTTTTCAACATGGTCATGCTCTTCCAGTCAGGAACATTGACAGCATTCACCCATCGGCCAGGCTCGCAGCAAAAGGCGCTTCGCCCACCCTTTGCAGAAGCTCCCTCGACGGCCGGCACATTCGTAAAGTCCCCAGTGTAAAACTGGAAAGAGGGCTCGGTGCTCAGAACTTCCAGATGGATTCCAGTCTGGGGATGATGCGCTGCCAAATCACGGACAAGAGGCTGTGAACGAGTGTCAATGGGCACAGAAGCCGGCTCCGCAGTTTTGGTAAAGCAGTTGTCAACCTGGGGATCGGTAGCTCCAAGAGTGAAGGGCTGCGTCGTGTCAATGCTGGCATGGGGAACCGGTCCCCCTGTAGGGACGGAGAATTCGTCATTGGGTAGGAGGAGCTTGGAACCCAAGGTGACAACAGTCCCCTCGATATCGGCGCTCCCCGTGAGGTTGAAGTACGAATGGTTCGTCAGGTTGATTGGCGTCTCGTCCGCGCCGTCGACCAATTCGGCCTCGTACTCAATCCCCAGAAGGAGAACCTCTTTGCCGTCGACGACCTGCGTCCCCGTCGTGTAAGTGACCTTGGCCGCGACGGTGCCGGGGAAGCCCTCGTCTCCGTCCTCGCTGACAAGAGTGAAGGTGACGCTCTCTCCGCCCTGGAGACCTTGCACCCCGGGAATCTGTTTGATGCCAACGGGCGCGGGGCCCTTCCAGATGCGTTTACCCCAGCCTACATTGCCGCCGTGCAGGGTGTTGGGTCCGTTGTTGGCGGCCAAGGGGTAGACTTTACCGTTGACGCTGTCAAGCTGAGCGCCCTTGATGCGGTTGGCAACGCGGCCAACGGTCTCGCCAAAGTAGGCAGTGTTGTATTGCACGTACTGCTCTTGGGTGGGAAATCCAAGAACGATGTTTGTATCGTTGACCTTGATGGATTGTATGATGGCTCCCAAGGGGAGGAAGGCGAACGGAGCATCTGGCATGTTGGAGGTGTCTGGTGGCGCAAGCCAAGGAGCGGGAGATGACGTGACAAAGGAGTGGGATAATCAGTTCCTGCCTGATCTGAGACTTCGAGTCGATATGGGCGGTAGAGATTGTTAAATACTTGGTATGTAAAAATTTAATGGATTCGAGCACCTCGTGGACTCATGGGTAAATGGGCTGGCGGGTAAACTGGCGATGGTGGTAACAGGCACGACTGTTCAGGAATCAGGCTGTTTTGGACTTATAGGCTGAACAAGTGTCGAGCTCGATGCAGACATGCACGACCCTACGACATCAAAGTACCCGCATTTTACTCCTGCGTGCTCGTCGTACAATGGAGCGCTCGAGCACGCGCTGCATATTACTTGTTGCCTGTGCACAATGTGTCAATGGTGTTTGTTGAAGCACTCGCCATCATGGATGCCACCCTGCAAGCGGGGAGGGTGGTTGTTCACATGGAACAAAGTCCGAGAGAGATGGCGGCCAGAGTGGAATTTCCTGCATGTTGCATTGATGGGTGAAGTATACTTAAGTACCTAATGCCAGGTTTGGCCGTCATGGTGACAAGATAGAAAACTCTGGCCCGCCCCAGCCAGATTTCGTATCTTCCAAGGCTCTTACTGCCAAAGATACGCCGTTGGAACCAGACGTTTTTGGATGACACCTTGGTCCTTGGTGCACATGCATGATGGCTGCTGCCGTCGGGCTGTTCAAATGCGCTAAGTCTGTTCAATGCTCAACCGACATGTGCGTTTACATTACATCTAAGTACCTTAATCAAACATTTGAGTTGGCAACATAATGCAGCCTCCGATTCTAATTCATTTTCTTTGACTTTTCCACCAAAGTCTCTGTCCAGCCACTAGATCTAGGACTTGGTGTTTTTTCTTTATTCTTCCCCCCCCATATACCATAAATACATATGTACTGGCTTGATGTCCCACCAGCGCACTCATCGCATCGTCATCCTACATCTCCTCATCACAACTCGCCTACCATGGATGCACCTACTCCAAAGGCAACGCCAAAACGAAAACGCTGCGGGGACATTTCCCTGAGCCCAGTCAAATTCTCTTTTAATCCATCGACTGCTGAATCCGCCGACGATGGAAGTAATAGTCCACGGTCCAAGGTTGCGCATCGGTTTCGCGGTCTGGCTCTTGGAAGTGGGGGCGGGGTTGTAAATGACCACGGCCACGAGGCAGACGTCGGGGATGGCCCAGACTTTGCGCGGAAACGACAAAGGCAAGATGAAGTCGTGGCCAATGCCAGTGAAGAAGATTTTCAGCCGGTGACAGATTCTCCTACACCACGGTCAAGTCAAGCCTTCGGTCCTGGGCTCAACGCCTTTGCCGAGCACCTCGCATCTCAGACTCCAACGTTGGTAGCGGCTGCTCCAGAGCCAGAAAACAAACCGCCCCGTCGAAGAAGGGCTGGTACACCACCGCTTAATATGCACAAGTCACCGAAGAAGGCCAAGAAGTATGACGTAGAGGCAAGCGAATCACCCTTTGCTGATGAAGATGACATTATCGTGGATCCGGTCAGGGCGGCCCTCACATGGCACGATGATGAAATCACCGTTTACGACCCCTATGACAAGGACGATGATGGTACCGGCATCAACGGAGTGGGTTTCAAGCCAACACCCGCCATGGCAGAAGCAAGAGCCGTTCGCAGACGACATCAGATGGCCGAGTATCGGAAACGGGAAGAGAGTGAGGCTAGAGCTAGGCGCAGTCAGCGACGAAGAGGAGAAGAACCCCCATCCGCTCGGCTGAAAAAGAAATCACCTTCGAGAAAGGTCAGATTTGCGGATTCAGAAAGACAGAGTGCTGTTGTGATAACATGATGGGCTACGACATGACGAGAACACTGATCGTGCTTCTCTATAACGAATGGTATGACCTTGCTGGGCTGGGCGTTGACGAGTGAGTTTTATTGGGCTTTTCTATATTCTTGTGGCACACTTGAAGAGTATTTCTGGCGGGAAATCGGAGTTTACACAGTCATGCTTGACACTTTTCCTTTCTTTACTTTGATTCGAGCGGTTTTCCGGGGTGCAAAGCTAGGGGTATTGCCATACTGCTTCTCCATTCTTGTTCTTTTCAGGTATTAATCTTGAAATTAGCATCTACAAACACTTGCTAGGGTCCCATGTTGTACATCATTTTATACAGATGATCCAAGGATCGATGATATCATGTCACCAAAATTTGTACCAAGGCTTCTGCGCCGCCGCCATCCGCTCTTGTTCCAGTTGTAGTCGTTCCTTCTTCCCCTCCGCTGCCTTTCTAGCCTGATCTCTCTTATTTTCCGACACTACTTCTATGTGACGCTTCATTTGTATCCGCTCGGCTCGTCGGAGGTATTGACAGTACTCGTACGATGCCGTACTTCCGAGTATAAACATCCCGACAGCCCAATTCGCCGCCTTGACGGCATTGCCTGCAAGCAGAATTGTCAGTGCATCCTTAGCTGGTGAACGGGGTTGGAAAGATGAGTGTTC
Source organism: Metarhizium brunneum (assembly GCF_013426205.1). Classification (NCBI taxonomy): domain Eukaryota; kingdom Fungi; phylum Ascomycota; class Sordariomycetes; order Hypocreales; family Clavicipitaceae; genus Metarhizium; species Metarhizium brunneum. The sequence goes on along the minus strand of NC_089423.1, from coordinate 4,958,910 downwards.
CTTACCCCTCAGGACAAACCTCAATCCGCCAACACCGGCGCCAGCAGCAATACCAGCAAGGAATCCTTGCCTGGCGCACGGTGTATTGTGAACATTGGTAAAATCCTCCGTCTTGATCATACCGACTGCATCCGCAATTGTAGTTCTAGCATTATTCGTCGTCTTGTCGCCTCCTAGGCTTTGCGACTCGTCGGGCTGTTCTATAGGTTTTGACCAGACATGCAGGGTCTTTTGGTTTGCGCCTGGTTGCGCATTTTCGACATTGGGTGCCATCCCTGGCTACCTCCGCAGATCGATTGATATCATGAATTAGGGAGCCAAATATCCAAGCTACCAAAGTGCCCAGGGTACCGGGGATGTCACTAATTTGTCGTTGTGGTCGAGTGCCGATGACGACTGGAGCAGTTCTGATTTCTTGCGATTGAACGGCCTGATTGTATGTATCCTCATGTGGCGCCTTTTGTGGCACAGTTGCGGGTTTCCACTGGTGTGGCTGAAGCTGCTAAATTTCCATTAAACTTGTGGATCTCGACCGTGTCGCGCATGAACGCGCTCTGGCGCGTCTCCCTTGAGTCGTGCTGCGATTGTTACTCTATTTGCTCTTGTTGGTCATCCATTTGGCCCCAGAACTTGATAGGCGGACATCAGACCTGTCCCATCCCACTTGATTTTGATTATACAAAACACTCCAAAGACAACCCAATTCTGATCATCGTGGCCTCCCATGATTACCTTACCAGCAGCTCGAGCCGCCAATCTTTCTAAATAGGGTTGAGGCTCCTCGACACATAGCAGTCATAAAATGCCCAACACAAGCCTACGGAAACCACAAAAGGGTTTCCGCCGAGGCGGCAAATCTGCTTTTCACGGCCAACGGACTCGTACATTTGCTGCTACCTCAAGAGCAGAGGGAACTTCGGCAGATGAGAAATGGGAACGGACGAGGCTCGCACAAACGATAGACGAAAACTTCGGCTTCGGGAGATACGAAAGTGGAAAGAAGAAGGAAGGCTGGCTCGTTAATGTTCAGCCCACCGCCATTGAAGATGAGAGGATTCCCGGCGGAAGGGCGGCACTTGATTGCTACTTCATTGAGCATGATGGTGCAACATTCAAGGCGACTGTCGAGTACGATCCTTACTTTCTGATTGCCGTCAAGAAGGGCCACGAATCCGAGGTGGAGGAATGGATCAAGCGGGTTCCTGGCGATGGGTGTATCAAAACCATTCGCAGAGTAGAGAAGGATGACTTGAACATGCCTAACCACCTGCTGGGTTATCGGCGGACCTTTTTGGAACTCAAGTTTGCCAATGTCTCAGACCTCATGGCTGCCAGGAGGGATATTATGCCTGTGGCTGAGAAGAACAAGAAGAATATGAATGCCATGGACGCATATGCTGAAGTTGTCACGTAAGTTGCAAATGCATGATTTTCTCATGCAACTTGGATGGAGTATTGACATGATATACAGAGCTAATGGCAACTTTGACCTTTTCGATGACGATTTACGAACTGATGAACGAACGAATAACCCATTCGCCGAGGCGAGTGACTACATTGTTGATATTCGCGAATATGATGTACCATACCATGTGAGAGTAATGATAGACCTTGGTGCGTCCTTATCCGTTCTTGTTTCGTTTTGGCCAGTATATTGACAGCGAGACAGATATACGGGTTGGAAAATGGTACTATATTGATGTTAAGCACGGAGTAACCAAGATTTTGCCCAACGAAGACCGATCGCTTCCCGCGGATCCAGTTGTTTTGGCATTTGATATTGAAACAACCAAACTCCCCTTGAAGTTCCCCGACGCTGCCATTGACCAAATCATGATGATTTCATATATGATTGACGGCCAAGGGTTCCTAATCACAAATCGAGAAATCATTTCCGAAGACATTGGCGATTTTGATTACACCCCGAAGCCAGAATATCCCGGCCCCTTTATGATCTTCAACGAACCAAATGAGAAGGCTGTTATCGAGCGTTTCTTTCTTCACATAAAAGAAGCCAGGCCAACCGTTATCGCGACTTACAACGGCGACTTTTTCGATTGGCCTTTTGTTGAAGCGAGAGCGAGCGTCAATGGTATCGATATGTACCAAGAGATCGGGTGGAAGAAGGACAGTGAAGATCAATTCAAATGCAATTACGGAGTCCACATGGACTGTTTCCACTGGGTCAACCGTGACTCTTATTTGCCACAAGGTTCTCGTGGTCTGAAGGCTGTCACGGTTGCAAAATTAGGATATGACCCCGACGAACTCGACCCAGAGTTGATGACACCCTATGCCAATGAAAGACCACAGACCTTGGCCGAATACTCAGTTTCCGATGCTGTTGCTACGTATTTCCTGTACATGAAATACGTTCACCCTTTCATCTTCTCTTTGTGCACCATTCTTCCCCTGGGTGGTGATGATACACTTAGAAAAGGTACTGGTACACTGTGTGAGATGTTGCTCATGGTCCAGGCATATCAGAAGGAAATCGTGCTTCCTAACAAACATCAGTCTCCCAAAGAAGCATTCTGGGATGGCCATCTCCTAGACTCGGAAACATATGTCGGAGGACACGTTGAGAGTATCGAGGCAGGTGTCTTCCGGGCGGATATTCCGGTGGATTTTGCCGTCGACACGGGTGCTATTGACGAGTTGCTGCGCGATATAGATGCTGCGCTAAAATTCGTTATCACTGTGGAGGAGAAGAAGTCACTAGCTGATATTGAGAACTACGATGAGGTCAAGGAACAAATCGTTGCAAAGCTGATGAAACTCAAGGAAACGCCACGCCGACGGGAACGGCCACTCATCTATCATTTGGACGTCGCATCCATGTATCCTAACATCATGACAACAAACCGACTACAGCCAGATTCTATGATTGACGAATCGGATTGTGCGGCTTGCGATTTCAACCGACCGGGAAAGACATGTGACCGAAGATTGCCCTGGGCCTGGAGAGGAGAGTATCTTCCCGCCAAGCGAGACGAGTACAATATGATTCGACATGCTTTGGAAAACGAGAAGTTTCCCGGCAAGACACCTCAGGCGCCAATGCGCACATTCGCAGATCTGGGTGCCGATGAGCAAGCCGCTCTGGTACGGAAACGACTCCAAATATATTCGCAAAAGGTGTACCACAAAATCCACGATTCCACTACCATTGTACGTGAGGCCATCATTTGCCAGAGAGAGAATCCATTTTACATCAATACCGTACGAGACTTTCGTGACCGACGATACGACTATAAAGGAAAGGCCAAAGTATGGAAAGGCAAAACCGACTCACTCAAATCCTCCGGCGCGAGTGCAAGTGAAGTTGACGCGGCCAAAAAGATGATCATCTTGTATGATTCTCTACAGCTGGCTCACAAAGTCATTCTGAACTCGTTCTATGGTTATGTCATGAGAAAGGGTTCGCGATGGTATTCCATGGAGATGGCTGGTGTTACGTGTTTGACTGGTGCAACAATTATTCAGCTGGCACGACAGCTTGTGGAACGATTGGGAAGACCTCTGGAACTTGACACTGATGGTATTTGGTGCATGTTGCCGGCAACCTTCCCCGAAAACTTTGCCTTTAAACTGAAAAACGGAAAGAAGCTCTCCATCTCATATCCCTGTGTCATGTTGAATCATCTTGTTCATGACAAGTTCACAAATCACCAGTATCAAACTCTTGTAGACCCGAAAACGTTCAAGTACGAGACACACAGCGACAACTCGATCTTCTTCGAGGTCGACGGCCCCTACAAGGCAATGATTTTGCCAACATCGAAGGAGGAAGATAAGAACCTGAAGAAGCGATACGCAGTCTTCAATGACGATGGTAGTCTTGCTGAATTGAAGGGATTTGAGGTCAAGAGACGCGGCGAACTAAAGCTCATCAAGATTTTTCAACAGCAAATCTTCAAGTTCTTCCTAGAAGGCGAAGATTTGACACAGTGCTACAGCGCTGTCGCCAAAGTTGCAAATCAATGGCTCGATGTACTACACAACAAGGGATCAACCTTGGCCGACGAAGAGCTCATGGAGTTGATTTCGGAGAACAGAAGCATGTCCAAGACGCTGGAAGAGTATGGGTCACAGAAATCGACCAGTATCACCACGGCCAAACGTCTTGCCGACTTTTTAGGCGAGCAAATGGTAAAGGATAAAGGTCTCAATTGCAAATTCATCATCTGCGCACGACCACGCAATGCTCCGGTTACCGAACGTGCCGTCCCAGTTGCCATCTTTTCTGCCGAAGAGTCCATCAAGCGGACATATTTGAAGAAGTGGCTTAAGGAGGAGCCCACCAACACGGACCCAAGAGCTCTCCTGGACTGGGATTATTATCTGGAGCGTCTTGGTTCAGTTATTCAGAAGCTTATCACCATCCCCGCTGCTTTGCAAAAAGTTCGAAATCCAGTCCCGCGAGTGCCTCACCCCGACTGGCTTCAGAGACGCATTAATATCAAGGATGACAAGATGAAGCAAAAAAAGCTGACAGATTTGTTTACGAAAGAGCCTCTAGGTGACATTACAAATACCAATGGCTCTCGAATGGAGGACTTGGAGGACTTTGGGAATAAACTTCTCAAGCCAAAGCAAGTCAGTGCAGCAGTTGCCTCCTCGCAGCCTGCACCGACAGTTCAAAAACGCAAATCCCCGGAACCTTCTGAGAACACGGACCCCATGGCTGCATTACCTAAAGTCATGCCGAATCCGTCAGAAAACTACCCTGCCTTTTTGAAGTATCAGAAGCAGAAGTGGAAGCTGCAGAAACAAGCTCGTATTCGCAGGCGACAATTGTTCGGCGACAGGAGAGGCCTGACTGGCAACAACATTCAGCAGTCATTTATGAGACAAGCACACGTCACTTTCATGAATACTTGGCAGTTGCTTCACCTGCAGGCTACTGACAGCCCTGGCGTTGTAACTGCTCATATTTTGATTGATGCCAAAATTCACGCTGTGAAAGTCAAGGTTCCTCGACAAGTCTTTCTGAATCTCAAGGGCAGCGAGCTTCCTGATGTTGATATCGCGGGCTGCGAGGTCGAGCAGGTTAATTACACTCTTCCGAACGGCCACCCTTCAAGCCATCTCTTTAAACTTACTGTTCCAGAGGACGTGTACTTCAGTGAAGCTGCCAAGTTCTCCCTGCTGTTCAATCACCCTAGCGTGGAAGGCGTGTACGAGAAACAAGTACCTCTGAATATCCGGGCTGTTCTCCGTCTTGGAAACCAATGCGTGATTGATGAACAACAGAATGCTGTGCTTGGCAAGGGTCTAGAACAGGGCTTTGACCTGTTTGGCCTAAAGAGACCTGTCAAGATACGTACATACCTGGAGTCATCTCAACTGGCTTATATATATATATCTCACATCACAGCCGGCGAGCGTCAGATCTTTGGTATATTTTCGACCACTTCGGATCAGGGTCATCTTATCATTATGCAGAAGAACAAGGATTCTGGTCAAGATCTTCCCAACATTACTCGAATGTATAGAGAAATGTTGGCCAAACGAGCTGAAGAAGCAGCTGGTACGAACTGGCAGGACTGTTTCGCGTATCAGGAAAATATGGCATTCAAGATCACTCAAGTCTCTACACGCCGCAAAGTCCATTTGGAAATCGGTGACGTCGTCAAGAAGATGCGAAAGGATGAATCTAGACCACAAATGATGGTGATCCAGTCTTCACAACGCAACCTACTGGTCCACGATATTCCTGTCCTAGCAGAGTTTCCTGTCTTGCCCCTCAAGTACGATGCTACGGATAGTTCTCTTCCACCGCTGGGTTGGCAAGCTGTTGTGGCTCGGCGGCTGGTTGGTCACTACCTCGGCCTTGGCTCTTGGATATTACACCTTACTGCCCTTGCGAGATATGGCGATGTTCCTCTCTGTAATCTGGAACGGGAGGACCCTCGTTTCCTGATCGACGTTGCCTATGCTCGTCGACTGCAAGCTAATGGAGTTGTGCTATGGTGGTCGGCTGGTCCACGACCCGACCATGCTGGGTATGAAAAGGACGATATCCTTGGTCCGCTGGATACTGTCAAGATGCCCAATGTGAACAACCCGGGTACTTTTGCTTCAGTCTGCATCGACCTCGATGTACGAAACTTGGCAATTAACACTATTCTGACATCGTCGCTTATCAACGAATTAGAAGGGGCAGATTCAGTGTCATTTAACCCGAGCGGCGCTGACGGATCAGAGACTTTGGCTTCGGACAATGCCTTTGCCAACTCTGGCGTTCTTGTCCTCCGTGAGATGGTCAAAGCATGGTGGGCAGAGGCCTGTAAGGGAAGCACCATGGCGGACGTGTTGGTTCAACATTTGGTCCGTTGGGTCGAGAATCCCGATTCCTTCATGTATGACCGAGCCCTACACTACTACGTGCAAATGATGTCTCGGAAAGCCTTCCAGCAGCTCATGGCAGACTTCAGACGAGTCGGGTCACAAGTTGTCTTTGCCAATGCCAACCGCTTGATTCTGCAGACAACCAAGGCTGAAGTTGGCAACGCCTTCGCCTACAGCCAGTACATCATTAAGTCGATCAAGAGTAAGCCTCTGTTCCACTTTATTGATCTCGAAATCAAAGAGTACTGGGATTACTTGGTGTGGTACGACGAGTTCAACTACGGCGGCAAAGGATGCCAGGAGGTCATTGAAGCGGACGAACAGAATCTTGAAACCATTATGCACTGGCAAATGGCTACATTCCTACCTGTGCGGCTACAACCGATTTTCCAGGAATGGGTCATTGCGTTCATACAACTCATGCACAATCTCAAGCGGCCGGCGAACCATGACCCCGACTCAACGCCTCGTTTGACACAGTTACCCAATCGCAATGATGAAACTGGGGAAAGTCAGATCATTCTTGGAAAGGCCTACGAGAAACCACTCAAAAAGGCCATTGCTAGTCTTATAAGCCAACAAAAGCGAGAGCTCTTGCATCCAGAGCTGGCGGAAGACTATAGCTTCCCCAGCCTGCCTGGATCTCACCTGACTCCTCGTGCCCCTGTACTGGAGTTGGTCAAGTCGCTCATGCAAATTCTCTCTCTAGACAAGAATATCACACTCGAAGCTCGTCTGTTGCGTAAGGAGCTATTGGCATTATTCGACGTGCGAGAATTCTCCAAAGAAGGCACGTTTGCAAACCCGTCGGAGAGTCTCAAGCTCATGCAAATATCATGCGACAGCTGCACAATGGCCCGCGACTTGGACCTTTGCAGGGACGAAGATCTTCAAGGAAGCGACGATCGAGGCTGGCAGTGCAGTTTCTGTGGCACGGAATACGATCGCGTGGCCATTGAAGAAAGACTCTTGTCCATGGTGGAAGCTTGGACGGTGGAATGGGCAACACAGGATCTCAAGTGTTCCCGGTGTGGCGCCTTGCGGGTTAATGACTTGATGGAACATTGTACGTGCAGTGGCGAGTGGAAAGAAATAGTATCTCGGCAGGAGACTATGCGAAAGCTGACGGTTATGAGGAGGGTGGCCAAGTATTATAGTTTAAGGATGCTGAGCAATGTTGTGGATGGGCTTTTCTCGGACTTGTAAGGCAGCAGATATGTTGGTATTGCATCAACGGCGTTTTACCATGTGGGTTCATCGGGAGGCATAAGAAGCAAGATGGGACTTGCTAATTGGGTAATTTTGCGTATACCAAGAAATATAATGTATTAGACGTGCCCTCATCGTTCCCTCGTTGCGCTCCAACCTATGCAGAAACCGTACAAGACCTCGTCACAGCTTCAGCTCACCGTGTCCGCCTGCATCTGCTCCAAGTCGTCCATAAACGGGCCCAAAAACTCATCAACCCTTTCGAGTGTCTTGTCCGTATCCTTGTGGGAAACCGCCCTCGCAACAGTACTACGAAACAACTTGGCCGTGTCAAGATACTCCCAAAGCTTCCGCTTCTTCGCGTCTTCCGCACCGGCCGGCTCCCTCCACCCCTTGATTTTAATGACATAGGGGGACGAGACGCTCTCGCCCTTTATGAGCTTTGTCCCGCGAATACTCGCCCAAACACCCAGTCCTGCACATATGTCGCGCAGGATATTAGGCGCCAGATCAACAAGCGTGTGTGTGCCACGCCTGTCATTGTCATACCTTGCCATCCAATTACACATGTCTACGGCGTCCCTGACGGCCCGTACGCTCTCATATTCGACTCTGAAGCAAGCCATTTCGCCACCGAGATTGGCCTCTTGGCAGATTCCGTATTCGTCAACGAAGCCCTGAATCTGCAAGTAGCAGCTCGCTTCCAGGAGACGCATCACGCACCTCTGCAGTTGAACATGGACGTCCGTCCTAGACGGTCTGCCGCTGTCGCAATGGCGCAGATAGTCCGGGCATCTGGCTCTCCAAGAATCGAGCTGCCTGTATAGTGCCTCGACGTCTGCGAGCTTCACGCCCTGTCTTCTACATGTTGCGGTGCAGAACTTTTGTCCCATGTTCCGCGCAATTATCGCCAGCGACAGGATGGCATCCAGGTAGCTGTGGGCTTCGTTCCTGGGCAACGAAGCCGTGATATCGATGTCGGTATCCGGTATGCGTGACAGCTTTTTGTGGTCGAGGTTGTTGAAGGCATCTAGGCCGTAGACGTGCCAGAATAGAAGGGTTCGACGCTCGGGCGCTCGAGAAAGGGATGAGGAGGACGAGGCATTTTCCTCGAGGCGATACTGCAACGTCATCATGACGAGTGAGTCGAGAGATAGAAACAGCGTTTCCATGTGTGCCGGCAGGGAAGATGCCGTGCTGTTTTCGTATTGGAAATTCGTCATGAGCGCCAGTGCTTCGATGTCGTCGAGGCGGTCTGTTCCCCGGCCAGGCGTCGACTGGTGCTCGAAGAAGGATTCTTTAAACTTGTTGGCCAGGCGCTGCTGCATCTCCCATTTGTCGGGGAGGTCTGTGAATGGCATCCCACGACAGGCAATGGCGTATATAAGCGCGTGGCAGCACCTGTTTGATTCGTAGTCCTGCCAGAAGGCGTCTTGGAGGAGGATGGGCAGGCATAATGCCGCGTGGGTGAAGTAGAGCCTAAGGGCAGCTTTGAACGTGGCCGAGTCCATGTTGCAGCTCTCCCAAAGCTCATGATGTTGATCGTCTGGTGAGAGTGCCTCTGATATAAGCTGGTCCTGACTTGGCGCGAGGCTCAGTGGCGTGTTGGTCCATTCTGAGGACGACGGATCCCCCATGAAGATTTGGTCGAGAAACAGTATGCTGTCCGCACTGAGGTCAAATAGATTGTCTGATAGTAGAAAGGATGGTGTCCCTGTAAATGGTGTGTTGTGCGTATCTGGAGATATTGTTCCCTGTGGTGTGAGATTCGCAATGGCGGGCTCTAAGGTTGCGGTTGAAGGCGCATCTTTTGAGGGGGCGGAACCGGCTTCTTGAAAATATCCCGAGTCCGATATGGCAACATGGGCACTTCTCGTCTGTTTCCTCCTCTGAATGCGAACGTCGTTGGAATCATCAACGCTGCAGGCTATCTGTCGTAAATCACACTGAGAGCACTTGGGCTCACCGCCAGCAAGTCGGGAAGACCGATCGCATCTGATCTTGCGTCTGTGACAGAAATCGCACGACTCCCGTTCTAGCCCGCGTTTCAGCCGCATTTTCGGTTTCTTGTAATCCTGTAATGCATAGAGTTGTGTCGGGCATGCGCTTCCATATTAGAAGCGGGATACGGGCGGAGATTGTGCGGATGGGTTGCCGACAACTTGTCAAGCAAGGTGGCCTTATTGGTCGGAGAGCGGTGGTACCGCGGCAATTTTGCGGATATTTCGAGGCTCTTTCGTGGAGGAAGTCGGGGGCCTTTGTAAGGTAGAATTGAATAAATTGTTAAAGTTCTGGTCTTCATGGTGTCTGTTAATGTTTTTTTTTTTCGTATTACCGAATCAATTGATCAACTCCGTGTGGATATCTGCCCGTGATGGATAATAGTACCAATTCCACAATCCATGTCCCACCCAACGGTGAGGGAGCCCTTCCTTTTACTCCTCTTCTCGCGCCAAGCGCCATATTCACTGCTATATTTGGAATCTTGTTATTTCTTCATACATTCTTAGCATGTAAATTCAGGAGGTACTATGGCTATTCTATTGGAATGTTGTGCGGTGTACTCTTGGAGTTTTTAGGGTACATTGCCAAGTTGCTGCTTTCTAATAACCGCAGAGACAAAAATGGATACATTATGTAAGTCTTTCAGAATGGAAAGGAAGTGTCTGACTTGTTGGGAAAGGAGTCTCTTACAATGTGTCCAGGTACATCATTGGCCTAACACTTGGTCCGACGTTTCTCTCATCCTCCCTGTATCTCGGGATCAGCATGCTTCAGCGACACTACTCTCAAGCACGAGTAAAACACATAGGACCCCGGTTGTTTGCCACTCTCTTTATCCTTGGAGACTTTGCTTGTCTCTGCTTTATAGGGTGTGGCGGATCTCTTGCGGCCATTTTCGCGGATAGTCCAGTTGGTATCGATCTGATGATTGCGGGGTTGGCGACGCAAGTCTTATGTACGGCTATTTTCTGTGTTGTTCTTTTTGTCGTTTACAAGAAGTTGCAATTGAGGCTCAGATATGACAAAATGCGGTGGTATATGCTCGGTGAGTTGACATGGCTGGGCGATACGGCAGCCGGGGATTAACTGTCGTGTTAGGTGCCTCGTTGGCCGCTGCTTGCCTCTTTATCCGTTCTTGTTGGAGGGTCGCCGAGTTGAGTGACGGGTTTAATGGCCCTCTGGCGTCGAAAGAGGGTATTTTCATCGCGTTGGACAGTATTCCGACGGTTTTCATGTCTATCTTGCTCACGGTATTACACCCGCAGTACTGGTTCGGTGAAGTGTGTCGAGCCAACAAGTTGGTGGTTGAACACAATCTGGTAAATAGAATATAGATGGCACATCGTACGTACCTTCACATCTCTCCAGTGGCATACCGTGGCTCTCGTATGTAGAAATGCCCGTCAGCCGACGTCAAGAAGGTGGTTCGCCCGGGAGGCCGCCTTCCCCTCGCGAGGCAACCAACAGCTGGTCCGGCCCGTCTGCCTTGTCTTGCCTGTCTTGCCTTTGGCCCCCATGTGCGGAGTATTTATTCGGCCCAACAAGATCGGGTGCTCCTTCCATAAGATCTTGCAACTTCCAGGTCGAACTCGACACCTCAGACACCAAACCATCTCCGGGTCGGCGTCTTTTGAAGCCTTTATTCCTCAATGACCTTCACTACACTTGGCAGCGTCTTGAACCATTGGCAAAATACAACTCGCCATGCTTGATCGAGGGCAACAGGTCCGACGGGCAAGGAAAGCCGCTTGTCGGTCCCGGCCGCCGAGTCTCCAAGCCGCGCCGTCCCTGGCGCCACAAGGGCCATTCGAAGATGCGACCGGTCACAACGTTGGGCACGGCTATCCCCCCGCCATAGACTCGCTCTACATGACTCCCGATGGACTACAGCTCTCGCCCGAGGATATCCAATGGTCCACGGACAAAGGCGTTCCACCAACGTTCCTAAGTATACCTCCATTCCTCCACGATCCTCAGGAGCTGTATGACAGACTGCATGGACACGACAAGTTCGATCCACGCTGGCCAAATCGTCATTCACTTCCGTCCAAAGACTTGAGAAGCACCGTCAGTCTCGATGCTCCATCCTCGACAGGATCAACTCTTTCTCCTGTCCAAACAGAACAAGGTGAAGTGTTGATCGGTCCACGCTCGCCAAGTCCAAGTCACCTGGGCAGAGAGATTGGCAAAGAAGACGCAGACGAACATGCCAGGGATAATACAGAATCTGAGCTTGCCAACTACAAAAAGCTGGTTTGCATAGCACCCCACTGTCATCTTTCGTTCGCGTCTGATGCGGATCTCCAGACTCATGTTCAAGCTGTGCACACTCACGCATGCAGTTGGGCTGGATGCCCGCAGCCAAGTTTCGCCACCCGGAAAGATCTTGCTTGGCACGTTAAAGTTGAGCACTTACTTATGTGCCCCGTGTTAGAGTGTTCCGATCAACCGTTCCAGAGCAGGCGTGAGTTGTCATCCCATATTGCCGTAGAACATCCAGGGTCTGGGCAGGATGCTGTCAAGGAATGGAAACTACCGTCGTCCGCCGCAGACAACAGAGAGACAAGTCCAAAATTTCATCACAACACAGAGTCGACGCCAACAAAGTCGGCAATAAGTGTTGACTCAGAAACCAAGGCAGCTGTGGAAAATGTCACGGTGGCGAGGGCCAAGAAGAAATGCCAAGACCGGTTATGGACCATCATCGAAAAGAAAGCTCGAAAGAATGCCGGTACGTTCAAAATGACTTCCCTGTGCCCTCTGCATTTGTCATCCGATGCTTGACTTTCCCTCAACTTAGACTCCCAGCTAATAAACGAAGGTACTCCTCGAGCCGGACATGTCCCAACAGACCTTGTCCAGGCACGAACGACCCGTACCCTCGAGACAGCCAGCTTCCCACTCGTTTTCGAGCATTCCATCCTTCCATTCCTGGCCGAGTTTGTCCCTAAATGGTCCGGTCCTCGTCATGTCATTTCATGTACGAGGGGTCGAACGGCCCAACACCGCCGAATTTGTATAATGACAACAGCAATGTTATCGCGAACCCGGAAAATCGTCATCGCCCGACACGTCGCCGACCTACTCCCTGACAAGTATAGACGCTTAGTGAGTTTTGTCTTCTCTGTCGGCCAAATAAGTCGTGCTGCACGCTGGGCTAGAGGCCTTAGTCAGACGCACCCGGATGACATTCTGTCTGCCAGGAACCCATACCATTTCAGTTGTCCATGTATGGGTGACAGTGTGGGCATTCCGGGAGAGGAACTTATTGAGGAGAGTACAGCCACATTGGGTCCTTGCTTAGACGTTGACGGGGGATCATACTGGCTAGTAAACTTTCACCCTTTTTTGGCTGCGTACCAGAACTTGCCAATGGTGAAGATCGAACACCCTTCCCCGCAGGACCGAGGTCCATGTTTAGCTGAGGGACATGACTGCCTCTCGGACGAGACAGACTTCAAGCTGGGTCTTCTTACCGTTACATCTGGTCTGAATCTGAAGACGACAAGAATTTCACATGATCCCTATTGGGGGGACAACGAGATGGAGCAACCACTCGTAGTCACTGACTGGGCTCTCGTAACTTCTAGCAGAAAGTCGGGAGGCAGAGCCAACATTCTTCGTCGCTTCCCTTCAGAAACTCAGCCGATCATTATGGAACCCCTCATTAGATCGGTATGCGGCGGGACGAGCGGCATCAGCCCGGGTGCTGCTGTCGTATCCAGCGGCCGAACATCAGGCTACCAAAGAGGGACGGTGTGCGAAATGCCCGCCTATGTAAGCGCTGAAGAGAACGGTACCGGAAAAGCAACTCGTGAATGGTTTGTGGAAGAGCCGTTCTCCTCATGTAGTAGTGAGGACTCTTGGATACGTGGAGGTATTGGAGTTGAGGGTGACAGTGGTGCTGCCATCGTGGATGCAGAAACCAATTGTCTTTATGGCCAGCTATGGGGACGTAACAAGTACTGGGGTCCTGGTCCTCGAATCACATTCTTCACTCCTGCTGCTGATATCTTTGACGACATCCAGGAGAAATGCGGATTGCAGCGTCGTCCTGAGTTGCCTCAGGCCCGAGACGAAGAGGACCGTTATGCCGCCTACCCTTCTTGTCGACGGTGTTATGACCTGAAAACATACCAAGACAGCCGAAGAAGCTCGCGGGCATCGTTACAGAGTATGATCAACTACAGGGGTGAAGCGGAGCCTGACTGGACGCCGAATGAGCATGTATCTGAGTTGGCTACACCACAAGATTGCCACAGTGGAGGCACGGGCATCGAGGAAATTGGCTCATCTTTCGTAAACAGCGCTTCACCGATGCCGCCTTTTGAGTTCCTCCCAGATGGTGAATCGGCCGGGTATTATTATCCAACGACACTTGTAATAGATGAGACCCGTGGTATTCCAGGAGAACCGGACTTTGGGGATGTTCTTGAAGCTACTGCCTTGGAGCAAGTGCCGAAGCGAGGATCTATCTGCCTAGATCAGACCCCCATATTGACCTCGGGTTACGACTCGGGGAGTCAGCCAAAGAGGAAGAGAATTGGCAAGTAGGCCCGGGCCACATCAGCCAGCAAAACCACCGCGAGCCATCTTCTTTGCTCGGGCATCCCTCCTGTTATGATTCGCTCGAGACCCCTTATGTGCCTCTTTGTTTCTCCTCGCCGCTTCAGTTTCTTTCTCACCAGTCGGTCCAGCAACGTTGCCGCCGCGGTTCCCTCGTCCTCGCCCTCCTCCGCGTCCGCGTCCACCTCTGCCTCCTCCGCCATCAATGTCACTATCTTCAGTTGCCGGCTCTGCTGGACTGGCTCTCCAGGCCGTGCGCTCGAGTCGGACCTGTTGCCCTGCAAAAGCATACTTGGCGTCTAGTCTCTTCTTTTGCTGAGGATTTCGTGCCAGCATGACTGCCCATCCCTCTATAGCTTCATCCGTCATACCGGTTTCTTCCCTCAGTTTCGTTCGCGCGTTGCCCCTTCTTGTGCCAACATCTCGGCCAAACACCTTCTCGTCCGAATGATATGCTCGGAAAAGGATTTCTTCATTTCCATCATCTACACCATCCGCTTCTTGGTTCATCGTGTCCACAGTGCCGCCTACATCAGCTGCATCATATGTGTCATCGCGCTCGTCATCATCGGAGTCAAATGATGCAAGAGCAGACAGAATGGCAGCCTTGTTTGGCGCTGTGGATTTGTCTTTTAGGAGTTCATCAGCGTTTTTCTGCGGCTTCTTGCCGAATGAAATTTTGGACTCGTCAGCGCTGAGGCGGTCGAATTCGTCATCGTCAAAGACGTTCCGTCTAGTTGGAACCTGCGGTGGTGTAGATCGAGGCGCCAGGTTTGAGTGATGGGGAATGTCTTGGTGAGGCGATCTGTGTATGAATTGTTAGTACAATGACTTTGTGTGTTCCAGTATACTTGAAATTGATGTCCCGACTCCACGTACAATGGTTCGCTCCTGTCCGCTGTAGCCAAGTGAGGCGGCAGTGATTGCGAAAGTAGATTCGCCACGACCAGTTCCACATCATCCTTGTACTCATCCAGACACTTGGACACAAACCCAGCTCCAAGGTCGGGGAACAAGTCTTGAACATGAGTTATTTGACTCATGTGATGGACATGCATTTCAGCCCGCACATCTTCATTTGTCTGCCTCCCCTTACCTTTATCAACCTTCCTCCTGCTAGGCCGCTTTGGCCTTGCCATCGGTCCTTTTTTAAAGGGCTCCAACGCAGTAATCCGCTTCTTTAAGCTCTCCGTAGCAGCACCACGTTCCTCAGCCCTCCTCAGCAGGACCTTCAACAATGGCGTCGCGGTAACCAGTTCCGCCACAAGCGAGTCGTTTGCATTCAGTGGTCCCATCCTGTGCTCCTCGGCAACAGTCTTCAGCGTAAACAACTGGTCACTCAGCATCGACCACTTTGGCGGTTCCGCTTCTGTCAGCCCAACTACGCATAGATACGTGGTTGTGACAATGGCCTTTCTCAACGGCGGATTCATAACCTTAAAGCACGTCACCAGTCCTTCGAAGAAATCTGATCCAGCCAGTAACTGTATACACGAGTGTGGTGATACGTGTAACAACGGGCTAAGCGAGACAAGCTTAGCCTCCACTAATTTCAGATCCCCTTTGATGCCGGAGTCGAGGATTGGAATGAGCAGTTTCTTGAGAGTCGTGAGAGAGGCTTCAATGAGTGTACTACTCGAGTGAGTGCTGAAGAGGCCTGCGATGAGCGGAGAGGTGCGTTTTTTGGGATATATCCTGGCAAAATCCGCGAGGAATGAATATTCCAATAGAACTGGAGGAGCTAAGAGTCTTAAAAGCCGCGAAATCAGGTGGAACACGGGCCGGAGGAGCAATGTCGACTTTGGCATCAAAGGCGCCGCGACAACTTCATGCACAAACGTCGATGAGAATGTAACAAGGGAGGCGTGCGATTCAGTCTGCCTTTTGAAGTCGTCGTCGGAGAGGTCTAGATAGGCTCTGCAGAGCGCTACCCACGCCTGCACAAGGGAGTCCCATTCCTGAGGCGGAAGCTGTTGCTGCCACGAGGCCTTGGGGAAGGCTGCCAACGGGGGGAGACGCATGTCGGGTGTAATCTCAGTGCGGAGTGATGCCGGGATGAATACGGCCAAGAATAAAAGAGATACGAGAGTAGTCCGTTGACGCAGTCCCCGGTGCTTATTCCATTGTATGAAAAATCAACGGCGTCCACGGAAGCATGTTGAAATATATATTTCACAGTCCGTCCTGCCGGATGAATCATCCTGAGTTCCACACATGCCGCCTCGCTGAAGCTCCAACGTCACGCAAAGAGAGCCGCAGCGCCAACCGGCCGCCCCACACTGCACATACCTTGCAGCTGGTACGTACCCTTTCCACAGGCAGGCAGGATTGCCCTCCAACACCCCAATCAGGACTAGCGCGCACAAAAAAAGCCCTACGACCTGGGAAAATACATCCAACACCCCACCACCAAATAGTTCGCGATCTTTGAACCTCTCACCAACCCACAAAGCAAACTTCATCACTTTGCCGATAACGTCGCCGATTCCCTCGCGTGTCGAGTCGTGAAGTTTTCTCTACATCCCTCCAATCCACCAGCAAACATGTCTTACAACAAGGCCGAAAAGGACATTGGCGAAGGCCCCGTACGTTTCATCCCCCAAAAGCCCCATTATACACGACAGCCGACGACAAGGACAAAAGCTCCCCTCGCCCCAGACGAATCTTCTTTTTCGTGCCCCTAGATAATTTACTGACGTTTACTTACTTATTTTTTTCGCAACGTACAGAAGGCCCACAAGATCCGCATCACCCTCACCTCCCGCAAGGTCACTGTCCTCGAGAAGGTGTGCACCGAGATCCTCGACCGTGCTAAGAGCAAGGACCTGCGCGTCAAGGGCCCCGTCCGCCTGCCCACGCAGACGCTGAAGATCACCACCCGCAAGACTCCCTGCGGCGAGGGCTCCAAGACCTGGGACTCGTACGAGATGCGCATCCACAAGCGTCTCATTGAGTGCGTCTTCATGCTCTGCTCCTTTCCGGCTGCCACGTTAGGCCGTGTGCGTGTTATTCTTGCTGACTCTTGTTTCTTTTGATAGTCTTCACGCCCCTACCGAGGTTGTCAAGCAAATCATTGTCAACATCGATGCCGGCGTCGAGGTCGAGGTCACTATTGCCGCTTAAATGGCAAGACTGGTTGGGCGTGGCGTGGCGTGTTGAGGTGGCAAGTGTGCTAGGCGCAGACAGTTTCAATACACTGGGTTTTGTGCAGCTACATGACCCCTATGTGCAATGTGTGCTCGTAGATGTAGGAAATGGGCAATTGGCCTGTCGTTGGAAAAGGGCAAAGTGGTCAATCATGTCAAATTGTGCATTTGGTGTACATGCTTTTGTCAAGCCCAGGATCTTCTGGCCACATATACATGCCGTATGTTGCGATAGCTCTGCAGGTCCAAAAATCCCCCCAATCATCCCAATCATCTGCCATGGCCGTATATGAAATCCGTCAACGCCGCAATATGCATCAAACCTATGTATCCCGAGCTATCGATATAACCCCTTTCCCATGGCCAACCATGAACATATATACAATTTCTTCAAAAATCCCACCGTGTGCACTCCCGAGGCGGCGGCAACTCGGGCATTATGCCTTCCGCAAACTGGCCCGTTTGCGCAAACGCCGCCCATTGAGCCAGGGACTGCTCGTCGAAAGCTTCAACGGAGAGTTCAGTATCCTTGTAATACCCTGGCGCGCCGTCGGGGAACCATATGCGTGTCCAAGTTCCGTCGAATGCTCTGATTCCGGGCTTGCCGTCCTTGTAGGTAACAGGCTTGCCTTTGAATGCCGCCAGCGTCCCATCCATATTCCTGGACGCGTAGCTCTCTAGGGAAGGGTGCTGCTTCGTGCTCTCTGGAGGGTATGGATTATTGCCGCCAGTTGCAGAAGCAACGGCTTGTTGGGGCTGGCTTGCCGATCCAAAGGAGCTCGGCTGCTGTGAGGCACCCTGGCCGAATGGGGCAGGAGAGGGTTTTCCAAAGACACCGTTGGTTTGGTTTTGGGTACTCTGAGCAAAGGGGTTGTTTACTTGTTGGTTCGCCGTTGTAGTGGTGGAAGCAAAGGGATTCGGCCTTGAAGCTTGGCCGAAGGGACTTTGATTCTGTGTTGGTTGTTGTTGTCCAAACGGACTTGGCTGGCCGGTGTTGTTCTGGTTCGAATTATTAGATGCAAAGGGATTTGGTGTAGCATTGATCTGATCGGCGTTTGAACTCGCAAAGGGGTTGACTGCCACAGGGGCTTGTGCATTGTTGGCAGTTCCCAGAGATCCAAACGGACTGGAACCTTGGTTTGCCGCGCCACCAGAGGCAAAGGGGTTCGGCTTCGCGCCCAGTTGACTGGGCTGGCCAAATCCGCCGGGTTGTGAATTCGTAGGCTGAGCGGACTGACCAAATGACGGCGTTCCAAACGGGCTCGGCTTGGCTCCAAGGGTAGATGCCTGTCCAAAGGCGGATGTTGGCTGGGACGGTTGCCCAAACGCGGGGGCCGCCGGCTGCGATGATTGCTGTCCAAATGCCGACGATGGCTGAGAAGGCTGGCCGAATGCCGAACTTGGCTGAGCCGGTTGGCCAAATGCCGGTGTGCCAAAAGGATTTGGTCGTTGTCCCAGGGCTGCTGGCTGCCCAAAGGCACTCGGCGTTGGTTGAGCAGCAGCTTGGCCAAACGGTGATGCGGTGGTGGTAGAGTCGGTGCTGAAAGGATTGGCTTGCGCCGGCTGAGCAATACCGCTGGGTCTCTTTCCAACCTGGAACTCGCCAAAGGGAGCCCCCTGAGATCCTTCTCGGCAGACATCCAATCGGTTGGGGTGCTTGCTCTCGGCTTCCACGACGAATCGGGCAGCTTCGTCGATATTTCGTACAGCATTTTGCATTTGCTGTTGGGCATTCTGATAGAGTTCCTGTGCTTGATTGAGCTGCGAATGGGTCAGAACAATCCAGGTCTCTTTTGGAAAAGAAAAAATGAAGAAAAATTCAGTGTCCGAGTGGGCGGCTACTCACAGCCTGTTGTTCATTCCCTGCCGCCTTGCCCATCATAAAGTGTAATCTCATCTCTTCGAAGCTCTGTTCTCGAGGGTATCCTCCAAACAGCTGCTCCGGGGCATTCCTCCCCGGCGCGTAAGCCGACAGAATCCATTGCGGCGCCTCGCTCGTCAGGTCCTTGACCATGGTATCGGTGACGATGCTGTACTTGTCTGCGATTGCAGAGAGTCAGCGCCGCCGCTACTGGTCAGAGATGGATGAAGAATTTGTTTACCGAGTGCATCTTGTAATGCTCCGCGGCTGCCACCTCCTGCGCCGGAAGCAAGAGTGCCGAAGCGATTCTGGCTTTGGTTTCGATTATTTCCAGCATCGGGATGTTCAAACCGGCAAGTACCTGCGTACAGGGTCAATCATCAAGTCTGCACATCTAGATCTGGGAGATGATTGGGGTGGACATACTGCCAAACTTGCAATAGCCCTGCTGGTAGAATTTGCATATCGCCATGGTGGGCGGTTCGCTCGAACGAAGGGCTCGAGAGTAGGTAGTTTCGCAGGCTATAACTTCATCTCGAGAGCTGGGTCAATCCGAGGACCTGAGACTTTGAGCAGGTCCTTTGGCAAGATCAATATGCTCGACCTCGTGGAGGCGCAACCGATCCGTTGAGTAATCGGGTCTGGAGCGGAGGTCAGTCGCGCGTTGCAGCTTGGGACGCAAAG
This sequence comes from Metarhizium brunneum, assembly GCF_013426205.1. Lineage (NCBI taxonomy): Eukaryota > Fungi > Ascomycota > Sordariomycetes > Hypocreales > Clavicipitaceae > Metarhizium > Metarhizium brunneum. Next base: position 4,939,086 of record NC_089423.1, on the reverse strand, counting down.
AACATTGAAGAAATCCGTCAGCCTTGCGAGCCTGATGCAGTTGGTGGGCTGGTCAAATCCTCGGGCAGGTACCCAAGTACCTTGTGCGTGAGCACAGAGGAGGGTCAATCCAACTGTGAAGCTCGGCAGTGGGGCTGACAGTGGACGCACTTAGTTGGTCCCTTCATCAATCTATCCCAGTACAGAGTAACCCATACTATCTTTTTGGCACTGCAACAACAAAAAATCATGTACGACTTCTACATGAGACTCACAAGGTCCCGTATTAGCCATCAATGATGCTTAGGCTCACCTGACGACCTGGCCACAGCATCAGAATATACCTCGTTAACCCCGTCTACAGCAGTATGTTCACCATTCACCAAATGGAGAAGCCAAAACAAAAAAACAAAAAAAAAAATCACAGAAGCACCGCAGATGAGATTTCAATTTTTTTTTTAATCAGAAATAACAACTAGTATCTTCCACCCCATATCACCATCTCCCTAATGCAGAAACTACGCAGAAACTACTAGTCACAGAGTAAAAACCAGAAACTACAGATTTACCCGTCCGTGAATGCCGTTAAACCATTATACTACCCAAAAACCCCCCATCCAAATCTTTGCATCCATGTCCACAAAGAGACCAAACGCCGCCTTTAGGCCTTCTCAACCTTCCTAAACTCAACCATAGGACCCTTCTTGGCACTGGTAAACGTGTCAACCAGCTGGAACTCTGTCACGCGGTGTCGCCCCCACTCGAGGTCGGCGCGGCCCTCGCCGGGATCAACGACGCCAATAGCTCGTCGCAGGTCGTACAAGTAGATTGTTCTGGCCAGAGTGGTGGTCATTTCGACGTAGGCCAGACCCTTGCCGATACAGCCACGGGGTCCGATGGAGAAGGGGCAGAAGGCGCTCTGGGCGAGGGCAACATCGTCTTCCGTCGTGGTCTTGCCGGTGAGTGGGTTGACCTCGTCGCGCAGCCAGCGCTCGGGCGCGTAGCCATACGGAACGGGGTAGTAGGTCTCGTTGTGATGGATGGTGTAGTGGGGAGTTCCGACGACGGTGCCCTGCGGCAGCGTCTGGCCGTCGATGGTGATGCCGCCGGGGAGCACTTCACGGGGTAGGATGCCGCCCACGGATGGAGAGAGGCGCATGGCCTCGTCGACACAGGCGCGGAGGTACGTGCACGATCCCAGGAGGGGGCCGTGGACAATCTCCTCGACGTCGCTGAACTTGGTGCGGATTTCTTGCGTCACGCGCTTCAGGGCGTGCGGGTTGCGCACGAGGTAGAAAATCGTTGCGGCCATGGCGGTGGACGTGGTGTCTGAGCCGGCAATGATGCTATTTTGAACACTCATAGTCAGCAAAAAAGAAAATTCCCCATGACGGACGCCCAGCAGCTTCTCTCATTGTAGCTTCTCCGACGCATTTTCCTTCCCAAACACTTACAGCAAGTTGGACTCGCCCCAGAGTTCAGGAGTGGTGAAGCCGTGACCGGTCTCGGGATCGCGAGCCTTGAGCAAGTAGTAAAAGAAGTCACGTCGATCCGTCTCCTCGCCGAGCTTGGTACGCTCGGTGAGCTGGCCCTTGCTGTAGGCCATGTATCTCGCGCGACCGGCAGCAAGCTTGGGGAACAAGAACTTGTCAATCTTGAGCTTGTCGACAATGGGCATGGTGCCGCAAATGAGATGGCGCGTGGTGGCGGCCTCGACCAGCTCCAGCGCAAAGCGGTTGTCGGGCCTCTCCAGCATGTGGAAGGCCTTGCCAAAGCTGAGGTCGCCCAGGATGTCCATGGCCAGGTAGTTGCACCAGTCGCTCATGTTGCGCGGCTTCGTCCAGCCCTTGGCGTCGGCGCCGCCATCGTTGAGGCCAATCTGGTCGCAAAAGGTGCGGACGTTGCCGAGGATGTAGCGCTGCATCTCCTTCATGGCACTCTCGGAGAAGGCGTGCGACAGGACGCGGCGCTTGCGGGCGTGGACGTCCTTGTCGCGGGTGTTGTGCGTGTTGGCGGCTGGGTGGACAAAGGCATCGTAGAACTCGGCCTTGCGCACGTTGGACTTGAAGCCGTAGATTTCCTTGAGGGACTGGTTGGAGTTGAAGGAGACGGAGTTGGGACCGAATCGAACCACCTTGCCTGGAAGATTTTGTGTCAGCAATCCAACGTCTGGGGGAGAAGGAGTCTCTCGGGATTCGAGAAATTCTTCTTACCATATTTCTGGTGCATGCGCCAGAACTCAAGGTGGCGGTCGCCCTTGTAAGCGTGATAGAGCTGGTATGCATCGGTGATTTTGGCCAGGAAAGGACCGGGATATTTGGCAAGGGGGTGGAAGAAGACTCTGTACACGACGAGACCGAAGGCCTATCAAATCAAATCTCCCATTAGCCATCCGTGTCGTTTGATTGATCTTTGTGCAACCGACATGTATCGACTGGCGCTGGCTGCTCAACAACTCGTCCAGTCGCCGCCACCACCCTTCACCGTCTGAATTTCAATCCCAATAGACGCAAAAAGAAGCAGCACTCACATAGAGCAGTCCAGCTCCAGCCAACAGTCCCAGGTACATGCCAAGATGTCCCAGAGCAATCTTCATCTCCATCTTGATGGGAACAAGGCGTTGTGAGTGGGGACTCGAGACAAAAAATAGAAGAAGAAAATAAAAATAAATTCAAAGTCAAGAGGAACAAGCACCGCAGCCCCAGAAACAGGGCCGCGCAAAACTCTCTTAAACAAAAACGCTACACTCCAGCCATACGAACCAACCCCTCCCTTTGCTCCAAATCTCCTCCTCTCTCCACAAAGTCCTGCGCCGCGGCCAGCGAGATAAAAACAAAAAAGTCAACGAGCCATGGTGATTCTGACGAGTGAGACGGCGTGGATTGCAGATGCAAGCGGCTTTCCACGGCACATGTGGGCGCAGATGGGGGCACAGCTGGGGGAGACACCGCCTGGATCTTTATCGATTAGGCAGGGGAGCTGGGGGAGCTCTGGGGCAAAGTCGGGGCAAGTTGGGGCAGCACAGAATTCGGGGGGCGGCTAGGTTCGGTCACTGGCCACTGGCCACTGGCCACACTAGACATGGACTCTGCCACCAGACCATGACCGTTTGCGTGTGTGTGCATGTGTGCTCAGTGCTTCGTCATTGCAGCGCAGACCCAGGCCTGTCTCGCGCGACTCCGCGCCGTCAGAGGCGCAGCTGCGCTTTTGCGGCTGATAAGGCTCTGGGTCCATGTCATTTTAATATTGGTGCAGGCCGGGTGCCATCGTCACCAACTGCAAAAACACCACCCGGGTAGCGAATGAGCACGGTCCGGCGTGCAACGTCGACAAACACCCCAGCCTGCTTGGCAGGCAACTGTCGTCTGGTCCGGGGAACCGACGCAGCGCGCGCATTGCTTCGGCCAAAAAGTCTGGTCGAGTCCCATTTTATGCACGGCGTTGCATCAGGGACGGACAACGCGGGTACATGCATCCACCGCCAGGCCCTCCCTTCAGTACATATGTACCCCTTCGATCCTAGGCAAGTACCCATGCCCCAAGCCAGATGTGTACTAAAAGACCCCAAGGCAGCAGATCAAAAATGCTAAAAACCAGACCGTCTGTTTGGTGTCCCGTAGCACCCGCGTGACCTCGCTCGACTTAAGCCGGCGTTGGAATCCATTCCGCCTGTGGTTCCGCGCCTTGAGCGCCGGGAATTGTGGGGCTCTGGGCCCAGATATCCCGTCGACTGCCGCTCGGGGGCGCTGCCACCGCCTAATTTGCCCAAGGCAAACCACTTTCCTCGACAAAGACGCGCCCCATGATAGCACTGTGCTACCAAGTAGGTACTGGTTCTTGTTTCAAATCCCACACACAAGGCCCGAGTTATCCGCCCAAAGCGGACGAAGGTAAGGACGTGCTGGCAACACGCTGCATTCGCTGCTTGTCCTGGCTCAGTCTCAGATGGTTGCGGCACTCTGCCTTTTCTCGCTGCCACAGCTGGTATCGAAACGCGGTCTAGAAAAAAGAAAAGCCTACATATGTATCCCGTCGGGTAAATAGCTTAATTGTTTCATCTTGGTAGCTTTGTCCAGTGGCATTCAGTTGATGCGCTGCCACATATAGTACAGGTGCTACTGGATTAAGCCCCAACAATCAAGAAGCAACTTTTGGGAAAGATTGAATGAAATTCAGCATTCAATCCATATTCGTATGGTGACGTCATGAAGCTGCTGGTTCCCTCTGGGCCACGGGAGTCAGGCCGGATCGTCGAATCCACACCACGCCAGTTATCTCCTCTCCCATCCTACCCATCTAGCGCTGGAAGTGCAACAAAGCTCGACATGGCGTCTCAAATAGATACAGTTTTTTGAGTCATGGCACTAACCCAATTTCATATTTCCAGTAGAAGCGTGCCTTGGCGGCACATGCAAATTATATTATATTTTCACCGAAATATCAGTTCCTTCTTGTACAGTCCTTATTGCACCATCTCCATGTCTGCAATAAATATTCTCTAGACCCCAGCTCTGTCTTAATTAAAGTATCTGGGCTCATCAAAGACGTGGTATCTATGATCTCTAACACCCTGTCCCCTGAACATGGCCGGGAATCTCCAGCCCTCGGGGACCTCAGACTCCTGCACGCGACGGTTACGCTCCTCGGCAGACACCGAGTCTAGCTGCTGGGCTTCGGCGGCAGAGTTGGGGATCACAAACTTGGCCACCTGCAACTCCGTATCGGTAATTGTGCTTCTGCTCACGCGGGCATAGCCGACACGCTTAAGCTTCTTGAAGAGGATGTACTCGCACCATCGGTCCCAATCAGTCGAGTCAACGTCATGCATTCCAGACTTCTCGCTGACGTAGGTGTTGTAGTTGCCTTCGAGGGGCTTCGTGACAAGGTAGCTGAGAAGGAACGCAGGTCGTGGAGTAGAGCCCATCAGTTGCGCCAGATACTCGGACTGCAGGCGCCGGTCCTCGGGGTCCTCCTCCTGTCCAGAATGGAAGACAAAGACATCGACCAGTTCGCCATACACATCAAGCGTAGCGTGGATAGCCGGCGCTAGTTCACCTACTGGACTGGGGAGGAGATGGTGCTTCGACTCGACAATGGGGAACTTGGAAAGCAAAGCTGCACCCCAAGTGTGCTTGTTGGGGCCGGGGCCGTAGTCAACATACATGCCCAGATCCTCGGCCAGGAACTGCGTGGTATCGCGGTTGCCCATGATGATGCGCTGCAAGTCGGACTCGAGAAGTCCCACAACATCAAGCTCCATCTCCTTGATAAGGTCTCGCATACGGTACTCTGATGACCACATGTCGTTGTCCAAGGAGAAGTGAATGGTCCAAATACCAGCTGTGAGGACACGGTCCTTGGCGTGATATGGCTTGTAGTCGTTGGTGGGGAAGCGCATAAAAGCAGCGCACAGGAAGAGGATATTGACAATAATGGTGGCAAATCCAAAATATTTCTTATGCTGAGAAGCAGAGGTGCGACGAGGCTGCTGCTTGCGTGGTTGGGAGGCATTGAAGTCGTAAACACCAGCGCCAATGAGACCCATCATCGAGTACATGATCCAGTCAGTATGCTCACGAACGAGAGGACCGCCAGGAACAAACGCATAGGCAACCACCCAGACATGGAATAGAACCAAGAAGACGTATATGAAGAACCCAAGGCCAAAGGTAACGGCAGGGCTCTTCTTGGAAGCGTTGCTAAGCAGAGGCACAGCAACAGCCATCAGGTAGGCAGCAATAACAAGACCACCGTAGTATCCAAACCAGTGACTGAAGAATGTCAAAACCATTGCACCAGCGGTGCCGACGGCGTACTGTGGCCAGCTACCAGCAAGAGAGGGTTTGCAGATTCCAATAAAGAGACCAGCAGACATGGCGGCAAGGGTGCACCAACCGTGCGTAGAGAAATAAGGGCCCCGGATGGGGAATCCTTCCCAGACCCAAAGAATCATGGTGCTGGTATCAGATAGCAGTGAGTGCATACCAAAAAAGACACCTCCAACACCACAAGCAGCCAGCACAGTTGAGCCTCTCTGGGCGCCATCAGGGGTCCCGCTAGTCAAAGGAGCCTTGCGAGTGAAGCGCAGCGCAGCCAGGACTCCAAGCACAAGCCCAGTGAGGTTCCATCCACCATTGGCCTCATGCATGATGGGCCAGATGGGGTTATTGGTCTGCCAGGCAAACTTGGCAGTCGACGAGAGGATAAGCCCAACCAGCAGGCCGAGGATCCTGGACTCGAATCTTGCTTCGTGCAAGGACTCGGCATGGAGCGTGGCAACCCATCCTAAAGTCGACATGGCAACACCAAAACCAACTGTAAACAGACGACGAGCGGGGTCCAAAACCAAATAAGCAGCGACTCCTGAGAGAGATAGGAGATGAATGATTCGCTGGTTGCTGATAACAGCCGATCGAAGAGGTCCAACAAGGAGCAGAGGAGAAATGGAGACTAAAACAAAAGCTTCATATCCGGATATGCCCATGTGCCAAAGAGGGAAGTCTATTTTAATGTCAGCCTCAAAAGACTATGCCAACTGTCGAACAAGCAAACTTACACCAGACTACCAGACCCAAGCTGGTCAACATGGACCAGAACACAAACTGCAGACCGTCAGACATTGTCAAAAAATGCGCGACCAAGGCCTTGACTTACTCCATGATAAACGTCAGCAGCAGTGTCCAATGCCTCAGACCAGGTGAAGCGCAGAGAGTAGAGACCGCCAGTTGCCTTTTCCTTTCTAGTTTTGAACAGTCAGTAGGCCGTAGTTTGCAGATACCCAGGGAAGGACTTACTCTTTCTCCATGACAGCAGACGGGACGGACGAGAGGTTATCACTGCGAGAAATCTTAGACGACGCCTCAAAATAACGGGTGTATATTGAAATTTGATGGAACAAGAAGCCAGGACTATCTTGGAAGCCATTGCACGTACCCCTTGCTCAATCCCTTGACATCCCTGATCACGACTTCAAATGTGCTATAATCCAGAGCTGTAACGGCATCAAAGCCAACGTCAAAGAGGATCAATGCCCACTCAAAGAATGCATAGATGGTATAGGCTAAGCGCTCATGTTAGATCAGTCACATCTGTGTTCGACGGGGCTACAACAAACCTCCAGCAACGCGATGCACCTTGTGCTGAATGAAGAAGTAGATGAGAGGCACCAGGGTACCAAAGAAAGCAGTAGCAAGGTACTTCCGGTACTTGATAGCCTGCGGGTTTGGCGGGCTCAGGGCAATGCATCCCAGGGTCCAAGGCAGGGTTGCCACAATGTACGAAATCATGAGAATGTCATGCCAGTCGTGATCGTCCGTCGAGGTGATATAAGTCCAGCCTCCGCACGTGAGAGTGCGAAGAACACCCATGGAAGCAATGAAGCCGGGCAGCTTGGTCCCTGGTTTTCGGGTAAGAAGGTAGAAAAGGCCGACCAAGGCGAAACGAGGTCCTGGGCCAAGTTAGCTATCGGAACATGGGCAGTGCGGTCTTGGAGATGTTGGTTATACCGGATGTGATGGCAATAAAGATCATGAAAAAAGACCGTTCGGGGTATCGATCGCCAATTGTCGCCGACACGGACGGGAACCACTCCTGGGGATATCCGTAAAACTCATTCTGGACAATCTTGTGATAGTGAAGGGAGACGCCGACGATCAATGCGCTCAGGAAAGCGGCTACAGATGGCGGTTAGAACGACTGTTGTCAATTGCGACTCTGTGTGCAAAAGCAGCTACTGCATTGATTCGGAGCGCCTCGTAGAGCCCATGACGACTTACTGTATGCGACAATTGTGTGCGCCCAGCTCACCCACTGCCCCCCGAAGCTGAGGACAATGCCGCCATCCTTGTCCTTGTATTTGGACATGGCGATGACAAAGAAAACTGAATGAGCGGAAGAAGAAAACGCAGTCGATTACAGTACCGTCCGGGACATCCGAGCGAAATAAGAAAGAAGCTGAAAGGACAAGGAGCAAAGGAACAACGAGGGGGGGATTAGGGGACGAAGTGGTGAGGTTTGGATTTGTGGCCTGCAAGAGCCTCGGAAGGTCCAGTCTGGCGATGTGGAGTGTGGACACGCGCGTATTGATTCAATAGCAAGGGACCAGTTGACTTTACCAGGCTGGGCTGGCACAGCCGCGCCCAGGGGCAGCTTGCTGGGCCTTGACAGGCACTTTGGCTAGCTGGATGCTGATTCGCTCGCTGACAGCCACGAAGTCCTGCAACCGGATGGTTATTCGTGTGCTGTACTCTGTGAAGCACCCAAAGCTGCCCCGCTAAAATTTTGGATCTGCAACGGCCTCGTGGGAAAAACTTCATGATCATACATGCCCACCTCGCATCTTTACTTTGACTCAATAAAGCAGCGCGGCTTTTCGGACTGGTTACGTGCTGCCCCGATACATCACCTAACTCGGAGTTGCCGTGTTTGATAGCCATAATGGCGGGTGTTGCTGAGAAGGCGAGATTCTATCTCGAACGCTCCGTTCCTCAACTAAGAGAGTGGGAAGAAAAGGAAATATTCTCCAAGGCATGTTCCCAGAACTGTCGCACAAACACTACAATACTCTAACGCATTGACTCTAGGAGGAAATCCGCACAATTGTACAGAAACGCAACGAGCACGAGCACCGAGTGCTCTCGCCAGGAAACGCACCCTCCGAATGGTCCGCCTATGTCAAATGGGAACAATCCCTCGAAAGCCTGCGCAGCAAGAGATGCCGCCGGCTCAAAATCCACCACCTCAACTCAGCACACGCCGGCCAGGGCCGCGTACTATCGATCTACGAGCGAGGCGTCAACAGACACCCCGGCAGCAGGAAACTATGGAAAGGCTATCTGTCCTACGCGGCCAGCATCAAGGCCGCAAAGCGATGGCGCAAGACCATGGCAAAGGCCCTTCGCATGATGCCCACTGACGCTGAATTCTGGGTCATTGCGGGCCGACGGTCTGCGAGGAATGGTGACATGGCCGCAGCGCGAGGATTCTTCATGCGCGGCTGTCGATTCTGCACCCAGGACTGCAAACTGTGGCTTGAATACGCAAGGAGTGAGATGGAGTGGCTAGTCAAGGTGGATCAGCGCAAGAGTGAGAAGAAGGGTGTCGACGCATTGCGGCCCGACCGCGTTGATGATGACGACGAACTTTGCATCGCGGACAGCGAGGATGAGGACGAGGCCGAAGACGGCAACATGTTGCCCGAGCCATCGCGAGCCCAGGCCAAAGTCATTGACAAGCAGGCCTCGGAACAGCTCAAGTCCAACCCGGCCATGGACGGCGCTATACCAATGGCCATTTACGACATATCCCGGAAACAGGCATTCTTTACTCCTGAGGTTGCGGAGTCCTTCTTCACCATGTTCGCTTCGTTCAAGGCTCTGTCAGTTGAACCCAAGATTTCCCAACACGTTTTGGACTCGTTGAGTGAGGCGTACCCGAACCACCCGTCCACATGCAATTGCTACATCAGACAACCCATCCTTGGCGTGCAGACCAACACTGCGGAATTCCCGCGAGGATTGCGAGACGTGTTGGCACGGTTGGGCGAGAAGTTGGATGTCACCACAGACAAGCTCGAGCTCAGTCGCAAGACGACAGCTTGGATAGATGGATATCTGGCTCGGGGGGGGCTGGATGATGACATTCGGCAGGTTTTGGAGTACACAAAGGAAAAGTTGGAATTGTCGTGATGAAAAAAATTTTCTAGGTACATAGGCCGTGGAATCGATGTTCATAATGCATTATACCTCCTTTTCAATTGACGTTGCGCTGCTTGTGAATGGAAGCACATGTCTTTTCGTTGGCGCTGGTCTAGTGGGCGATTAAGCTCGCACTCACTGATATTGAAATCTATCATGGAACCGCAATATGCAACCAGACTGCTTCTCACTGCCACTACCAGCACCAACATGGAAATACTGGAAAGGTTTCATTCCACTGGCATTGACTCCGTGAATTACTTCTCTCTCTGTCTTTCCCCCCCTCTCTTTGTTCTTCTGATTTTATTACAGGAACAACTAAGCTAGGCACGACTGTAAAATTCGTTCAATGTGCAGGGTAACAGTACCAATGCTACGGAGGCATCATTGATCTCGGGTCGCTCCACTAGTTCGGACCCGAAAGGGGTCTGGTGCGCAAATGAGGAGCCCCCAGTGGCCCAACATGCGGGGACAACGTGAGGTTCTTCAATCCCCAAGTCAGCCCATCACATAATTATGTATGGAACCACCGAGTAACCTTATACCCTGTACGGGCAAAGAAAATTTACAGTACACGCACGAGCATCGAGAGAACGGCAATGGAGTAGCAAGCACTCCGCACAACCGCCTGACAATGTGTGCGGAGTCTAAGCAGATTCTGACAACGGCAGGCTCTCGGTGATATCCTTGTACTCCATAGGGATAGAACACAAACGGAGTCATGGTACGGAGTATGTACGGATATATATCCACAATTACCTCACATTGACAGGTGCCAATAATCTTGGACACAGAAAGGCGCTGGGGGAATGCTACTAGTAGTACGGAGTAATATTTACAACACGGGAGTCTAGCTTACATCACCGTCGCGGTCAGTTTTGTACCAAAAGTTTCTTTTTCGATGCCGTGGTGTCGTGTGTAACGTGCACAGAGTCTACCAGGCAGTGGGCTGACTGACTGGGAAAGACGACGCCCCAACACCTGTTTACCGAAAACAAACGCCCCAAGTTCGAAGTGAGTGCTTGAGACAGACGGGGATCTGTGGGAGTTGTGGAACGAAGGGGTTCACTCCCCGAGACATGCCAATCAACATCACCAGCACATCACGCCAACTCCGTATTGCTGGCGTGCGGAAACCTCAATGCCCATCCAAGCATCATTTGTGCCTATAGCAGCGGCCTCTAGACGAAATCGCTGCGAAGCGAGATGGGCGGTTTCCTTGCCCAAATTATGGCCAGCGCACTCATTCCGTGTGAAATGGGCTGCCTACGGGTTTGTCCGTCCTTCCACGAGCCTGGAAATTTGGTCTGGAGGCGAACTATTGTAGTGATGATTGCCTTGCCACGGACGATGTGGGGAAGGGCTTTAATCATGAGGCAGCAGACACCAGCCGATGGCTCGGGAGCCAGGCCAAGAGCCGGGAGCCAGGTGCCAGGTGCCAGGAGCCAAGAGCCAGGTAGGGGCAGCTAATACAACAAGGAGATGGCGGCGAGTGATGCAGTGGTTTGAAGGAGACGGAGGGGATGGATGGCTGAATGGGAAGTCGACGCACATGCTGGTGATGGGCATGGGGTAATTATCACCAACAGACGGCCTCTGAATTGTGATTTGACTCGATGTCCTCGTCCAGCTTTCTGGGGAAGGATGTCTGTGGTCCTGCGGGCTGCGCGCACAACCGGCCCTTTTATAATTAAAGGCCCAGCCAGGCCTTCAGTCCATCCAGCCATGCTTGTGCGGTGCCATCCGTCGTCTTGCCAGTTGAGGGTTGGAAATCCAAGGACAACAGAGAAAGAGGAAAAAAAAGAAAAGAAAAGAAAAGAGAGAGAGAAGTGAATACAGCTGACACCGCACCCATGCCTTGGCCAACGCATAGGTTGGCCGTGCCTTCTTTTGAAATGCTAATGCTACCAGACCATTTCGTGGAAGCCGGGGCCAGCGAACCTAATGCAAAGCCCGTGCCTGCAACCTGCTACCTGCTTCCTCAAGTACACATGCAGGCATCCGTGTGCAAGTCTACCTGGAAATCCAAAGCAGACACAAGCTACTTGACTCTTCTTGCGACGCAAGCAACAGACGCTATTAGACGCAGCGTCTTGGATGCAACGAGGAACGAGGCAAGCAGCGGCGAAAGATTGCATCCCACGAGTACTCCGTAGCGGGACGCCAATATCTCTGGACAGGGAACATTAAAAGGATTCAAGAGCCACAGTATAATCTAACGAGCCACCATCCCGGAGGCTCGATCCAAAGACCCCAAGGCCGTCGTCTGGACCAACGGCGCGTCCACAAAGCGTCCATCGACCTTGGCTGGCCTGGCCCATGAATCCATGACGGGTGAAGGCCGACATGGACTGCGTCTTGAGGGCTCGAGGGCTTGAGGGCTTGAGGGCTAGTGGGTGGCCGGCCGATTGCCAGCACTGGCTTGATTGAGCCCTGGGGACGGCGGACAAAGAGAATGGAAACGAGTAGTCAAAGTAACTTAAAACGCACACAAAGTTACATTTGATCGCGTTTGAGGCTGCCCAAGGAAACAAGGCTAAAAATGCCAAAATATCGACTCGTGTGTGGCAGCCGCCGGGTCATCCATTCATGGCCTGCGCAGGTCGACGGTATGATCGAAAAGGGCCATGCTGGGACTCGAGGTCACTCACTCACATAACTAACCCTTCCCCCCTTCCCCGTTTCCTCCAGCCGCCACCCTTTTTCTTCTCCCATTTTAAAATCTCCTTCTTCTGTCTCTCTTCGCGTTTTTCGAATTGCCGCCTTGACACTCCGTCTTTCTGCCTCATTGCGTGGCTCTTGTCGACGGCGTTGTTGACACATCTCTGTTCGTGGACTTATACGCCACTCGACGACCTCACTAAAATAGGGCCGGGCTCTCAGGCTTGGAAATGTCACTGGTCGGCACTCTGTGTCTCGACTTGGGGCTGGGCGCCCGCGACAAACGCAAGAAAAAAACACCAACGCGGGATGAGGTGCAGCAAAACGGCGCCGGGAACGGCCTTGACAGCGAAACCCAGATTCGAACCACAGTCGACGAGCTCGTGAGGTCTTGGAGCAACGGGCGATGAAGGAGACGGACAGGCAACTCGCCTGGGCCCTTGGGCCACGAGGGCCTGGGTGTGTGTGACAGGGGTGGCCTCGAGCGCTCCGAATATTTGAGTGTCTAGCCTCAATGTTCGACGGGCAATCGGCGCCGTGCTCGCTCAAAGGGCTGCTCCAGTGCTCCTGTGCTTGCCCCAGTGCTCCATCTGGCACCAGACGCCTGAGGACTTTATTGACCCTGGCCTGGCAGCAGTCTGGTCAAGTCCTGGTGGAGGTGCGGCATCAACGGCCTCACCACATGCACCAACACCACACCCTGGCACAAGGCCTGCCAGACCAATTGCAGCCGCGCCGCTCTCACGCAGTGGAAGCCACCGAACAGCAAAGGAAGCAGCAGCTTGTCACCCGCCTTCAACGTTGCCTGCGCATCACCAGCTCATGTCCATCGCCTCGCCGCGTCCCAGCCGCAACAATCGACAAAGTGAGACGCCATCGACCTGCCATCGCCGTGTCCGCCGTTCTGCCCAAGATTTTCTCACCACACCCAGTTGCATCCGTCACATTGTCGCAGCGATCTGCTGCAAGGTAGCCAGCCTTGGTTGGTGTGTTTGGTGTGGCCCCAGTGCCTTGCGCCTGTGGTGGGGCCGCGGGCGGGCGCCATTCTGTAACCATGCAGCTGGCCACGCTTCAGGCTAATGTGGGATGCATCGGGGATGGGAGATGCCATGGGCTGCCATGGGGTCCAAGGAGCTCTGCGAACAAACGCCTCGCATCAACAATCAGACCCAGCACTCAATAATATCCATGTGCTGTACGCACGCCGTGCAGAGCCATTGGCGAGTATGTTGACACGGCCTCTGTCGAGGAGGCCGAATAGGCCCGGGGATCAAACATGCTGTGCCGTTCGGCTGACACTGTGTTTAAATGGCGCCTACACTTGCTGCATCGACCAGGTGGAATTGTGTGCTGCTCCGTCAGCTCCATCTCACATGGCTGTGCCGAATGCATTGAATCAACAATTTAAAACGGCGGGATGGTGAAATGGCAAACATGGGAGCCTCGGAATTTCTTCTCCTTTTTTTGTCCGATGCTGCACCATTTCTGGCGTTGACGCAGAACTTGCCAAATTGTTGAATGGGATCAGGACATCCAAGGGGTTTCTGCCGCCATGGCCGAATGTTTTTACATTCACCAAACTGCTGGACCTACGACCTATTTGCAGTACCCCTTGGACGGCCGCCGTTGATGATTTGAAAGCCTCTATTTCCGCTTTGTTTGGATTCAAGACTACCGGGCGGGTCGGTAGGAGCCCAGAGGATTCAAATGCAAGCAACTACATCAATTGACATGAGGCTCTCCGGCTATATGTCAGGATTAACAGACGGCCGATATGACTCTGATTCTCCAGTAGCTGAGCTCGACGGGAATTCTCCCGTGGAATTGCCCTCTCAGTGACACCACCAACAAACCAGCTCATTTCACATTGCCAGTTGATATATAATGGTTTTTGCGCTTGCAACTGGCGGATCCCTTTCCTTTACGAAGTATATGACCTGGAAACATCCATCCTCAAAGGATGATGGCGAGAAAGAAAGCGCATTCAATTGGCGACAATACCAAGCCTCGAGGGACTTGCGTCGGATATGCTTGTTAACCGCAGAACCATCAAATTGTTTACTACTTGTATGTAGTAGGGGTACAAGCTGTCTGCGAAGCTTGTGATAGTATAGCTGGCTGATTTGGTAAGAAACACACCATATTGGTCAAGCAGAACTAATAGCCACTCGCGCTTCGCTAACATTTCTCCACCTCCCAGGTCTGATTGGCTACGTCTGGAGTCGGAATTAACCACAGGGTATGATTGGCCACGTGCTACGCCAAAGAAGGACTAGGCGACCCTCGGGAGCGAAATTTCTGATGGAACCTGAAACCAGCCGATACGGGTGGAACTCAACAGGATTCTCCGGCACGCCGCTGACTTGTGGTTTATGCATCTGGTGTCTGGCGGACTCTGACCAGACTGGCTCAAGCTCCTGGCTTTGCCCACCCACCTCCGACACTTCACTTTCGCGGCCGCCGCGCACACTACAGCTTGCCGCCCCCCTGGCCTCGCGTAGCGACTGGGTGACTGAAGCACAGCTGCGAAATCACTTTCTCGGTCTCGTGACCCGCAGCATCTCCGTTCGGACGGGCTCTTGGATCCGTGTCGGCTTCCTGCGCGGACGTGAAGTGGCCTGGAACTGGACCTACGGGTCCGTACGAAATTTTCTCTCTCGGCTGCTTGATTGCGACAGGAAATCGGCCTCCGCCAACTCACGGCGCGCGACACCGCACTCATTCGCCTCGCTCCACCTTCTGCTGCCCGTCTGCTGCTTTGCTGTTGACGGCTGCTTTGCTGGCTTGAACCAGGCCTCGCAGCTGCACGGCGCTGCGCATCTGGATTGTGCGTGCTCCCGACAGTGGTGGCCGTTTGTCCTCGTTTTTTTTTTTCTTGGCCCAGTTGCCGCGCCCGCGCCTCCTGGCTTCTACGGAGTAGAAGGTGGTTGGTCAAGTACTTGTGACACGCTCCAGCGCCCAAGGTACGTTGTTTTTATCCCCTGACGCGCCTAGCCTCTCAGGTATCGGGGTACCTCGTCTGTGCTGGAGCCGGCAACATTGAAGCTGGTTAGCTCCAACTGGCACCCGGGTCAAGTGCCCCGTCTTCCCCCTTTCGCCCTACAGTCTCATGTCCCAGCACCACTCCTGCTTTGCCTCCTCCCTCCTCCCTCCTCGCCTCACCTCACCACAGCGGCCGTAGTTCATGGTCCTGGTCTCCGCTTCACTGGTCTGCTCTCGCCCCAGTCACCCAATCAGCGCTCGAGTAGCGTGGCCCGCTGCCCACACGCACAGCCAGGCAGCCCTCTGGTGCTGAGGGATGAGAGGGATTGCCAGAGTGAGGGAGGGAATATCGCACGAGAGCGGCGGGAGGCCCGTCCGTCGCTAACAACCACACTTTCCCCCAAGTTCCAGTCCCGTGGCCAGCACGCCCTCAAGAAGCACGCCCTGCGCTCAAAGTACTGCTTTCCCCTGCCCGCTGCCCACTGCCCAGCGTCTGGTCGACAGTTTCTCGCCTCGACCTGCTCGTCGGTCTCCGCCTGGCTTTTTGGCTCTGGCCTTGCAAACTGCCCCCGTCTTGCCTGCTCATTTCCCACCCGACACCACACACGCACCGCACACCACACACAATCCTCCACCAACCCGCGACGCGACTCGACCTATCCATCACCACACGCCGTGGTCGTGACACGGCCCCATCGTCATCCGTCCCTGCGCCCTTCAATGGGTTTCTGGCCGTGTGCCTGCTGATCGCTAACGCTGTTGCGCGCAGCCTGTCGGGGCCGTCGCCATGAGCGCCTGGATGAACGACGCCGTCCCCAACCACAATGGAAACGGCTTCCCTCATATGAACGATCCCAACTCTGCCGGAGCCATGATGGACCACTCTGCCTTCCTGGCCAACCCGGGTCAGTTTAACCCGGGGCAATTCCCTAACCAGCAACAGATGGCTGGGATGCAGAATGGTCCCATGCGACACGGCTCGCCGACGTACCAGAACCAGAACCAGACTGCGAATCCGAATCAGAACCAGAACCAGAACGCCGTCTACCAAACCAACCCAGTAATTCCATCAAAACGCCCTCGTCCCCGCGAAGATAGCGTCACGGGCTCGCCAGGCCAGAACCCGGGCATGCAGCCGCCGTCGCGTTCCGAAACGCCGCAACAACAAAACTTTGGTGGCTTCCAGCCGGCCGGTGGTGCCATGCCTCAACAACCTCCCGGCCAATTCCCCCATCTACAGCCCAACGGTTCTGCCAATGCCAGTCCATCCCCCATCATGGGAAACCAGATGCGACCGGGAAATGTGCCCCAGCGAGTTGCTACCGCCTCACCACATCCCTTTTCGCCTGGTCCGCAGCAGCAGTTCACTGGCTCACAAGCGTCCCCGATACCTTCTGAGCATGGCACACCGCAACCAAATCAATACATGCAAAACATCCCTCCGGGATATAACCCGGGATACGCGCAGTCGCCTTCAAATCCTCGCCCATCCCCTAATCCCAATGTGATGGCTGGCGGCCCTGCCGTCGGCGGCCAAATGCTACCCCAGCAAATGGGACAAATGCCGCAGCACATGGGCCAGATGCCGGCAAACATGTATCAACAAATGCAGCAGCAGATGCAACACCAAGTTCCTCAACCGGGCCAGCAGCAACCGCCTGGCCAGCAGCAGCCGCCGCAGCAGGGCCAACCGAGACCGCAGGGCATGATGGATCAACAGAAAATGGCAGCGTACCAGATGCGTCTTCAACAACAATTACAAGGAAATATGCAAATGCAGGCCCAAATGCAGGCCCAGAATATGGGTCGCGGAATGATGCCAAAGCAACAAGTGCCTGGTATGCCGAATGGTCAAATGCCCCAAGGCGCCGTGAGACAGCAACCCAGGCCCATGGGAAACATTAACCCGGAACAATTCATGAAGAATCTTACGACCCTAATGAACGCGAAAGGATTGCCTTTGGACCCGAATCCTATTGTAGGTGATCGACCAGTCAATCTCGTCATGTTGTTCCAGCTTGTTCAATCCAAAGGAGGCTATAAGCCCGTGACTACAGGTAACGGTTGGGGGCTCATTGCCCAGAGCCTGGGGCTACCGGCGCAAATCCCGACTGTACCACCCACTCTGAGGCAAGTGTACGAGCGAAACCTGGCAAAGTTTGAGGAGGCTTGGATTGCACAGCAGAAGCATCGGCTGATGCAGCAGAATCCAAATATGGCTGGGCCAGGAACACCGCAAAAGCAGATGCAACCAGGACAACAGATGAACCAAGGGCAGATGCCACAGCTACAACAACAACAACAACAACAGCAGCAGCAGCAGCAGCAGCCGCAGCAGCCTCACTTGCAGCAACAGACTCCAATGAAGCCTGGTCAGACTCCAGTTAATGGGTTTTCGACTCCTCAACCGCCGCAACAACAACCACTTCCCCAGCAGCCTCAATTACCGCCGCATGTGCAGCAGCAACAGCAACATCCTCATCTCCACCAGCAGCAGCAGCAGCAGCAGCCGCCGCCGCCACAACAACAACCCCAACATCCACCCATCTCCAATGCCGCACCGGGACACAGGAATAGCATGTCCCGAGGCGTGGATCCCTCTACGCCCAACGACTTCTCCATGCAATCACCTTCGCATGCTCGACCTGGCAGTGTCTCTATTGATGGCCGACATGCAACGCCGCTGCCTGCTGTTGGCGCTGAGCAACATATGCCTCGCATGCCCCCAAAGCCTGAAGACTACAGCCCATGTGCAAGGGAACTTTCGACACATGGTGGGGTTGACCTTCATGCTGCTAATCTTCTCGGTGCTGAGTTGGAACGGTGGGAGCCGACTGTTCCTTCTGTAAACGAGCTGGGCAACATCGACATATCTGCCCTTACCCGCAGTCTCCAATGCGGTATTCATGGTGAAGTGCGCCTAGCTCTCGACACACTTGCTACGATCTCATCGTCACAAAACCAAGCTCACTTCCTACATCTCAGAGCTTGTGATGACCTGGTCGAGGCTTTGGTAGATTGTGCAGAATCTCAAGTGGACCTACTTGTTGAACATACGACGGAGGTGGCTGATGAGATTCAACTTACTTCCTATGAAGATGTTGTTAGAGGATGCCGAATAGAGCGATGGTCTGTGAGAGATGTGCCTGCTTTTGGCAGCATCGAGTACCAACTTGACGGAGCCGTGGACCGACTTATTTGCATAACGACAATTTTGCGAAATGTATCATTTCCTGGCGAAAACAATGACAACCACATCATGCTTTGCGAAGAATCTGTCATCAAGATGCTTTGCTCCATTATTCGGTATCTCGGAACGCGGACGATGCTTCTACGGACACACGCCAATACCCTTGATTTCATGAAAGACATTGTGGTTCTTCTGTCAAATATTTCAAGCCAATTAGAGATTCCTGGTCGAGAGCAGGCCTTGAGTCTGTTGCAGTTTCTACTCGCGTTTGCTCCTGTCCCAGGTCCAACAATGGCCGGCGATACGCTTAACTTCACGCCTTACGACCCCAGCATTCATTCGTATCTCCCACATGCGGTTGATGCCCTGGCCAAGTTGCTTGCTCGTGACGAACCAAATAGAGGCTTTTACAAGACGCTTTTTACGATTGATTCTTCATCACCCCTCGCTAATGAGCTTCTCGTCCGAGCGTTTGCCTTGACTGTAGCCCCCTTGCCAGACAAGGCAAAAGAGCAATTACGACCACCTACATTCCCGCCGCTATTCGAGACAAGAAAACCGTTTCTGATGCAAGGCCTTTTGGGTGCAGAAATCATAGCCTCTCTTGTGCCAGGATCCGAACCGGGAATGGCCCGAGCCCTTCTTGCGTCAGGCAACTGCCTCGCACAGAACCTTGTTCAGCTGATTCAGGATCTGTGCTTCTTGTACGAAAAGCCACCCCCTAGTACTCGTGGCGGTAGCCGGGCAGTAGCCGCTAGAAAAGACCCCGAGCTTGTTTATATTGTCGTTGTTGCTGTCTCACTTCTGCGTCGTCTTGCCGAAAAAGCAAGAGATTCTTCAGGTACCGGATCTGCAGGTATTGGGGATCTACTGCCGCAACCGCAGATGTTGATGGACGCGCTGATGATGCAATCTTCCGAATGGACGAAAGAGGGGTTACTGCCACAGTTAACAGCAGTGCTTAATTTGGATGGATGAGCTGACGCAATGTTGCAACAACAACATCTGATATCGACATGACTGCTTTATTTTGTACTGCGGCTTTTGAAGAGGTGGATTTCTCTTCTGGAAAGGTCTCCTCCAGCGAATATAAAAATGATGCGTGAAGGCACGAGGCATGGGATGTATTTTTTTGGTCCACCCTTAACCATTATTGTTTTTTTACTAGTTGTTTTGTCAACTTTTTGACGGTGTATCAGATGACGGCGCATAGCTAGATTTGCATGGAGATGCGAACTTGATTTGGAAAGGCAAGGCTTTGGGGTATATCCTGTAGGACAGTTGTACATAGGTACAGGAGTGTGAGACATAAACTGATACCATATGACCCTTTTAAATCGCCCACTAGTTTTCAATTGCTCTACTATACAGTTCGGTTGATCATCAGTTATGCTGTGACGGTACCAATACATTGATGAGGCGTGACGGAGAGTCGTTCACGCTATCCAAGCCACTTATATACATCCCCCCGTGTCTCCTCCTGCCTTGTCCTCAGAATCCACGCTCTAATAGCCAAGACTTGGTCTTTTCGTAATAATCACCCTAGAATCCTGTTAGCAAGCCCGCCGTCCACAGGGTCAACTAGAAATAGACGTAGGGAAACACCCATGTCAGGTACTTTTGGGCACGTACCTTCAGCTCGATATGCTGTGTCGTTGGATTAAGTCTGATATCTTGCTTGCTCACTCCGAGAGTCTCTACCAAGTCTTCTAGCAGTTTCTTCCGGTCACCATCCACCTTTTTTATCAACACCACTTCGCGGTTTCCTCCCGACGCGAATCGTCTGTATACTGGAAGCTGTATTGAAGGTGTGCGACGAACGATGTAGGAAGCGCCAGCCAGCTCTTCTGGTGATTTCGTCGGAGGAGGCGTGGGAGCGCGGCTCACGGGTGTGTAGCTGCGAGCGGGTTTAGTGGCGGCGGTGGTGGAGAGGGATCGTGATGATTGTGACCAGGAGGCGAACCGGCAGGTTGGAAGGTTGGAAGGTTGGATGACTGTGGTTCTGTAGATGTTTGATTGAGAGAGGTAGTTTTGCCCTCTGCATAGGGCTCGAGAAACATGTTGATGCATCGTGGGGTGTAGAAAATGCCCAAAAAGAGATTGGAGTCTGTCGTTGATACAGAGGAGACGATTTGCCAACTAGGTAGTCGTACTCTGATGCTGATAAAAGGGGTTCAAGTACTATATACAAGAAGTAGCTTTGAACAAATAAAAAGGGAACAAAACTTGGTCGCTGATGGTCAATTGATCACAGTGACGGGTCAAAATCGCGAATCGCTCAGAAATCGGGAGCTTTCACGCAGGCCTGATGTGAAGCTGTCCCAAAAATCTCAGGGTCACATGACTGAGGCGCGCGTCGGGTCGGCAAATCTCCGGGTGTGCAGGGACAGCCCCCCACACCACTTTGTGTATTGGCGAAATTCACCAAAAATCTGCCCCTCCACTGGATTTGCGTGTGGGCGAGTTGCGTCTTTACCACCCTTGCCAACGAACCGAGCGATTCGCGGTCTTTTGGAGCACAAAAAGAGCTTCTCGTCTTTTGCTCAAACTCTCCAAGAGGCTTAGCTCTCAAACGAACCCCTCCAAAAAAAAAAGGACTCGACCAAATTTCGCGATGGAGGATATCCTGACGGCCGTCTCGGCCGATGGTTCATCGATTATGCCCAAGTTGGCACCGCACCTTAGCAGACACCTGCTGTTCCCGCTCATTCAGTTCGAGGGCGACCAGGCCGAGGAGAAGGGCGAAGATGAAAAGGCCAAGAGGATCTTGTCGGGGAAAATCAAGCTGCTGGAGGACACCAATATGACCGACTACGTTGCGACTCTGTACTGCGAATTGCATGGCACTTCCGACCCTCCCGCCGAATACACCAAGAAGAGACAGGATGTTTTGGCGCAGCTGGAGAAATATGAGCAGGCTACTGCTAAGATTGCCGACCTTCTGACGCAGGATGAGGTTGTTAATGGTCTTCGAAGCGACAAGGTTGCCAACTTGGAGTTTCTGAAGAACCAGCACGGAGTGAGTTGGCACCCTGCCCTGATTGCCTGCGAAATTTGTTTGAAAGAGAGAAAATAGAGGTTGCTAACGGTCCTGGAGGTTACGATGGAAATGGTCAACGCCCTCTATGACTTTGGACAGTTCCAGTTCCGATGTGGTCAGTATGGCCCGGCCGCCGATATGCTGTACCAGTTCCGCGTCCTCTCCACCGACAACGACAAGGTCTCCGCCTCAACCTGGGGCAAGCTGGCTTCCGAGATTCTCTCTACAAACTGGGAGTCAGCCGTCGATGAGCTCAAGAACGTCAAGGAGGGCATCGACTCGAAGCTCTTCAACAACCCGCGCGCCCAGCTCGACCACCGAACCATGCTGGTCCACTGGTCTCTCTTCCCCCTGTTCAACTGGGAGGGTGCCCGCGAGCCCATCCTCGACATGTTCTTCTCCGCGGCCTACATCAACACCATCCAGACCTCCTGCCCGTGGATCCTGCGGTACCTGATCGCCGCCGTCATCACCGGCCGTACCCGCGCGCGAAACAGCTCTACCCAGCAGAAGCAGCTCAAGGACATTGTCCGCTACGTGCGCCAAGAAGCCTATGAGTACGCCGACCCAATCACCCAGTTCGTCAACGCCCTCTACATTGCCCATGATTTCAACGCCGCCCGCGAGGCCCTTCGCCAGGCCGAGGATGTCTGCCGCAGCGACTTCTTCCTCGCCTCTTCCGCCGACGCCTTTGTCAACGCCGCCCGCCACCTCATCTGCGAGAGCTACTGCAAGATCTTTAGCCGCATGAATATTCGCGACCTCAGTGCCAAGCTAGGCCTCAACCCCGACGAGGGGGAGAAGTGGATCGTCAATCTGATCCGGGAGACTCGACTCGATGCCAAGATTGACAGCCAGGACGGCACCGTCATCATGAACCACCCTCCCAACAATGTCTACCAACAAGTCATTGAGAAGACCAAGGGCGGATTCTTCAGAACGCAGGTCCTCAACGCCGCCGTTTCCAAGTAAACGACGTCTCCCAGACTGTGACATGAAAGGCAGCAAAAATCGCCCACTCTACGAAATTTATACAGGCATGCCGTCGGGAGAAATAAACCGTGTTAGAAAAGGGTTTGCGATTTTCTCCTCTCTCAACATCCAGGCTTCTTAAATGAAGGGGACACCTGGACAGGCATGCAAACGGTGAACAAAAAGACCAACTAGAGCAATTAGACGCGGAGGCTCTCTTTGACGATCTTCACGAAGAAAAGGGAGGATTGGCTCAATATTTTTCAACGGAAAATGGGAGGAGCGTGTGAGAGATGAAATGGCCCTGTTTTATATCATGTTTATCCCCTTGCCTTCCCCCGCCCCCTTGGTGATGCGGTTTGCATTGCATGGCGTTATTAATTTTTCGGGTATTCTGGACGGATGTGTTCCGGGGCAAGGGGGAAGTAAGTAGGCGAGGACAATGGAACCAATGCGTGTTTTGATGGGTGGGAGATTTTTTTAAAAAAAAAGTGAAGTGAAATAAACATGATTTGTTGAAACTACTGCTTCCCCCTTTCGCGACAGTGACGTGATTTGTGGCGAATGGACTTGGATCCTGATCAGCCTTGGTGGTGTATCTTTTCAATATTCTGACACTAGGGCTATATTACTAGGCATGAATGTACTTTTCATCTACACCTCATCAAACTCATCAACTCATTGAACATGCCCTCTTTGTCGCGTCTTTATGGCTTGACCGCCATGTATCTGCGCCGAAGCCTTTCCAGCCTGTACCGCTGCCAATTGCGCTGATATTCCTAAATATCTCCGTCTCGTACAGCTAGCCAGACCTGGCCTTTCAATGCTTCAATTGCACTGTCCCGCATCCACCATACGTCACCACCTGGAGCATGGGGCGTGACCTGTTCTCCTATCGTCTCTTGAGAGTCACCAGGTCTAACAGTAGCTTGGCTATCGTGAACGCTGGGAGCAGCAGATCTAAGTAGCCTTTCTCGAGCGGCTCCCCATTCGAAGAGAAGCCTTGCACCCTCTAGACGTTCTCGGTCACCGCCCTGCAAGATACCTCTCTCCATCTCCATTCGGGCATCTACGGCAGACCCCGCGTCTTGTTCCTTCTCGTTGCTCTCCATAAGGGCTGCGCGTTCTGCGTAGCTTACGCTTCGGAGTTTGCCTAAACCAAAGATCCACTCAAGTGGGTTGTTTCCCTTGCCGTCGCTGCCCAAAGTTCGCAGCGTGGATGTAAAAGCCCCTTCAGATGGTGGGCGCCGCTGTAAGTATATGCTCTGCGTCTGAGCAAACGCTTGTCTTAGCTCGTCGTTGGAAAAGTCGAGCTCAATGTCCCAGAATCGAGGTCCACAAGAAGTCGATAAACTAGAAATCTGATCTAGGGGAGGTAGGAGGCAAGGCGTTGTACGATATAGAATATGCTCAGAGGAAGAATCTTGCTTCTTCTTGATCTGTACAGACACCGATACTGGCTGCCCAGTCAGGACATCCTTCGCGACCAAGCAACGCTGCTCCGTCGCCAAAACCCAAAAGTGGCGGAAGGCTTGGAGATGTGATCTATTGTCCATTACGTTGGATGGAAAGATAGGATAAAACGATATTAACAAGGCAGCAATTGCCTTGTTGCTGGAACCAAACGTCACCGTCCCGCACCCTAGAAAAAGTGATCCAATGGCCAAGTGAGCAGCAAGATGCGATCCATATGGGATATCTGGGTTATCCCTGCCGTGTAGAGAGCGCAGTCGTCTCAGAACCAAAATGTCGCCAGTGCCTGCCATAACAATGGAACAAGATAAGGCGAGAATATCCTGGCACATTCTAGCATTTGACCTCGCGAGTTCTTCATCATACAAAGGTGCAGCATCTGGATGAGACCGTGGGGTAGCTTCGATGTTCGAGATGCGAATGAATTGATCAAGGTAGTGTAGGAGCAGATCGCGAGCCCTGGTGGAAGCACTTCCTGAAAACCGAAGGGCAATTGAGAAGCAAATCCCAGTCAGTATACTAAAGAATGGGAGATCTGTCGAGCGCAGCTTGGTCGTGCCTAGCAATTTGTATCGGGCGCGATATGGAAGAGGGAGGCTATCGCGGACCCATGTAAGTGTAGGCTCGATCTTGGACCATAGAATAAGATTTTTGGTCACGGCACGGAGGAGCAGGATATCCGGCCGCACATAATCGAACTGTAAAACAGAGTCTGGAACATCAATCTTTCGGGCCACGATTTGATCTTCAGACTTCATAAATATGAGGGCAATAGCCATAACAGCGCCAGCTGAAGCTCTATCAAGAATGTGAACAATCTCAACATTCTTGGTTGCTGTAGCATGAGCAATAAGTTTCTCCGTGAGCTTCATGTCTTGGAGACCCTTCAGATCCCCGCCCTTGCCCAAGTTGATGAGGCCTAAGGCGAAGCCAGCAGCAAGGCGATAGCATTCGCTCCTGAGAGGCTCCTCTTCGTCCTCTTCGTCAATGTGCTCTATTTCCGAGAGCATAATTTCACTCATTCGTCGGTGCTGGCTATTGCAGTACAGAAGGCCAATGCCCATAATCCCAGAGGTTTGTGTGAGAGGGGATAAATTCAGCTCTGCAGCGCCACGAGGGAGCATACGCGTTGCATGAACCGACAGTAATCGTGTGATGAGAGAGTCCATGGTACCCATGTAGGATGCCGCCAAACCCAGAAGCAATCCAATAGATGTCATCGTGTGTTTGGGCGTGAGATATTTGAATGCAACCCATTTCGCCACTCCCTTCAAATGCTCATTCAAGCCAAGGGCCAAGAGAAATCCGGCGTGCCTATTACTTAGCTCCTGCGTCGGTTTATTGTACAAGATCCAAGACGTATCGATCCCTTTGGCCTGGGGCGAGATTGCTAAACCCGCAGCAACGCCTTGGTGGAAGAACCCCCAGCAAACCTTCTCCTCGGTGAATAGTGACTTATCAACCCCAACAGTGACATTCGTTGGCTTAACTATACAATTCAAGTTAAAGCCGCCAATGTGAAACTTTTGAGTGATGAGAGGGAATCGTAAACTATAATATAATAGTCCGCGACCGGCTGGGATTGCCAGTGTACCCGTTGCTATTCTTGAAACAAGTTCTTTCTGTTTCTCCAGGTACTCGCTCTCCGGCCAACTAGGATCAGGATTCAGACGAACCACCCTGGCCTTGTGAGTTGACAACAGATGTTGAGCTTCGTTGAGACGGCGGTCGTCCTTGAAAAGAGCTCGTATCACTGCCTGACGTTCTGTGCCTTCACCTTCGTCATAGCCCGTATTATTTGCCTCTTCTACGGACTGACATAGCATTTTGAAATCCCATGAAGCCATATGGGTTGGTGCTAAAATGTTCGCCACGGATTGTCGAGGTCGTCTACTCGGCTTGACAATGAGGCTAATGTCGCTCCTCCGCACTAGGTCCAGGAGATGATGAGGCCACTGCGAAGGTGGATGTGGCTGGCATAAGGATATCGCATCTTGAAGAGGTGCTAATACAGCTTCAGGGAGTGTTTCAAGGATATAGTTCGTAAAGCCACAATCCTGCATAGCCTCAACCATCTCAACAGCTGTTGACTTTGGCCTGATTATCTTGAAGAAGCGTTTGAACATCAATGTTCGGGTAGCAATAGCGTCCCATCTCTTATCCTGTAGTTTTTCAGCCTCGGAGACTCGTGAGCTGGCGTAGTATATGTCGGCAGGCGTCATGCAAGGCTTTCCACGAATTCCGGATAGTCGGGATTGGATCCATTCCAAAATGTCTGGTCGAACTGGAGGCTGTGGTATGGCTGGTCTCAGATTAAGTTCTGATAAAGTGTTTGTATTAGTCCCTAAGGTTACCACAAATTTGGCTGTCACTTACCCAAATCATGACGAGTATCGACATCCTCCTGGATACCTAGCTCATAAATTGTGACGAAAGTTTGCCATTTGAGCCATCTAGCGAGTTGGCAAAGCAATACTCTTAGGTCAGTTCTGCCTGGAGAAACATATTCAGGTGTTGTGATATCTAATTTCTCTTCGTCAAGGAGGAGGTGGAGTGCCATAAAGATGTCCACGGCTACCTTACGTCTGGTAGCAGACGACCTGGCAAGAGACACGGGCATATACCCTTGGCGGCCCATGGCTGCCTCACCCAGAGGAGAGCTGAGGTATTCCTTCGACAAGGCAATGTGGCGCGTAAGAAATTTAGAGCTAAGGAGAGCGTCGCTTTGGTCCGATGCATTATCGGCTGTCTCTTCTTCCAAGGCCCATTGCCAGCCCTGATTCATCATCCAGGCTGGGCAGCCCAGCGAATTTGTAGTTTCTCCCAGCTCTAGAGCTCTCCAGTCCTCTGACTCTCGAATAGCACTAAAAGATCCAGACAAAGGCCTTCTTTTTCGAACAGGTAACTGGGAGGTTTTGAACGGAGAGTCGTCTTCACGACCAAGATTAAGAAAAGAACTCAGAAGGAGAACTGTTGTTGCAGACCACTCGACATTAGGTAGATTATCCTGGTGGTTCTGTAGCCATTGCGTCATATGAAGCCAGCCTGCATGAAGGCGGCCGCCAAGAGCATCCGGCAGCACACTTTTGCAAATGTCTAGGACTTTTTTGACTTGCGGGCAACTTGGCTGAAGTTGGATTCTGAGTTGATGAAGCCGACCATGTGCGTCAACTACATCAACGACACCGCAATTCCGCGGATGACGAATGCCAACTATTCCCCCACTAGTTAGGTCCATGACCTCCGACTTTCGTTGCTTGACATCTCTATCGGCAACTCTGCCCCGATATTGGATGTTTCTGGTATCGTCGACAAACAGCAGGGAGAGCGATATTTTCGTCAGTTCAATCCAAGGAGCCTGAGCGGTCAATTCGTGCTGTCCATCATCGGAGTCGGAAAGGACTAGGATCACGGATAAGTCCCCATCAACAAGTTTCGACGAGTCCACAACGCTTTGAACCTTCCACTGTGTTCCAGGTGATATCGAGACGATTGAGTACCTGGACTGGTCCTTTCCGGATGCGGTGGTAGCAGGATCTGACTTTTCCTGAGCTTTTACATGCAACGTCATCATCTGAAGCCGTTTCTCTAGGGGCTCCTGGATGCCTATGAGCAATTGGGTACGTCCTTGCTCATCTGTAGCGAAGGGCGGAGCCGTGACAATGAACACTTTGGTTTGACATCTCGCAGGTAGAGTCGATGTTGAATATCGGACATTGGAGCTATCTAGAGCGATAGTTTGAATCTTGGTGAACCGAATCTCATTCTGTAATCCATCGAAATCATGGTCATCAAGCCCCATGTTGTGCAAACCTTCATCCAATGTCGCGGCGAGCGGAGCCTCAAGCAAGCTCCCTAGACTGGGATGAATGTGGTGGAAACTGGAGCTAGAGCGTCCGTGGTGGCCGTTATGCGATTCGATTCTCTTGGAGGCTCCCGTACTGGAAGTGAGAGGCTGATCAGCAAAAACTGATCTTTCATGCGAAGCGGACAGGTCTGCTCGCGCAAGCATGGAGCTTAAACGACGAGAGCTTCTTCGGGTGACACCAGCTCCTTCGTTATCTTGTTGCTCGAGAGAGGACACCAAATCCAACGGCTTCTCAGCTTTTTCGCTCTTCCGTTGACGCTTGCCTGGGAGGGGCGCACCAAAGCTCTCCCGATAATTCTGTTGAACTGGTGTCGAAGTTCCGCTTGTGAAGCCTTGAGGTGGCATCGAGCTCCTGCGTCTGGAAGTCCTATTTTTTGCCTTCTTCTGCTGTCCAATAAATGGATCTTCATGCTCGAGATACTTCAAGCGCCAAACAGTGTAAGATCCGTTTTCTCTATTTATAGTAACGGCTAGTATTAAGGGGGCATCAAAGGCTCTGCAATCACTTCCCGGCAAGTTGATTTGTTCTATGTGAAGGATTTCCTCGGCCGGGTCAAGAAAGGCCGGCTTTTTGGACTTGTTCTGGCGTGCGGGACGGCGGCTGTAAGGTTCAGGCTCACCGACAACCAGCCCAATATCAGACAATGGATCCATGAGCGAGACGAGGCGTGGCCAGTGCGACAACTGTTGCTGCTCTGAAGGCATGTCCCACATAGTTTCCAGCGTGGAACTTGGGCCAAAATGTAGGGGTTTGGGCTTCCCCATCCCTTCAACCGAGAAGGCAGTCTGCTGTGAGCTGTTGAGTGCCGTCAGCTGTGATGATACAAAGGAGTTTGGAGGAACTCGTGGAAATTTGAGCGCAATTGGGGCAAGATTCTCCGCCTTGTGCTTTCTTTGAATAACGACTCCAATAGGCCCTGCGCAAGCGGATTCGACTTCAAATGGCATGTGGATGACGTGGCTGGTGCCCGAGAGGAAGAAGATGTGTGCCTGCGTCTTGAGAAATACGACCAATGCCTTGTCCAATTTTGGCGCGGCGAGAGCTGCTGCTTTGGTTGGAGGGCCACTGTTATGATTCTCATTGTGTAGGGCATCCTCAGAAGTCGCAAAGTACGCTAAAAGGGCTTGTGTAATGGGTTCTTTCTCGAGTCCAAATTTGAAGGTTTTTCTGAATATGCCCCCTCGGCACCATACGACGCAATCTTGGGTGGCCAAGAGCTCGTCCTCCTGTGCCTCGTCGCCCTTGTCATCCGAGGTGATTTCCCAGTTGTATGCTGAAGGAGGCGGGCTTTGAGGAAGCAGTTGTTCTTCGACGGCGTGACGCAGCCCTGACGGGTGATGCAGGCCGAGGGACCTTACCGACGCCATGATGACCAGGTTGGAGGAGATCCATGGGCGAGCCAAGGGCGGACAAACGGCAGAGGGCAGGTAGTTGAACTGCGCAAGAAGCTCCGTAGACTCACGTACTTGCTCGCCTCGGAAATATGCATTCGTTTGGCGGTGAAATCGTCCTCCCCAGGTCTCACAGTCGTCCAATGCCGTCAAGCGCTGATGGCTAGGCCAGCGTGGGATCGCGGTTGGACGCGTCGAGTGTGATAAGATAAGAAGCACTGGTCTTTAGCGGTTGACTCCGGCACCACAGTGCGTTTGCATGTGGGCAGCGGTGGGAGCTGGCGCCTGAGCTAGCATTGACCAGGTGCCTGGTTCCTGCTCGCCTTAGCCCAACCATGCAAACTGGCGTTCCAGATGCGGCATGAGCTCGTGACGTCGTTGCAGGATAAGGCTGCTTCAGCCTTCAACAGTCTAGACACACCGACCAACCGCTCCCCGTTGCACAACACTATTGCTGTCCCAGCGACATCTGGAGCTTCCCAGAACTGCCCTGTCACCACCACACTTATTATCCGTACGAATTGCCTTTTGTTTAGCTCGCTCTCAAGCTCTACAAGGACGGACGATGACTGCGAGGCTGTCAGTACAATGACTGACCAGTCCGATCGAGCTGCTGGAAGGCTGGGACCCGAACCGCAGGACACTCCCGACACTGCGCCCGACGATGAAGCTGTTAACGACCCGGAGACCCCTGTAGCTGATGGCCGTGGAGAGCTCGTAAGTCTAGAGGGAAATGAGCCATGCGCCGCTTCCGCTGGCCAAGGACGTGGAGATGACGACAGTGAAGGGGAGCAACCAGAAGAGGAAGAGGAAGAAAATGATGAGGAGGATGAGGAGGATGAGGATGACGAAGACGACGAAGATGAAGAGCCGCGTCTCAAATATGCTCGCCTGACCCAGAGCTTGAGTGGCTTGTATCGTAATGGCGATGCGACGAGCGCATTTCTGGTCGGAGGAGACAAAATGGTACGTTTGTTCCCTTCGCTCGCACCTATGATCTCCTCATTGCACTGTACTAACTTTGACCTAGATTATTGGGACTCACAACGGTAATATCGTATGCTTGCTCTTCAAATTCGTTACAGCAAAGGCCATCCCTAACGCTAGCCCCAGAATGTCATTCAACTGCCTACTCTACAGCCTCTTCGAATCTACCACGCGCACTCTGCATCTGTTACCAGCATCTCGATATCTCCATACCCCCCTCCGCTGCCACACGACCGCATAGAAACCCCAGCACGGCCTCAGCAGCCCCAACCCCAACCAAGTCCGCGGCCAGATGCGTCTCCTGCCGGGGCGTCTAGGAGACCAAAAGAACCACCACAACTGCCAAGAATACCCTCCAACGATATCTACATTTCCACCTCATCTATGGATGGCAATGTTTGTGTTCAGTCGCTTCTAGACATGAAGGACGTTCATCTACGAAACTTCGCCCGACCCGTCCAAGCCGTTGCGCTCTCCCCGGAGTTCAAATCTGACCGTACATATCTATCCGGCGGTTTGGCTGGCCAACTCATCCTAACGGTAGGCGGTGGCCAAGGGAGAAGTACTTCCACAACGACCGGAACGGCTGTCGCGGCTGCATCTGGCTGGCTGGGCACCATGGGCTTAGGGACAAACACTGGCAAAGACACGGTTCTGCACTCGGGAGAAGGTACTATAAGCAGCATTAAATGGTCGCTTTCTGGAAAGTATGTGGCTTGGTTAAACGAATTTGGGATCAAGTTTATGCGCTCCAAGCTTCACCTTGAAAGTGCTGAAGCCGAGGGAGCATGGCATCGGATCGGACACTGTGATCGACCACAAACAGAGGAGTGGGATACCATGGCGAGCGTGTGGAAAGGTCGACTAGAATGGGTCGATGAGCAAGCCATTGAGACTGATGAGTCTCGGTTTTCAGGAGACGGTGCTGTCAACCTCGTAACCCCGACTCCCAAAAAGACTGTTGAAAGGCTCCTTGTCGGCTGGGGCTCGACCATTTGGATTATTCACGTCCATCATGGGGCTACTAGTGGTGGAAGACACGGTCGCGATAAGCCGTTTGGTCGAGCAGAAGTCGCCAAGATGTAAGTGTTTCCAAGACCCTAATGTCGGGTGAATTTGGTATCTCTCTAACAAAAGGGAAGCCTGCGGATGGACTGCATTATCTCAGGAATCTCCCTATACACTCAGAGCACTTTGCTTGTTCTTGCATTCTGCCCAACAGACGATGACGATGACGATGACGAAACACCAGAAAAAGCAATTCGGGGCCACAAATCAAATATATCTGCAGGATCTGCAGGAAGTGAACCGTCTGGAGGCAAAAGACGTCGCCAAAACAACCAACCTCCCGAGTTGAGGCTTATCGATCTTGATTCTCAGATGGAAGTAGATAAAGACCGGCTTGGCGTAAGCAGGTTTGAGCGCCTCGGCCCGGCAGACTATCACCTCGGCCTTCTTCCAGCTCAAGCAGCAGCCACCGCAGTCGCATCTAAAGGCGCATTAGAAGCTCTTGCTGGTTTCGGCAACGACATGTGGAATGCTGCAATTAATCCAAAGTCGCTTTTTAGTTCTGGTGCTAGTATAATAAGCAAGGATAGCGGAGAGGACACCGCCTCCGTCTCGAAGACGCTCAGTGCGACAGGAACACTTCGAAGGGGGCAGGTCAAGGGCTCAGGTCCCGTCACTATTCACCCAAGTTTGACCAAGCCGGGCATCAAGATATTCATACACAGTCCGTATGACTGTATTCTTGGTACCAAAAGAGATCTGGCGGACCACTTGGCCTGGCTCGTTGAGCACGAACAGTTCCATTTGGCATGGGAGCTGTTGGATGAAAACCCTGAAATTATCGCGACAACACCAGAGAGGCCCGGTGACGTACCACCGGCAA
The DNA here is from genome assembly GCF_013426205.1 of Metarhizium brunneum. NCBI lineage: Eukaryota > Fungi > Ascomycota > Sordariomycetes > Hypocreales > Clavicipitaceae > Metarhizium > Metarhizium brunneum. Next base: position 4,906,956 of record NC_089423.1, on the reverse strand, counting down.
CTCCATCAAAAGGCCAGGCCGCTGTGGACGAGTTCTTCGATGGTGACTCGGTCGTGGAGTCCACCCAGCAGGACATTCACTCCCACTCCGTTCGGGAGAAGAGACGAATTGGAGAGCTGTGGATTCAGCAGTTGATAGAGAACGGCAACTGGCGACGAGCAGGAGAAGTTTGCGCCAAGGTGCTTGCTACTCCAGGCCGGTGGGAGAAATGGGTGTGGACATTTGTAGGCGCCAAACACTTTGACGAAATTACACCGCATATTCCATCGCAGACAATGCACCCCCCTCTTCCAACCACAATATATGAGGTAGTTTTGGGACATTACATCCAGAACGATAAACCTCGGTTTCGGGAACTGCTGGATCAATGGTCAACAGACTTGTTTGACGTCAGAGCCATCACCACAGCTTTGGAAAATCAACTCAAATTTAGGGATGTGCAAGAGGATAGCATCGAAGACGGAGAGAAGGGTAGGGACTGGCTGATTGTCATGGAAAGCCTGGCGCGGCTTTATGAAGCCGGCGGGCGACATCGGGAGGCCTTGAAGTTTTATATCAAGCTTCACGACGCTGACTCCGTTTTCCGTCTTATTCGTGACCGCCATCTCGCCGAGGCCGTTGCTGATGATATTCCGGGTTTCATTGGCTTGAGAGTATCTAGGGAAAGAATGAAGCAAATGACCGAACAAGACCTTGTCGAAGCGACTTCGGAGGCCATCACCTTGCTTGTAGACGAGGCGCAGCATGGACTTGTTCGTCCTGATGTCGTTGTCGAGCAGCTGGAGGCTAAAGCGCTCTATTTGTATCTCTTTTTTTACCTCAAAGGCCTGTGGAGAGGACAGGGCATCAGAGAACACTCTGCCGAGAATATTGATCGACTAGTTATGGATAGTCAATCCTTGGTGGACAGCTATGCCGACTTGGCAGTCCACTTATTTGCAACATATGACAGACCACTCTTGATGGAGTTCCTCAAATCATCTACATCCTATACTTTTGAAAAGGTAAGTTGAGGACTTGTTGCGGGTTATTTTCAGTGAAAGATGGCTGACGAGATGCAGGCTGTGCAAGAATGCGAGGCATGTTCATATCATGATGAACTTGTGTATCTATACTCCAAGACGGGCCAAATGAAACGAGCTCTGTACCTTATTATCGATCGTCTGAAGAACGTGCAGAAAGCGATCGAGTTTGCCAAGGAGCAGGACGATCCAGACCTGTGGAATGACCTTCTTGATTATAGTATGGACAAGCCAAGTTTCATTCGCGCCTTGCTGGAGCAGGTCGGCACTGCCATAAACCCCATTACGCTGGTGAGAAGGATACCCGAGGGCCTTGAGATCCAGGGTCTGAGAGAAGGCCTGACACACATGATGAAAGAACATGAGCTGCAGCACAGCATTAGCTCAGGGGTGGCTCAAGTTTTACGAAGCGAGCTTGCTGCAGCACAAAATGACTTGAGGTCGGGCCAACAAAAGGGAATCAAATTTGAGGTGGTACAGCCAGGTACAGCCAAATCTCCAAACATGTCCAGCAAAGGCCAGGTCGGGACGGACAAAGATGTTGGTGACAAGTCAGACAACGGGACTCTGCAACACCGCCATACGGCACCACAACCTGGACGCTGTGCGAGCTGCCACGAGCCATTCACCGAGTTTGAGATGGAGACGATACTTGGATTTGCTTGCGGTCATGTGTTTCATGTCAGCCACTTGCTCGAGCTTCTTCACAAGGGAAAAAAAGCGGACATTGATCTCGGTGGAGCAGGCAGTGAAAATGGGCGGTACTCGATCGGCATGAAGGTTATGAGAGCCAGGCTATTACGTGACAAGGTTAGAGAGGGCTGCCCGATTTGTCATTGAGAGCTTATATCCATTGCGCAGGGTGCCACCGGTAACACGCTGTGAGGCACTTTCGACCCGTGGTTTGTTCCCTTTTTTTTCTTTTCCTCCTTTTTTGTTGAGGATACATACCATCATTAGCGACCCTCATTCTGATCTTCCTTTGTCATGAAATTTGTCTTGAGAGGCTTGTATTTTAGGGCGGCGGTTCCCCTTGTCATTGTTCTTTGGAGTCAAGATGAGTTATTCGGCTTTGATACCAACTTTACGGCCTGTCCGGCCTGTAAAGCGTAAATAGCGTACATAGACGGGATTCGGGAGAAGACGGGCATTGTAATTCTGAACCATTGATTGTATTCGGATGCTTGCATAGGAAGCTCTATGTCTAACTATAGACTATTACGTATGCCATATCATATCGACATTGATCAAAAATGCAATACAAAGAATCCTGGTATGTCCCTATTTTGGCCTGATTTAACCGAAACGCATGAAAATAACAAAAAGTAAGCCACGCATAAATTGCAACCTTTGCCTCGACGCCAACAGCTTGAAACAACTCCGGACTAAAGAACCACGGCCATGGCGAGGATGAGAGCTCCCCAAGCCACGCTGGGGAGGGCCTTGATATCAGCAGCTGCAGCCGCAAGGGCAGAGCTAGTTATCGCTGGGGCACCGGTACTGGATGGCCGAGTCACGGTGCCGGAAGAATTGGTCATCTCAATGGTAGGCTGGTTTGGAGGTTCCGTCTCCGTTGGCATGGCGGCCTCGGTGCTCTCGGCGCCAGCAGAAGCTGGAGCAGAAGCTGGGACGGAGAAGCGAGTTGGAAGGGGGACAATGGGGACAACAGGCTGAACGGCATCGCTGGTTTCGACGGGGCTGCTGGTCTCGGTGGCGGCAGCATCAACGGAAGCAGCTTGAGGGGGAGCTGAGCCGGGAGCTGGAGCTGGAACTGGAGCTGGAACTGGAGCGGCAGCAGAAGCACGACTCAAGCCAAGATCCGAGCTGGGGGCGAAAGTAGGGCCTGAAGCAGGAGCTGATGTCATGACAGAGACCTGGCACTGTGTGTTGACGACGACGGAGCAGAAGTTCATAGAGACGAGGAGAGCGCCTTTTGACTCTGTTAGAATATCGACTCGGGAGGAGGGAAAAAAGCATGCTGTCGCATATCATTCTGACTTACCATTTTCGGTGGCTGTTCCAATGGGTTTCGGCTCAAGAGTCTTGGTGACCTGGCCGTTGGCTACTACTCGCTGTCAGCATCCCTCGCCTTTTCATATCTGAGACTTTGCGCAGGGTAAAACACTTACCACCCGACTCGGCGACAGCACCAGTTACAAAGACGCCCAAGGCGGCGACGAGGCCGGCTAAAACGTTCATCTTGGGGCCAGGCATTATGACTAGTTTTTTTTTTTTCTCTTTTTCGCGAAAACTAGTCCTCGAGACGAAATAACACAGTTTCTGACCTGTAGTTTTGGTTTGTAAAGATGAAGAGATGGCCTTTATCCGTGTGAGAAGGTTTGCTGCCCAAGGAGAAGAAGAAAGACAAGAGAATGAATGTGAGATGTTTCTGCTAGATGAAGAACATTGAATGAAGGAGGGGTTATAGCCCGTCTTAATAAATGCTGGGAAGGGAGCCTTGAAGCGAGGGTGAAGGCGAGGGAGGAGACGAGACGACGCTGTGGTTGGGCATTCTAGGGGTCGATATCCAGGGATGTTGATGGAAATGTAGAATCGAGCTTATTTTATGGGTTCTTTTGCGTTTAATTTTTTTTACATACCTTGATTATCGTGCGTGAAGGTGGTGGTGGTTAGGGGGTTGTCAAGGGAGTCAAGGGAGACGAGGTTGTGGATGCGATGATGGTGAAGATTCAAGAAGGGAGGAAGATGGTGCTGGCTTTCAGCTGCAGACAGAAGCCGGCGTCTTTGCAACATTGGTGCCTGTTTGTCTGTTTGATGTTGCCAGCTGCAGAGGTCTGTTCTGTGGCATATTGCAGCTGGCAGACTTGGTGGAATGGTCGCGATGAGCAAGTGCCCTTGTCAGTTACGACATGTGAACAGGACGTGAGCTGTTGCGAGTGACGACATGGCTGCCCGCATGGTAAAGTTACACTGCGCGTTGGCGCATGTGGACGGTAATGGACAGTGACTAGCTAGTATAGTTGAGAATAAATAGACTTCCTGTAGGCACTTGAGATCAATTGTCTTATTACTATGGTATACTATGGCATACTATGCGTGGCGAGATGTGAGACAGGGTGGATTGGGTTCGATAGCGGCATCTGCCTATTCACCCTTGGGAATGACGGTTATATGTTCCAACAGGGAGTAGAGTGACTGCAAGGTTGAAGGCTGCTCAATTCAAGTATCGCGACCAGAGTTGGACTGACATGTGGAATTGCAAGCTGTCAATGACAGGAGCTCAACAAGAATGAGTGTCACTACCATCAACTACCTGGGTTCACGGTACGAGACAAGGCCAATTTTGGAATACAATGCACTCAATGTCATTTATTGGTTTAACGTTGCTTGCGCTTCTGGGTCTATTGTTTATAGTTTGATCAGCTTTCCTTTCGGGTGGCTGGGGCATACGACCATGACTGCGCCCACGTCCGAGGTGTTGTGATGGACCTGCCACTATATTTTTGGTGAATTGCCTTGGATCTAGGTACTGGGTATCTTGGGCATGTATTTTCCAGCACTCTTTTTCGCCTTGCTCAATGGCTGGTGTCTAACCAAGTTGCATGGAAGCACCCTGTCGTGAACATGGCCATGACACTGTTTGGTGTGCCATATTATCCCACTTTCTGTATACCTGCAAGAACCAACTAGAACTATAATTCGCAATTGAACATGGGAACAGCATCTTACAGAGAGGTCATAATTGGCACATCATCATGTCTAGACTGTGTTTTTGGGCAATTGTCTCGATGTCCAGGGTAGTGGTTGTTGGTGCAAATTTGGGCAAAAATTTGCGCTTCAGAGTAAACTCTACAAAGTACACACATACAACGAGATAGTAAGAGCGGCCATCCTCACATTTCTCAAACGTAAACTCATCTCGGATAAAAAAAAACCTTTCAACAGGGGGCCAGTCCTCCAAGCACGACTGCGTGGACGCAATATTCCACACAAAATCTCACAACAACAGTTTGTCCACGAAACACTGTAAAATATCAAAAAGAAAATCCCCAACGAGAACTATCAATGGACGAACGGGGAATCGAACCCCGAACCACTCCCAATCAACTCGGTGAGTAAACCTTGCTAAGGGAGTATTATACCATTAAACCATCCGCCCAATCAGATGTCTTCTCATGGTCCATAATCAAATCAAATTCTTTCCCTCCAGGGAAAAGGAAGTAAAAAAAAAAGCTCTCCGAACACAAACGGATAGTGCAAAAAGACAGGTATAATGGTGGAATTAAACCACCTGCGATGGACGAACGGGGAATCGAACCCCGGACCACTCCCAATAATCCAGTAAACGAATCTTGCTAAGGGAGTATTATACCACTAAACCATCCGCCCAATGAGATTGATGATAGTTGATCTGCTATTTTGTCTAATGAGGGCTTGAGAAGATTTTGCGTGGGCGAGTGGAGACGGCCGCTTCGGACGGGCCGATCCCCTTTGGTGTGTTGAGGCTAGGCAGGTCACCCGACCCACATCAATCGACTCCACCTAGCAGGTAGGTACCTAAGTAGGTACGTACACTCAAGTGACCATGTCAAGAGCCTGAATTTTATGTGTGATAGCTCTTTGTTACTTGGATATATGCTGGTGCTTCTTTAAATATGTGACTCAGGTGTGGAATCTAGTACCCCTTAGTATCCGGCTTCCAATTGGATGATAATCCCTACCGGTACTTGCTTGCAGCCTTGACACAGCAGCGGGATAGGATTTCGAGCATCAATGGAGGAACTGCATGAATTGCGGGGTCAATGATGAATCTCGAACAATTGGAGTCTGGGAATAGAATAAAATTCCTGGTGGAACCTAAGCTTACACTACTAGTAGTAATCATAACGGTATTGGTACAACTGCCGAAATAGGAAATGCATCGGGCTCACTTGGGGCTTGTCACCTTGCCGGACCTCGTGGCCCATGGTCTCTACACTGAATCTTCAAAGAAGAGACACTGATAGACGTCTCCATCACAAAGCAGTCCCGGTGACAATTATATGAGAACCGACCAGCAGTTACCCCATCACATACCGTGTCCGAATTCGTGCAAGTGTGTACCAGAGTCCATCGGCCATCAAAGTCTCCCCCATCATTCTACTTGGCATTATTGGACTGTTCCCGCAACTACTGCCATGGCACCACAGTATAGGCCTGAATACAAAATCCAGGCCAGTTTGTGTCGCCCCGTTTCGGCCAACAGCCCAGACTGCTCAATCATGACACCCACGCTCAGTGCAACAAACACTACAATGGCCATGCGAGCTATAAAGTTGGGAACGACGGCGAAGGTAATGACAGGCACAAAGACTACACACATGCACGACAGAGCGAGCCTTACAAGTACAGTGTCACCCTGCCGCTGGGGTGTAGCCTGCTCTGCCCGCGTCGACGAGATGCCATTGTCCTTGAAAAACGGTGGGAACTGCTGTTGTTCTTCGGTTGCCTTGGGCATGGGTGTCGGCCCGTCATCGACTGTATTCAAGTCGTCTGCGGACTGCATCGGCCCAGAGAGGGATACCAAGTCATTTTCCGCATCAAGAAACCGCGTCTCGTCGTCTACGATCAAGTTGCTTGTAGTCAAGTACGTCTTGTACAGGTGAATATCGCGCCACGTTGGCACCGGAATGTCTTGGACCTTGCGAAACGACGCCAAAACTTGATCTTGAGAAATGTCAGGCCAACATGGCAACATTGTACTTGTGTGTGCGAGAGGACTTACTATACTGACTCAGCTTGTAGCCAATATGTCCGAGGACCTCGGTCTTTTGGTCTGTCAAGTTGTTGCTGATCCAACGATCCTGTCGACGCGATGCTGGTATCACACCACCGAGATAGCTTCTTTTCGCCGTGTCCTGTGCTTCCAACGCAATAAGTTGGCGCTCCAGTTCTGCAATCTCGTCTTGCATGTACAAGAGCAGACGGTGATTGAGAGCGTCAAAACGACGGTAAATTGGTACGAGAGGCTGGCCGCCAGCGCCACCGGACAACTTTGCCGCCAAGAGGTGGTACCCGCTGGGTGCCATCGTTTCCAAGTGGTTGGCAAACTCTGGATAGAAAGTTCCTGTATGCTGGTCTGGGTGGACATCACTTTGAGCAACACTAGCATTTGACCGGGGAGCCGACGAACCGCCACGGTCGTAGGGCTGGGCATAGCCTCCCCTGTAAGGCACTTCGGATCCGTAATCGCTGTGAATGCTTAACGGGTTATCAGCAAGCCTAAATGATGACTGCTGTCCATTCCAGCTGAGCTGTGACTTTCTGTCGTCGCCCTGATGGCTGCTAGATACAAACGGGTGGCCGTTCGGCCTGGGCTGATGACCTGCCTGGCCGTGATCCGACCAGGTATACCCGTTTGCAATTCTGTGGGATGAGGGACCACTTGCCTCAGACGTAGATGTAGAGTTTTTTGTCGAGTCTGGCGAAATGAGATAATCCATCACACTCGGACGACGCTGAGACGGTATGTGGTTGGTGCTTTGAGGAGCAGATATATCTGGAGAGCCGACCTGGCATGGAGGTTGCTCGTCCTGGTCTTCCTGCGTATTCATCTCTGGCTTATCAGACTCTACATCCTTGTCCAACGCACTCGGGCTAAGCGGAGTCTCGTTGATAGGTGGTGTAGTGACACAGAAAGATGATGGCGGCGTATCGGCGGCATCGAGCTGAGCCCCGGGGTCGTCCTCGTCGAAACACTCATCCACTGTGGCTGGCATGACGGTACTGCTAGGAGCATGAGGGGAAGGGCGGGGGGAGATAATTTCCAAAGGGGAAGAAGAAGCAGAAGCAGAGGGGATATGGTTTGACGCAACAGAATTGTTACTGTCGTCAACAATGCCAGGAGATGGTCCTCCCTGTGCCCCTTTTGCAACTTCACAAGAATCTTCAACCGCCTCGGCTGGGGTAACAGAAGCTTGGTCATCGTTTTGAGCATGCTGGCCATTAGCAGGGACCTCTGGGTCCTGTAATGGCTCACATGTTTCGCTGGCGTTGCTCATTGTTGCGGAATGGTGCTGAGAAACACTGTCATAGTCTTGCGTAGGCAAGCCATAATGGTTCAAACGAGGATTCTAGACCAGGACCAAGGAACGGGAAATGGCAAAATTACACTTATAAATGCTTCGACAGTCATCAGATCCCCCCCCTCGAGCTGCTGTCCAGTGAGCGTGTTGCAGCCGGGGTGGGAGAATAGGAGTCGGGCCCAGGAGAGGGCACATGTGTCCAAAGCATGAGGTAACGGTCGATAATTTGATCAATGTCACACTGCGTGGAATCCCACACAGTCAATATAACTTCGCATTATGATGACCAAACTTGGCAGGGACCGCCTTCGGGCTCTGTCGTTGTACGTACCGAGACTGCCCTGGCTGCGTCTCTTCTCGTCCTCTTGCCCTGGCGCCTCGTGATCTTCGTCTCCCTTCACCAGCTCACCTTTTCGCCTTTCTACAAGAGTAACCAGGACGGGGATGCGGCCAAGAATGGGGCAAAGGTGAGGCAACGACACGTGTTGCCAGATCAGAGGAACTGCAGGATATGCATGCTCTTTGCGCCGAGACGCATGCGCCGGACCACATGCTGCTTCTAGCGAGCACTTGAGCCCAAGACCAAGTGAAGAAGACCGATACCTTTGGGCTGTATTAAAAAGACCAACATTTTGCAACTTGATCACATCGTCCCGCGGGTGCGCCCATGGCAGCGGCTTGGTGACTTGGACATAGTACGGGCATACCCAACGGTGCCCAACGTGCGCTATGCATCAACTATTCTTTGAGTGAGCAAATTGTCGTAGAACAAATTACCAACTAGGTGATTCTTACGGTTGACATGGGACGACATCAGACGAGACCGTTGGCCGAGAGTCGCAGGCCTCATGCATCATGTTGGGGTCGGAATTGGGGCTGGCTTTCGCATTGCTGCAGGCAACACAAAGGGACTTGGACTTGGCTGGCGGCAGCCGGGCCATCCATGACCGTGACCATTGATGGCACAGAGGTCCTGAGCACAGAGCATCAAATAATCAACTGCCATGTTCAATGTTTGACCAGGGACCGACGGAACACGACAAGTTGGAGAGCATTGAACGTTGAAGGTGTGCCGGCTCACAACCAGCACTGAGGTTGACCTCGAGTCTTTGGCCCAGAGACCGTTTTATTGCACCAGTTGACCAGACGCTAGTAACTGGTACGTACCGCCAGTTGGTTGAAATACCGGCCCTGCACCTGGTTGCAGTTGCCAAGTCTCCACCACAGCAATGCACCTGCACCGCCAGACCATCCTTTTCCAAAGCCAGACATGCAAATTTCATTCCGTCATCATCAGCAACTGCAACACAACCCCATTGACGCAACGCGCGTTGAACTGGATGCAATCTGCAGCCACCGTCGTCACAATTTATGGACTGCCTGCAGCCAATTTCCGTCCTTGGCTCAGCTTTAGACAACGCAGGTTGCGCTCCTCGGGCCCAAAACCTGTCAACTAGTGACGAGCACATTGCTCCCGAATGATTAAGCAATGCACACACGGCCCATGACTTCCGACGATACACGCTATCGCCAGATCTTGAAATAGAAAGACCGGAAACTACCCACAATCTCCCACAGTGAAAATGAGGCGAGTGCCGATCTCCGAGGTTGGGAGATATCTTCTCCGTGGGAGCATCTCAAAGCGAGGCTGTTTGGTGGGACGTCATACTCTTGGACACGGCGCCGTGGCTTTGCGATCGCCAACCCCCTTGTCTGGGCACTTTCGAGCCGCATCAACAATTGAAAAACCGACCGCATCTTCGAATGAAAGCGTTGTTCCCTTTCGCAAGCAGCTAAAGGAAGAGGCAAAGCTTGCCAAGAAGCAGGGCAAGAAGAAGTCAAAAGGCGATTATCAGACTGTGGATGGCTGGGAATTGACTGTGGGCATTGAAATTCATGCACAGCTCAACACCGCCCGGAAGCTCTTTTCCCCTGCAACCACGTCGTTCAACGACGAGCCCAACAGTCACGTGGCCCTTTTTGATGTCTCTATGCCTGGAAGTCAGCCGCTGATACAAAGGGAGACACTGCTTCCGGCGCTACGGGCTGCCTTGGCTCTCAACTGCGAGATCCAATCTGTAAGTCGCTTTGACAGGAAGCATTACTTCTGGTGGGACCAGCCGGCTGGATATCAAATAACCCAATACTACGAGCCTTTTGCTAAGAATGGTCATATCACACTCTATGCTCGGGACGGCATTGCTGCTGAAGATGGTGAAAGTGTCACCGTTGGTATTAAACAAGTGCAGCTTGAGCAGGATACCGCCAAAACGTTGACACAAACCGGCAATGTGCATTGGCTAGATTTCAACCGAGTTGGTGTGCCTCTGGTCGAGATCATTACTGAGCCCGACATGCATCATCCTCGAACGGCTGCCGCTCTGGTTCGCAAAATCCAGCTTTTACTCAACACTGTCGACACTTGTGTTTCAGGAATGGAAACTGGCGGTCTCAGAGCGGACGTGAACGTGTCGGTCCGCAAAGCTGACGACCCTTCTTGCAAACTGGGCACACGGACAGAAATCAAGAACCTCGGTACCATAAAAGCTGTCGAGGACGCCATTATCGCCGAAAGAGATCGCCAAATTCAAGAGCTAGAAGCCGGCAGGAGCATAGCTGGCGAGACCCGAGGATGGTCACTTGGATCGAAAGAGACCCGGAGGTTACGAGGGAAGGAAGGCGAAGTCGACTATCGTTACATGCCTGATCCTGATATCGCGCCGCTTGTGATAGGAAATGATCTGGTGGAGCATCTTCGAACTTCGTTGGCCGTGTTGCCAGACGCGGAGCTGGATACGTTAATAAATGATTTTGGATTGACCGCCAAGGATGCTCTATCGCTGATCATTCTGGATAATGGAGCTAGGGTTCAATATTTTTACAAAGTGTTGGATGGCATTGACCGAAAGATGCAAGTCGAACTGGCAGACAAGACAAGACCGGATTTGAAGAGCTACGCAACTCTTGCTGCAAATTGGGTCACACACGAACTGGGCCGGCTGACAACGTACAAAGCCGGGCCATTGGCCTCGGCCGAGCTACTCTTCACAGCGGACGGTGAATGCGCGCAAGTTCCTGCTGCTGATTTGTCCCAACTCCTTTATCATCTATGTCTAAAGCAAATTACGGGCAAGGTCGCCAAAGAACTCCTTTTGTCTATTTATCTCGAAGAACTGCAAGGTAGTGTAGAGGAGGCCATCGAGGCAAACGGCTTATGGTTCAGGGAGATTTCGGAGACTGAGTATCGACAGTTGGCAAAAGAGGCTGTGGAAGGAGAGGACAAGGTCTTGCAGGAATTTATTGGTTATAAGAAGTTTCCGCAAGGAAAGTTGATGTATCTTGTTGGAAAGATGATGAAGATGGGCCCCACGGAGCGGATCAATGCCGCGACTGCTGAGGCCGCTATGAGGGCGCAGATTGAAGCCTCACAAGGCCGAGGTTGACGTTAGCCGTTGGGCATTGACGTTGCTGCACTGGATGCACAGGTGGCTTGTATGAATAATATAGAAGAATATATCAAAGCGTGGTAATCCTTACTCACGGTGCCCAGCCTGGTCTAGCTTTCGAAATACTAGTAGAAGCTCAATGACATAGAAAGAAGGGCTGAACGCGGGGAAGACTAGATGTGACGGAACATGTTGTTATCATGGGTTGAATCATGAATTATGCAATAACCGGCCTGATTTCTAATTAGTGTTAAACGCCAGCTGAGAAAACTGATTCCCTTCAACCAATCATACCAGATTCTCCATTTGATTTCACTCCGTCTTACGCTGGCTAGCTGGCTGACAGCACAGGATTTCAAAGAGCATCAATGAATCTCTCCAACATGTGCTTGGCAGCCCCACTTCAACGTTGACCTGCTTACTCCGAACCTTCTCAACCCATGGCGGGGCACTGTTCGTCAGACGCTCGACCATGGAAATTCTGACGAGTGTGACTCAGGCAATCTCACCACCATTCTTCGCATCATCACCAGCGACCGTTTCTCGCCGCCGGCGTCGCCTGAATTTCGCCTAGACGAATACAGTCCCTCTCATCATGGCGACCTTGAACGAGACCCCCGCTGGGGACCTTGCGACCCAAATCCTCCATGCGCTGGACAAGAACTCGCCCCTCCTCTCGTCTGCCGCCTTCCCCACGATCCCCTCCACCGAGGTCAAGGGTGCACTGGATAGACTTGCCTCCCGTGACATGGTCAAGTACGAAACGATAGACCGAGAAGAAGCCATTTTAGAGCCTGAGGGCGAGCAGATTGCCGCCAATGGTAGCCACGAGGCCCGGGTTTTTGAGGCTCTGCGCACCGCAGTGGAGGGGTTGACAATCCAAGAGCTTGAAACGGCAATTGGCGACAAGAATGTGGTCAAGATTGGCCAGGGCCGAGCCTTCAGGGAGAAGTGGATTTCCAAGACCCCAGGTAGGCCTTTTTGACGCTTTGAGAAATGCGAGACTATGTTTTGGATCACTAATTGGCCAATAATGCAGATGGCAAGTTCAAGGCCGCCGTGAGTAGCACCTACATGCACGAGAAGACAGAAAACACGACAAGATACGAGGTAACTAACGGAAACTCGGGCTTTAGAAAGAGTCCATCAAGGACACCACCAAGGAACAGATGCAGACCATTCAGTCGACAAAGTCGTACCCCGATGCCAAGATGCTCGCTGATTTGAAGAAGCGTAAGCTTGTCCGAACACAGAAGATTATCAGCTTCAACTTTCAAAAGGGGGAAAAGTTTGCTCTCAAGATCCCCGAGGTGGCTACCGACTTGACGGCCGACATGATTGCCAGCGGTTCATGGAAGTCGGCTACTTTCAAGGGATACAACTTCAAGGCCTTGGGTGCCGATCAGCACCCCGGAGCTCTGCATCCCCTGAACAAGGTCCGATCCGAGCTGAGGCAAATCTTCTTCGAGATGGGCTTCCAGGAGATGCCTACAGACAAGTATGCAGAAGTGTTGGCGCACAACGTGAATGGCAAGGTTCTGACTCGTGGCCAGGTTCGTCGAGTCGGGATTCTGGAATTTCGATGCGCTCTTTGTGCCGCAACAGCATCCTGCTCGTGATATGCAAGATACCGTATGTGTATTGAAGTTTGCACATGTTTGGAAATGGTAGTCGGGCTGACGCTGCTGGCAGTTTTACGTATCGGATCCCAAGGAGGCAGACATGCCTAGAGGGGAAGATTCTAGTGATACGGCTGACTACAAGACGTACTGGGATAACGTCAAGGATGTCCACCAGGTGAGTATGGCTCTACATTTGCGCACATATAGCTCGGGGTTAATTCCGTATGTAGGATGGCAAGTACGGCTCCATTGGTTATCGATACCCCTGGTCCGGAGAAGAATCCAAGAAGCTCGTGCTTCGAACACACACCACAGCTATCAGCGCCAACATGCTGTACAAACTAGCGCAGCAGAAGGGCCCTGACGGCCGCCCGCCACCGGCTCGTTACTTCTCCATCGATCGTGTGTTCCGTAACGAAACAGTCGATGCCACCCACTTGGCAGAATTTCATCAGGTCGAGGGTGTCATTGCTGACTACGACTTGACGCTCGGTGGTCTCATGGAGGTTAGAACACACCATATTCGTAAACAGTCCAAAGGCGGTGAAAGTGTCGCTGACATGATGTAGTTTATGGACATCTTCTTCGGCAAGATGGGCATTACCGACCTCAAGTACAAGTGTGCTTACAACCCTTGTGAGTAACCTGCGCCTGAAATGTTGGCGACATGCAGACATTAACAAAGCTGTAGACACCGAGCCCAGCATGGAAATCTTCTCTTATCGTAAGTTCTGATGCATTATTTCCCCCATCCAGTAAAGCAATTTCCTCACCAATTACAGACAAGGGCCTCGGAAAGCTAGTCGAAATCGGCAACAGCGGCATGTTCCGTGCTGAAATGTTGGAATCCATGGGTCTGCCGTAAGTCGCTCAAACCCCAGCAACTTTTCATTTCTGCTAGACTTGATATTCGTCTAACCTTTCCGTGTAGCAAGGACATGCGAGTGTTCGGCTGGGGTCTCTCCCTTGAGCGCCCCACCATGATCAAGTACGGCATCTCAAATATTCGCGAGCTGCTAGGTCACAAGGTCGATCTCAACTTCATGCGGAACAGTCCCGCGGTGCGTTTGGACAAGGAATAGAGCTGGGGATTTTGTTGCAAAGCCGGCCATGAAGTTCTGTTGACGTGGAACGGGAGGGAGGGCCATCGCTAGAGATGGACAAACCCGTCGATCTAGGTGGAGCCAAGTGATGAGCATCAGAGCATAGCAAAATCGAGCCGATTTATGACGATGAATAGAGCCATGACGAGTGTTTATCTGCGCCCCGCCATTGTGAATTCGCGATGTCTGCAAGCTGAATTAAAGGACTACATGCCAGCATTGATCTGCAGGTTTCAAGCAAGAAGTCGTTTAGAAGCGCCTTGACCAAACATGCCAAAACAAAAAGCATGCAGAATACATCTAGTCTCCGAAGAAAAGCATCATCCCGTACCTTTCTCCAATCGATTTGTAACGCTGCGACGAAATGCAACGGCAAGGGTCATAAATGAATCATCTACTCCGATCTCGATGTTCGTTTCCCAGACAAGAAATCGTGCCGCCCCTGCGTCATGCCAACCAAGCTGTCGGACGCTACGCGGCGAACGGGAGCGTTTGCCCCGCGATCTCGGCCACATGTCGTGTCGATGACATCATGCACCTTTCCTGCCCCCAGTGACGATGGACGTTCGATTTTTTTCTGTTTTGTTATTAATACATCTCTCTGGCTACCTGGACCCCAATTGATTCAATTTCACTAAAATAAACACTCTTCATTTTAGAAATTACCAAACATACTTCAACTACTTGCAAGTTTTTCGGAAATCTGTCAAACATGGCCTTCCTTGCAGAACGAGCTGTCCGGTCCGCCGTGCCCATGTGTAGAACCATCATGGTTCAGGCCCCTCGGGCATTCAGCACGTCTGTCGCGATGAGGAAGAATCCGACGGAGACGGTCAAGGACGGGCTGAAGACGGTGGATAGAACCGTTACGGATAACGTTGTTCTGCCTGGTTTGGAAGCTGCCGGTACGTTTTTTTTTTCCCATGTGGCGACAGATTACTGATGGGTTGTAGCAACTGCTGGAAGCAAGATCAAGCAAGGGGCAGAGACGGTTGCTAAGGGGACCAAGGGCAAGGCGGCGGAGATGGAGGGCAAGGCGGAAGAGCTGAAAGGCAAGGCGAAGGGTGCTGCGGCAGAAGCAGAGGGCAAGGCGAAAGGGACTGTTGAGAAAATGAAGAATCAATTGTGATGAATAATTTGAAATCTGGAGCTTACTGAGGGGACGAGTGCTTCTTGTCATGATAGAGAGACGACTGCGTGTCATGTGTAGCTTGCATCAATTAGAGTCCGGTGGGATAGCGACAGCTTTCACAAATATTTGACATTCTGATTACATGTGTACAATCCCTCTGGTCCCACCAAGCCTCGCAAAAATAAAACCCAAAGTCATTTCGACAAAAGACAGCGGGATATAAAGAAATCAAATACGTCAATGGGTATTATAGTGGTGCAAGAACAAAAATACACCTTAGCAACAAACAACGTAGCACCTCAATACCCAATCGCCGGGTAGACTCCAAGGGGGCCCAGACGAGTAGATCCGCGCATGGGATGAAATCCAGAATATCGACGACCTAGACAGGATTCGTTTGGGCCGGAGGTCGTTCGAACTCGCCCAAAGGGAACACGACCCAAGTTGTTGCCGGCGTCATGAGACCAGCACTTCCAGCATAGAATGCAGCAAAAGCGCACAGCACGGCAAATACTCCTCCCGCACGATTGACACGAACCGCCGCAGTGGTATGAGTAGTGGAGATGAACTGAGCAATGCTGAGGAAGAAAAATGCCAGAACAAGCAGGCCCAGGACGGTCAAAATGGCAATGTTTGTTCTCAATGCAGCAATGAAAAAGACGAGGGTTAGGAAGCACCACAGAATCAAGAATATGCCCACGGCGAAGCTGAAGGCGTGCTCATCTCCACCGTAGGCTTCCTTGATACCAAGCTGAGGGACCATGAACATGGCAAACGCAAGCCAGAAGGCGCCGTAGGAGCAGTGGACAGTTGTACCAAAGGTGTTGCCCACACGGAATTCCATAATACCGGCAATGAACTGTGCGGTGCCGCCGTAGAAGACAGCCAGACCGAATACTGCTTGGTCAGGACCGACGCTTCCGAGGGGGTTTGAGTTTGGCAATCTGGTGAGAAATGAGTTGTAGGTCCATCTTGTGAGACGTAGATGAGCATTTGGAGGCAAACTGACTTACCCAGCACCGCACTGGTATAGGCCCAGGACAAAGGTAGTCAGAGCAAAGGCAATGAGACCCAGAGGTCCAGGATTGGCAATCTTGAAAAATTGAGGATCATACACCTGAGAGACCATGGACTGGTAAGGCTTTGGTACTCTCCCCCCAGGACCTGCGTCGGCGGTGGTTGGAGGCAAGTGATGGCCATTATGATTGCCCTCCTTGTAAGTCTGCTCGGCGGCAGTATCGTTGTTTTGAACGGGGGCAGACATTTTGGGCGATGTTTTGTAGTTATCGTGTCGCCGACAAGTAGCTGTTTGCGCTTGGCGGTCTCTTCGCATAAAGCAGCAGTACTGAAGCCAGAGGCTAGCAGGTGTCAGCGCATTGTCCCAGCAGCCATCTCCCAGATCCTTTTATAAACCGGGAACAGCAGGCAGAGAAGCTCCCCGTTTCCTCATCTTCCGCTGCCCCGAAATTGCGTTTCTCTACATGACGGTCGTGGCTGGCCACCAATCATCCACCCACGCCGGTAGCTGCTTTGCGCGCCCAACAAGGAAAGAGACTCGCAGCTCATGCGGGGTTCTATTGGAAGAAGAAGAAACAGAGTGATGGCTTATAGCCACGGGAAGTTCGGCTCGCCTAATGGAAAGATGATTCCTGCTGGAAGCAGCAAAGATGGTGTAGGCGGGCAATGAATTGCGATTCGACACCACAGGTCTGAGGCATCGGCGAGACACGCCCATAGGCTGGGGGACTAAGACGGGAGTGCAAAAGTAGCGACATGGCGTTTCGACTAGGGTGCGCCATTGACGAAGGTCTGATCTGGTTCACTGTTTCTCGTCCCCCTCGCTGTGGAACGTTGGCTTCTAGAGTTTCGAAGGTGCTTGGGTGGACCCCAGCATCACCATGCAGTCATGACTTTTGTAGGGTGAGGGGATGATGGTTTTCGTCGCGGATTGAGTTTCAGGCGGAGGAAGGAGCGGGCGATCGACAAGAGCAGACAACTGCCAAATACAGTCGCACTGTAGCCACGGTCTTTGGAGACGGGGCGTAATGGGCGTCTTGCGTAGGATGAATCTGTCATTTGGTAACTACCTACTTAAAAACAAGAAAAAATAAAATGGGACAAAAACAATCATGGGTGCGTGCCAGCGGTTCGGAAAAGGATAACGGCATTCCAATGTCCTTGACTAATTGTCTCGCCTGCAGTGAATGTTACACCGCTGTGGTTGATTATCATGACAAAGTCTACTATACACGATGCCAAAGCCATTCCAATAGGCGTACATCGCTCCATACCAGTCAATCTGTCAGTGATAAATCAATTGATACCATAAGACGCTCGCATACTCACTAGTATCTGGTTGCGTAGTACCTTGCCAGTCATTCCTGAAAAGGTGTCTGTAGGGTAGATGCGTAAGCTTGTAGGCGCAGATGGAGGCTGCCGACCAACCGTCGATCGATAGGTCCTTGCGGTTGAATCCTGCTGATTTTTCGGATAAAGACTGGATGATATTCACTCAACAGGCAGCTCGAATATCCCTGGGCGCATTAGCAATGGCGACCAGATACGACGGCCCCGGGGGGCAGCGATCCGAGATAGATAGGTACTCCACTTTTCCGGAGCCGTCAGGGGCCATAAATAGTGGGCCACACCGAAGCTGGACTTCAAGACGGCTCAGGAGACGGCGCTGTCACTCTTTGCTCGTGAGTGGATCTGCTCGGCACCATGGTGGGTGCGCCGGTGCAGGTAATTTACGTCGAGGATACTGTGCTCTTTCGACTTTATAGGCCGTCCAAGCAAGGTCAATGCCACTAGGACAGTAGGCAGGTGAAAAGACAAACCAGATGCTTCTTCTTTGAATCATCCAGTGCTGTGATCGCGGGCAATCCAACAGCGAGTATGTAACCAGGTGTGACGTATGAGCAGCCTTGGTTGAATGCCGAGTGACTGCCGGTATCGAGCGACAGCAATCTCAAGTGCAACAATTACCACTTGCATATCACGCTCTCACGCCCGAAGTGGAGCCTGTCAATACCAACTTCGCCAGCGCACTTGAAGTAATGGCCTATGCGCCCGGGCTCGAGGCCGCAGTTGACAACCGGTAAGAAGAGAGTGTCGTTGCACTGCTGCTCGTTTATCGTCGTACAGTCGTCCACCGTCTGGCCAAAGTTCTACATGGGGGGGAATCGGGTGGGGCCCGATCCCCGGACCCGGATCCGAGCCCGATGCCGGCGTCGCTCGGCGAGAACCCAGCCATCTCTAACGCTTCATATATTGTCATGGACAGCATGTGATGCACTCGTGGAAACTCTTCTTAATCCGAGCCTACTTTTGCATCATTCCAACTACAGACTCATGGAATAGTTCGGCAAGAGTCCCATATGTAAACTGGGCTTGTGGGCTGCCGCTACAATTCGACTTGCTGAAATTTCTTATATGAGCTGAAGTAGCAACATGGCGACGGTTAATTTCCTCTTGACTATTGCGAGTTACGAGGAAGACAGACCCTATTAGTCAGCACGTGGGACAAAACAGAACCTAGCATCTGCCGAATAAGTGCCTGCTTCCCTATTGCATATTGAATAAAACTACCCAATACGCATATCGTGATAAACTGTAACTAGCATCGCTGTCTAAAATGAGTTTTGCCCTTGCGAACTTGTTGGCCCAAGTTTACATATGCCGCAGATACGCAATCAGGATCATGACCCGACTCGAATTAAATATCTTTGTTTCGCGCGTTTCTAGCAGCAAGGCCTGGGGTCGGAGAGTATTGGTGTGGATTTTATAAAAATGCCATTCGGAACTCGGAAAAGAATCGACATCAATCCGCTTTGGTCCGCTGTGGATCCCCCGCACGCCGGTTTCCCGCCAACCGCCTTGCCGCCGCACTGAACGGGTATTGGCTGCACTTGCGCACCACGACATCCGGAGTGTGGAAACTTGCTCACCTGATGACAGCCTCCGTCATCGACCTCGTCCTCCATTCCCGCAACATCGCGAGCCGCCCTGGCCGATTGCCTACCCCCGGAAACGACACCAAAACCTGAATCGAACGAGAAATGTAAATTTTACTCAGTTCTTCTTCCTATGCGCGCCCCTCACAATCACGGCAATCTGCACCCACGATGCTCAAACACTCGGCTGCGGCCATCTGCTCGTCCACGTGCTCAGTACCGTGCAGTCCATGCCCACCATCCGCTACCTCAGTACGACGATTCAGCGCAAAATGCCCGCTAGCACGACCCTCCAAACGCCCCTCATCGTCGAAGCATTGGGTACTCGAGCCTTCCAGATGCTACGCAACGAGGCCTCCGAACCCCGATGACCCAAGCCCGCCGCCGTGGCCGAGGTCGCCACACCCAACCCCCTACGAGATATTCGGCATGCAGCGCGGCGCGCCGTACACAAAACGGCGGTTCTACCAGCTCGTGAAGCTATACCACCCCGACACCCACGACAAAGATGCTCCGCCCTCGTCCTCCCCGCAGCAGATTCCACACGCAACCCGCCTCGAGAGGTACCACCTGGTCGTGGCGGCCAATAATCTCCTAAGCGACCCGAACAAACGTCGTCTGTACGACCACCACGGCATCGGCTGGACGGCCGACCACCGTGCCCCGGACCTCCGAGAGGTCGACAAGGCGTGGCGACACCAGCCGGGGAATGCCTCGCGCAACGCCACCTGGGAGGACTGGGAGCAGTGGCGGAACGAGCGCGACGGCAAGCCCAGCGAGCCCATGTACATGAGCAACGGGACGTTTGCGGCCCTCGTGGTCTGCATGTGCATGATTGGGGCTCTGGCGCAGATGAACCGCGCCGAAGCCGCCGGCGAGCAGTACGTCGACTTTGTGCAGCAGAAGGACTGGGCCATCGGGCAGAAGATGCGCCAGAACAACATGGCGTCGGCGGGGAGGACAAAGGACGAGAGGGTCGACACGTTTCTACGGGACAGGGAGAACCTGTCGTTTGATTTTCAGCCTGCCAAGTACGACGACCCCTCGCATGCGAATAGATCAGGATAAAAATCATTATGACGTGAATACTACAAGCTCATAAGTGTATTTTGTACAACAACCAGCTCATCTTTGTACTTGCCAACGCTAGCAGTGTCGTGAAATCTACATCTGTATAATTTATAACCAGTTAAATGGTAAATGGCGCACCAAATTAGTCTACCAGATGCGTAAAGTCATAAGGCGTCATCATACGTCGTCATGTCACGTAAAAATATCACAAACGTACACCCTTACCTTCCCACTCTCTTGATATCATCGCCAATACTATCGCCAATGCCGTCCGTCAAGTCGGCCTCTTCATCCCTTGTCGGCCGAGACCGCTGCCGCAAGTCTATTTCCGGGGGTGCTGGGATCCGCCGCTCTCTCCCAGTCCCGTACGCTTCCTCTTCGGCGTCGAGCTCCTCGTCTGCCGACGTCCCGTGGCGTCTGTTGATAACATTGTCGATTCGTAGACGCGGAGGACCAGAGTTGAGTCGTTGGCCGTTTTTGGGCGGGCCGGCTGCATCATTATTTACCTGTTAGTCACACACGTGGCCGTACGGCATCATAGGGAAAAGGGACCCGGAAAAAAGGGCACTTACAAACTGCCAAATCAAACAACTTGACAATGACTGGTCCCCAAACCGTCATGGCAATAATCTGTCCATACGACCACTTATTCGCCTGGAAGCTGTCGGCACTAATGACCTTGATCAACGAAATCAAATATAGAATATTGATGACGAGATACATGACTTCGAGGATCCGCCAAACCCACTGCTTGAAGTGAATCCAGGCCAGCTTCAGCCGCCCACTGTTGGGCGCCCTCCCTACTCGGTAGCCCCTTATCGTGATGTGTTTTGTAGACCGGTGCGTTCTCAGCGTCCAACTCAGCTGGTCAAACACCAGGATCACAATCGCAATGGTATCCAACACCAAAAAAACCATCTTGTACAGCAACGGATGCGGGAAGAAGCTCAATCTCAGGCCCTCCACTCCCTGCGTAGACGCACAATAACTCCGCGGACTGGGATTCTGCCCACACGCGTCGATTTTGTTCTCCTGTTTGAACAAGTTGAAGGCGTCGCGAAAATACACCTTTTGCCTGGTCGCGACAATGGCCAGCAAGTATTCGACAAAGAAGCCCAAAAACGTATGCCAGTTGCGTATACCCTCGTGGTGCAGGCAGATTTGTATCAGGAACATGGGCAGTATGCCGTTTTGACTGACGTGAAATGCCACGGCAGCATTGACAATGATTTCGCCCCAGAAGGTGCCCTCCTGAGAGTTGACGACAATGGCGAGGATGGAGGCGATTTGGATGGCGAAGACAAACCAGCACTGCGCTTCTTGGAATTCGACGAGCGTGGTGGCGAGGGCGATGCTTGTGCGAGACAGCGCCGACGAGTCGCGCCAGATGATGGACTCGATACGTGTCAAGCGGCGGGTGAGGCCGCCGCGAGACGAGGCTCGCTGCAATCGCTTCTCGGTTTCCTGCTTTTTGTGGGCGTAGTGCACGTAGAGAGTGAATGCTTTGAGGAACAGATAGAGGGTTCCAGAAAAGGTCACTTGGAGAACATATGAGATGAGGACCTACATGTGTCAGATAGGGAGTATTATCATACAGGAGACGTTGACTTACACCAGGCCCAAATATATCCGGGTTAATTTCGGCCTGAAGATCTGGACAAAAGTCATCCATGGCCTGGAAGATGGCGGTTGCATTCGCCTCATGGCTCAACGTCTTAATCGAGTCATCACACGGCTTATGCAGACCATCCGCACCGCACGCCTCCTGCGCACACGCCACAAACGAGGACAAGACCGGCCTTCCATCAAACGAGGCCAAAGAACTCGAGCCCATGATGCCACTGGCATTGCGCTCCGCCTCCTCAGATATGTAGTACCGATTCGTCTCCCTCGTCCAATACGAGATGGACGACAAGGCAATGCAGTTGTAAAAGGTCTCCAGGGAGCCGAAAAACGTGGACACATTACTACACGCTTTAGAGCAGTCCGTCTTGCCGTCGACCTCGCACCCGTCAGTGAAGAGAAGGAGAAGATCCTGCCCCTCGGTACCATTTTTAATGAGCTGCTTAAACGAGAACAGGTCCTGCTGCCCGCTGTTGAGGGCCGCCAGGTCGTGGAAGGGGAAGAAGACGGAATAGTCATCGGCGCTGGGGTGAGTAAAGACTTGAATGGGCACGGGCGAGTCGGTGACTTTGATGACGGCGCTTGTAGGCACAGCCGGGGCGACGGGGGAGAGAAGTGAAGACATCTCCGTCATGGCTCGCTGCCGGTATAGAGGTTGCGCATGTGTTGCCCATTCCCTTGGAGACCAGCTCTTGTCCTCGATGGAGTCCGGGCCGGTTGCAGCCAGTGATGCCCGGGGCGTGGTGCTGTCAAGTTCCTCCTCCCAAACGAGGCGATATACCGGCTCTGAAGTGAGTGTCTCATTCCCACCCGCAAGTCTAGACAGGAAGAAGTCGGGAGCGCAAGAGGAAAAAAAGTGTGCGAGGAGCAAGATGCCACAACGCCAAGGGATTGGTGAGAATCGGTGAGAACCAGAATGAGCATGACGACCTCCTCTCTCACCCCGGTTAAAATAGTGGTCAAGCATAACCAAAGGCCAACATGGTTCAGGTCACTAGAAGCGAAGTAGAAGTCTTGTTCACCCTCCAGTCAGCAACGACGATAACGCGAGGCGGTGGGGGCGCTGCATGATTGGCCATCCAAAGCGGTTTAAGGTCGAGAAGGGAAACGGAACGCCAAGACTTTTTGGTTGTCTAGCGTTAAAGCAAGCAGGCAAGAACAGGCACGAAAATGCGCATCCAGTATCGAAGGATGGAATATGCAGCGTTGAGGGTTGCAATTCTCATTCGCTCTCTGGCTGCGGTATGTGTTGGCATCGCCTTGGTCAACTTAGCCGAGAATGGCAGCAGAAGCCAGGCGACCAGGACTTTCCAGCTCTCGAGACCGCGTTAGAGATTTCTGCCAGCAGACAGTGGGTCTATCCCAATCCCAGCAGATACCAGATTGTCCTGGATCTCGTGATCCTAGATACTGAGTATTCTGTTGCTTCTCATCAACTCTTTGAGTTCTCGATTATTGATCGTGTCTATGGCCAGCCTCTGATCAATACTGCACTGAAGCACCCTGGAAAGCTCTGCCATGAAGCAAAAGCAGACAAAGCATCTTCTTCGAGACACTTGCATGCATTTCAAGGATTTTTGAGTAGGCAAACAGCAGCAAGAATTTACTCATCGTCTCGACCTGCCATCAGCAACATGGATGTACACGAAGTAGCCCACAAACTTCGAGCGAGCAGCATCTCAAAGAATACAATCTTTCTAAACTAGGGATTTGGAAAGCATGATCTAGTAATTCTTCGAAATTTCCTTGCCGCTGGAGGCTATCAGGATATTCTTCCAAGCGATGAGAGCTGTGTCCCTTTTATTCCGCTTTACCAGCAACAGAGGATCCAGCAACCGCCTGGATACACAAGATTCCCTCTCAAATTAGAGGCTCTCTTCCCGGTTCTTTGCCCTCGGCATAACCTCTGTGGTCGCAACCATCTCGCACCGATGGATTGCCAGCAGACCGAGCTTGTGCTCGATGCTTTTGACTATCTCTGTCAGCCTCTCGAGAGCCGAGAGCCAGGATGGCAACCAGGGAAGCTGGCGAAGATCTCGCAGACAACCATCACTGGCCACTTCCAGTCCACAAAGAGTAAGTAGCCCTATGCTATGTGAAGAATTCTGTGCTGACTGAGACATTAGGAACTGCCTGTAAGCGAAAGCGATGATGATTCCGACGAGGGGCAGAAGGACTGGCTTAGCGATGACCTGGACGATTCGATCGAGACCGACTTTGCTGAGACCGACTACGAGGGGGATCAAGATATCTTCATGCAGCAGGAGGACGATGAGCTAAGCTCTTTGGAAGACGAGGAGGATGCGGACGATTTGACGGAGGATGACTTTCGCGATGAAGCGTTGACGGACATCGACAGTGACGATGATAGCGTAGGATGCGAGGACTTGATGGACGTGGATGAGTGCGGTCAAAATGAGTAGTGATTAACAGAACGAGGCAGGAGCTCGATAGATGCCTATGATTCAAGGTAGCGAAGAATAAACCTGGTGCTGGGGAAAAAGGTCTTGGATTCAAAATATGCATTGTCTGTTCAGGTCGTTCAAGTTAGAATCTTACATTGCACTCATCACAATCTCTATCTGGTTTCCGGTTAGCACTGATCCTAGAAATAAGCAAGTAAGTAAATAAATAAATAAATACCAACTGTTATGAAGCATCGTGCGCATCAAAACCACGGCGCATCATCGGACCTCGGCTGCATGGCTAGAGCCACTATTGACCGTATCCAGCAGAATGAGCTGTGTGGAGCGGGCAGGGCACTCTAGCTGTGGGGTGGGGGGGGGCGACTTCCGGCGTCAACAGTCATGAGGGGCGGGTGCCGTTGCTAATAAACATGCGACGCCAGACTAGGGCCGTGATCCTAGACGCAGCGACTAACTATGCGCAGACTGACAAAGGGACTTATGCCACTGAATTATAGTGGAGATTTTCTCTTGTACCGTCCAGACGGTATCCCCTTGGTCATGATTTTTTTATAAGAATCAGCAAGCTTACTCGCACACTGGTTTGGCGAGCACGATTGAGCGACTGACTTTTAGAGGGCAAATCCAGCGCAGAATTGGCTGAAAACTTGGCATCTAAGCCTTTTACACGCATTTACGCGGCCCCCGCTAGCTTGATACACCATGAACAAGGGGCCCTGAACTATCACCACTTTCTGCACTGGCTAGTAAGTGGGCCGTGCGAGCCTCCTTAACAAGCATACATATCGCTACACGTAATGACACCGGCACACCAGCCAAGATTTCTCCCCTGAAATGTAGCTCTTTGTAACTCTGATAAATTTTGTTACTTTTTTCATAGCCAAAAATAGGTGGAAAAGCATGTACCTCAATTCCTGGCCCATTTTTTGGCTGATTGATTGGCTAATGTGTAAAGTGGTGACAGTCCCGGGCTTGATGGGATGTGCACCTGAGGCATCTAATCTACTGTACTGCCCACATTTATATGGGCCGCCTGGGGAGCATCGAATTAGATCGGGGGCATTAAACACACCACAGTCGATTTTCATTAGATCGACGCTGCTTTGTGCGAATGCGGGACGAGATTGGCCAATTGAACTCAATCTGTAGGGTTTTTGTGCCCCCACCTACTAGTACATGGGCAAAAACCTGGCCGACAGCGGAATCGCTTTTGACTCACGTCACCGACGTCCAACTTTTTAGATCCCCAGCATCACTTACTTATCCTGCCCAAGGTGCATCTTTCGACGCGGACCAAAGACACCCTTTCCAACAATAACACCATCGAATTAGACCCGCGTGCGTTTGCCAGCACAGTCGATATCATGTGCGGTACCTGCAACGGAGACGCAACTGGCGCTGCCCCGCCCGCCGCGAACTCGACGACGGACAATGCTGCTCCCTCGGCATCGACAAGCAATGGCGTCTATCCTGCCCAGGGCAACCCGGCGTCTTCTCCCTACCAGTCTGTTCAGGACTATATCTCAAATGTTGGCAGGTTCAAGATCATTGGTACAGCAATTTCTCCTCCTCCTCGTGTGCATCACAGCGACTGACACTGTATCTTAGAGAGCACTTTGAGAGAAGGAGAGCAGGTACGTTCGAATCCTCAATTCCTACGTCGACCCGACGTTTTTCCTTTTCTGCGATATTCACATCGGCTACTAGTTTGCGAACGCCTTCTTCGATATCGACACTAAGATCAAGATCGCCAAAGCACTGTAAGTAAACAGCATCATAATATACGATGAACCACATACTAACACAGTTGGTAAAGCGACAACTTCGGTGTAGACTACATCGAGCTGACCAGCCCTGTAGCTAGTCAAGCTTCTTATGATGACTGCAAGGCCATCTGTCAGCTTGGTCTCAAGGTTCGTTCTCAACTGCAGTGTCGATCGGCGTGCTGGATGGCTACAGTTTCATAGCGGGACAGTCGTCGCTTTCAAAACGTGGGACATATAACTAAGCGCTATGCATCTCTAGGCCAAGATCCTTACGCACGTCCGCTGTAATATGGAAGATGCGAAGAAGGCAGTCGAGTGCGGCGTGGATGGCGTCGACCTGGTAGCCTCCTCTAATCCTCTTTCGATTGCTCAACTGCTTATGCCATGTTAGGTTATTGGAACATCAAGCTTCCTCCGGGAATATTCCCACGGCAAGAGCATGGATATGATAAGATCCATTGCCCTGGAGGTCATTGACTATGTGAAGAGGTTCGCTAGCCACCGAGAAGTTAACCCATGCCGCCGTAATGAGAGCTAAGTTCAATTTCAGCAAGGGTGTTGAAGTCCGCTTTTCAAGTGAGGACTCCTTCAGGAGCAACCTCGTCGATATCCTACACCTCTATCAAGCCTGTGACAAGGCTGGTGTCGACCGAGTGTACGGACATCTTTTTCCACTGTGTCGCATGCGTTCGGTTAGCTAACGGATCCCAGAGGTGTCGCTGATACCGTTGGCGGAGCCACGCCAAGGATGGTCTACGACTTGATCAGGACACTGAGAGGTGAGTTTCTGCGTCTTCCGATATCACCTGTAGACTCCTGTAACTGACTCATATGTATAGGCTGTGTGGGCTGCGACATAGGTAACCTTGGCTATCATCTAGCTCCCAACTTATGAAACCCTTGACTAACCCTAACCCTAGAGACTCATTTTCACGACGATACTGGCTGCGCAGTTGCAAATGCACACTCCGCGCTCGAAGCTGGGGCCACGCACGTCGATACCAGCGTGTTGGGAATTGGCGAACGCAATGGCATCACTCCGCTGTAAGTAGGACAACCGCCCGTCTTGAGGAACAGCCGCTGATCCTAAGAGAAGTGGTGCTTTGATGGCCCGCATGGTTGTAACAGCACCGGACTATGTCAAGTCGAAGTATAATCTCAAGGCATTGAAGAGCTTAGAAACCCTGGTTGCCGATGCTGTCCAGGTCAATATCCCAGTAAGGACAAGGAGAGCATTCTGAACTCTGATGTGTTGAGCTAATCTCATTCCTAGTTCAACAATCCTGTGACGGGCTTCTGCGTACGTTCCGCCCCTCCACCGGTCGACACTCATGCACATTGTCACCTCCTCTGCCCATCTTTCCTTGCATCACTGACCTCACCTTGTCTTCTTGCCCCTGTGTCCAAGCATACTTATCTTGTTCCCGCTAACCTTGAGATAGGCATTGTAAGCTATTCATTGATCAATGACGGTTACCTGGCTCTGTTCTAACTAACTCGCACCCAGTACTCACAAGGCTGGCATCCATGCTAAGGGTACGATGAGGAAGTTGCAGTCACCCCTATTCGAGCGCTAACTGTGTTACAGCTATTCTTGCTAACCCATCAACCTACGAGATCATCGATCCGCACGACTTCGGAAGTGCGTCCACGCCCACCACCCTTGCTATCGAGTCCTCTATGCTAACGTCTACTTTTAGTGACACGCTATGTCTCCATTAATTCAAGAATTACAGGCTGGAACGCTGTCAAGGCCCGCATCGAGCAGCTAGGCCTGGGCTCGGAGTTCTCTGATGATCAAGTTAAAGAAGTGTACGGATCTCCCCTCTTCTCCGCGGTGTTTCACTACACGGGCGATATTGACACTATGCGCAGGACTGCCAAGATCAAGCAAATGGCGGACATTCGCCCCCTGGCTATTGACGACACAGACTCAATTATTAGGTCTTACCATCTAGATCTCAAGGTATAAGCTTGAGACGAACGAGGTTGTCTACTCCGTGAAGGCGTGTGCAACAGAGGAAGCAAAAGTTTGGGTACTTGGATTAGATGATGATAGATCAATGAAAAAACAAGATTTAGGCATTGATCGCCACAACACTAGCATGCTATGCTCGGCACTATCTTAAAGTCCTATGCACGCTGCGTGTAATACCTTTCTCCGTTGCGTATCGGGTTGTTGCTAGGCTAGCTAGGCCTTGGCCAGTGATTCGAGGTTGATGGGCTGGCTGTGCGGGATGGTTGTCTACATCATGAACGAAAATGGATCAAGTTGTTCATTAGTCAACATACCTATCAGATGCAAGCTGTTACATCGCAATAGTAATTTCATCATCCATGTTGCACGAGTCGCTCGTTCCATTATTCTGCCAGTAACTAAAGATGCTGAATCAGCGCTATTTATTTCTCCATAGAGACGCGTACTTAATAGTCTTATCTATCTATGAAGCAAAGGCTAGCTTTGGACAAGCTACGCAATGGTCCCTAAGGATGTCTCGCACCTGATACCTAAGGTACCTTTCAAGCGCCTTTGTGCAAATGTTAGCGTTGTTAATTGAGCAGACCGGGGCCCGAACAGTGGAAGAAGACACAGTAAGCTAAACCCCTATAGCTTGACACACAGCACAAGCGAATTGTTGCAAATATTCTATGACAGTTGCCAAGCCGTTACCGGGGCGAGTGCAGGGCGATCGCCAGCTAGTCTCTCACACATCAAAGAGCACTTTCCCGGCCTGGCGGGCGCCCTCGGCCTTTGGTCCGCAAACCAGCTCCATGTACCGATGAAAGCCGACGACGTCACTTCCACCCATTGAGCCGCATCCTCAACTCCAAACTCTCTGTCACCAATTTCCCTCTCCTTGTAGCTTTCAACCGCCCAGCACTGCCCGTCACAATGCCTCCTCGCATGTCGCTCTCGTCCCCTCGCGCGACCGCGACATTCATCCGCCGCCTCTACTCCACCGAAACCGAACCTCTCATCCGCGTCACCAACATCCCCTCTGCTTCCTCTGGCCACATTCGCGTCCTCGAGCTCAACCGCCCCAAGGCCCGAAACGCCATCTCCAAGGCCCTCCTGACCGCTCTCCGCGCCGAAGTCGACGACGTCCATGCGCAGTATGGTCCCAATGGCGAGGAGACGGGCGTAGCTAGGCCCGGCGTCAGCGCCAACCTGGGACCAACGAGGGCCTTGGTGTTGGCCAGCGCCGTCGATGCCTGTTTCTGCGCCGGGGCAGACTTGAAGGAGCGCAGGGGGTTCACGCAGGAAGAGTACGTGTAAACCCATCTTTATTCCTTCTTGACAAAACGTTGCTGCTGCTCGCAAATTTGGGCTCGTCTCGCCGCGGAAGCTCACCATGGCCCATTTATATAGAACGGCTGCATTCCTCGCCAATCTCCGCGGCACATTCACCACCCTCTCCAACCTTCAAATCCCCACCATATCAGCCATCTCGTCCCTCGCCCTCGGTGGCGGTCTCGAGCTCGCTCTCTCGACACACTTCCGCGTCCTCTCGTCCAATGCAACCATCGGCCTGCCGGAAACGCGGCTTGGCATCATCCCCGGCGCAGGCGGCACCCACCGTCTCCCAGCCATCATTGGCCTCTCCAGAGCCCGAGACTTGATCCTCACGGGCCGCCGTGTTGCGGCGCCGGAGGCGTACTTTATGGGCATTGCGGATCGTCTGGTGGAAGTGGTGCCCCAAGACGAGCGTGATGCTTCGGATATTTTGCCCGCCGCCCGCAAGACTACCCTAGCAGAGGCAGTTAGACTCGCCCAGGAGATTTGCGAGGGTGGACCAGTCGCTATCCGCGCCGGGTTGCAGGCCGTTGCGTGGGCGAGACAAGAGAAGGAGAATGAGATGTATGAGAGGGTGGTGGCGACAGAGGATAGGAATGAGGCGTTGAAGGCATTCCAGGAGAAGAGAAAGCCTGTGTTCAAGGGGCGGTAAAAATCATCAAGGGCTTGAAAACTACAAACTAGGGAAATTAAATATGAAAACCAGGCTAACGCGTGGGCTATCGATTGAATTTTTCTCATATCCATACTTCTTCTCTATCGAACGATTCTTTGCCTCGGGCCGTCTTGCATCGTCCGAATGCCGTCTACCCCAGACGCCATATCTAACAACTACATACCGCATCGCCACCAAGCTGGATTTTTACCAAATTGGCGTGCGAAGTAGCCGCTACCATGCCTGCCATAATCAAACATTCGAATAATGGAAACACTGCATACCTAACAATCCTTAGTGTACAGAGAGGGCTAAACGCGCTGCTTACAAAACAACCTCACAGCTGAAACGCAAGTTTGGCTTGTACTGTCTGCTATTCCTGCATTCTTTGCGGATCATCGTTCCCTTTCTTGTACCCAGGGTCTGTTTCATCACCCGGGGGTTCGATCCCTTCAATGACGGGCGCCACCACTTCGGCGACGGCGTCAATATCTCCGTCCTTATCCGTCACCATCTTTGATGCGGGACTCTCTTGCAGTTCTAAGGGAGGTGTTGGCGGCTGTCGCTTTGGAATATTGACATACTCGGCTTTGTCTTCATCTCGGACATAGCACAGGAAATATGGCTCGCCACTTGTACTCAGAGTCTCCAGGACCTCCGCAGTGTTTTTATTCTCCTTCACGTCGGCATCGTTGTACCATCTCCAAGTGTTCTCCTCAAAGTCATGTATCCATACCCAGTAATGACCCGACATCAACTGCCCACGATGACAGATAACAGCATGCAAACGATACGGTGTTCCCTTTAGACTTTCTTGATGTTCCTTGAGGGTTTCTTCTCGCTTTTGCAGCTCAGCCTCCATCATTTGACGAATAGCTGCATCGCTCGCACGAATATTCAACGGCTTCGGCTCATGAGGTATCGGCTGTTCAGAGCCAGTCGAGGTTGACGTAGTGACAAGCAGGAAATCCTCATCGACAGGGCCATCAAAATCCCAATTCTCTTCCGGAGCAGCGACAATCTCTGGGGCCTCTCCAACGGCCGACTCGGCGTTTGCAGTTCCATCTGCTACTTCCGTTTCTAAGACTCCGGCTGCGTATTTCTCTAAATATGATGTATATGTCGGGTTGGAGTCAACTTTCGAGATTTGAACCTTCAGGTCTGATATGCGATCGGACAGAGCCCAGTCTTCTACGCGCCGTTGGAATACCGGTGAAGTATGTGGGGCATCCATATATCTGTCCAAATACAACGTCTCTGGGATGACTACAGCATTGCCGTTCTTGCTTCCCATGGACTGAGACCGTTGAATGAGGACATGTAACACAGGAGGCAGAGTCTTGATGGCTGTATATCTTGAAAGCTTGCTCTCCTCTAGTATTTGTTGGTCAAAGTTGCGCCCCAGGGCGTCATACAAGGAGCAAGGCCCATCCGGAGCCGGAAATGCAGTTATGGAACGATCAAAGCTGATTTCTGACTGATATTCCCTTTCGTCGAATTTCTTGGTGTAGTTGACCGTTGTCACGAAAAAGGTTTCCATAATCTTTTCGAGCTGGATGCCAGTCTTCTCGTCGACCGAGGTCGGTTGAATCGCAGCTTGTAGGCGATTAATGATGCTACCCATGACTTCCTCAACATCTTGCTGGTCGGTGCCGGAGGATCTCTTCTGATGTTCCAAGGCATTCAAGACTTTCTGGTCTACGGTTTCGATCTCCGCATCGGCCATATCAACGTCTTGAAAACTCCCCTGCGCATCATTCGTGGCTTCAGTCGTTATTGTTTCCTTTGTGGGTTGTGGAGGGCTTTTGGAGGACTGATCCATAGGGTCATCGGTCTTAGATAGGACTTCTGTGTCACCATCTGCTTGGCCAGAGACATGCACGGTTTCTACCCTCTCATATGAATGGTCGGAACGGGCATCCTCTTGATCGATCAATGTCCTCGAACTGGAATTGCTGGCCATTTCGGAGGGCTCAAGAGCATTGGCAACACTGCCGTTAGTCATTTCAACGTCCTCCACGGACTGAGTCGGTGGTGCTGGCGATGGCCGAGCCGGCAAAGGCGGTGGCCTTGGTCCGATTGGCGGTTCAGATGACTGCTTGGTATTGTGAAGTAGAGTGTGTGTCGACAACAGCACAGCATTGGCCAGGCGCTGAGACGGTTTTGTCGCTGATCGTTTTGAAGCCTTCAGATTTTGGAAGAGCTCGGATAGCTCCTTAGCAACTATTTTCGAATTAGCCTCCCATTTTACTCGCGTCGTGACTCTTAAGAAAAGGTGTCACTCACAGGCTTGCGCGACGACCGCCTCACCGCGGTCCATCTGCATTTTGTTTCCGCCTAGAAGTCGAGCCTTGATACTTTCATCATCCAGAGCCAGTTTAACATTGTCATAGTTTAATACGATTTCTCGTACTGGCTTGACAGTGAAGAGGTATTGGAGCAGACTGTTCAAATAGCAGGTGTTTCCGATGTTGTGCAATCCGACAGGCAATGCATAGTTGACCGGCTCGTCTTCACTCTTAGCTTTGACCCCGTATATGCCGTTTTCTTGTCGGAGCTCCATCGCTGCTTGTTTGAGTGCTGGAGAGTATGTATGATCCGCGATTGCTTCTAATGCATCTAGGAAAACTTGAGTGGCCTCCTTGCTCTTGCTTGCCTCGATCTGCGGCCGGTATTAGCCAAACACCGCAATAGACAGTGTGTCGACTGCAGCTACCGTTCAAAAAAGAAGAAGGGGAAGGGGGGAGGGGGGAGCGACCGGGGGAAACAGATAAGGAAGGGGTTGGAATGGATATAAGCCTCTTACCTTATTTTTAGCAGCTTCATAAGTGGTCTCCCAGGGTACTTCTACGGCTTTCAGTTCAAGGATTGACCGGCTCGTTTCCAGAGACATCTTTGCATCAGCTTCCATTAGTAGTTGAGCTTGATACATATCATCGTTTGAGTTTTGGGCGATAAGAAGCAGCATCGACCGTGCAGTGGTAGCATCTGCCGGATCTCGAGCAAGCTTCTGTCTAAATGCTTGAATCAGAGAATCTGCGCTATAGTTATTCGGAGGTTGCAAACCCAAGAAATTGAGTGCTTGTGGCACCAGGCCGTCATCATCATTAGTCGCGGGTCTATGTGTTTGGTTATCAAATACGGAGGATTGAGTAATAGCATAATCAGAGAGCAATTCGTCTCCGGAATCATTAGCAATGCCCATGATGCTGTCCACCAATGCTCTTCTACGACTAGGCAGCAAGTCCCATTGGCGTTTGTAAGCATTGACTACCGCTTCTCGGGTTTGATTAGGGAGAACTCCAATCAGCTTGTATCGCTCCACGTTGACTAATGCATTCGCAGCAGCATTCGGCACTTCATTACATCCTAAATCTGCGTGTAGAACTGGCGTGATGATTGTCGGCTTCTCCGCCGCCTGGCCGGCCTTGTGTATCAAGCATTGCACTTCGGCACGTACATCTTCTAAATATGATCGATAGGTGCCTATTTCAGTTGTTTCCGAGGGACCGCCCGCAGGTGGGGGAGGTGAAGGGGTGAAAGAGCCTTCGTCAACACCGTCTCTAAGTTCTACTTTCTCGGTGAATTCCAACTCGCGAAACATGGCAAAGCATCGGGGTCCGAACAGAACAGCAAAGCGCTTGTTCCTCTTTGATATGCTCCTAGCGTCCTCTGGGGTGGATTCCAGCAGATTTTTGAGGTATGTGTTTAGATTCAGGGTTGCCTGATAGGCCCATTCGTCGGTGGCAGCTTCATAGCGGCCAGGTTCCTGTTCCTTTGCTGCCTGCAGCTGCTGGCAAATAGCCTCTCGATCCAATAGAAGCTCCACCCAAGACTGCGGCATGCGAGGTTCTGATATTTCGAGGGTGAGCTGGAACGTACAAGGTGGAGCGGAGCAAACGAAATATTCTCGAGCCAACAGAGGGCAATATTTGGTGTTATCCTGTGCAACGTCTGGGTCAGAGCTGGATCCTACCCACACCAAGTGGTGCCATGGGAACTGATCATCACGGAGTGGCCATGATGACTGATTCTGATGGCACAGGCCATCACTGTGAGCTTCATCCCAGGTCATCTTGAAGACAAAGTGAAAGTGGCAGTCCAGACATATTGATGACAATACGCGGGACGAAGCTGTTGAGAAGCTTTGGTTTCCATTCATGACTAGTTTGTGGGCATGGTCCCAGGTATACGTGCTCTCTAGCTTCGCGTGTCGGGCTCGCTCGAACAAATCGCAGACGGTGAAGTCGTTATTTAATAGTTCGTAAACCCATCGGCTAGGGTTGCAACCTACAACAGTCGCAGCATTAGTTGCATGTATAACATGGACGATGGCGGCTAATTCAACATACCAGCAATTTCTCTACCAGGCGCCAGGTTGGACTTCATCGGCGTCATGTTATGCGGCACAAAGCCAGCTTGTGATGTGCCTGGCAACGTCGCATAAGGGCTCGCCTCTTGCGCCTGAGAGCTTAAATCAAAGTGGCCAGCCATGTCGAGACTATCTCCAACAAAGCTGCCGGATTGAGAGGTATCGTATATATCTGTCGAAAGCGAGTGTAGCTGTTATGGCGAGGTCGACAAATGCTTGCCCCGCGAGGGATGGGAGCCGGAGACGGATGTGAAGCAAACGTGGCCAGGCAGCATCAAAGCAATTAGACCAAGTAGAAGGCCCTGTGCATGATCCTAATATCGGCGCAAGGCAGCCGCCTTAGATAAGCATTTTTGTCGGGTAGGCTATGCGGGAGGCGTAGATGCTTGCGTGGTCGTGTCGCGGTGATGGTGTGGCAATGTGACGACCTGGCTGACGCAACTTCCAAGGTGAAGCATGATTGATTGACCTGGACCGTTCAAGTTTGGAGAGACATGGAGCTCTGTTGACCGTTGGCCGCTGAAAGGACCACAGTCCACTTGGCACTTGGCTCAGGTCAACGGTGTCTAGGCCTATCCGTGGGTGCTATTACTGGCTGGGTCAACCAGCTGGTCTATCACTTGAGGTGATGTGGCTAGGTGTCCAGTTTTAGGTGGCCCATGCGCTGAAGTAGGCTTGGGCACTTCGTCCAGCATCAATTGATCGCTAAAGTACTGCATGTGACAACTAAGTACTAATCGTGCCTAGGTGCCTGGCCTAAAAGTAGTACCTCCAGGTCGCTTTTCAATTGCTCTCCCCCTAAACCTATTCAGGAATGGAAACGACCACACCGCTTTGTCATTGCTGGTGAAG
This sequence comes from Metarhizium brunneum, assembly GCF_013426205.1. Classification (NCBI taxonomy): domain Eukaryota; kingdom Fungi; phylum Ascomycota; class Sordariomycetes; order Hypocreales; family Clavicipitaceae; genus Metarhizium; species Metarhizium brunneum. The sequence continues at coordinate 4,871,593 of NC_089423.1, read as the reverse complement.
TTCAATCCACCATCACCAGTCGTTCAATGTTTCAAAGTCGATCGCAGTGTCACAGTGCATCATTCACTCTCCGCGTATAATCCATAATTACAAATGCCATACGCGACATCCTCTCAAGAAATCAGAATCTCCGCCACCCACTAGAGCATACCATCCCATCGTTGTTTTGCGGCCCGTCATGATTCGAGTGTCGCCTGTCAACGACCCGTCTCCGACCGAAAACTTGCAACGCGCATACTATATGCATGTCGAATTCGCAGAAGGACTATGGCCTTCAGTATTATATCACCCATCTTGTTTTCCCAGTTGTCCAGGATCTGATCCATACGGAGTACTCCGGTAATAAGTTGAGAATATGACAAACCCCGCTTCGTCTCCGCTCTACCTGCGCGTACTACTGTCCTGGTTCATAGGAGCGGCGTTTCGATCTTCAGATCTAAATCCGTTTTAATGCCGACATTTGCTATCACGAATTAAGTAAAAATGGCCACTACCAACGAACGTCGGCGCCTCCGAATAGGCGTCGACGTTGGAGGCACTAATACTGACGGTGTCATTCTCGACCCATCCGCACTGGCGTCACCCGAGCAGGGCATATTGGCATGGCACAAAACGCCAACGACTACAAACCCTAGCAGAGGTATTGTCAAAGTCATAAACACCATGTTCAATGAAGCCGTTATACGACCTGAGGACATCACTAGCGTCACCATTGGCACGACCCATTTTGTGAACGCCGTGATAGAGAGAGATGCATCACGGCTTACACGTGTAGCCGTCATACGACTGTGTGGACCGTTTTCAAAACATGTTCCACCATGCATAGACTGGCCAGATGAGATGCGAGAATTGATTTTGGGCTACTATGCTCTTGTTAAAGGCGGGCTCGAGGTCGATGGAAACCTGATATCTGATATTGATGCGGATGAAATCAAGACACACTGTGAGGTGATTCGAGAGAAGGGCATCAATAGCATTGTTGTAAATGGGGTTTTTAGCCCCATCGATACGGTGGAACGGCAGGAAGAACGGGCTGCGACGATCATCAGCCAAGAATTACCGAACAGTTATGTTGTCTGTTCGCGGGACATAGCAAATCTGGGCTTCATCGAGCGAGAGAATGCATCCATACTGAATGCATCCATTCTACCGTTTGCGCAAAAAACAATCAGGTCCTTTCAAGACCCCATCAAGAAGTTGGGCTTGACATGCCCTGTTTTCGTTACGCAGAACGATGGCACAATGCTGTCAGGAGAAATGGCAGCTCGCCTTCCTATCCGAACTTTCTCAAGTGGACCGACGAATAGCATGAGAGGCGCAGCATTTCTAGAGTCGGGCCAATTATCTCAAGCTGTCATGGTGGTGGATATTGGCGGAACAACTACCGATGTTGGCTTGCTCCAAGCGAATGGGTTTCCAAGGCAGCAGGCAGCATACAGCGAACTTGCCGGAATCCGAATGAACTTTTCTTGTCCGGATGTGAAAAGCATTGGTCTAGGTGGAGGCTCTATTGTCAAAAAAGACGATCACCTTACTGTTGGGCCTGATAGTGTCGGCCATAGGCTGACTACAGAGTCTGTTGTCTTTGGCGGAAAGATATTAACAGCCACGGATTGCGCGGTGCTTGCCAACCCTGAGCTCAACATTGGCCACGTTGGCCTTGCTCGGGGATCTTTGAGTGAGAAGCAGAGCAGGGAATTCCAGCAAATCATCCGCATCAAGCTGGAGCAAATTGTGGACAAAATGAAAACGTCACCGGAGGACATTCCAGTTCTGCTAGTGGGAGGAGGAGCCATACTTGCCCCCAGAAACCTGAAAGGAGCCAGCAAAGTTCTGACGCCGAAGTGGTCCGGTGTTGCAAATGCAATAGGCGCGGCTATAGCAAGAGTAAGTGAAGTGGTGGATATAGTCAAGTCGACGGAGAGTAAAAAAACAAGAGAGCTACTTGATGAGATTGGCCGGATGGCTGTGGAAAAGACGATATTCGCTGGCGCCTTGCCGTCCTCGGTCGAAATCGTCGAGAAGGATACCCTCCCTCTTCCGGTAAATATGTCCGGGCCTTGGATAGATGGAAAGCTTGCTGACTCACATCATAGTACATTGCTCACAAAAATAGATTTATTGTTCGCGCAGTAGGCGACTTTGACTTTGCAAATCATCATCGAGATCAGAGTATAGTCGAGGTATATGAGGATGATGAAGCAAGCTGTGACGGCATGGAGGAACATCAGCGGCAAGACGAAAATACAGTGGTAAAGGAGAAACGAGACAATATTGCGGAAGTTTTTAACATTTTAGATTACAAGCCCAAGGTCAAGAATCGTGTCTGGTATATTTCTGAAACGGACGTGGAGTGGATTTCAACAGGATGCTACATCCTTGGAACCGGAGGAGGGGGTTCTCCGTATTCATTCATGGTCAGGCTACGAAATCAGCTTCGCGACGGGGCCACCGTACGAGTGGTCAACCCCCTCGACTTGAAGGACGAGGACCAAGTAGGGTGTGGTGGTGGTATTGGCAGCCCAACGGTAGGCATCGAAAAACTAAGCGCAGACGAGATACTCGAGGCCCAAGAGGAGCTGTCCAACATTTGTGACCGGTCAGCAACACATATCATTGCCCTAGAAATCGGAGGTGGCAACGGCCTACAAGGCATGATCCTTGGTGCAAGCAACAACATGAACATTCCGTGTGTAGATGGCGACTGGATGGGCCGAGCTTATCCTACAAAATGGCAAACTACACCAGTTGTCTTCAACGAAAGATCGCCAATATGGTCGCCAATTGCCATGACAGACGGCAATGGGAATGTAGTGCTCATGCCCAAGGCCAAAAGCGACCTTCAAGTTGAGAAGACGTTGCGAGCGGCGCTGTCTCAGATGGGTTCTCACTGTGCTTGCGCAGAGTCACCTGTAACTGGAGCTGAGACCAAACGCTGGGTGGTGGAGCATACAATCTCTCAAGCATGGAGAATAGGCCGCGGAGTAGCCAGGGCCAGAAAGGAAAATAGAGTGGACAATGTGGCGGAAACAATCATTGACGAATGTGGAGGGCCAGGCGCGGGTAAAGTTCTGTGGAAGGGCAAGATAGTTGGGGTGGAGAGGATGCTAAGAGGAGGATATGCTTACGGAGAATGCTTAATCGAAGGCACAGATGTACGGGATCATAGTGATGCTATCAGGGGTACGGCACGTGGTTCTCCATTCCAAGGCACGATTAAGGTTCCCTTCAAGAACGAAAACATTGCTGTCCTGAGGCTGCGAGACGACGGCAAACAAGAGCTTCAGCAGGATGTGTTGGCTATAGCTCCAGATCTTATTACTGTAATCGATGCTCAGAACGGAGAGGCCATCGGAACTCCTGAATACAGGTACGGTCTATTCGTGGTGGTTCTAGGTCTGGCCGCCAGCGACAAATGGACTGCAACTGAGCGAGGAGTAAAGATTGGTGGCCCAGAGGGTTTTGGCTTTGGCCATTTGGCGTACACCCCCCTAGGAAAGTTTATACGTCCAAAGAGTGTCATTGACGAGTATGATGAGAAGTAGCATATGGAAGATCTGAGAAGTCAGTGGAAGAAGTGGAAGAGGTGGAAGAAACCTGGCATTGTAAGTCCCACAGTTTCTAGTATCTACTATCGACTGAGTTCACCCACGCACAGCGCTTGCTGCAAGACGGCCGGTTGAGTTCTTCGTCTGCGTAATAGATCTCAAAGTTATTAGTGTATTTAGGGCAAGAGCATGGCTGGGTTGGCAGTGAAGGTATCATGATTCGTATACGAGCGGCACCCAGCGCGGCTTGGAAGGCTGCACACGTCGTGTCCTGGAGTCCTGATTTCTATTCGTTTACCACGAAGATGCGATATTCCTAATACAGTGAGTCTCTGTAAAAGAATCCTCAAAACAGGACTGAATAATAGATAGCTTTCTCCAAAAACCAGGTTACGGTGGACGCGTGTGCATGGACCTCCATGGAGTTTGGCTTCACGCTTGCTCTTACTCACGGTGTTGCAGCACAGACTTCCGAGCCAAAGGGAGCAAAGGGGACAAATACACTAAATATTTCACTTGTCACCGTCATGACTGATTTCTTGGTTCACGAGTCTTGCAAGCGACCTGCACTATGCACCGTGTGGTAATCTACGACCGCTGTGCTGCGGCCTTGTCCACACATACAAACATAGATGACATGACATCTACATCTGCTTCGTTTACGAGCCGAGGCTCGGAAGCTACTTGGAGTTTCTTTCAATAGGAATTCAAATAAGCAGCCAGGTGTCATCGTAGACGAGCCTCTCCGTCTACAAGTCAAAAATCCGGTGGCGCTGTATGAGTTCGCTACGCATCTGACTTGAGGCTAGAAGCTGTAGAAACCTTCTTCATTACTTTAAGTTCCCTAGTCAAACTATCTATGTTAGTATTTGACAGAAGTTTCTCTCTCTCTCTGTGAGTCGAAATTTCCTTATACATCTGCTCCCCCCCCTCCCACGGATGCCACTTGGCACTTCCACTTTGAATATCATCCTTCATACACACTTACACGTTCACACCTTGACACTTTCACAAGTACACAGAATTGCATAGTCACACTTACACTTTCACACCTTGACACTTTCACACCTTGACACTTTCACAAGTACACAGACTTGCATGGTCACACTTTCACACTTTCACACTTTCACACCTACACACTTAAACAAAAAACAAACAAAAAAACACACTCACACACTCACCTGGTATAGTTGCCTTATTCTGCAACTTGACTTCCTCTGCATCTTATTGCACCCTTTGGAATCTTCACTCAATACCTCTTCCTCAAATTTGACAACCATGCCTCGCGCACCCGCACGAATCTGCGCCGGCAGCCGTCGAGGTTCGCCATACACCAGACGCACAACAACTAACACACGTATGGCATCCAACAACTATTCACTGAGCAGCAAAACTTGGTCTGCCACCAAGCTCCCGAATGAGATCAAGCACATGATTGCCGGCTATCTTCCCCAGCAAGCACTTTACCAAATCGCCAAGTGCTCAACAAACTGGGCAGACGTTGCACTTCCCAAGCTCTACGAGGTCGACGCACGCTCCGGAAGCCCGAAAGCCATCAAATGGGCAGCTAAAAACTGTGAATCCAATCCCCAGATCGCTCTCAAGGTCTTGGCAAGGTCCGTCAAGTACAATGGGAATGTAAATGCTGTTTATACCGACGACGGGGTTCATGCGACAGCCTTGCACTTCGCAGCGGCTTATGGCCAACGAGAATTCATCCAAGAACTACTGAGACAGGGAGCCCGCGTTGATACCCTGAGTTCCAGCTACGAGCTGGCCAGGGGACTCGGAATACCGATTCTGAACGACAACTTGAACAACCAGTTTAGCTGGCTCGAAAAGTACGACGGCGATTACGAGTGGTCACCTCTCGTGATACCAATCCTCAAAAACGACGTAGAGACAGCCGAGCTGCTCGTACGTGCCGGAGCATCGGCCACCGTGATCGAACATCGAGATAACGCTTCTTTCTTCAACGGCTTGCCAATTGTCACAGTTTACCACCTTCTTGCTCACGCTGCGCCGCGCGACGCTGCTGGGTGGACGCATGTCTTCGATAACGACATCCACAGGACGGTTTTGGATGTCCCCATGCACAATTTCAGCTCAGCACTCAACACTGCGGTACGAAACGAAAACGGTCCCATCTTCGACATGCTCATCAACATGGGCGCCGACCCCAACGTTCCAACTGTCTGGGGAGGCAGTGCGTTGGTAACGGCGGTTGAAAAAGCGTTCGCGCTGGACCTCACTGTTCCTCGAAGAAAAACCATGATGACGTGGATGCTGCGACTTATTCAAGCTGGCGCCGATGTGAATCCAACAGGTCCTGCCCGAGAGTCACCACTCAACTGCGCACTCAAATTTTACGCCACAACAATCAACGCTGTAGAACCGTGTGTGAAGAAGGTGATTGAAATCCTCGTGGATAATGGAGCCGATATCAATCGCAGGGGATCCAACGGCGAGACCATTCTACACACATACTGCCGTTCCATGTTCTGTTTCCAGCAACTGAGATATTCGTCCTTGGAAACCATGTTGCGCTACCTGATAGCTAAGGGAGGAGACGTGAATGCCCGGCAACGACCTGGACATCAATCTCTCATGTTCCTATCAATCCGAAATATCCTCCTGGCAGGAAAAGTTACACCATTTCACGCGACGCTACGACAGGCCGGGGCAACCCTCTGTCCACAAGAAGTGTCCCTTGTTTTTCACACCTGGGTTAAACGCCCTTGGTTTCGAAGAGTCAGGGCCTATAACATCTTTCATCATCGGCAACTCCTCAGACAGGGACAGATAAACTCGGCATGGATCGAGGGTATCAAAACAAATGACGACAAACTCTGCAAGACTTTGCAAGACCAAGGGCTAACGCCAGCAAATCACGGCTATTTGCTGCATCAAGTTATAAGTGGAAGAGTCAATAAATTCTGGCCAAAAATCCCGGATATGGGCTTCGACGCCAATTGCACCAATAACGACGATCTTGGGAGTTTCCTCCACACTCTGGTGCGCCAAGTCCAGAAACAGGAATCAACAGATGATGATGACATAGATGATGACACCATCAGCCCAAGGCTGGCAGTGGAAATTGCCAAAACATGCATTAGGAAGGGCACATCAAGCTTGATTCGGGATTGCCAAGGGAAGCTGGCTTTGGATTTGCTGTCCGAGGGCCACCCGAAGCTACGAGCCGTTCTGCTTGAAGCTTATTACCAGGAGACGAAATCAACGTTTACATGAAGGACAAGGGATGCTGGAAAGACTTGGCGGGAGGATGATTGATGAACAGATTGCATTGGCGGGATATACCCTTGGGCTGCACCTGATTGGAGACATGGACGGGTACTTGGAGTTTCGGGGTGTTACTGGCGGGAAAGAAGAAAACAACAAAGAAAGGGGAATTCGTTGCACTGATGGCATATCAGGCGACTTGAGATATTTGGAGACAGATGGGGTTCAGCAACATTGCTGATGTGAAAGAATGAAACAACAGAAACAGGGATTTGCTTGGAGACGAATACTTTGCTTGGAGCGGACGAACCGGAAAGGACAAAGGTCCAGACCAGCACCCGAGACCAATCTAGGATAACGGGATCAATCCGGCTTCATGCCAAGAAGAAAAACAGGGCTCGAACAAATACTAGAGCCGGGCGTCCGAAACGAGCAGGAATCACAACTCAGTAGATGCCAGGAATCCGCTCCGAGTCCAAAAGGGAGGACATACAGCAAAGTGCGGCCAGTTCTGATCCTTTTCGACTAAGGAAAAAACGATTACTACTCTTTTTCCCACTGGGTTTTAATGAGGGTAATCCGGGTTGGAAAATGGTCCGTACTTTGTTTGGAGCGGAATACCTTGCTTGGATGGGATATCGACTTGGGCTGCAGGCGACGTGGATGATCTTTCTGGGAGGCAATATACAGGCAGATTGAATAAATGAAGGTTGGAGTTGAAATGAGGGGCATTCACCGCCCCCAATGTGCATTCTGAGATGTGAGACGTATAGGCCACATTATTACGCAATGCTGCGCCAAAGGCATAGCGACTTGCTGAATGAAATTAAAGTACTGAGACAGAGCCGCCCTGCCCTGCTTCCCCGATGAAGTGGTTAGCCTGCTTCGCCATCATAATTGCAAGCCTGGGTCTTAAGAGGCCATCCTGCAACTTTTGTAGAAGGCCTTTAATGAATATAGTTGTTCAAAGTAAGTTTAGGACGTATATTTATGGGTTATCACGATCCTGCCCCTTTGGTGTTGAGGGCTGTTGGCACTTTCCCGGCAACTTGGAACGTGACCTTCACGCGAGCCTCACACGTTCAATGCCACACATTCAACCTCACACATCGAACCACAAATTGAATATCATAGAAACATCCAAAAACTCGCTGCAGGCCGTCCCCATCAGGGTCCCCGAAAGGCCCCCAGAGACGAAAATGAAAAAGAACCTTGAGGAAACTTGATAGCCATTACAGCTAATCTTGTGGCAGCTTCGATCAACACAGCCAACCGCATGTCTTCAAACCACCACGCCTTGGCCCGTCCCCCTTCAACTCGGTATACCTTTGGGGACCTGGGCATGCAACAAGTCGCTCAATCCCCCATGATTCGCCGTTTGCATTGCCAAGCCACGGTCTTTATTCTAGTTTCGAACTTTCGTATCGGAACCCCGCGACAACCCAGCGCCAAACGACCCCGAAAACAGCCCTCGCCCTATCATCCCAAGGGATCAGCAGTACATACGACCACATCTACATGCGGACGACGTGGCAGACGGGCTCTCTGTCTATTCTCAAGTTTTTGGCTCGCAGGCTCGCTTACATGCCCTCCCTGCCCGGCATACGACGGAGATGGCCTGTTTTGCATCTAGGAGAATGGGCTTTTCAGAATACCCATGCCCAAACTGCAACACTCCAGAGTCCACAAGAACCCGCATGACGAACCGCGTTCCATTTGGAAATACGGCATCCGGATGGTCCAGCCACTCAGATAAGCTGGCTCTCTACCCTGACATCCAGACACGCAAGGGTCAACCGGTGCTACGCCGCCCAATATAGCCAATGCGACCGCATTTCTCCACCATCCTGCTTCCCCATCAGGCAGGTTGCAATATGCTTCGCTGGCCCCCCGGTAAAGGGATCTACAGGACCTGAACCCTTACAGTTCCTCGGCGTTGACTGGGTGTTATGGAGGTGCTGCCCTCGGTCACCAATCTGTGTGTTGGCGCCCATCTTGTCGCAGCGCTAGTTTAGCCCAAGATGCAGCCTTTCTTTTTTATCGCGCGAGGATGGGGATTAGATTACATGCAACGAGAGAATCACCTTTCGAAGCGAGAGTGTTAGCTCGGGTGAATCTGGGCAGAAGACATCGGTGCCAGTTCGGCCGGTCTCTGTTTCAGTAGGCAGCGAGTATAAACTGTCGTGGATTCGCATCCCTTTTTTTTCTCTCTTTCTCTTGTCCTTGTTGTCGTGCTGCATCCCAAGTCCCCTCGTTGCCCAACATGAAGTTCTCCTCGGCATCATTTCTCGTCGTGTCTGCCGCTGCGGTTGTCCTTGGTGTGCCTGTGCCTGCGCCCGTAAGCCCTCCATCCTGTGTAACGATGGGAAACAAAATGCTGACCCCTTTCAGCCGGGTATTCCAACTGCTTCGACCGCCAGGACTCTTCTTGCTGGCCTCAAGGTTGCTACGCCGTTGAGCGGTGATGGCTACTCCCGCACCCTGTTCCCTACGTGGGAGACCATCGAGGGGACTTGCAACGCTCGGTGGGCATTTCTTCTTCTCTTCTCTGTCAGAGACATGGTGCTAAACATGAATCTAGCGAGTTTGTACTCAAGCGAGATGGAACAGACGTCCAGACCAACACGGCATGTGTCGCCCAGTCTGGCAACTGGGTTTCTCCGTATGACGGTGTCTCATTCACCGCCGCCTCGGATCTCGACATTGACCACATGATTCCACTCAAGAATGCCTGGATTGTAAGACCCAAGACCGCATTGATACCAAGGAGCCTCTCTGTCTAACTCTCGTCTCCCAGTCCGGCGCCTCGCAATGGACCACGGACAAGCGCAAAGGTCTCGCCAACGACATCACCCGTCCTCAGCTCTGGGCCGTCTCTGCCCATGCCAACCGTGCCAAGGGCGACAGCAGCCCCGACGAGTGGAAGCCCTCCCTGAAGACCTTCTGGTGCACCTACTCCAAGAGCTGGATCCAGGTCAAGAGCCATTACTCACTGACCATTACCGATGCTGAGAAGGGCGCGCTGTCAGGCATGCTGGACTCTTGCTAAGTGCTTCTGTATCATGACGACCCGTCGGGCATGCAACGATGAAACACTTGTGACAATGATTTTATGTTTTTGGGTTTGTTTTTGTTTCCCAACTCCCTGTTCCGGCGGTTTGTGCGGTAGGTCAGGCATCATGAAATATCATCAAATGGCACACAATAAAAGGGAGGGGCCACAAGTGCCACCCTCAAGTTGCAAATGTTTGTCGTTTCAAGGTGACGAGTCCCCCCTTGAGATTCGTTGCGTAACACGGATACTTGGCGAGTTGCAAGTTTTCCCACTCTACCGATTGGACGACTCGTCTACGCGTGGCCTGCGAAACGTCGACATCGTGAAAGACGGCAGTACAAAAATGGCCACATCTCGTCACTCACCGACGAATCCCAATTTCCTTTCCCCCATGCAGGAGACATTCCACCGAGGTACAACACATTCATAGTCTTACCACGGATACTTTCCACCTGTGTCAAAAACAAATGAGGGCATGCAAAGGTTCACGGACAACGTAGTCAAGACCACCGTGGATGAATCCTAGACTCCCTCCCCCCCTTTTTTCAACAAGTTAAATTCAGCAAGCACACATCTCCCTCATCCATGACTCTCCTTCAACATCCTCCATCACTCAAGGTATCAAGAATCAACGGCGGGACTACTCTCCAGCACCAAGTCCCCCAGTGCCCAAGATGCTTCGCCCGTACTGGATGGTATGCCTGGCGGCTCTGACCGCTGCCAGCCTCAAAGATCTCGCCAACTGCGACCCTCTGCGAAAAGATATGCGTAATGATCCTATAGCACAAAAGTCTTGCCCAAAAAAGACCCGCACCGAACCATCAAAGCTAACTGTTGCATCAGACTGCCCCCCTGACGCGGCGTTTGCCGGCAAGGCCTCGTTCGACTTCACCACCGCAAACTGGGACAATGTCCTCGACTTCTGGGCCGTGGATGAAGCGACGGCCAACGACAAGAAGAGGCTCGATTTCGACACCGACGGCAACGGCGTCGCCATGGGCATGTGGAAGCCGGGTGACGCCCCAACCCTCGTCAGCAGCAAGTATCTGCTCTTTGGCAAGGTCAGCGTCACGCTGCGAGCCGCCAAGGGCAACGGCCTCATCACCGCCGTGGTGTTGAAATCGGACTCTGGCGACGAAATCGACTGGGTAAGTCCCAACGACAGCCCCCTTTTTTTTGTGTTTGAAAACTAAAGACATGGACGTAGGAACTCCTCGGGGCGTACGACAACCAGGCGCAAACAAACTACTTCTACGACGGGCAGGCGCTCTTCAACACGTACAACGACACGTACGACCTCGCGGCGTCCAGCTTCGACGCCCTCCAGAAGTACTCGCTCGAATGGACCGACCAGTTCCTCAGCTTCTCCGTCAACGACACCATCCGCAAGGTGTGGTACGTCGGCGAGATTCCGGCCGCCAAGTGGCCCCAGACGCCCATGCAGGTCAAGCTGGGCGTGTGGTCGGTCCGCAACGACAGCGACCGCGGCGAGATCGCATGGGCCGGCGGCGTGCCCGACTGGGGCTCGGCCCCGTACAGGGGGTACTTCCAGAGCATCGAGGTCGAGGACTACACGGGCTTCTGCAACCAGACGGACGGGTACGTCGAGTACCAGTACGACGAGCGGACGGCGGGCTGGCAAAAGATCAGGATAGCCGGGTGCCAGAGCCGCCCGGGGCCGGAGCTGCCCGCCCCCAGTCCCGTTCACACGGGCGACGCTACGGCCACCGAGACCGGCGAGACCGGCGGGCCGGAAACGACGGCGGCGGATGACGACAACGGCGGCGCGGGCTTGTCAGCGGGGCCGTCTTCGGCCTTGGCTGCCGTGCTTTGCCTGGTGTGGTTTTTGGTTCTCTGATATTCCAATGCGAGCAGAGGGCGTGACGGCCGAGGCGGAGGGATGTAATGTAATGGGGTTCAATTTGCACGTCGGTCAACCCGGTGGTGGTGGTGGTGGTGGATGGGCGGAAAACGCGGTTCGAGTATGAATTCATTTAATTCCCGGGGGTGTAATCTCTTCGTTTTGCAGCGTCCGCCTTCGCTCCGTGTCCGCCACGTCTAATCCCTCTGACACTAGTGATATGATACAACTGATCCAACTAGTAGTTCGTCTTGGATGGTATTCGACTTGATACGGGTATAGTACTACCAAGAAATTTATGACCAAGCGCAGCCCCAATCTGCAACCACTCGGACGCAAGAGCCGCGCGGCAGCCGTCATGACCAGTGCAAAATGTACCGAAAAGACGACGCCAAACATGTCCCAGGTGACAACGGTGAGCATTGGCTCTTCTTTCGCGGCGGCTAGCAATGTGACAAACTTGAGTTCCAACCGCTGCTGCGGCATTATCAAATCAACCAAGGCAGTTGGATACCTGCCATCCATCCTTGTGAGATGGGACCAGGTTACTCCTCTCATCTTCAGTCTCATACTTCAACGTCTGTAATACAATCAATCACCCTTGGAAGCCTAGGACAAAGGCTGAGGAAAACAGAGGCTTTTGTTACAGTAAATACAGCTATCCAATCCAAGCCGGGAAATATTCTGTACAGTAAAAGGTATTTGATTGATTGGTTCCAATGCAATCCGTAAGACATTACATTCTTTGACTCATAAAGCATTGTGAAACCGTTGGCCGGGTTCGCTATCAGCACTTCTGTCCGTCGTCCTTCAGCACGCTAGAATATGCTACAGTAAATGCCCGTGTTTCCTCCGCCTCTACAGTTCAGAGCGTTCGCAGCACGGATGATGTTGAAGAGTATGGATATCATCGTAATAAAACAAGCAAGGAAAAGCGAATTCAAAGACTCGATCCATCAGCCAATTTTCACGTCCTTCAGGGCCGCAAAGTCTCGTCCCCTTCTTCATCCCCGCTCAACTCCATATCGCCATCACTCAGATCGTCCTGAGAAGCCTTTTGAGCCGCATCTCTCTCAGCGTATATTTCTTGTTTCCTCGCCTCCGCTTGTTGTAGGCAATCCACATATGTTCGGAATTTTACAATCTCTCGCAGCAAGTAGGCGCTCTTGCGCTCCCAGTTGGCCATAGCCTTGCCCGCATTGTGACCTCTCGGCGTGAAGGCCAATAACATTGGGCTGCGAAGCTGATTATGAGACTGTAGTTCCTGTTCGATGCTCTTGACATAAGTCGTGAGCGTTTCAAGCTGCTCCGTCTCTGTAGCATTGCTGGAACGCATACTCTGCGTCGGAGGTGCCCACTCGGCAATATGAATGCGATCCCCAGGTAGTTTGCCGCGCCCACTGCTGGTAAAAGGGCCAGCTGCTTGGTCAAAACTTGGGCCGCGGATACTACCACTAGCAGCGCTCGACTTGCGCGCATGCGCAGCGCTGCTACCAGGACGGGAATTTCGTCCTCCGCTCTCGCCGGCCGTTGCAGACTCGTTGATAGCGTTTACCAAAGAATTATTGACAATGGCGCTGCTCCATCCATATTCGATGTTGCTTATTCCACCAACCAGGGGATGGGAACTGAGGCGTGCGCTCCAGTAGTTCGCGGTGTTGACAAACTCTCTGGTAATTTCTGGCGTGCCAACATGGAATAGATGAACAGCCCCCGTTGGTAGACTCAGGGCCCAGACATGCGGCCGTGATCGGGAGTAACCAGGTGGTGGCAAAGCCGAGGCCAGCGTCAAGCGAAGATTGAATGTGCCGAGATTCACCGCATTGTCCTGCCAATTGCCGCCCCCAACAGGCCCGTTTAGCTTGCCCCCCTGCCGAGATCGACTCTTTTGGCGCAAGGATTTGCTCGCATTAAACGAGAACAAGCTAATCTGTCCTTTCTGGACCACAGCAAAGACCTCGGTCCAGTTACGACCCTTTGCTCGTTTCCCATAGCCATCCAAGTGGTGCTTATGCATGACCCTCCCTTCCTTTACCCACGGCGGACCAGCAAGCTCTAGAGATTCGTCTTCTAGGAACTGTGCGGAGGATATGTCAGCACTCACTATGGACGGAACTGTTTCTTGGCCATTCGTATCTACATCACGGATAATGGCCTGACTGAGAGCGTTGGCGAAGCCAATTGATTTCTGATAGTCCCCTCGTGGCATAGAGGAAGCGAAGGAGTCTTGCGACATCGATCCCTGGGTCCTTCCCAGAGAGTGCTTGCTCCATGTTGCGGAAGACATTGCCGGGCTCCACATCGAATTGCCATCGTCGAAGCTGGTGCGGCTTGAAGAAAACCCATTGCGGCCCAGGCCAGGGCGTGATCGGCTTTTTGATGTCCAGCGGGATGTGGTGTTACGGCTGCCATCGGCCACCCGTCCACGAGTGGACAAAGTTTCTGAAGGCGCCTTGCTCAGAACGCTTGGGCTTCTCTTCAGCATGCCAATAACTGACAAGTTGCTCTGGGATGGGGCCACGTTGAGATTTTTTTCCTGTTCTGCCCCGAATAAAGGTAATCGTTGGTCACGAATGGAGGCATATATCGATTTCAGAACAATCTCAACTTGCTCCTCCCAGCCTTTCCTTGGTCCGTTGTAAGGAGACTTGACCAACGGGCCACACTCATCAATGTCATTGTGGTTGGTCTCGTTGCGAGGTAATGGACGAAATGAATGCCTATTCGTACGAGACGGATCCATTGCCTGCCGTGTCGGTTCTGGGGACAGAATTGGGTTCTTCTCGGGGAGAATACTCGGCCGGACAAAAGCTCCGGGAGCCGACTCCGCAACGGCTTGTATAATTGTTGTCATGGTGTTCTTGACGAACTGGCTTCGAGTCATTTTTGATTCAATATCTGCCAGATGGAGATCAGTGTTCAATAACATGATTGAGTAGCAAATCATGTGAATAACATCTAGGGAGTAGTTAGTAATCTTGTGCGAAGAATAATCAGCTCTTCATCCAATGGTGACCCATACCTGTCGCTTTGAAGCCATGCATGGGGTTGCAAATACACCAGCGTTTCGAGAATGCAACCAAGATGCGATCTACCTGTTGAGTCTCGGCGCGAAGGACCAATCGTCCACAGATTTGGCGCAAGGAGACGAGAATATTCAGACCAGCAAAGTCATACATCTCCATATATGCCTGGAGCGTGCGCTGCCGAACTGGACCCTGCTCTCCCATCCACGCAGCAGCCCTGTCCTTTTGAATGAAATCCTCGCCTCCGTCAAATATTCTCCGCGCCTTTTGGCGGTCATCTTCTGTCGGCTCACCAACGGCAAGCCCGGGTTCATCCAAACGCTTGTGCGATTTCATGGATTCCAATGTCGCCAATGCCGTGGAACCAGATTCGTCAATCTCTTCGACAAGTACGCTGGGCGGCGCACTGGGAGCAGTTCTGTAGCCAGTTTCAGTCGAACTCGACGCAAGACTGACAGATCCAACACCATCCGCTGGCAAGTTAAGGCTAGTCTGCGTTGGAAGCTTGCTTCCGTTATCAAAATCCAGCACAGGCTTCTTCCTCCTGGCGCGAATGGTAGCATCTCGGTCTTCGGTGTCTTTCCGTCTTGTTGTTGCTGTTGAAGACGGCTTCTCGCTCTTTTTCTGATGCTTATGACGATGATCCGCATCGTCACTTCCCGCCTCGAAATCCAGTAAGGAATTGTTTGCGTCAAGAGTCTCGTAAGGTTGCTTTGATTTGGGGCGACATGGTGTGCCGTCCATCCGTTCGCTGTCGGATTCAGGGTTGACCTTTCGTATACGGGCATTCGGACTTGGTTCATAGTCCGGAGAGAAATCTCTCTTGTATTCTTCGTTTCTTGTCTCGCCGATGGTGTCGGACTTGGAACTGGGTGTATTGGTAATGTCTGACAGTGGACGTGAAACCGCCACGCCCGTCAGACCAAGTCCAGTAACACCGTCCCGCAGATATGGATTCATGACTTGGCGTAAGCTACTTGTTGGGCTGCCCATATCTTGTCCAGACGGCCCATCTTTGGCTGTTCGGAAGTTTGATGAATCCAAAAGAGGTACTGGCGGTATAAGCTCGGGGTTTGGTAGAGGTTGAGCCTCATCGGCAACCGACTTTTTGCGCCGGCGAAAGAAGGAAGATTTCTTTTGCAGCGTGGGATGTTGATGAGAATGTGATGATGCGACATCTTTTGGAGGGGCAACGGAGGTTGAGGTGGTAGGGGTTGTGGGTTGTTGCTGGTGCAGCAGCGTGCGGTCAGGGGAAGAAATTGGTAAGCGAGAGGAGCTTGTTTGAGGTGCGGAAATACTGCTGTTTGAAGGGGCAGTCGACTTTGACGAGCCGAACACGCGTCTGAAAAATCCAGGTCGCTCTTTCGGTTGATGGTTCGCATTGGCCGTTGTAACAGATTCCTTGGACTTGCCATAGCCCACGCTGGGCGCAGGAGCAGATTCCAAGTCTTCGGCACGCATTGACGGCTGTGCCTGTGCAGAGGCTTGGCGCGCAGTCCCTCCTCGCCTATTTCTACCGGATGAGCTTCTCAAAGATCGACTCGTGCTACGCTTGCGTTCCAGTGTGCGAGGTTCGACTGGCTCCGGGGGTGGTGGTGGAATAGGACGGCCAGAGGCCTCGCGGCGAGGTCCGCTCGGTACCGTTGGTGTCGGGGCGGCGCCGTATTCGTCGCGGGCCATGGCGCCGGCAAAGTCGACGAGGAAAGGAGAAGATACGGATGGCTGTTGGATCTGGGATTGCGACTGAGGTCCGTAGTCGAAACTAGCAGATCGTCCGGTTCTCGGTGCTAATCGCTGGTTCGCCGTGCCGTGGGGATATCCCATATCAAGACTTGCACTGCTGCTGCTCTTGTTGCTTTGTCTACGGCCACGGGTATGACTGCTCCGAGGTGGCGTGCCAGGCTGTGGCTTGTAGGCCGTCTCCCTCATGCTGTTCAGGCGAGGGAATTGGCCCATGACATTATTGGAGGTGCCGTTGCCGTGTCGTCCTCTTGAAGCAGGAGGGTTGCTGGGGCGCTTTGCAGAGTCGTCGACGACAATGCTGTCGACATCCGAGCTGCCAGATGATCGGCGCCAATGGCGGTTATTATTAACGGAATCGTTTCGTTCCCGTGAACTAGTGTTGAAATCGTCGGACCACGGCCTCGGAGAATATTCTTCGTCATAGACGACGGCGGTAGAAGTGTTGGCTCCTCTGTTGCCCCCAAAAGGCCCGTCTGCCGAGGACTGGCCAAAGGACATCTGGTCCAGTGACAGGAGCATGTTGACGACGAGAGAATCGCGAGTGATGTCTCGCGGCGACATGGAGAGATCGTGGGAGTCCCGTGGGCGTGGGGGGGTGCGAGCCGTGGCATTATCAGCCATGTTGGCATCCACGGTAGCGGTGGGTTTGTCTAAAAAGGAATCATTGGAAGCGAGACAGCGGCTACGGGACGATGCAGACGCCAATGCCTGTCGCAATGTAGACGCAGGCGTAGGCGTAGGCGTAGGCGTGGGCGAAGGCGCAGACACAGGCGCAGACGCAGACACGAGCGGGCGGACAGAGGCGGCAGCAAAGGCAGCCACGGGAGTCTCGCTGGAGGCAATGCCAGTGCTAGGTATCGATGGAGTCGACAATGAGGAAGCGAGGGCTCCTTTTGGTGCTGGATGCTGGCGTGCCTTGCGGCGGTGACGGTGGTTGCGGTGGTCCTTGTCGGCCGTGGAGGTGGGCGTCGAGGTGGTGGTCCCTGGATTGGTGGGTGCAGCAGTTTGCTGCTCCAGCTCAGGAGTCAACGTACTGCTACTCGCAGCTTGAGCACCGCCGAGGCTGGACACTCGGGGTGGCACCGTCACCGGCACCGGCTCAGGCACAGAACCCGGCACAGGCACGGGCGCTGGAGCAGGCGCTGGAGCAGGGGGCACAGAGGTAGCGCCGCCTGGTGGGAGCTGGCCAGGCTCGGGCGAGTTGGCGACGGGCGTAGGCGCTTCCAGCACGGTGGACAGGACCCTGGGCTTGTTCTTGCCGGTCAGCGGCGGCGTGTGCAAAGACACGGCGGCTGACGACGATACGGGAGCAAGGGACGTCGACAGGTCGCGGGCGAGATATGTGAATGTTGTCTTGGAACGGCGTGCGGGCACCGTCGAAAGCAGCATTGTGGAGAACCGGCTCGAGTGAGCACCTGCAGCCAAGAGACATGGGCTGGAGGGCCAAGCACTGGACCCGCGCAGTAAGGGTCAACGGGTCCGGACTGGCCACTAGCACGATCTTGTGCAAGCTCGAGCTGCCTCCAGTCTTGCCAGTCCAGCAAGTACCAGACGGATGCCCACCTCGCTTCCTCGCGGCTTCTGGCTCAATGTGGCGACGCCCGCTCAGGTTCGTGCCAGGGGTTCACATGTCCAGGCCTTGCGAGATCAAGAATCTGGCCCAATGGGGGAAAGCCTGCTGACCCCAGCTCCAGTCTCCGATTGATTCCAACGCCAAAAGAATTCAAGAATAAATGGGAGAGGCAAAGGGAGAACAGGGGAGGGGGGGAGAGAAAAAAAGAGAAGGAAAAGGAGAAACCACAAATGTGCCAGTAGGGCTGGCCGATGGCTCCCATATAGACCACTGGCTAAGTCGCGTTTCCTTTGTTTGTTTCTTGTCGTGGTCAGTTATTCATGCACGGGATATACAGTACATACATACATACAAGTCAAGCGGGCCAAGAGCAGGACCAAACACCATCATCTGTCGGCTCCAGGAGAGCGCCGCATAGTCCCCTTGCTGTCACTTCTTCTAACCAGGCCATGCAACCACGCTCCAACTCCATGTTGACCATTTCGACAGGGGGCCGCCGGCATGTTACATGTCTGAACGCAGAGATGGGAACCGGCCAGCCCCAAGCCGTCCTACTGGCTGGGTTGTTTTCCATCCGAAGGCTCACGTCTATGCTCGACGATTCTGTTGACTCCATCCGACACAGCTGTCGGCCCAACACAAACGTGAAACGGCACTTGGACGATACATATATGCGAGGAGGACGCGCAGGCTGCAGGCTCTCGCATCGCCGCTCTAAGCTGTCTGTCCATGGGCCCAATGGGTCTTCTGGCCCGGCAGCGCCCATCAGCAAACAATTCAATCCACGGGGGTAATCCGTCTATGCGGTATTGTCCTTGAAGCATCATGGTCAGGCAGTAATGCAATATCGAGACTGTCCAGGTTTTTTCAGGCGCCCCCGGACCGGACGGGGTACGCAAGAGACGCTGGACGAGTCAAATACCCAAGCAAGTCCTCCTCCACACCACATCCCAGCATCGCAGGCCCTAGAGAGATGAATTGTCAAGTTCATTCACCTGTGGCCAGTAATATGGACACTTCCAGAACTGCCCCGCCTAGAATCGAGGGTTGAGACTCGAGAGCTGACCCCTAGGCAGCAGACGTTGTGGATCGCCCGCTCAAAGTGGCTGGGAGATTCAACATTTGAAAGTTCTGCTCCCCTGTCGGTTGTCACTCACTGGTCGGCCCCCTTTTCTTAAATGTTCCAATGCGGTTTGGACTCTATCAAATCAATCATGAACCTGGCAGGGCTCTCATGTGTCTGCTTGTTGGTTGCAAGCAAACAGGTAAGAATCTGGCCACCGCTCTTAGTAGGGTTCACATCGGCTCTGTATGTACGGAGCATGTACTCCGTAGAAAGAACTCGCACGAGTTGCAGGTCAACCATTCCAGAGAATGTCGGGTGTGATTCAACATCCCAACAGTTGCATTCCTGCGTCCTTCGGGAACCCTTCTTTTGTGCTCCGTACCGAGTACTCGGCTGCCAATTTTGTCCCCTCGAGCTGCATCTTCCATTGCACCAAACACCACCATGCTAATTTCTAGTCGAAATACTATATACCCTGTGTGGACTTGGCCTGGAGCTCAGCGGCGCATAGGAATGCTACATGCCTTTTGTCGTCTCGTACAAGAACGGATGGGTTGAGTGGATCTCGCCCGCCCGCCATTTCCACCTTGGGTAAGTATGTACCGAGTACTCTGCACAAGTCGACAATCTCTGTCCAGATCTCGTTTAGTCTCATACATCTACATGTACATCTGTATTTCGCCATCCCTTTGGCTGTGTTAAGGTGCAGCGGATGTCACGAATTGGCGTTCTAGCCAATCAAAAACCTAGTATCTAAAGGTACATCTCTATACTAAGAAATAATATAATAATAGAAGTCACTGTGATTCTCTTAGCTACAAAGAG
Source organism: Metarhizium brunneum (assembly GCF_013426205.1). NCBI lineage: Eukaryota > Fungi > Ascomycota > Sordariomycetes > Hypocreales > Clavicipitaceae > Metarhizium > Metarhizium brunneum. The sequence continues at coordinate 4,851,656 of NC_089423.1, read as the reverse complement.
CTACAACCTATAGTCTATTAAAATACCTGCAAATAAAGGTGCCCGCTAAGTATCGCAGAAAAGTGGGTACCGCTACATCCGCTGCACCTTAACACAGCCAAAGGGATACAAGACTAGCATCTGATAAGGAATAATACCGTCGACCCGTCTATGCATCATGAGGCACCGAGGCCACCAGGTAGGTCATGGTTCCTTTTCTTCCCCCGACGATTACTCCGCACATTCCTCACACGTCCATCTCTACGCAGCCACCAACCAGTGTGAAACGCACTTCCGGTCCAAGCATTACATTACTCTGTCCAAACACATGTGCAGAGGCAGCACGCTGTCGGTACAGCCGAGTTCCACAAAATAAGGCATCCGTACGACCTGAGCATCAAATAGCGTTGACTTGGCGTTTCGGGAGCGGGAGCGGGAGCAATAGCATGAATTGTCGCGATGCATCTATGTATGCCCACTTCCTCACCGCATAATGCAACATACATACAACAGCTCACCTATTTCGCACACGAATGGAGCCTAGACCGCAATTACAAAAGTCGATTGTGCATCACATGCTAGACACGTGGCGCGCCTATACGCGCTCGCACCCAAAAAAAAGAATGGCCCTTCTAAATCTGCCACTGCGGACATCAAACATCTTGTTGTCAAACAAACCGCTGGACGCAATGCGTTACAGGTTCCGACAATGATGGGGCCCAATCGCATCCGGTGCCACCAACATGAGATCCGGTGCCAAACCTCCAGATATTCGCACACGTCAGCTCAACGCATGTATATACATACAAGATTCCCTGCTCGTCACGGGTCCCCCCTCCAGGTATTCCATCTCGGCCGAAAATTACGGGGGGCATCCCAGTCCAAAGAGCTTGTCGCCGTCCACACGGAACCACCTGGCCTAAACACCCAGAGGCTGCGGCATGTCTGGCGTGGCATTGTACGCAATCCTGCCGGCTGGCAAGAAAAACAATGCCACCAGCGCGCCGCCTCGGACCTGCGGGTAGTGATGCGTCCCGGGCCCAGGCGAGGTCCAGCCGGCGCCCTGCCAGCCCTGCATCCCCATCAGTTCTGCTGTGTCGTCAACCTGCACGACGCAGTTGATCTCCCCGTATGGGTGTCTGTGGTACTGGCCCTTGAATTCCTCCTGGCTGTTCATGTACACTGTTGTGATGCTGAAATAGCGAGTCGCCGCAGAGGGAAGCGCAATCTTGCCTCGTTTGTAGTTGGGGCCCGAGATTTCCGTCTCGGCGACCCAGCCTTCCGTGAGGCCTTGCTTGATGTACGTGCAGAAGTCTTCGTAGAATGGGTTTCCAGGGCCAAATTCCTTGTTTAGCCTTGCCTCGAGGTCCTTTCCGGGTGTTCTGTACATGGGGCGTGCTGGTGATGAGCGAGTGTTGGCGCATCGGGCAGCAGGCATACGGAAGACTTACAAGTCTTGCACCGTCGTAAAGAACTCGGCACAGCGCTCAACAAATTTCTGAGCTGTCGGGTATTTTGTTACGTCCAGCACCGCCGCCGCGTCACTTGATCGATCCATTTTGCCGAGCTGCCACCAGAGAAGCCTAAACAGTCTACCCGACTTGGTTCCTAAGTACGCAGCTACACACTCAACGTGGTTGCTGTATGACAGCGGCATGGGTGAATCTACCTAATAAGTACCTACCCAAGTAGGTAGGTAGGTAATCAACAATTGGTTGCAACACATCGAGTTAGGAAGCGTCTGGTGCGGGGATCCGATCTCACCTTCCGATGAGCGGGACTCGACATCGGGTCCCCGTCGCCGGGAACGACTGCCGGCAAAGGTCAAGTTCTTGGTACCAAGTACCATGGCAAAATTTGCACCAGTAGGACGACCTCATTCCTCTACGCCGGAATTTCGGGCCCTCGGTCCTATTGTAGATCACACGCTTACTCCGTTATATCCGATATACCATGTTGCTTCCCGTCCAAATGCCGGACAAAACGCTTTCCAGATTCCATATATACAAGGTCATGTAACTCCCAGGTGATATATTCGCAGCTTCTAAACCTACATGGTCGCATTACGGCAAAACCCGGCTTCAGTAACGAGATTTGGTGGCTCGCCTCCGGGAGATCGTCCGTTTCTATAGCTCCATAGTCTGCTTAGCTCCTTGACCATGACGTCCGTCTTCGTCCGTTTCCTGCCCCTGGTTCCGTGGACTTCGACGGGTGTTGATATGTGCCCGGTTCCAAATCCCTCTGTTCCCAAATAAGAAATATCGAACGCTTCTCTTGCATTCTCCATGGCATCACCCTCCTTGCCGAACTTGATAACTTCCTCCATAAACGCGTTCTCCTCGTCGGCGCCTATGAATTCACCTGTTTTCTTGTCACGCTCCAATGGAAACATGCCATTTAAGTAGTGTTGGTTCAACTGGTGTCCACCGCTGCCAGTCGCGCGGTTGAATAGCCGTCCAAGAAACCGAGGAAGCTGATGGGAACCCATTCTGTTTGTAGCGAAATGCAAGACTCCCCACATGGCAACGAAATCAGTGGAGTGTGCATAATGTTCTACATGACCGATGGCCCTATCTTTGGCCGCGGACGATACGCGTGAAGAGGAGAAAGACTCAGATGTCCCGGAGGTCGTCAAGGCAGATGGATCTCCTCCCTTGGCATGTCCATTTGTTGCACCGACGGGGCTAGTGACCGGTGTTGAAAAGCTTGACTCCGAGACGAATGTTCTGATGGCGACCAGAGGGTTGGTCGCTGATAGATTCTGGGAGGCAACGTGGCGATGGGGGTTGTTGAAGTGATTCGCCGCATTTCCAAATGTGTATACTTCGAGTTTGGACAGAAGGTCTTGTGGCATCTCTTGCAGCAACCAATCCAGAACTAAGCCACCTTCTATGCCGCCCTGGGAATGTAATATGAAAACAACTTTGGATTTGCTAGGGTCGTATAGCACATCCCGAAGGATCTTGTAGCAAATACGCACGTCAGACGTGGCATAGGTGAAGTTGCGCTGAACCAAGCACTCAATAACATCGAAGAGTATTCCCGACGTTCGGTTGTGAATGCCTAGGATTGGACGCCCAAAGGTGATGGCCAATCTATTCAGGTTGGCCATCATCCAGTGATCTCTGTGGGAAACAGGTCAGTGATTATCGCCTACGCGGTTATTTTGGTTCAAAGTATAAGATCTTGCCTACCCAACTGCGACGCCATTAAGAAAAACCCATTGTTCATGTGCATGTTCGGGACGTGCTTTCGCATACTTTTCGTCCGAGTGAAAGGTGATATCTTTTCCATTGAGTAATTTGCACAGCGCCCAGTTCAAAGTCATAAAACCCCCAACACCGAGCGCGGTAATCCAAACGGGGAAAATAATACCCAAGGGCAGAACCAAAATGAATGCGAGCTGTAGAAGCACGAGTATGAAATGGATTAGAATGCAAAAAATATTCTTCCCGCTGGGGTATAGTTCGTCGAGTTCACCAGAACCGCAGGGCCTGATAGGCAACAGGATCCACGGCAACGCCCAGCAGTACACGAAAAAGTAGTGCACGTCCTTCAGAAGAAGCTTAAATGGGAAATCAGTGTAGGAGTAATTGATGACGGACGTGCCACCAATCTGGGATCTGTAGAATTCCGTTGCAGTCCCCATGGTGGTACACGGCGCAAGCCAGAAGCATTGGCACCAGAACAGTCAAGGGGCTTTGAAACGGTCGTCTCCTTGGTGACGCTGTGTGCTTGGGAAGTATCGTCAAAACTCAAGAGACTTGAGCAAGACTTGACCTCGGGCGAGAATTTCAAGAACAAAGAGCCGGTTTGACAAGGACATCGTCACATGCCAAGGAATCAAGGATGATGATGTGGTGGTCAGCCATGCCCAGGGCTGAGCTAGCTCCTAGTCAGCTGGGCGTCGAATGGTCGATCGTGATGGGCAAAAGCAACACAAGCCAAGGCTGCTAGCGCTTGGCGGAGGAGGAGGAGAGGCGGTGCACCCAAGCTGGTGAGAGAGACAAATCTAAAGTAAATTTACATCAAAAACGTACAAATAAGGCGTTAGTGGAAAGTGAGAAGTCTTGTGGACTAGAGACATCAACTAACTGGGTATTCAGCAGAAGATTGGCGGAGCGCAGCACAAAGCACGACACCGGGGGCAGCAAGGTACGGAATCAAATTGGGAAGGAGCAACGGACCATCTTGAAACAGTTGGCACTTGACGACGTGGATACTAGGTACCTAAGCAGTTGGCGGACAGAGCAGGGCTCTTATAGAACAGTTTAAAAGTGCTACTCAAGTACCATATGCTGGTAGGATATTCAATGTTCTTCTAAGCTGTCTTGTGACTCTGACGAAGCGTCCATGGTTGGCATCCCTTTTAACGCTGAGCCGCGTCTCCCCGCGCATCCTCCCCGTCAGCCACATCGGATGCCGTCTGGGGAACCAAGTGACAAGTGCCGTGCGTGGCGAAGTGACCAGCAATTCATCGCCACAAGAGAACAAATGCAGGAGCTGTCCGCCATGCATCCCTAATTTGGAGGCTGCTGTTTCTTTTTGGAAAACACAAAACCGGGGGTGCTGCTCGATTCAGATGGCGGCGGACTCGGCAGCTTGTCGTTTGCCAACGTTTTTTTATGGGCATTTTGGGTCTTTGACGAGGTCAAATTATGGATAAGATTAATGGTGCCGTAAATTCAAGCAACCATGGTGCGTGAATTTGCCAAAGACTTTCCGAACGCCTTTATAATCCAACCAGACTACCATCATATCCTACATTTGTCCCTAGTAGCACCACTGCTGCTCTTGATGAAGATACCAAAGCTTTCTAACCGAAACCCAACTGGTTCTAGAACAACCAGCACTGAGACTGGGTCCTTGCGCCCCCATCCGCCCTACCCTATACCAATCTGCGTCATCTTGGCAGGGAAAACACCGTTTGAATAGCTCGCCGCCGTCTCATTCCGTTTATCCCAGATCTACTGATGCCATCTGCCTGTCGCCGGCCTTTGCAAACCATGACCTTGCCCAGTGGCGTGCAGAATTGAATCAGCCAAACACTCTCTGCACGTCACCTCTGTCTGCGCCAGGCAGGAGCGGAAATCAAGCCCCATGACAGGTATTGATGCCCAACATCGACCACGATATGCAACCTCACCGTCTCTTTAGTCGCGTCCAAAGACCACAAAGGCAGAAGAAGCTTGCCCTCTGCACAGCCTCCCGTATCAACTGACCTGGCTGCAATGCGGCCTGACTTGGATAGTCCAGCCAGCCAGCCACAAAGAATAAAACACCATTCAGTCACACCGCCGGCAATCCCACGAATTTCTTGGTCATGGCTTCACCCTTGTTTCCCCCGGCCACGTATTTCACAACACGCCCGGAAGTCAGTGAAGTTGTTCACGCCGGGAATGTGACATGTTGAAGCACGCCCATGCCGTGTGGGTTTCCCAAAAGCCCACGATGCTAGCGTCCTGCGCGGGTCTACGTCACAGCAAACCCCACGATCCCACGATCTTTTTTCTTCTTCTCTTTCCTCCTTTTGAGAGGAGCCCAGTGTTGGGCACCTGCAGCCCCGCAGGTTCTAGATCAATCGACCTGTAAATCCGGGGGGCCGCTGCGCCTGCGAATATGACAGCGCTGCGAGGATCGGATGGTCAGCGATTCAACAATGTGAGTGCTCGGCAACTCCCATTCGTGCCACGAGGGTAAATCCCGCCACAAGTCGGGCGAGAACGTCGGCGCCTGCCGGATGCATCATGCTTTTAATTAAGATCCCTGGAACAAGAAAAAAAAAAATCATGCAATTTGCGCTGCTGGACTCCAGTATGGAGAATTCAACATTGCCACAACAGTACATGCAAAAAAAAAAAAAAAGAAAAAAAAATAGTGAGCCAAGCAAATCGTTGCTCTCGTCGGTTTCACCTTTTTGCATGACTTATTTCCCTTTCCCATTTCGGGCTGCAGCTCAAGTTGGAAAGTGGCGTTTGATGCGGTCGCCGCATGGCGTCGGGAACCCCCCTGAGCGGCGTATTGGCGACAGTTGCGGCTCTGCCAAAGGCCAAGGTCAGCTGGTACCCAAGTACCGGGTTTGCTAAGCCCAGAAGGGGCCGACACGTCAACGGGCTTGGAATACTCCGTTTGTACATACTCCGTACATGTACTTACATAGTCCTTCCGAAAGATGGAGGAATGCATCATGGCGATGGTGGTGGCTGCAGATGACAGCAAAATCTCATCGCCTCCATGTCCGCTTGACTCAATTCCGAGCAATACACCATTTATTTTCGTGGCTGACCCTGGCAACATGGACACCCCTTCACATGCAAGACTTTCTTTCCCATATTTTTGTTCACCGCGTTTCCGGTCACTAAACTGACAGCGTTGTCGGGAGTGATCGGCAACAGTCGTCGCTGTGATTCGATACCGGTCCTTCGCACGTCAACAAGTAGGCAAGGTACCTTGCGTCATTCCCAGCATGGCGCAACAACACGACGAGATTGAAAGAGGCGCCTTGACTCAAACAAGTGGGGTCAGAAGTTCAGAACTCTTAGAAACTGTGGGACAGGGCCAACTCGGTCCGCCTCCGAATAGTTTATACCTGCGGCGATGCGGTGTAACTGTGAGCTAAGCTGACGCCCTGTCAGGCCACGTCGTGGCGACTCTCACGCCGGCTGTTTCAGCGTAACTGAGCAGAATGGCCAAGGTTATGTATTTGGGTCGAGTTGAAAGCAGGGGGGACGGCGTTTGACACATGTTGTATTCGGCCCTCTATAATTAATATAGTATTGCAAGCATCTAGCTACCTAGGTGTTCGTAAACACACCATCATCAAACACCATGAGCCCCAGTCTAGTCTGAAAATTGCCAAATTCGAACAAAAGTAACAAGAAATCTAAAATTGACAGGACGGGATGCTTCGCGTCATTTCGCATGACGCTGGTGGTATCGATTCCACATTGATCGTTCTAGCGAGCCAAGTCGCGACGCGTGGATGGCATCATTCTGCTGTACATCTTTCATCTGTAGCCTTTCTGGATCCTGTCCCAAATCGGCACACACCTCTATAATGGTTTCGTATCGCGTTCAAGTCGTAACGGATGCGCTCAGTCCTTGGACTTGTGCATGGAGCCGGTGACGTAGTTCTCAGAGCCGAGACCGTTAATGATCTCAACGTCCTCGGGCAGCAGCTGGAAGTCAAAGCTATCCAGGTTGCTCTGGATGCGAGACGCCGTCAAGCTCTTGGGGAGGACAACATTGCCTCTGGCGGCGTTCCAGTTCAGCAAGATCTGGGCTGGAGTCCTGTTGTACTTCTTGGCAATGGCAGCAATGGTGGGATCTTCCAACTTGTTGCCACGAGCTAGAGGAGAGTAGGCCTCAATTTTGATGCCGTGCTTGTTGCAAAGGTCGACGAGAGCCTCACGCTGGCAGAAGGGGTGCACCTCAACCTGATTGACAGCAGGCACAACGGTTGCGTTGTTGAGGAGGTTCTCAATGTGGGCAGCTCCAAAGTTGGAAACGCCGATCGACTTGACCTTGCCCAGTTTCTGGGCAGTCTCAAGCGCACGCCAGCTCTCGAGACGCTTCTTCTCATCCTCGGCAGGAGAATGAATCAGGTAAAGGTCAAGATAATCAAGGCCAAGCTTGTCCAGAGAGGTGCAAAGGGCATTAAACGTGGTCTCGTAGCCGTGGTCCGAGTCCCAGAGTTTGGAGCAGATGAAGATGTCCTCACGAGGGGTGCCAGTCTTCTCAAGCCAGCGGCGAATAGCACGACCACAAGCCTCCTCGTTGGCATATCGGGCAGCGGAATCGATGTGACGGTAGCCGGCGTCAAGGGCAGCAGTGACGGCATCCTCGGTCTCCTGGCCGTTAGGCGCCTTGTAGACGCCGAGGGCCACCTGAGGGATGGAGTTGCCATCGTTTAGCTTGATAGATGCTACGGATGAGACAGAGCTGCTGTGAGACCGACTCTGAACGGCAACCTTCTTGACTGAGATCTGGCGCTCAGGAGAGGTCTCGGGAGTGATGGCGGAGGGAGCCATTGTATATGTCAAAGAGTTGTTTCGTGGGGGGAAGACGTGCAAAACTTGTGCGAACCTGCCGCAGAAACAAAATCAAGACCCAAGGTGCAGGGGCGTCGTGCTAGAAGTAGCAATATTAGAGGTACTTGTAAGATTGGAAGAAGTGACGGTGAAGAGTGTGAGCTTCAACCTTGGACATGGAGGGGGCTGGCACAAGTCTTTTATATTTCGAAAAGACGGCAACAGTTCCTGCAATGTCTCGCGGATACCGACCAGAACCCCTGGTTTTTGGATCAAAGCTGCGTACCTAGCACATCCGCGTCGATAGATACGTTTACTTTGATACCGTCATCATGGTACTCAAGGCACTCTGGGTCCAACAAGACCGTCTTCGTTATAAAAGCACGCCCCCCTGAGTGGAGCACGTACATACGCCCAAAGAAGCGCGACTGACGAGTCAGGTTTGAAGAAGACTGGCAGCATCGCCCTGCCAAGGGCGTGTAAACCACCAGTCGTTGGTGTCTTGGTGTCTATTTTGGAGCGACAAGTGGACATGTTAGTGGATAAGGTTGCGATAACACGACTGCGGCATTTTATCAGGAGAAGCCCCGGTGTTTTTTCATATGTATGTACATATGTATGTGTTTCGTTTTCGTGTCCCCAGTGTTTCTGGCCGTACTTGTGCAGCAAACCGTCGCAACGTGGGTTGTAATGGAGATTGCTTGGAGGCATCATGACGATGGTCAGTGGAGACAAGGGAGGCCGGTAGAAACCACAGACGAGATCCTAGCAAGATCCATCGATCCACTTATTGAGACGGAACTCAGAAGCTTCATTGGCATCCGGCGACCGCTTTGAGAATTTTTTCCGGCTGGTTGCTCTCTGCCTACCGTATTATTCGTGTCAGGACGGCTTTCGCTGCTCATATTGCCGCATGCGTTGGCGAGACGGTATAGTAATCGCAGGCTTCACCTTTTCGCCTGGTTGCTACGTGGGTACGTGGTGAAGGACGGTTTCCAACGTGTGTACCACAGCAATTGAGCGAGCCACCTATATCACCGCCCTGTGCGAATGGCTGGGACGGCGAATCCGAGTATAACTTGTTGTCAGCTCAGCGCAGGATCGCCCCGTGCAAGTCGTGAGGGAGGCAAGACTGAGAACGAAAGTGAAAGCTATAAATGAGAGGAGACCAGGTAGTGAGACAATAATACACACGAGTCGACCCTTGGAATATGGCACGCATATGCGAGCACTTTCCGTAATACAAGGCTTCGCTCGGAAGGTAAGCACACAATGGCGAATTGATTGGCCGTTGAGATGCAAAAAGGCTGCAGGCCTGTCCATGTTGAACGCCAATGGCCTTCCCTGGGGCCCCTGCGCTTGCTGATCGCTGTTAGTATATCGCTTCGAAGCTCATGCTCTAATATCCTCTGTGTGTTGGTCGGGACATCGATGTTGTCGAGGGTAACTCTGTCCTCGTAGTATTCAGTCTGTGGCCGGAGGGAAGGTGACGTTGGCTGGACAGTATGAAACGGGCCGAGTGGCACCCGTTGACACCGTGAAGAGACCCCACATGATGACCGCATTGCACAGTCTCCGACTCCGCCCTGCTCACGGGGCTGCACGGTAACGACTCTAACGAGACTCGGCTCCACATGGTGCTGGCGCTGTCCATGTTCTTTGTCCCAGTGCCACCAGTTGACCTTTCATCCCCTGTTGGCGGGCGACCGAGGACCACGCATCGACAGACATGATCTGGCATTAATCCAACATCCAGAGGCCGCTGAAGGGCCGTTCGACACGTCCCTGCAACGCACACGCCCCCACCTCTACTACCAGTTGACCCTTCACGGCTTTGCTTCACCCAAAGTGCAGCTGGCAGGCAACACCACCACCAAGGATCGTCATCGGCCATCCACTTGGCCAGCACGGCCAGCAACTCGCAAGGCACAGACCTACTCGGGAAGAAACATAATAACTACCTAGGTACCTACCAGGTACCCACGTCCCTGGCAGTAGCTGGCATTTTCGGCACTGGACCCCAAGGTCAAAAGTTAATTTTTGCCCTCGAGGTGGCAACGGCCGTGGCATCTTCCATCAAGCAGGCGTCCTGAAATGCAGAAATTATGGAATGTACTTCATTCATTGTCAAGGGACACCATACCCTAGTTCATGTTTCGTGAATTTCGCCCAACCCGGCGTCTCGAGACGCGACGAATCGGCGTCTTTCTGCAACCCTGTCTACACGAATCAATGCCATCGCCATTGGCCGGGAGGCTCAGAGATGCTGAGATTACTGAGCCTCTATCTGGGTCTTCTCCATCTGCCGCGACGCCAAGTCGGCCAACGATCCACCATCTCGCAGCCTCGCCTTGCCTACCATTCACATCTCGTCCGGCAGCTCAATTAGGTCTTGCGCCGCTCATGATTGCACGCCATGACACGTGATGAGATGATACAATATAACAAACGCCTTCACACACTGTCAACTGTTTACCTCACAAACATCCTCGAGGTCCCAAACACTTTGCCGAAATCTCCATCAATATCAAGTGACGTCAGGGGGCCCAGAGAAGATGCCACTGCGGGTTCCTTGACGGGTCCGTTGCTATCGTCGTTTGAAGCGCTCGGTTATGGAGAACAGGCCCACTGATCCGCTTGGCCACTAGTTGGGATCTTTGGACAGGCAGATTAGTACTGGCCGAGAGTGAGATAAAGATGCAAACTCACTGTGGCCGAATCGGCCTCGTCACCAGGCAAATCGACAAGATGTTCCTCACGGTTTGTGTTGGGATTCAAGTGGACCCTACTGGATTGCTGCCAAGGAACCGACTGATGAAGCTCTTGTACACGAACTTTTCCAGCTATTCACGCTGGATTTGGGGATTTTTGCAGGGTTTCGAGATTGGATTTTTCTCGTCAACATCACGGATGTCGTCAACTTACACCACGTGGGATTATGGATCCTGTCAAACAGAGTTCTTCCTCTGATGTCACGATACTGATAGTGGCCGATAAGGGCTCACTCACGATACTTGGCATGCCGCAGACAGTGTTCATAGGAGCATGTATCTGGTTTTCTGCGCCCCTCCCCCTTCATCTAAAGCAAGGGTACTAATCTGCTCTGGTCTGCCCATTTGGGTGCCATCGGTTCCAGTTGAGGTAGGGGTGTTCCAGTTTTGCTGGCGGACCTTCGACTTCAGGGTTCCAAGGATTTCGGCCCGCGGCACAGTGTGATTCTTGGCAAGAATGCAATGAGGAAGCGAGCATCCAAGCGTGTAATTTAGACGTACGTTTGACGCGGCTGATGTTATTGCTGATCACTCCCACCTGCCCGAAATGCCTCAACAGTCTGGTCACTTCAGCTAAATGCTAGTAAGGGTAAGTAAGAGAGACCAGGATCGACGGTTACGCTCGGTCCGTCATTGGATTATTCCATGTTCCTTGAGCCTTTCCTGAGAATGAGTCCAATGCAATTGCGTAATAACAGAGTGTCGGTCAGCGTCAAAATCTCCAGGAGCGACAAAGCATGTTTTGTATTTGTGGCGGCTAGCACGTTTTCCATGCAGATGGTGTGAACTCCAAGAAATGGCAACACGGGATGTATCCCCATAAATGATTGTCATGGAAGACACCAGTACGCGCTGATGGTGTCGCTCTGACTTGGCTGGTGATACTTTGACCGGCTCCTACAGGTCAAGAGAGACAAACAAAGCAGGCATCATCGCTGCAAACCTTATTCAGTCAGGTATCCGCTGGATATCACCAAGTTAGAGGGACCGTATGTTTGGAGTTGATAATCGCGGCACACGGCCTGTTGGCGATCCAAGCGATCGGACAGAAGAAGTGGGCGAGTGTGGCCGACACTGCAGTCAGGAAGATGTGCTAAAGAAGCGAAGCAATCCTGTTCTAAACTTGGATCGTAAGTGCGTCGCTTTCCATTACACTTGTTCAGATGCTCTCTAATACGATACTCCCGACTCGTCTTGAGCCCAAATGCCTGGACAGTTTCAGGAGTGTGGCAATGACGATGTGAAGTCACAAAACACCAACTCAGCCCATAACTTGACGACGGCAAAGTGGCCCGTAGGCTTTCGAAAGTAAAATGACATGTGCAATAGCAGAGCAGAAACAGCTAGCCGAAAAAGATGACAGGTCAACTTGTTTTGTGCATAGCATGTACGGAGTACGGAGTACTTCTTCTCAGCTCTGTCCAGCGTGGGACATTCTACAACACCAGCGTGGGTTCATGTTTCGGATCGACCGTATACCGGCAATAGGCAACTGGCCTCCAAGTCAAGTCGCTCAACCTGAATTGCAACTTCAATGTTGGATTTGTATCTTTGGACTCGACTCTAGCAATTCAGCTCACCATGGAAGACGACAGTTACACAACATAACGCCAAGGCAAAGAGATGACCTGAAACGATGAAAAACTGGATGCTCCTCTCCACCGCAACTCACAGCCACTTCGCACCCGTACATGCGCCAGGGAAGCTGATCAAGGCAGCATGTGTGGTCCACCTGCCAAGTTCCATTATGAGAGAGTTTGAAAGGGCTGGACTGTTGATGAAGTCCCTCTAGGTTCCCGCCTGCCTCCTTGAAGTGCCGCGTCGATTGGGTAGCTGGAAATGGAAGCAGAGAAAGCTCCAAGGAAAAAGAAGGACATGTAGCGCACGATGGCTATCGCCACTGACGTGAGCTGTTTTCCTACTCGGCTTTGGATGCCGCCGCCATCTGTAGATTTGGCTAGTCCTGACAAGGGACATGGTTATCGAGACTTGACAGCTGTTTTGGAAACCGGCAGTAGACAGACGAGGCTTACGGAAGAAAGCCAATTGGAGCCATGCAGAAGGAGCCTCGTAAACTGCTTCTGAGCGACTGCCGTGGATTTGGTAGGCAAAAGGGATTATTATGCACAACGTCTCAACCTCGTCTACAGGATCGCAATCAAGGATGGAGGCTTACATACTCGGTAGTTGCGGGAAATGTTTAAAGCGGAAAATTGGATATGACGAAAGTGAAATGAGAGTTGTACTTGTCTTTATTCATGACTGGACCAGAGAGGAAGAGTGAAAGTCGTCGTGCTTTGCCAGTGTCCTATGAGCTGTTTGACATGTACAGTTTGCGAGAGCCTCTCTTGCAATACGCAATCCTGGCGTGTTCTCCTCGTAGGACGTACTTGAGTAGGTGTGTATTTGGCTTCATCTCATGTCACGCACATGTATACATTCAAGACAAGTCACAGAATGACGCAAGTCGGCATAATTAGACACGTGCATATCGCCAGACACGCGCGCACCCAGCTCAAAAGCGCAGTCGGTGCAGACGCAACATGAGCCTCCAGCCCATAATAGATCATCAGCGCCTCCGAGCAAAGCGAGCCACGGTCCTGAAACGGTCCGCGTTGCCACATTCTCAGTGCTACTCCTGGTGACGACGGTCCGGTCGTAGTCGATCCAGTCCGGCACAATGCAACATCGTTATCAGGCCGCAGCCTGCCGTACGCAAACCTTATTCCAGGCTGCCCAGACGCCACAATGCGACGTGCATGGACGCATCATGCCCGTGACGACTCAACTGCTATGTATGTACCTACATATGTACAGATCCTGCTGCAATGCTGCACCGCCCTCGAGTTGGGCCCGGGTTAGGGGAGACCAACAACGCCGCTGCTCGACTCGGAACTGCTAGACAGGCATGGCGTTGATGCACGCGAGTTGCCATTCATGCACAAGGAGGAAACTCGGTGGTTGGCAGCTCTGTACAAAATTCCCTTTTTGGCGTCAAGTCGAGTCGAGTGTCGAGACGGCGTGGCGGCACCGAGCCCAAGACCTGAGCCTGAGCCTGAGCCATCTGGTGTCTATGTATGTTATACCACGGCAAACGCTGCTGTGCCATTATACGGTCGTGACATGGTAAGCCCGCCTCGGCAGACATTCCGCTGTTGTACGAGCCATGTATGTATCATGCGCCATCGCGTAGCCCTCGTATACATACACTGACGCTTCCACCACCAACCGCTGTTTTGCTGCTCTAACGCTGCTCCAAGACACAAGGACAAGAGTAGTGTTCCAAAATAATGCAATCTACATTGTCAAATTAGGCAAGAAATTAGCATCGGGTGTAGAAATACAAAATTAGCCCTGTGAGCATTCTAATATATATGCCTAGTAGTAAAAACATCATCATGGACAATGCATGGCCTTTGCAGGCATTTTCTCTTTAAAAGCAGACCCAAACAATCCCGGCAAGCCAACTAGCTAAAAAAACACAGACGTGGAAAAACTAAAAATTGCACTTTTTGTTTTTTTGCCAAGGGGAAAAAAAAAGACAAGCCCTCCTATTTCCTCAGCTTGTAAAACCGCTCTGCCACGGCGCCCATCTCATCCAACACAATCACGGTAGGAATCTTTGGCGGGACAACATCCTGCCTCGGCGGCGCGGCGAGAAACGTCCGCGGAACATGGGACGAAGAGAGGGATACCGAAGAAAGGGTGGATCCGTCGCTGAGTGACAGCGACGACATGTTGGACAGGTCGCTTTCTCGGCGTGGCGAAGATGGCGATACGAATGGTGAGGACGGAGTCATGTATGGCGAAGACGGAGACATCTTTGGGATCCTAATTAGATATTGCTTCTTTTGCTTTTGAAATGAAGAGTGCAGCCATGGCACGACTTACAAATGGGGACATTCGTTCATGGATCTCGTGTCGCATGCGGGTAGCCTTGTCCTGCTCTTCTGCTTCCCAGCGCACATTGATGAGGGCGGGCGCATCTTGGACCCATTGGCGAATGTCGGTTGACACGGCTCGGAAACCAGGGGCGTTTTTGCTGGCAAACTTGCACATTTGCGAGTGCGTCGCCTCCACGCCGTAGTATGTTACCCCGGGCAGTTGGGGGCTTGCTGAGTTGGCATCGACAATTGTGATCCTGAACCGGCTTGTATTAGTGTTTTGTCCTTGTGGCTTGGGAGCAAAGGGACAAGAAGGCTAAGCTACACGTACTTGGTGCCTTTAATGTCAGTCTTGTGGTTCTCGTGGACCATGTGAATCCTGAACCGCTGGTAGATGTCGAGGAAGTGGTTGTTGATATTCGCCAACGTCTCGTTGTCCTTCTTGAGGGTCTTGAGCAGCACCGACTCGGACTCGAACAACTTCCTGGGCATAATGGCATCCGCCATGCCCTGCAGCATGAGCCCCCACGTAGCGGCGTCTGATCCTACATGCGGGGTGCCGAGGAAGACGAGGCCAAATGTAGACACGTAGATGGATCGATAGTCTTGATGGTGTGTCATGCGCAAGTCATTCGAGTACAGCAGCGCGCGCTTCACCAAGATGCCGCCCAGGCTGTGGCAGACCCAGATAATGGGGTTTCGAAAAGTGCCCTCGCTCTTCCGGTACAGAGTGAGGTTCGTAATGAGTGTCTGGGCATGTTGGTGTATGAAGTTGTCGCTTGCGCTGCGGTCGTTCTTGCGCGAGTACACATCGGCGTTGTACCCGTAGACGAGGACGTTGGCTTGGACGCCCCTGAGGGACTCGGGCAGGAGATCGGTAGGCCAGAAGGTGCCGTTGCTGGCGGTCCATGTCTTTTCCGGGTTGCCGTTGAGGCCGTGGACGAGGACGATGTCTACCTTGGCGTCTGGGTGGGAGTAGACGGCTGAGGTTTCGTAGCGAGAAATGTTGCGTTCGAAGCCCTGCGACGATTATCGGGGTGAGTAATCAATCATATGGGAGGCCAGGAGCACTAGGAGAAGGAGAGGGCCGTGGATGACGTACCATGGTGATTAGTTTAACGCAACGAGTGAAAGGAGGAGAAGGAAAGGGGGGAAATAACACGTATAACAACTGCTTCTGTCTTTTATCAGCTGCAGCGGTCGTAACGAGCAAAATACAATTCTATCAAGCTTGTCTGATTGTCTGGAATGGTTCTGTTTTATTCTCTTCACCTTCTTGGACGACGGCATCTCAAGTCTTTATACACAACCGTGACAGCCGTGAAATCCCCAAGCCTTTCACCCTTTCACCCTTTCAGCCTTTCACTCGTCACGGAGCCGAGGGACAAAAACCTTGCACCTTGTCGAATCGAGCCGGCCGGTGGAGCGGCACATCCAAAGAGAGAGACCGGATGTAGGCGGACAGCAACGTGAGGATCCATGACAGGGCCGAATCGAAGAAACTATCGTACGGCGTACATGGGCATGTGCCCTCAAGGTTTCATTGAATCCCCCACATGCCAGAACGGACCAAGAATAGACTACCCGTCGTCTGCCATTACGAATCCACAGGGGAAACTGGCGGCCGGCATCACAGGGACTAGCCAGTAGCATGAGTTTGACATCGTCCGGGCCATCACAGTCACCTCCGTGCTAATGCAGGATATTCGGCCGAAAGAACCGCACCCTCCTCCGGAGATGTCTAACGAGTGGCAAGGTGCCAGCCAAGGGAGAAACTGCAAACACGGATTTAACTGGGCAGTTGGTGTATTGTTCCGCGGGCTACCTCTCGCCATGATTTATTTGTAGGTGAGGAATTGGGCTCTGTTGTTGTGTTGTTGTTGAGGTGACTTGACGCAGGCATCTGAGATGCACACATATTTGTGCAAAACTCCCACTCAACCAGGCTCAGTGCTGCGATGTGACATCTGACACATGCGACAGCCGCAGTTGACGACCCTTTCCCATCTCATCACGCTTGGTGAGACCCCGTATCCGAGTCCCGCGTATTGTTGAGGTTGCTTGGAAAGGCCATATCCATATCGGTGGTGTGCATACTCCGCACACAACTTCCATCTAGACGACCTCAGTCATCTCACACCAGACAGTCATTGGCCATGGTACCTCTGGTTTCGCTGGACGTGAACAATGACGGCGGCACCAGACGCGTCGTCACCCACATTCATGCCGGAAGTGAATTGATTGGCTGTTCTGACGGGCCGGCGCCGTCTTTCAGAGCGTGAAAAGGCTAAAAGTTGCGCGGTTACATCGACGTAACTTTCCAGCGCACTTAAGGCTCGGAGGCCTGATCTGGTGTCACCACCACCGTTTGGAATCATCCATCACCTTCTGCCGAGTTCGCCTCTAGTTCTGGACTCTGCTGTCGTCTTTCCATTCTTGTCCTCTGATTGGTGCGCAAGCAGGCTAGATAGGCACACGACCCTGCGAAGGGCCTGCATCTCCGGTTGTCAGTTGCGACTGTTGCCTGTGATGCAGGACGAACTGAACTCAGTTGGCGCGTATGAGGGCCCACATCTTCAAGAACTTGCATGTGGTGCTCCAAGAATTCATCCAGTGCATCGACATGTCGACATATTCCAGGTGCATGATCCTTGGCATCGAGGGAAGCCGTTGATCATCCCAAGGACGAAGCAGCCAACGTACTTCTCGAGGAAAGGTCTCTTCAAGTATTCCTTATCGACATGTCAAGGGCGCGCGTATTACGACGGGACAAGAGCCAGTTTCAAGTCACCTCTTCATCCTTTTCCCACGACATTCGGTGCAACCTTGGCATAGCATTGTGTGCGTGGATATAACTAGCCAAGACGGTTCTACAAGGTGGTGGCAGCACTCTCAGCCACATCATTCGTCCGTGGTCCTTGCTTCCACTCTTTGTTTGGACGCATGTTGGTGACACCGTTGGTTCATGTGGGTGCATAAATACGAGCCTAGCATCGGTAAGCTCGATGGTGCCTGCGGCATCGACGTCCTGCTCTCTCAGGAATGCCTTGTCAGATGTCAACCAGTACAGCAAGATAGATGCATAGGAGTTTAGATTGTATGCATGAAAAGTGGTTCGTCCGATGTTTGAAAAGAGACGTGAACAAGGGCGTACAGAAAAAAAAAAGGGGAACAATGTTGCAAAATCAAATCTTAATCTCTGGGTGCCAGCATGACAACGTATTCTCTTGTGCTGTTCCCGAATTGAATCATATCCTTGTCTCGCAGTTCCAAGTACCGACTATCAGGAACTTTGCTATCATTCAGTACGGTTCCATTGGCGCTTTCCAGATCGATCAAGTACGGCTTCACTCGGCCAATTTTGTCTCCATACTCGTTTCGTTTTTCCGTGTAACGAAACTGTATCACGGCGTGCTGCTTGCTAATGCTGGGGTGCTCGGCTGGCAAGTCCACAACTGCCATCTCCCGTCCAACCAACCAGCAGCTTCGCAAGCTGAGATCAATAGTATCGACAATGTCGCCTCCTTTGAAGACGAAGAGCTTCCACTGGTCTCGGGTCGGCGGCTTCCGAGCTTCCGGTGGTTCATGGTACTTGAGGACAATGGATGACCCATCGGCCTGAGCAATCGAGTTGGACGCTGCGGCTAGTGCTCCCGAGCTGCCAAAATTAGGCTTCTCCTTGGGCTTCTCCGGCTCTTCCCCTTTCACAATGGCGAAGGAGTCTTCTTGTGACGGCAATGGCCCTCCTTGCTTCACAGGGTTTCGACGGTCCCTTCGACGGTCCTCATCCGATTCGCCATCATCTCTGCGCCGTCTTCGGCGATCTGAACGCTCATCGTTACGAGCTCTTTCTTGCCTGCCGGATCGGATGTCAAGGTTACCGCCACTGCCCCTTTCACGCTCTCCATCGTGGGACCGATGCCGGCGACGGCGATGCCGGCCGGGAGAGTCTGGGGTTCGTGAGCGCCGCCTTCTGTCACGGGACCTTTGTCGTTCCTGGCGGCCGCCGTCTGGAGCTCTCCGTGAGCTTCTATGACTGTCTCTTCTGTCCATGTCGTCGTCGCGGGCCGGCCGTTGAGTAGGTCTGTCGGCATAGTCGCCAACTGGAGCCATTGTTGCTTGTGGCTTAACTGTGTTTGTTCGTTAAGCTTCGTAAGGTTTGACAAAAGATGCCTGCATGTGAAGTAGCAGACACCTAGGCCGATGCTCCGTTCTTCGATCGCTCTCTACGGAACAAGAAAGGCTGGCGGGAGTTTGGCAACGCACAAGCTGTTGGATCAGAGAGTTCAAGCGAATGCGATGGCTATGACCAGCTCATGCCGAAGGTCAAGCAAGCAGCGCGTCTGTAGGTGCGGATCCGCAAGCGCCTGCCAGCCAATCAAATGGCCACCGCTCAGCGGAGATGGAAATCTCAACTGACATCGTGCCTGGCTTCAATGTTAGTGGGTCAATTGACATGTCAATATGTACTTTAGTACATAGTGCCGGGAGTCACGGCCCCTGCAGCCGCTGTGACAGGGACCGAGGCTCCTGTTTAGCGCCAGAAGCATTGACGGCCGCTTCAATGTTGCCTGCCGGACTTGCAGAATTTGAAACATCCAACTGACAGCGTGTCAATATGTACAGTTGACTCATGGCATCAGCGACTAGCCTCAGTACCCATGTCAGCAGCCACATATTAAACTTCAAAGTTCAAAGTACGTACTCCAGCATGACGCGAATCCTGTCAATTTGCAGCATCGAGTTTAGAACTCACTCGGTTTCCAAAATAGACTTTATCATGTGAACGCGTTGGTTCAACACCAGTCACATCTGACCGCGGGACTTGCTAAGACCAAGTGATGCTATGCCCTCTCGCAACAATAGCTGCAGCTGACCCCTTCTTTCTAGAGCCGTCAGGACTCCCGTTTTTCTCTGTCGCCTTATCATAACGTACTTTAAGACAGATGAAGGAAGAAGCTGTCCCGTCCAAGAACGAGGTCTCGGATTGCTTGTTGTGGTTCTTAGCAGTATCAATAGGCACCTCGGGGCTACGTCCCAGTGCTATTGAATGCTGTCACCGGTCCACGGCAAGCGAAGTCCAATCGAGTCAGGATTCGAGCACGGTCAAGTCATGTTTCTCTAGACTTGGAGGATCCAAAGTCTCCTGTTTATATATCGTTTATTGTTACTGGGCCTCGATCGAAACTCTCTCCATTTTACCCGTACGCCTAATCCAAACCGTCTAACCTGATAATCTCTCTCACAGCCTCTTCAACGCTCCCAACGACTGCCGTTGGACTGACACCAAGCGCACCGCCCAGTCCATCAATCCACCCAGTTCCCTGTCGGCCTACCCAAACGCTCCTCAGTCCGGCGGCAACAGCACCCGCAGCATCAAAGGGATTCGAACTCACAAGCCAGACCTTGTCCAACTGATGTGTCAAACCAGCCATCTCAACCATGTGTCTATACGTCCGAGGATCTGGTTTGAACACGCCGAGGGGATCGACACTGACAATATTAGACTCTGAGAATGTCGTTCCCGACTTGGCCAGCGATGGCGAGGTCTTGAGCGAAGAAGTAATCATCGCCATTGTTCCGTTGGAAAATATATACGGTTTAAGAGAAGGCGTTTGCGACACAAGCGCGAGACCCTTGTCTGCATCTGGGAATGTGTCTAGTCCATTATAGGCATCAAGGATGCGTTCCTCTTGGTCCCTGGAAAGTTCTAGGCCGATTTCTGCAGTTGCCTGGCGAAAAGAGTGTCTGGTCAACTCGGAGAATGATCGGTATAGGCCTACCTGGTCGTCAGTTACTGGACGCGGCGTGAACAGCGTAGCATCACCGCTTGTGCTACGCAACATGCTTGAATGTATATCCCCAGTGTCAAAGGCTACATCGTCTGCATACACACACGTAATTTTTCAAGTCTTTAAGGTGGGGTATTGTTTTTACTTACCCATGCTATTAATACGCCAGGTGTACTCGAGCTGGTATCGCCTTGCCTGGGTGGCGATTAATTTGGCCTCATCCTCGCCATAGACCCTGGCCAGCTCATTTGCAATCGACTCAGTCGACAATAATGTGCCGTAGAGATCAAACGCAATGACGGTTTTAGCCATTTGGACTTGAAGGCCGACTAGGTTTTGGTTCCGCCTATGCAGTTGATTACGGCTCGGTGCTCAGCACCAATGCGTCGGGTCTGGACGGCAGCGAGTCTGGTAGATGGAGGCGGAATAACAGATCGCAGAGCGGACAGGCAGCTTCGAAATATTGATATCTTCTACAATGCTCTTGGGTTATTATTTCTTCCAATATTGTGGTGAATGGCCAAGAGGTTCATCAAAATTGGTGAAAGTCTACAAAGGCGATGATCCGTTGCAGACCATTCGACCAGATAACTGAGTCATCAGGCTCAGTGACTGACTGATTAACTAATACCCGACACCAGGCGCTCGTTCTCGGGTACAAAAACATCGAAAGGTTTTTGGCTACCACAATGTCCCGTCACGGATCGGTTTCGGTTCCGGTTCCGGTTCCGGTTCAATAATAGCTACTCCTGAACCTTATCGGTGCCCATGAAACATGGGCATGTATGTTATTGCTGCAATGATAAATAGCGCCCCGGTCATTTTCTTTTCATTAAAAAAAATAGGCCGGGTTTATATTCTGCCTTCATTATTCGCATCTCAGCAGTCGGCCATTCTCAGTCTGGCTTGTTGGGTGGCAAGACCAATTTACTGGGGCTGGTGAATTGATCCTTCACCACGTGGGAGTCTTCCATCTGATCGCCGATGCGGGTGATGTGAGACGTGAGCTAGACATGCATGGTTATTCGGCGAAAACGACGGTTTAGTACGTAGATAAGGTGCGATACCAGGCCGATCTTGGTGAAGAAACTCTCAAAGCGCCAAACTACGTTTCCATTTTCTTTGGGTCAGTGGACATTTTGCCAAGTACTATAACGGTCTCAAATCGAAAACATACCCACTTGCTTTCGCCAACAAGGTAAATGTAAACATTGAGCTGGCCCAAAAAAACATCTCGGTCAGTCAAAGAATCATCACCTTGCCGCAGCCAATCAATTCGTTTCCACCAATCTTGCCTCGAGACGATACGATACCAGGCAGGGCCCCCGATAGTGGCGTACATGAGGCTACGGTGACATGTAGCCTCTCTCTAATCTCGCGCTTCGCACCCTTGGATTCTGGGATGCTATGCTGGGATGGAGTACATACCTAGGTACGTAGTAGGAGGCCAGAGTGTAACCCGCTCTCGTAACTGAGGAACCTCCAGATTTTGTGCCCAACCGGGTTCCACGTGATGGGCCAACGGACTTTTCCGCCGGCAGGAGCGACCACTGTTGTGCCA
The DNA here is from genome assembly GCF_013426205.1 of Metarhizium brunneum. Lineage (NCBI taxonomy): Eukaryota > Fungi > Ascomycota > Sordariomycetes > Hypocreales > Clavicipitaceae > Metarhizium > Metarhizium brunneum. Next base: position 4,829,639 of record NC_089423.1, on the reverse strand, counting down.
GTAACTTTGAACATACTACTTCCCAGGTGACTTTGCCGGCGACGCAGTGAGGTGATGATGCGACGACGATTTATGTACGTGCTCTTCAAATTTAAATACCAGACGGAGTCGCCTTCAACGTTGACCCTTCACCCTCTGCCACTGTCACTGCCACGCAAGGCAAGACTTCAGCTCCAGCCCTCCGTTCGATGGTCTGGCCTTCCTTAACGGCTGTTGGCAACTTTTTGACGCAAGCGTTGGTGGTATCTTCCATGCCGTGGACAGCAATGACATCAAAGCGATGGTGAAGCCGGATCCCGACGCAAGGCCAGAGGCTTTAGCACCCGTGCGACAACGAAAATGGCATTCCCGAGTCTTCACGGGTTGCATCAACTGTCGCCGGAGGCATGTCAAATGCGATGAAGGCGCACCTTCTTGCTCAAACTGCACTCGTCTAAACCTCCCTTGCAACTTCGACCGCAAATTTGTCTTCAAGGCCGTCAGACACGCCGGGCCCCCGGGACCGAAGGCTGACAAGAGAGCCAAGGTCGCAGCTGCGTCCTCAGAACCACGAGCATCCAGCAGATTCGACTCAGCGTCAAGTGGTGAAGATGGTTCGGATGAGACCAGCACTCAGGAATCATCTTCTATTGATGGTGTCGCGATGACGAGTACAATGTCCCCTGCAGGGTCAAAAACTCCACCATCAAGCCTATCGTTCATATCAGAAGACTTCGCCTGTAATTACAAACATGCCAGATTCCCTGTCAAAGGTCAATACATGGCGTCGCCCGTCTACTGGTGTGAGGCCACTGACGTGCCACGGCAAATTGGTTTCAACGACAACTTCTATTTGCGCCATTTTCTGGAAACCGTCTCATCCTATCTCATCATCTATGACACCCCTGCAAACTCAAATCCGTACCGACAGCTCCCGGGTCTGATGAGCAACTCTGGTTTGCTTCGAGATGTCATGAAGGCCTTTGGTGCCATGCATATCGCCGGGTTACCGGAAACTCGAAATCGTCAAGTTCATCACAGTGCAGCGATGAAAGCGTATGGCAATGTTGTCACACAGCTTCGCGATACTGTGGCGTTTAACCAAGGCCACCCTACGTTGGAGCTTTTAGCAACCACCCTACTTCTATGCATGTTCGAAAAGATATCATCCAACGATGCGTCTTGGAGGATTCATCTCGCCGGAGCTGCGCAGATATTCCAATCCCTGTATAGTCCACGAGTTGGCCCTCCGTCAAGTCCTACCGCAAAAAGCAGTGGTATGGAGTTGTCTAGCGTGTCGCACACTCTTCCACTACGGCGTTTTCTGGTTTCTCTAATGGCGTATCTAGATGTTGCTGCATCTTTGGCAACTGGTGACGGGCCATTCATACAGGGTGACTATTGGGAAACTTTCGGGGGCGGATGGGAATATAATATGGGGGTCCCTAGTTTCGCCACGGTTCGGTCACCAACCGACCGCACGATGGCTCAAATACGTCAATCATGGTCACGAATCATGTCTATCCAGACAGATATAAGCAAGTTCGTCAAGATGGATAGGGGAGGATTGGCACAGCACCAGAAAGATATGTACTACAATGACTTGTCTTACAGGCTGCGGAACTGGCAAGAGTCAGCACCTGACATTTATCTACGATTGCACCAGCTAGATTCCATGCCAGCGGATGCTACACCCGAGGAATTTGAGACCCTGACTGCCGCTTCATGCATTCAGATATACTCTTTGTCCTGTGCCGTTCATTTGGAGACGGTTAAAGCACGCAGAATCGGGAACGCTGCAACTGACCCGACAGTTGCAGCAGCAGTGTCTCGCATTTTAACTCTAATTCTCGGCTTTCAGTCCGGCATCAACCAGCTGGCTGTGCTGTGGCCACTTTTAACGACTGGGATTGCCACAGTTGATCCTGGGCAGCAACAGAGTATAAGAGAGCGGTTGGCAGCTATGAGGGGTTTTGGTTTCAAGGTTGGTGCCTCTTCATCTCCTGTCTCACCAATTCCCTCAACTAACGGTGTTGTGTCGGTCTAGCATGTCTCACGACTTTTAGATACATTGGAATATGCATGGGAACAAGGACGAATGTTCGGCCGAGTTGATTACGAGGAGTGTGAAAGGCTAATTTCAGCTAATCTGGTTCCTTAAGATGAAGGGCAAGCAGCAGGAGATATTATAAAGCGACCATCGCATTTATCGTACCGCCTTGGCTTACGATACTCGTCAACTCGCAATCCACGGTCTCGGGAATATCTATTTCAGCACACAAAAACATTGGCCCTTTATTTTTCCTTTGGTACCATGGTGGTATAACCGAGAAGCGTACACGTGATGTATAGGCCCCGGATAGAGCTCAAGCGAGAGCTTGCATGCAAAGGCTGTGGTCAACTTGATCAACACGAGACGTACGGTTGTACTGTGCCCCCAATCACGGAACGTTGGCACCGCTCAGAACTGGAAGCAGGAGTGAAGGCGACAGCGCCGTGATGGCGTGACACGGTGTCGGAGGTATCTTGGAGTAATGTTTCGCTTAGAAACAGATGCTCTCCCGACCCGCGTTTTGTCTACTATTTATGCGATTGGGGACATTGCGCAGGCAACTCGAAGAAAATTCTGGAACCGAGGTCAACTCCTACTATACGTGTATCGTTGATTTGGCGAACATCTGTAGGTGTCCCTGACCAATACGAAGATCTGTGGCTAGCAGAATCAGGCATCAGGCCCTTGTTTGGGGCCATAACAGCAAAACCTTGGACCCCTTCCAAACAATGGCCGAGTCAAGGTATTGGACACATGCCTACATCAAGACCAGAATACTCACCAACACGTTGTTACCGGGTGATATGACCAGCTCCACATCTCTTTAAATAAAGGCAAGAATGCTACGATATCGGTATGGGCATCGGTTGATCATATTTCCTCGATGTTATTGCGTTTATTGCCAATGCGGTGATAGATCCTGCTACCAGGGCTCTGGTGTCGCGAGCAGAAAGCACTGGGCTGGACTAAACAAGCCTCTAGATTCGCAATATTTTCAATCAGTAATTGTTCTGACGTGGACAACGAGGTTCCCTCGGCAAGCACCACAAATGCCGATATAGTAAGCTCTACCCCTCGAGCTACTCCACACCCACGATGCTTCTTGTGGTGAGAATGAAACTGCCGCCGGGACGTAGCACAACACCGTATTAAGTACACTGCATTCCGTTAGCATGTAGAGATTACAGGTTAACATTTGATAAGTCTTGAGAGGGAGCAAGCTCAAGCTCAGACTCTGCAAAAGCACCGCTCTTCACCGCCAACTTCAATAGGCACCTTTCTCGGACATATCCTGATGCGTCTTGGAAAATTGTCAGCCTCTGGCGCAGGCCTCTTCCACATGGGGTTTCCTGGACCGCCAGGGGGTTTACGTACAGAGAACTCTAGACTAGGAATAGAGACGGGCGATCATTCCAGATGAGACTGGCGACTTTCCCCAACTAATTGGTATATTTCGAGCACTTGGACGCCATGCTCCCTTTGTCCGAAGCTAGAATCCCTGTCAAGCAGCAAAATAGCCCCCCCCCCCCAGCAGAAGAGTGGTTAAAGACTAATCCGATTGATCCGAAAATTACCTGACAGTATCCACTAGCATTGTCCACCGCAGGTAAGGGGATTATGGTTTCGCTCTCGAGTCAAATGACAGTACAAGCATGATACGAGTGTCGTGTAGGCGCAATATCTGATGACACAGTATTAGGCTGTATTAAGCCAAGAATAGTAAGAGACCAGAAAAACCGTCTGCGTATTATGACGCGCCAGGCACACCAGCGAAATTGGTGCTGCGTCGCGGCCCGCTAGCTAAAGCCATCTCACGATAGCCTCAGCCAACCGTCATCATGGAAGCAAATTTGTGCCGTTGACTCCCGCCGAAAAGCAGTATATCAGCGAGGTCTCGTCCGCATTCCAAGTCGACCCTGTGAAGAACACTTGTTACTCGGAGAAACAAGGGCGAACAATCGTCTCCTCTCCTCATGGCCCAATAAATCCGCGTCACCGTCCACACCCGACACCGCGATATGGAGTCCCTTTGGATGTCTCTGCTGAGACTCCTCCTCTACGTTTTCGAGTACATCGGGCTGCCCTGTTTCTGGGCTGAGACTATTCTCCTCCGTTTGCTCAACCTTAGCACCATGACCAGCTTCCGCATGTTTCCTCCGCCAGATATCGTCCCCGACTTTCCTACAGGCCTAGCGTACGGCTTTGCTTTGATCAACGCCCTATGCATACCACGTTACGTGTCTTCGGATCAACGTCTAGATGGACGAGCTACGCTTGGGATGATTCTTCACCCATTGACACGAAGGGCAAGCTCATCTGTAGTCTTCCTTATCATGTTTGTCCGTGTTTGGTTGGTTGTAGCTTGCACAAATGCAGCAACAGCCCGGTTCCTGACCGATTACTGTCCTTGGGCTTACGGCATCAGACTTGGTTGTTGCTACTTTATTCTGTAACAGAACCAAGTACTGCAGGAGTGCACGTAAATGCCCGAACAGCATGATCGAGATTACACAACAGCAACTCCATTGCTCCGTCTTGGGCATCACTTTAAGAGAAGGGCTGGATGAAAGCCGATGCAATCGGTATGCCCCTATCCCGTCCATATCTCCATCGCTCAATCACTGAATTGCTCAAAACCACAGTCTTGGCATCCGTCTCTGCTTCCTCTTAGCCAGACACTTGTAAAAGAGGCAAATCTGCAACAAAGGAAGGACAGTGTGGCTTTCATCTATGATCAAAGTGATGATCTGTCAGTATCATTTCTCTAGATTTGCATACATTGGAGAACTGACATGGGGCTGAGAAGGTTCATGGGGAATGCTCTTATTCCGACTCCAGAGCATCCTATGGGCAATGTCTTGGTCAGCAAGGGATTTGCAATGTTCATGGTGTCCGAGGGCCCTTATGGTACAAGTATTGACAAAACGGCGCTCATGAGCGAACCCAGGAGAAACCGTCGTTCCATCGTCCTAGACAATCAGTGATGATACTTGTTCAGCCATCGGAACAAATCCTCATCTGGACAAGGCGGAAGTGGTAGGGCAATGGTGGCTGTTTCGGGTCATGATCCACTCTTTGCAACTTTTGGGCTGTTGCTCAGAAGCTTCACTTTTCGTGTCGTGTTGGAAAAGCCCATTTCCTGGCTCTCCGTGCTGCTCACAGGGATCGAGTTTTTTTGTCTACCTGACGACCGAGAACAGGCCCACTTGAGTCGACAGATGACATTTTACCCTTTTGAATGTGCGCAGGTCCAATTGATGTGTTTGACCCGCTTTTTATGATACTTAAAGATAGGTACTATTCTAGCAGGGAAAATAACTAATATATTTTTATATACTTGTGTATCTTTAAAATTGTAAGTAATTTTATTATTATATGATTTCTTAAGAAGTATATATATCTCTTAGAAAAGGACTTATTATTAGCTAAAATCCTGGTCCGTTACAAAAATCCGACCTGCGCACATTCAAAGGGATGGGCAAAATGGCTTCCATCTTCTCCGCATCTCAAGCAGGCCCCTGTCAGGCTTCTCCACGCACACTGCATGCGTTAGCAAAGCGCATCAAAGCACAAACAATTTCTTGGAGCCTCGTGACCCATGTACAACGGCCTCGGTGCACACTGCGGAGTGGCAGCTCAGCAATGTGTGCGTTTGTCTAGACTATTAATTTTGCCAACCCTATTCGGTACAATGCCGCATTGCGTTGCGGTACAACATGACGCAATTTAACCTCACAGTGCAGTGAGCGCACCTCGCTACCCCACCATGTGTGTGTCACGGTGTGGTGTGCATGTACATAGTATCGATATTGCGAGCAATAGCCAAAATCTGTCAGGCGACGAGCAGTTGACCGTTGGCCTGTCTATGTTCAATGTTGCTTCGCCAAGACTTCATCATTGCAGCCCTCGTTTGACTGGTTCAAGCCTGCGCGCACGCTGCGTGACGACTCCGCAGAGAAGATGCGGAGACACTTGCAACAAGATGTGTTACAAGGTCTCCCAAGGTCCATACTACATACATCCGGAGGAGATGGGTCGGGCTTTAAATAGGGCGGCCTAGTTGGCAGTTTTTGGCGGCGGCGTTGGTAAAAAAGAGGATCTGGTGGTTTGACATTTTTAGCACCTTTCCGAGAAGCCTTGGACCCGTAACCATTTTCGCCTCTCCGTTTCCCAAGTCTACGAGTTGGCGGTTTCGCGGGTGCGAAACGGGATCGTTGAAGATGAATGGCGTTTCGTGGCAGGGCCTGGCTGAGGTATGTATTTCCTTTGCGTCTGGCTGGTGTGCGTGCCATTGAAAACACAGCTCATGCCAACACGTCGACGCAGCGCTTTCAGAGAAGACGAGCAGCCGCTATCCCGACAAGATGGACAATTCCACCTCTGAAGCTCGACGAGACAATCCGCTCGACTACCCGTCCAATAGACTTGCTACCGCGCCTCTTGTCGTATAACGAGATGCAAATCACAGCCCTCGGCGCCGCAGCGCTGGCTGCCAAGATCCGGAACCATGAGCTGTCATGTATCCAGGTAACAGAGGCATTCTGTCACCAGGCCGCCGTTGCCCAGCAATTGACGAACTGCTTGACCGAGATATTTTTCACAGAGGCAATGGAGCAGGCCAGGCAGCTGGACGATATGCTCAAGACTACGGGGAGGCCAATTGGGCCTTTGCACGGGGTGCCCGTCTCGATCAAGGACCAAATCAACATCAAGGGCCAGCACACTACAGCTGGGTACATTTCCTTTGCGCGGAACCCGGCGAGAGACCAGGATGCCCAACTGGTCGAGGTTCTGCGCAACGCCGGCGCAATCATGTACTGCAAGACGAACAACCCCCAGTGCATGATGACGCTGGATACGGTAAACAACATTTACGGCCGGACCGTCAACCCGTGGAATAATAAAATTGGCCCCGGAGGCTCCAGCGGCGGCGAGGGGGCGCTTCTTGCCATGCGCGGCTCCCCGTTGGGGATCGGTGCAGATCTCGGCGGTTCGATTCGAATTCCGGCCGCATTCTGCGGTTTGTATGGCTTCAAGCCCTCGGCGAAGCGAGTTTCCTTGCGTGGATCGGAATGCACCATGTCGGGGCAGGAGTCCGTCGTGGCCGCTGCAGGTCCCCTGGCGCACAATGTCGAGGATTTGGAGCTCTTCTTCCAGGTCAATTCCGATGCGAAACCGTGGCTCAAGGAGCCGCTGCTTCGCATGCCGTGGGTATCGCAAAGCGACCAAATGCGCCATCAGAAGCTGCGAATCGGCGTCATGCTATGGGACGAGGTGGTGATGCCCCATCCATATATTACACGGGTCATTGGGGAGGTGGCCAAGACGCTGAAAGCTTCCGGACACGAAGGTAGTTCTGCACGATGCGTTTGCGACACGTCAGGGGAAAAAAACATACTTGAAGTAGATAACTAATGCTGCGATAGTCATCGAGTTCAAGGCGTACGATCACAAACGGGCATGGGACGACATCTTACTACCACTGTACTTTACCGACGGTGGTCGGGACATTAAGCAAACGCTCTTTGCTGGAAACGAGCCCATCTTCCCTTCTGCAAAGCGATTGCTGGACGATCCCATTGTCAAAGAAAGAACACACCACGAGATATGGAAAGTACGAAATTTACCCCCCCCGAGCATGGGGAACCAGAATTCCGCCACTTCTAACAAGCATCTCCAGCTGAATCTCGCAAGAGACGACTACCGCACCGAATATCTCCAAAAATGGGCCGAAACCGCAAACTCCACACCCTCCGGCGAGCCCATGGATGTGCTCATCTGCCCAGTGTCGTCCGTCCAAGGCATGCCGCACGATGTCAAGCCGTGGTGGGGGTACTGCGCACAATGGAATCTGCTGGATTATCCCAGTGGCGTGATTCCCGCCGGGAGAGTGCTGAAGACGGATGCTTATCCGGCAGACTACGAGCCCGTGAATCAGCTGGACAAGGAAAACATGAATCTCTGTAGGTTGCATACTTCTCACCGGGGACGCCACTGGCTCGGCTGACACTCTGGCAATAGATGACAACGACTTGTACTATGATTTACCTGTGGCGATTCAGGTAGTCGCCCCGACTCACGAGGATGAAAGACTCATGGGAGCAATGAGGGTTATTGACGAGGTGGTCAACGGTTGAAAGGCGTCCTTGGGAAGATTGCTCTGAATAATGGGGAGGAGGGCACCATCAATAAGACACATTATGATGACGATACCAGCATGTGACCTTTTTTTTTTCCAACATGAAGCAGCATTTCAATGGTCCTTCAGCTTTGTCATGATTTTCAAGAATAGTCTTCTGCGCTCGCTTTTTCTTGTGAATGGACCCGCATGCTACGGCTTACACTGTTGGGGTTACTCATGCAAACATGTGAATGCATCCATGTCACTTCAAACCTCAAACCCTCCTTGGCGTCCATTTAGCTCAGCGGGTCTCCCAAGCTTTAACGTCTTCCAAGGCGGGAATCGGATCCAGGCCCCGGCCGCTTAGGACTTGACACCACGTTCCCACATTTCGTGACGTGTGATCCGATCGATAATTCGGGTACTAGTCCTACTAGTTCTTTGGGGCCGTCCATAACAAGCTCGCTATTGAACTAGGACCGCGGCCGCATTTACAGGGCAGCGAGATCGGAACCACCTGGTTGCCCGGGCCCCTGGTCCAAGTTTCTCGATTCCCTCGACGCTTGCTATAACGGATATCCACCAGATCGTTTACGATGCTACTCTGAGTTGCCGAGGCCCTTGTGCGACATGGGATAAGTGCTGACGACATAAAACTAAAACGAGGGCGCTGCACAATATAATAATTCATGTCAAATGAAACTAGACGCCAAATTCTTGACGTAGGATATGCATGTGGCCATGGCCGCCCGCCAACCCCGTAAAATAGAGACCAAAAAAAAAAAAACGCAGTTCATCAAGGGTATATCGAAATATCATCAAGTATTACTCCCTCCCGCTGCCACTTCGGCTCCGGAACATCCGCCTCTTGAAGAACCGGGTGCAGCTGCATAATTTGCTCGTCGCTGTTTCGTCGACTGCTCCCCAGCAACGTCGTCCCGTCGTCCTGCCGAGCAGCCTCGTCCGGCGCCTCGTGCTCTTCCTCGGGCACAGCAACCAGCACATGGTCGCTCGTGTAACTAACTTCACGCGTGATGCTAGTACCTCGAGTGCGGCTCGGCACCACGCCAGTCACGACGAGCGAGTCTGGCGACACGTCTCCCGGGGGGCTGTCCCGTCGGTAGTCGCCGCTCGTCCGCCGCTCGAAATCTGACCGGGCACCGAGCGAACTTCGGCGTGCCACGTATTCGTCAAATTGTGTATCTCGCTCGTGGCTGTAGTAGCTTGGTGCTCGTTGCATATTGTTCAAGATGGCGGGTTCGTTTTTGACGGATCGAAGAGACCCGATGCTCGGACGGTGTGAGCCAACTGTGCCGCGTTTATCCATGGAACCTCGGATGCTCAGGCGGCTAGAGTAGGAAAAGTCCGCGTCTTCGCCGTCGTTGAAGCCGTACCCTTTGACGTTGGCCGGGCGCACGTAGTCATCAAACGCGGACAGCCGTCGGTACGTGAGAATGGCGTAGATTGCCAATGTGATGGCTGTGATACTACAGAAAATGATTAGCTGTGAAGGAGAAGGAGAAAATCAGAGGTGGTTGCAGGATTCGACACATACAACAAGGCAACGTCCAAGCCGATACCGACAAGTGACTGATATTCCTTCTCTTGCGCATAAACCACCACGTCGAGGGCCAGGATCGCCGAAGCGCACGTCAGTTTGACAATGTGCGTGAACAGCACGGTCCACGGCGTCAAGGCTTCGGTCATGTATTTGACGATTTCTATGAGCGTGCATGTTGCCGCGACAAAAGACATGGCGACGTTTGTTGCTTCCCATCTATTCATGGATTAGATGGTGCACAATGACAAGGAATAAATTTGTTCAAGGTCTGAATACTCACACCAGCTCAATCCTTGGAACTTTGCCAGCCCTCTGTCGCTCATCATAATGTTTCAGAGTGTCACCCAGCCTCCATGCAAACAATCCCATCATGGATGTTGTGAGAAGAAGCTGAAGCGCCCATATGGGAAACAACACCGCTGCTTGCCATCTCGCGCGTTCAAACTGCGCCTGTGCCCGATGATTGGCCATTTCTCCCTCGTCCTCGCCTCAAACGAGACGATGGGAATGGAAGATGGCAGGGTGCTGCTCCAAGCAGATTCCAAGGAATTGTCGTATGTGTGCCGTCTGTTGTTGCCGGTACTAATCAAGTCCTCTTGTCACTCTTCCAAAACGAATATCGTATTTAGTCGAGCCGGATATTCAGTCCTTCACCAACAAGCAATGGACCAACATACAGCAAAGGAACAGAATAATAGAACTGCAGAGCAGAGCCAACCAGGCTGCAAGCCTCCCATTTATTTAGGCTGCCTCCGTCTCGGGACAGCCCGGTCTGTTATTTCCAGGCATACAATTCCTCATCTTTGCTCGAGACCCCATGTCATGTCAACATTTTGTGCAACGATTCCCCACTTGGCAATGCATGAGGCTCATCCTGCAGGCATGAGCTGCCATCACCAGAGAAGCCATCCTACGGCCGGAGACAATCCGCGTTATTGGCGTGCGTGACAACAAGCAGGGATAAAGGCTATGAGCCCAGATCCCCCGTCAATGATGAGCTGGATCCCCGGTTTCATTACCCCGTGGGATTCTGCCTTTTCCCAGTGTGAGTGATTTCACCAGAGCGCCCGAGGCTTGCGGCTGAGGCAGAGCTGATGAGGGCGCGGCGAGGCAGGAATATTGGCGCAGAGCACGGTGACTCGTAGTTGCGCTCATTGGCCACGCTTTGTGACGACGCATGTTTTCATAGTGTCGGTCAAGGGGGGAAAAAGATGCATTGGCTCTTGGCTGTGGTTGTACAACTTGATGTGGGAAAAACGGGCTTGGCCAACGTCTGGTCTGGAAGAAGACACACGGCCCCAGGCTTGTTGGTCATAGATGAAGACGCCTGCAGGTTCATGCCTGGTTCCGAGAATAGAGAGCATGGCACGGGAATCTAAAAGCATTGCAAAATAACGTGCGTCGTGACATTCTGCGTCTCACGTCAGAACAAGGCCATTTTCTCGCCAATTTCTCCACCAAGAGGGCCTGTTTCTGGCTGCAAGTCCTCCTCGGTACCATCTCCAGTCCCTTCCTTCAAAGACACACAGGTCCCCCAGCAGCAATACTAGGGTCAGAATTTAGAAAACAGCCCGTCCTCGAGGCTGGCGTGATGAAAAGGGAATCCAGCACGGCTGATTTCGGGCTCCGCATGTCAGCCCCAGACCCGCTGCTGCACTGTGAGCGTCTGGTCTCGAGGTCAATCTCGTCCAAAGAGCCTGAATGAAAGTTGGGCCTGGCCTAAGTTGGACGGTTGGGAGTGACTTGGAGCATTGTACAGTACTACTCCGTATGACCTCCCAACCGCAGCCTGCGGGATCCAACCACCAGTGACGTCGAGGACATCGCGTGGCTGTGCGGAAAGAACCATAAATAGAAGAGGAGAAGATGCCTCGTCAAATAAAGCCCCGAAAGACGCGCTGACATACATGAAGAGGGGAGATGTACCCCCGAAGCAGAGAGGCACGTTTTGACGCGCGCCTGTTCGGCTCGCCTGGCATGCTTGGATGTGCAGAGTCGAAGTTGAAGTCCTGACTGGAGGTTGGAAAATACCAACGTCAATCAAGGTCGGTGACGAGTCATGGACCCAGCACAGTATGTAGGGTCACGATTCAGAACCGCTAAACGCCTGACCAGGCAATTGGCCGGTAAAATGACCACATGCAATTATTCCTTTCTTTACTGTATTTTCCCGCTTCTGGTTCCTCTGGCCTGCTTGTGTACTACATGAAGTATGGTTGCAGTTCGCCATCTTGGTTACATTGCTAGCCTGGTTCTTGCCAGACCCACGTCACTATGTATGTACACATGCTTAAAAACTTAGAATCCCATGTGCACATGGCTCGGCCGTGACATGAGCAGGAACAGGGCAAATGGGCAATTCACTAACTTTATTGACTGGTAGGTCCAGTCACTAGTCATTAACACAAGACACCACGAGGATGCACCGAAGAAACTTGGCGAAAAGTGTCGCAACACCTGGTTCTACCTGGAACCGGCGTCATTTCATTATATCTGTAGCATTGCAGGCCAAGTGTTGGTGCTAAGGCTACATTCATTATAGTGTTTCCAATTCATCAAGCCTCAAGACAAAGACCACAACGCCATCTGATGGCGCCCAGCTCATCCATGAGGCCGTATCCAAACGAGTGACCGAAACACGTCGCCAAGAGAACTCCCAAGACCATCGAGGCCTCGGAGCCCCGTCATGCTTACTTCCCAAAACAGCAATCCTTGTTCAATTTCAATTAAAACCCAGCATTCGTGTTGGCCAGGTTGACGTTGGAGGCATCAAAGGGAACGACGTTGCCCTGCGCGTCAGTCATGGACGGGGTTTCCGTGTCAACAACAAACTCCTGGCGGATAAAGATGTCCCTCTCCTTGACTGCAACGAGGTTAGCCAGTGTATTCTGACATTTTTTTTCTATCAAAGGATTTTTGACGGACCTGAGGGAGCGGCCATGACGGCAGTGGCAAGAGCCAAGAGAGTGACGGCAAAGAACTTCATTTTGATAAAAGAGATGTATGCGTTCGGAGAGAAAATAATTAGGCTTGTGTGAGGAGAGCGAAGGACGAGCTTATTATTGTCGACTTTTTTTGTTATAGCTGAAGGGAGTGACTGACAGACAAAAGACTAACCACGAAGCGCCGAGGAGAGCAACATCTATAGCTATATATATAGAGAGAGACATATATTTATTTATAAACATCGGCCAAACACCCCTACGGCATAAAAACACGGCCCAGATAGCGCAATCCCTTCCGCATCGGAGAACCCCAGACTTCATCTGATACGGCCTGCATCAGATGCAGTGAACCACGGGCGGAGAAAAAAAAATAAATGACAAATTATGGACTAAATATAGTGTCAGTAATCAACTTTGGCAGTAAGTTGAGACTGAGACCGGGCCAGACCCATCTCAAAACGAACTACGAGGCATCCCAACTTCGCCCCGGGCTGTCCCAACTATAGCCTGATCTTTATCAGACCAGGAACGCAATATATGAGATGGCCGCGGAAGGCAAAGCTTGGCATTGGCGAAACCAAGGCTTGTCGGATCGTCACATGTCCTCCTAACAAGCTTTCATACAAGGTCGTATCGGGGCGAGATACTGAGAGGAAGGGCGTGAAACGGACATGCAAGACTGGGCTGTCATGGTTCAAAACATGCTGAAACGCAGAGGTGCTTCAGGCACCGCTTTCCGGCGTGGAGCAGGAGAGACGATCACGCACGCGTGGCTGGAGTTCCGGTTAGAACAACCGCCTGCGCAGCCGTCGCGCTGGCGTACGGGCGAGGTCGTAGCGTCATAGTTCCAAGTCAATGTAAGTGATATCGGGTCCGATTGGAACCATGGCTTCCTTGGCTTATCATGTCTGGTGGGTTTTGATGCCATGTTGTGGGAAAGCTGTGCCGGTGATTCTCGCCCAGCAAAGGAAGGCGGAATATCGGCGGTTTTGAAAATCCGGCTGCTTGCATTGAATGCAATGAATATGGTACTTACTTAAGCACCTACAAGTAGGTTATTTCTCCTCCAATGCACTAGTACTCTGTAACCAAGCTTCGCAAATAGCCCTCGCCAGCTTTGAATGCACTCACGGCACAAGAAGCAATCACTCTGTGCCATTACTCCGTAGTACCCCGTGCAATCACAGACCGACGTGCCCTTGGCGTTTGCCTTTCCGTCCACGTCATCGCCTTATTTGCGCCTCCAACATCAATGGCACTGCACCTCCGCCCATCACAGGACCTGTGTGCCACTCCGGCAACCAAGCTCCAATATGCGATTGTACATATGTATGTATTGGCCTGTCGCCGCCCGTCGCCGCCTCGGTTTTTTTGATGGCGTCTGCGCCGCTCGCGCCATTCGGAACGCAGTTTGGCAGCTGTCCCCTTTCAAGCCTGGCTTGCGCAATCGCGGGGTTCCCAATGTTGCTCGAGTGGGGTGACGAGCCTGATGACCCAAAAGTGACCTTTTCCGACTACTCCTCACCACGTCAGCTCGCCTTGCTTTGCCTCGCCTTGCCTTGTCTTGCCCATGCTTGCTCCTCCAGTCCCTCCAGTCTCGCAATTTCATCTACGCTCTTGGTCTTCTGCTTCCAGAGATTAGCTCCAGCTTTGCCGTGTCTTCATTCTGCCCCCAACCACCCGACGTCGACTCCGGTCAATGCGAAGCTCCCGTGCCATTGAACCCACGTCGACCAGGTTCAAATCAGTCGCTTTCCCACCTTCTCCGTCGTCATTGTCGTAGATTGCTTCGTCTAATCAACCCACGCCCATCGTCGGGCCGGCTCGTTGTTTTTCCCCGCCTCCCCCTGCCCTCCCTGTCCGCTCAATCTGCCCTCTTGAGCGGACACGATGGCCAGCGCAGCCCATTGCCTCATGTGCTTCGAGGCCCTCGACGCCCACCTCGAGGACCGGGAGCCCCTCTCCCTCAGCGAGATCGAATCCTCCTGGGCGCTCTACACGAGCTCCGTTTCAGACTCGGAACCCGGCCCGTCCAGGAACGACCAGGCTCCCAAGACACCGGCTCTCCGCCGCCTCGCCGCCGACGCCGACTCCTCCGCGTCCTCGTCCTCCGCGTCGCCCGCGTGGTCCTCGTCCACGCCCGCGACGTCCATGTCCTCACTGTCGCTGGGCACCTCGTCCGCCCCGCTGTTTGTCACCTGGAACACCGTCTCGGGGGACGACGTCTCTCTGCGCGGGTGCATCGGCACCTTTGAGTCCCAGCCCCTCGGCGTCGGGCTGCCCGAGTACGCGACCATTTCGGCCCTGCACGACACGCGCTTCTCGCCCATTGTCAAGGAGGAGCTGCCCGAGCTGCAGGCCGCCGTGACCTTGTTGACCGACTTTGAGGAGGCCGACGACGCCTATGACTGGGAGGTGGGCACCCACGGCATCCGGCTGTCGTTTACTGACAGGGGCCACCGTTACGGAGCGACATATCTGCCGGACGTGGCTTCCGAGCAGGGCTGGACTCAGGACGAGACGCTGTACAGCCTCATCCGGAAAGCGGGCTGGATGGGCGGCCGCTCGAGGTGGAAGTCGCTGGAGCTCAAGGTTACGCGCTATCAGGGCAAGAAGGCGAGCTTGAATTATCCCGAGTACAAGAAGTGGAAGGATTGGGTTGTCAGCAAGCAGTGATGCCAAACGTTATAGACAAAGAGGGCTGCCGGCGTCTTGGGTTTGAGACTTGGGGGTTTTGGGCGTTTCGAGGGAAGCGAGGGAAGCTTAGCAAGGACTTTTGCCGTCGTAATACACTACCCATATCCGCCACGCTTGCTTTTGGAGGCGCGATGCTACAAAGCCCAGGAATTTCATCTTTTGCAGCTACACAAGTACCGACTAGGTACCTAGGTAAGTAGGTAGATGGGCAGGAGATGACAAGGCCACCCAGGGCCCAGGGTACTCAACACATTAACAAATGGCTCTTGTGAATTCTGCCACGCTATACAAAAAGCTCGCTCGCCATACATCATAATCCTAAACATTGCATCGTCCACGAATCAACCTCATGTACATACAAAACACATTGTCGCATATCGAAACCAAGGAATCGCAGCCTCTCCAGCCGAAACAACATTTACAAAATGAAGAGAAGAGTAAGCCAATACAACCAGCCCATTTTAAATAACCTCAAGACGCCAAACACACAAGTATGGTATATGCCGAAAGGGTGAACCCAGAAAGTTACAGCAAGAGGGAGTCGTATATCCCCCCCGTTGTCAAACCCTAAAACAAAAATAAAAGCCGGAAAAAAAAATACGCACCATATCACAAGGAAAACAACAAAGAAGCAACGCTCCGCCGCCCATAGATGGAAGAAATCGGACACTATCACCAACATCGCAACTTCTTCCAGAATCCACCCTGGCCACGGCCGACAGAAGTTTGGCCGCTCAGAGTCGGTCCCCGCAGTCCCGGAGCTCGCTTTTCCGAGTCGCTTTCCACAGGCAATGGGGTCAATGGCTTCGTCATGCCACGGGCGTTCATCTCGGTGTTGTCCATGACGCCCATCTCGGCGAGGCGCCTCCTCTCGACGACGCGGCGCACAATGAGGGCAAATGTCTCCTCAATGTTGACCTCGAGCCTCGCGCTCGTCTCCATGAACCCGCAGCCCCGTTTGCGTGCCCAGTCAAGGCCCATGGCGGCGGGGACCTGCCTGCTCTCCTGGAGATCGCATTTGTTTCCGGCGACGATCTTGACGGGCGGGACCGTCTTGGAGCCGCTGGCGGTGCCGGTATTGACGTGGCCCGGGTTGACGCCGGCGCGACGCGCGCGCGCAGCATTGTCGAGCCGGGTCTCGGCCTCCATGTTGATCAGGTCGTCAAAGTACTGGAGGGCGTCGAGGGAGTCGCGCGACGTAATGTCGTACACCATGAGGAAGGCGTCGGCGCCGAGATTGGACGACGCCCACATGCCGCGGTACTCCTCCTGGCCGGCCGTGTCGGTGAGGGAGAGGTGGTACGTGGTGCCGTCGATGCGGCGCGTGACGCTGTAGGAGTCCTCGATCGTGGGGTCATATTCCGACGTCCACTGCGAGCGGACGAGGCGCAGCGTGATGGACGACTTGCCGCACCCGCCGTCGCCGCAGATGGTAATGGAGATTGGGACGGCGGGTTGCTGGCCGTGGGAGGACATGGTTAGCGATGACGATGGGGGAGGGGGTGCGGAGGAAGGGATTTTCTGGAGGGGGTTTTCGCGTGGTCAAGCCAGGATGCTTGACGCTGAGCACACACGGTCAAGACTTTTGCCGAGATTAAATAACAGGACAACCCTCGATGCCCAAGAAAAAAATAATAATAATAATAAATAGAAACAAGAATAGAAAATGTCCCGTCACGCTCGTGAATAGTCACGCACAACGCAAGCAAAATCTCTGTATGGTGCCCAAAGCTCCAAGGCCCAAAGGGGGATCGAGATGGGAAAGTATGCAAAGGCCTTTTTTAGGCAAATCTTGCCCTCCAGGCCGTGGGCGTAAAACCCAACACCGAGACCCTGTCAGTCTGCCGGCGACGGAGTAGAAGTTCTTCGAAAAAGCGTGGCGCGACTCGCAAGGATGTGCTCCAAGGTCCAGAAATTTCAGGTCCCTCAGGTCTCCTGGGTTTGCCAGGGTCCCTCGCACCTCGTGATGTTTTGACAGGGCACAAAATCTCTTGTCCCCTTGTTCTGCCTGTCGTGCGACTCGAAGAAAATGTGATGCAGCAGCAACGCGCAAATAGGCGTTGAGTCTCAAGATGCAAGATCGTAGGGCGTGGCGTCCGGGAAAACGGCACGCGTCGATAATAATCAGCTCCTGTCGGTGTTTTGGCTCTCGCTTTTATGTTCCGTCGCTGCGTACGGAGTACAAGATGCAGTGCCCGGCCGGTTTGCAAGGGGTGGCTGCTCTGGAGGAATCTATCACTGGGTGATGATGGATGGCGTGGCGTAGTGCAAAGAAGGGTTGGAGCGTCTGATTCCTTCTGATTTTTACTACTTTTTTTTCTTGGCTGGGTGTGTGCGTGTGTGTGATTTTTTTTTCCCTTCTTTTCCCTTCTTCTAGTCGTGGAAGAAGCAATGCCCAATCACGCTGACTGGTTGTTGTATGCGCAGCCTAGATGATACTCCTCCGCGTCGGCGATGTGGAGATTCAAGGGCAGGAACGATGAGAGGAGGGGGGAAATGTGAAAGCACCAGTGGTTACGGAGTAGGTGCTTGGTGCTTTGTCTCGGTCCAAGGTGCGCGCTATACACTTCTTATCTACTTGCTCGGTTGGTATCTGCTATCTTCCAGACTCCCAGAAGTCCCCAGATGGACCAGACCGAACAAAGAACTGATGTGCCAGCATGAGCCAAGAGCATGGACTTGGACTTGACAGGGTTCTGCTGGTGGAGGGGCAGAGAGTCCACGATTGATGGGCCACATGGAGATATCAATCACTTTTTTTCCGCTTGAGAACTATGGGGCCGTTGAAAGACTGGTGCGACAAGATTCTGTCCGTGAGCAGTGAGTGACGTGACCTCGGCCAGAACCTTGAGTCCTTGACCTTGTCAGAAGGTACTGCGGCGAAGAGAGGGGATTTTAAGCCATGAGGGTGCCAAGGGCAGTGCAGTTTCAATTCCATCCGTTTAATGCAACCTACTTGAGCAGGCTCTGCTTAAATGAAAAAGTAAAGTTAAAATTTTAAAATCGGGAAGAAAAAAAAGGGAAGAAATACATGGATGTACGCAGTACCTAAACAGGCACGATAAAAGACAAAAGGGTCTGGTAGGTACCGTTCGCGTCTGGGCACGAAAGTGGGGTCAGTTGCACGGTCCAAGCTGCTCAGAGTCGAGCTGCACGGACAAGTAGGAGTTGCCATGCATGGTCGGGCTGTGTCGTCTTGCACAATCCATCAACACTCAACCAGGTGATGCGTGGGAAGCATTGCACAAACCGAGGCGTGTGTTCCTGTCAAAATCATGCCATGATCGATACTAGCGTGTGTTCCGTGGTCATTCGACTAGGCTGCGGTTGACGCCTGGCTCGCGCAAACTTGCAATGTTGAACGGCGGTTCCCTGTCAGGCGCCAGCAATGGGGCTTATATCTTGATTTGGGTAATGAGTTGAGCAGCGTGCAAGGAAAGTCGCAGGTATGGATGCTGTCGACAACTACCTCTCAGTACTTACTAAGTACTTAGACTTACTTAAGTACCTACTTGGGTACTTACTCAAGTACTTAAAGTTCTTAAGTACTTTAAGTAGTTGCTTGCAATCCAGGCAGACGACTCGCGACGGACAGGCATTCTTACTTGTTTGCCGAGTACTCCGTACCAAGGTGTCAATATGTTGAGAACAGACTCCAGTCACTGTCAGTGCTGGTTGTTCCCTTGCAAGCATGTATCAGGTACGTCTACGCAAACTCGGTACTACTACTAGTACTAGTACTACAGCGCACCCAGCTTCGGCAACGACCCGCCTGGCCCATATCCAACATTGAAGTCGACCGCAGCCCCGGTGACATTCTGTCATGCTGACAGGATCCATTGATGCCGGCAATGATACCGACGTGGATGCACAATGGGTGCTGATGCTCATGGACTGCAAAACCACCAATCAGCGTTAAATTGAAAAATTGAACCGGGTCCTTGCATGTAGCTTTCGCATCATGCATATCAGCCATCCGCGGCATTTATCATTCACATTGTAATACAACATTTGACATTTGACAGCTCGTTGTGCTTGCATGCATTCCGCTAACCCCAGACGTTTACACCTTGACACCTTCTTCATCTTCACCATTGCTCAAATGGCGGGAAAGTGGGGCTTCAGGCACAAGTACTAGTAACACCACAGCCTCGACACCCAGGACATGCAAGGTCCGTCATTTGACGCCACTTTTGCGGGCTCACATCTCGCAATCCGCAGCCCCATTTCGTCTTTGGCTTAGTTATCCTATTTTTCGCACGCTTCTCCTTGGCCTGGATCCCTCTTTTCTTTTTCCTGACTCTCTATGTACATGACTAGTAATTTCATCAAATTGCATGAATTTTCTTCTCCCTCGTCCCTTCTCTACCCCTGTCTAACTGTACGCAACACACCAGCAAGACACATTCTTCCAGTCACTGCACGCCACACAGCACCCGCCTTTGTCTCAGCGCATCCCACCTTACCCTACATCATCCTTGCCTCCCTCTACAAGACGAAACAAAAAAAAACAAGAAAAGAAAACAGCAATATGACCGTGACTGCCACGACGACCAATGGTCATGTGAATGGTAACGCGGCCAATGGATCAACCGCTCGCTTGAATAGAGCCGAAGAGTTGGATGATGTATGTATACGATAGCAGGACTCTGCTGCATTCCCAAGTCGTGGACCTGCGTCACATTTGCTGACGTGCATCAGCTGCTATCGGCCGTGCGCGACTTGATTCTGCCCT
Source organism: Metarhizium brunneum (assembly GCF_013426205.1). Taxonomy (NCBI): domain Eukaryota; kingdom Fungi; phylum Ascomycota; class Sordariomycetes; order Hypocreales; family Clavicipitaceae; genus Metarhizium; species Metarhizium brunneum. The sequence continues at coordinate 4,809,548 of NC_089423.1, read as the reverse complement.
TTATTAAAGCCGCCGACGATGCCGCGGCTCATCGGGAAACTGGCCGGCTCCCGCTCGACGCCACTGGCACACCTCACAATGTCCTCGTCGACGCCGTCCAGCCTCACAGCCTTGCTGCACATCTCAAGTTCATATTGCCCGAGGAAGGGCAGGGTAAGCAGGGGCTGTTGGAGGGCATCGCAAGGGTGCTCAAGTACAGCGTCAATACTTGGGACCAGGGGTTTCTCGATAAGCTATACGCAAGCAACAATCCCGTATGCTGTGCCGCCTCGGCTTCTGAAAGTGAAGCAGGATTTACATGACATGTGTTGACTTTTGAAAAACAGGTTGGCGTTATTTCAGACATTGTCCTGTCGGTCCTGAACACAAATGTTCGTCACCCGCCCTAATGACACCACCTCCCTAGCTAACTCGAGTTCTGCGTAGCTGCATGTGTACCAAGTCTCGCCGGCACTTACCATTATCGAAAAGACGACGGGACGCGCATTGGCCAACAAGTTTGGCTTCACGGGCCCGAGAGCCGGTGGCGTAACTTGCCAAGGTGGCAGCTCTTCAAATCTCACCTCCCTGGTCGTTGCGCGGAACACCTTGTACCCGGACTGCAAGACCGAGGGCAACGCCAAGCATGACTTTATTGTGTTCACGAGCGCCCATGGCCATTACTCTGTGGAAAAGAGCGCCATGATCTGTGGCATGGGCTCATCTAATGTGTGGAAAGTACCTGTTGATGATGGCGGAAGCATGAAGGCAGATGCCCTTCGCGAGCTGGTGGTTCGTGCCAATGAGCAGGGAAAGACCCCGTTGTACGTCAACACCACTGCGGGCTCTACAGTTCGAGGTTCCTACGACCCGTTCGAGGACATCTCAAAAATATGCAAAGAATTCGGTCTCTGGATGCACATTGACGCTAGCTGGGGCGGGCCAGTCGTCTTTTCTGCTCAGCAGAGGTGGAAGGTCAAAGGATCCCATCTCGCTGATTCCATCACCATCAACCCCCACAAGATGTTGAATGCGCCCACCACGTGTTCCTTTTTGCTGGGCCCAGACATGAGCCTATTCAATAAGGCAAACACCACCGACGCCGGATATCTCTTCCACGGAAGCACCGAAGACGATGTCTGGGACCTTGCGGATTTGACATTACAGTGCGGCCGCCGAGGCGACAGCTTAAAGGTTGCTCTCGCATGGCTGTATTATGGAGCCAACGGCTTCGAGAGGCAGGTTGATCACGCATTCGATATGGCGTCCTACCTGTGGAAACTGGTGCAGCAGACGGGCAACTTCGCCATGGTGTCGGAAAACCCGCCCCCGTGCCTCCAAGTGTGCTTCTATTACGCACCCAACGGCGATTTGTCGAGCGATGCAGCGACGAACACGAATCGCACTCAGGCCTTGGTTGAGAAATTGATTGGCAGGGGCTTCATGGTGGACTATGCTCCTGGAGACGTGGGAAGTTTCCTGAGAATTGTTGTCAATGTCCAGACTTTGCCAAGCACTGTCGAGGGATTGACGAGGGCTCTGGAGGAGGCTGGAAAGGAAGTGGCTTAGATATACCGGATATATTACGGAGTAGAAAGACCTAGACCGGTTGAACTTGGGTGGATATAACGATGGCATGATAGATGGACATAGATGATTACAAGCGTGCAACAAAGCATGTTATTTTAGAGAGACAAATAAATTGATGCGATTACTCCGTACAGTTCCTAAAAATGGTCCTGGTGGGTCTGTCTGCTGGTTGGTGATACGTACTAGTTGGACTGGCCTGTAGCTCGATGCAGCATCCTTACTCCGTACATCCTTATCGATTACTGTCAAGAAAAAAAAAAAAAATCACTGGCCATCTTCAGCCCAACTACACGCCCCACCGCGCAACCACCACCATCATACACTTCATGTTCAAACAAAATGCCCAAGCCACGGACGAAACGAGGCGCTGACCGTGAAGAACGGAAGCGCAAGAGAAGAGGCGAAGATGCCGACAAATCCAAGTACGAGTCTAAACGCCAGCGCCGCATCGCGGACGAATTGCAGCCAGGCGATCAGCAGGACTTCCCAATCGAAGAGTACCAACAGCAGCCCAATGGCCCTACAGAATTCTTCGGCATGCTGGCCGATGAAGAGCAGGAGTACTTCAGGAGAGCCGACGAAATGCTCGAATTGAATCAATTCCCCACCGCCGAGGACCGAGACATGTTCCTAGAGAGCGTCTTCAAGGAGGCCCAAGGCAAGGAGCTCAAGCTCGCGAGTAGCCAGTCTTGCTCACGGCTGATGGAGCGCCTCATCCAACTGTCAAATACGACGCAGAAGAAGAATCTCTTCAATGCGTTCGGTGGCCACTTTCTGTCCCTCGTGCAGCACCGATTCGCCAGTCATTGCTGTGAGGCGCTCTTTCTACGCTCTGCGGGTATCGTGACACAGGAGCTTGCTGGCTTCACGGTGGATATCAAGGGCGCGAGCGCCGACGAACACCAGCCGGAAGCGTCTATGGAGGAATTGTTCCTGGCAACGCTGGATGAGTTGGAAGGCAACCTGAGCTACCTGATAACCGACCGCTTTGCGTCGCACACCCTGCGAGTTCTGCTCCTGGTTCTATCGGGCCGGCCCCTGGACGACGTGTCCGTCAAGACACTCATGAAGAGCAAGAAGAAGGAGAACATCTCGGTGGCTGGCTCAGCAGCAGCTGACGAGCAAAACAAGGGACTCCGGGCCGTACCGGGCTCATTTACGCTGGCAGTGCAGAAGATCATAGCCGATTCAATAGCGGGCGTCGACTCCACGGGTCTCCGCGTCCTCGCAAGGCATCCCATTGGCAATCCAACGCTGCAGCTCCTCCTCGAGCTGGACATGGCCCTCAACAAGACGGAAAAGAAGTCGTCGGAGCCGTCAGAGTCTGAGACGGCACCGCCCACTCTCCTCCAACAACTCCTTCCCGGCGCACCAAAATCCCTTTCCGACCCGGCCTCGGAAGCGTCCGAATTTATCAACGGCATGATCTACGACCAAATCGGCTCCCGCCTCATCGAGACCCTCGTTGCACACTGCCCCGGCAAGGTCTTTAAACCCCTCAACCACAACTTCTTCCTGCCCAGGATAGAAGTCTATGTGCGCAACGACATCAGCTGCTACCCCGCCATCAAGGTGCTCAACCGCATCGGCAAAGACGATCTCGTCACGGCAGCGGACAAGATCACGCCAACGGTGCCGCAACTCGTTGCCAAAACTAGATACAACGTCCTCCGTGCCCTATTCGAGCGCTGCTCCGCGCGCGGCATCAACGACCAGATCAAGAAACTCACCAAGGCCCTCAAAGAAGGCTGCGGCTCCCAGCCCGCCGACCTAGTCACCACCCTCTGCCACCTCTCAGAACCAGCCAAGTCAAAAGAAGAAGTCACACGAAACGAATACGCCGTGCAGTCTCACGGCGCAGCCCTGCTCACAACTCTCCTCTCCATCCCAGGGTCCCTCAAAGCCGTCCACGAATCCATCCTCGCTCTCCCAACCCCCCACCTCCTCCGCCTCGCGACAACCTCCATGCCAACCGTCACGCTCCTCACAACCGCCCTCTCAACACCCTCCCAAAACTCTCTCTTCCAGAAATCCCTCGTGGCCACGGTTTCCCCCCACACCGCCGAGCTATCCACCTCCCAATTCGGCCACAATCTCATCAACAGCATCGCCGACGTCCCCAGCAAAGGCAAAGACTTTAGCGTCCCCTTCCACGTCAAGGAATCCATGATGCAGCGCCTTGCAAATCAGGAAGCCGAGCTGCGAGAGAGCTGGATGGGCAGAAGCGTATGGCGTACCTGGAAGGGCGACACGTGGAAGACGAGGAGGGGCGATTGGAAGACGTGGATGAGGGAGATTGATGCCCAGGCCGCACAGCCCGTGACGCACGCGAAAGGACGGGACGAGGGGGATAAGCACAATCCCGCAGAGAAGCAGGATAAGAAGCACATGAACACGCGCAAGGATGAAGAATGAGCACTATTCGGGGGGAAAATGTACTTGTATATACCCTGGTTCAGATGAAGCCGCTGAAATTGACTTGCCCATCAGTCGCTGTTGTACGTCGGCGCATGAAGAGAAGTGCCTGGCACGTCTTGGTTCTTCAAGGGGAATCTTCTCTGTGAAGCACACATGTCTTTGATTTCGGCACTGCGGACACGTACTCGGCCACAGACCACTGCCCAACATCCCGCCCACAATGCACCAGACAACATTTGAAGCTGCGAGGCGTCTAATACCGCCAGATCAGGCAACTCTATCTGAATGGTAGTCATGGCCACTTCTATAGGGATCATCAGATACATACCCGAGTGCCCATGTCTGGTCCGGTAGTATAGAGCTCGTGCTGTGCCGGGCTCAGCCCGTCGAGTACCTGCCCAAGTAGGTAGTAGTTGGCTCCGGCCGGACCTGCTTCCTAAATTGATCCAATGTTCAACCTTTCCTACCGGCATACCTTGTATCGGACTAATAACCCCGCCCGTTGCAAGCTCCCACCAGACTCATTCTAAACATGACGCCAACGCTCCTAGTGTTTTTAAGTATAGCCATGTCTAGAAAAATTAACAATTATTATGTTCATCGTTTTGTGCTATATCTTTTAAAATAATTTTTTTTAGTATTAGTATTAGTATTATTTACATAACCTAAAACAAGGACATCAGAATGAGCATACAGTTAAACCAGAATTCCCCACAGCTAATTAGAGAGAGGAAGAGCCGGTAACAACAAGACGGTCTGGTGGGTTAAAAATAAGGCTACTATAAGCCGAGCTGCTGCGCCTACTGTATACTATATTGTGTAGAGCATCCAAATTGCGCGAGGAGATTGATATTACGGCGGCTGTCAATTATAAAGTGAGGGAGTTGGCAGTGCTCTTGGCCCATGTTTTCCCAAGAACAGTCAATTGGCATATTGCAATTGATCCCAACTTGGTCTTTTCTAGCATTAAAGGCTACACAAAGCCCATGAACCGCTGCACAAACCAACTCCAAAAGACAAAAAAAAAGTCATGTTTTTAAACGCTTCAACACATCTTCATCGACACGTAACATGCCGCTATCAAATGCCAAACTCCCCGAACTTTTCAAACGCCATAGCTATGATTCCTTTCAATCAGTTGGAAGAAAACCGGGTATCGAGATGTAGTGATTATGTAGCAAACGCCCACAAACCCAGAATGCATCATACTGATGTCTCATAAGAATTACTGATTTTGATCGGCGGTCCAAATGTTTTCGTTGATGAAAGCGTTCCACGACTCCTCGTCAGTGGGTGAAGGCATGGCACACTTAGACGCCATTGAGTCGGTCGCGCCATTCCCATACAGATTTGGTACCAATCCAGGATCTACCCCGTTCATCGAAGGGACACGCGGCATGCTGGATGAATCATATACAACTGACGGGTCCATCCATTGCTGCGTAAAGTCGCCTTGACCGTTGAACAGGTCCTGGCCAGCCAGCGTCTGGCACAAAACATCATCAGCACCAACGCCCTGCAAGATCATACGCGCTTCTGCAGGCAACATTGTTGTAAATGCAGATGCGTCTCCAGGGGTAGTGATTGGTTCAAATGAATCACTGGGCGTATCCGCGGTCAAATTACTGTCTAGACTTGGAGTAGTTGCTGGGGTTGGCGTTGCCGGGGGCGAAAACTTTGCCTGTCTTCCCAGTGCGGGCGGTGATTTGGTGTGTGCATACCGCCGTTTTCTGTTTGGTGATATAGACGTTCGCGAGCGTCTCCTGTTGTCATTTCTTGCAGGCTGGTATGGGAAAGATGGTACAAAGGGATGCGTAGACTGTGCCAGCGAAACTGACCCAGTTGCCGGTGCTGTCGGAGGCATCGAAGCTGGCAGGCCTGGAGAGAAGGGTGCAGGTGAGTAGTTTGTAGGAGAGTAGGCCGGTGGAGAATAGGCCGGTGGAGGAGAATAGCACTCAGGATGTTGGTGGATGCCTTGGTTGGGCAGGTTGACATGCTCTGAGCCATTTGGAGGCTGAGAGATATTCGGTGGATGCAGCGGAAAGGCGTTAGGAAAGGACTCCGCAAATGCCCGATTGACACCATGGTTTCGCCAAGCCATGTTAGATTGGGCGAGTGCATGGGAAAACGCCACCTTGTTTGCGAGATAGCTCTCCAGTCTGGAGTTCATTTGGGGAGACTGCGTCGCCATGTGTGCAGTGAGAAGGTGAAGAGAGCGTGGCATATCATCGTCTTCCTCTTCATACATTTCTTCCTTCATGACGATATCCTCAGTGATTTTGAAGCCCTTCCCAGTGCGCTTCTTGTGAATTTCGCTTGCCTGGCGAGCCGACTGGACTCGAGCCTCTATGCTTCTGTCTGCTCTCCTCGAAGCGGCAATATAAGCACGTTCTTGATTCTCCTCATGGGAACGTTCTGTCTACACAATATGTTAGTTGATGCATGTACTTTTAATGCAAAGACCAGGCACTAGTTTTGTTTCGAGGACGGTGCTTTGCAAAAGCCGTGACGTACCTTGCGAGCTACAGTATCATTCATTGTAGATCCGTTTGACTTTCCCGCGTCTATCGATTTTCTGGGCATGTTGAATGTGATGTGGAGGCCCAGAGGTTTCTCTCTTTTTAGGGTTTGTGATGGCCCTTTATATAGAAGTTATGGGCGCAATATTGGCACAGTGACCAGTATTGACTGCACACGGCGTTGTGATTACAAGGTTTGGCGGCTTGTAAACAACACACCGGGGGAAAAGAGGCGTCTTATGCTATATTTGAGGTGGTGGACAGATCTGAAATCGGGATTTAGCGTTGCAGAAGACTGTTTCAAGTCGAGAAATTGGTAGCAGTGCACTCTGCCACCAATGTCAATCGCAGACGGCGTAAATTTTAAAAGGCGGCCAATGTGGTAAAAATGAAACCGCACAAAACGACAGGCTACTTCGTCTGACCTCGGGTTCTACCTTGGCCTCGCCTTTGTTTTCGTAGAGATGGCTTGGTGGCGTTTCGGCGAAGGCACTCTGGAAGCTTTAGCTTTGCGTTGGGTGGCGCCTGTCAGAGAAGCGAGCGCGAGTCCTCAGACTGCGCAAGAACTATACAGCGAGCTGTGCCTCTTTCGTTGTAGCTTCTGGACCGATTTGAATGAGGGGAAAAGAAAGAACGAGGGGGGAGGTGGGTAGGTACGGTCGATCGACTGACGACACGATGCTGTTTTGGTCGAACTCGACTTGTTGGAGCTCAGATAGCTTGCGCGGTATGAACTCTAGATAGCTCTGGCTAGTCTCGGGTGGACAATAGTGTAGGAGGATGGGCGTTCCAGAAGTTGCAGGAGCACTTGGTAAGAAAAATAAGATTCACCGGACTGTGTTGGAATAGCAAATCATCCAAAAGGGAGGTCGAAAGCCGACATGGTGACGTGCCAAGAGGAGGGCCAAGTTCTTATACAAACCGCACTCTCTCCCTCCGCCACTGCCGTTGCCGCTGCCGCTGCCGCTGCCGCTGCTATGGCACCATGGCATTGCAATTGGCATGGGCATTGGCATTGACGTCGTTTCGGTGCGATGGGCTTGTTTCGGCGATGGCATATGGCTGGGCGGGCATGGAGGCATGTCTGTTTCGATCCATGGGGAATCGAAGCTCCTATGATCGAGAATTGAGTGAGGAGATCGATCTCAAGGCATGCCCACCTTTGATGCAAGCCTGACGCAAACCTGGCGCAAGCCAGGTGGCTTGCTAGCGTGCACAAATAGCTCAGGTGGGCCCATTTGTATATCTGTACCTTGCTAATGCCAACTTTCTGCATCTTTCGGGCTCCACTTTGAAGTACAATTGCACTTTCCCTTTTTCCCTCTTTCGCTCCCGATGTCGACTGGTTTCTTTGCCCTCCATATCACGGCTAATCCTCTTTCAGCGAGCTTCAGGCGGTCCGCCTTATCCGTATCCGCTAGTGAGTTTTGTGAGCCGCTACAGGCATCGCTTCTCCTGCAGTCCATCAACAGTCTCGGAAGGGTTGAAGTTAAAAACTGTCGAAGGCGGAGGATAGCCAAGTTGGCACGCAAAAGGCCATATTAGCCGGTACGGAGTACGGAGTACATGTACTCCGTCCCTTGGGATTGCAATCCAATGGGCAAGGGGGACGTGCCGCCTGACAACTCCTTGGACCAACGATCAACGTGCAGCTGGCGATGCGCAGCTCGAGTGCCAAGGTAGGAAACGTGTCGTGGACGGCCTGATATCTTGATCGAGATGCCGGGCGCATCAGGAATGCACTTTGGCCATGTTTTTCCGGTTTTACTGTGTCCAACAGGGCTCCTCTGTGACGAAGATCAGGCGTCAAGAGTGACAACACTAAGACTACTTTCGAGAGTCCTAGGGTTATAGGTACAAGGATATACAACATAGTTTTGTTTCTTTTAATTTGCTAGTGCGGAGTGTAAGTTCCCATGTCGCAAAATTTCCGTCCCCGTCTATGGGCCTCCTGCCTTTTCCCTGATCTGTCTGGTACTGGCTACAGCCCGCTCCTTCTCTTTGTGGTTTGCACATGTGTCCATTTCCACAAGGGAACATTGAAATTTGCCTGCTGCTCTGCTCATATTAACGCAATCTGCCATATTCAATGTTGGGCGTTCAAGAATCAGCATAAACATTACGTCGGAGAGGTTCAGTTACCGGAGCTCAGACAATCATGTCATCCTGGACGAAGATGCGTATGGCTGCTCCCCTCCACTTGGCCTGCTTCGTGCTTCCGCTTTCAGGTTGACGATCAGAAGACCCTTGGTCCATCTTCCTCGGTGGTCCTTGAGGCAGACCACACCGTCTTCTAAAGTTCCCTACTGGGCTTTCACGGCCAAGGGCAATTAAGCAGGTTTTTATTTATTGTACGGAGTACTTGACATACTACTCTACGGAGTATTAATCGCCCTACCGAGACAACAACACACGCCCACAGCACATCCCTGCACCCTGCCCCAGACTTTCGGGTCCCCCGCCCCTCCCTGGGAATCCCTCCAGGAAACCAGCCACATGCGCGCAAGCCTGGTGCGCTTCTTAGAGGAGTATTTGACGACTAACTTCGTCGTGCGGAGTACTCAAAGCGCAAATAATACCACTGGTTTTCAAACTGAGCAATCACCGTTTCCGAACACCCCTTGCGGACCCTCTGGATCCAAGCACTCAAGCCCAAGGCCAAGTTCATCTACCGAGTGTGCTCTTTTGTCTAGCTGTGGCGCAAAGATGGGGGTGGTGCACTGGTGATCCTCCAACGAAGTTGTCCTTGCTGGTGATGAATGAACAAGGTGTCCGGAGGAAATGGTCCGGACACTTTGCTCCGGCCACTCTTCTCCGCTCCGCAGCCGAGGGGTCAACGGGTCGAAGGGCGGGCACCAAACCAACCAAACAGCCGAACGAAACCATTTGCACCTCATCAGGCGACGATCAAGCGTCCTGGAACCATTTGGCCATCACCATCACCTTCGACACGCGGAGCACGCGGAGCCAACCTACCTAAGTACCTAGTGCGCATGTGCCCTCGGCCGTGCAATCCCCGCCATGCCAGCACCCTCAAAGTGCCTCTACAACGTCGGCAACATTGACGGTACCTGGATGTGTTCTGCAATATGACTGGTCTGACATTTTATTGCGCATCTCGATGCCTCGATTAGTCTCGGATATAACAGCTCTCCCTGCAATTCGACCTCTTTGCTGATTATCTATTCGGCACATTTTGTCCGGCGAAGCAGGCTATGGCGGAAGTTGTGTCGGTCTATCAGCAACATGAAAGCTCACGGAGCACCACTGTTCCACCTCAGTAATCAATCCGTGCCACTTCGCGAAGATCTTAGGAGCGCTATTGCATTGGAACTGAAGCACTCCCTAGATTGCAGACAAGCTTACAGTGGGAGTAGAGCGGCCATCAAGATTCCTCAGGTCATCGAGAATTCATTGTTTCCGTCGCCCGTTAGCTGCGATCCTGGACCGAATACTCGTTCTAGCCCCTGTTAGGCTACGATCCTGTCACCCCGTTTGAACGTTCGCAACACAGCAGAACTTGGATACTAATCAATTCACTCTTAAAAAGCTTGAATAGCGGCCAGGCTATTCGCATTAAGCTGCTATGGGAGCCCACAATATTAAGGCTCCTGTGTCTTTGGCTATATGCTTGCGTGTCCCTAGGTCACTCTATACCACCAGGTGGGCAAATGGTTACTTGTGGCCTTGGTAGGTCGGAGCAGGTTTTCCTACGACAAACCACCGCTGAACCGAGTCGGAGGAATCATTCCTGGAACAAGCCACCTGCCGAGAAATGAGGCAAGCCACATATCCGCAGTTTCTCCTCCCCCTCCCTCTTTGCCTTTTCCTTATCGCCCTTGATGAGATTAAGCATGTCCCGCACGGCCACCTGTAGGGTTGAGTGACGTAAGGTGGCGGCAGCCAGCTTTTTTATTGCACATTCCCATGCCGATCCACGTCGCCTTTTTGTAAGATTTCCATGTTGTCCTTGAGAGGCAAGGCCTTGTTGCGTGTGTGATAAAACCATGCAGTACCGGCGGGAGCAGAACCAACGCCAACACCAACAGTACGGATAAATCCTTGATCGACAGAAACGACGGTGCAGCGGCACCAGCGTTGCTCTCGAACGAAGTCCTCATCAAAACATTTCAAGCGCGCCAGGAACCCCCCTCGAACGGGTCGGTTTCCAGATGGCCCCAGATTATATCGTGGCTCGCATCGACGAGGATCCGGGGTCTGGGCCACCAACGCCCTCGCGAAGAAGTTGTGCACGAGAATGACATCACATCAATCGACCTGAGCAGTGGGGCGCTTTCCGCTCCCACATGTTCCCATCCATCCATGCACGTCCAGGTATAATACCCGATTGGGTGCAAAACTTTCCCGATCACCAAAGTGGCGAGAAGCCATTGCCCGACGCGCAAACCACCCTATTCACCGATCTCCATGTCGCGGGAATGGACATGTTGCTCTTTCCCTCCATCTCAATCGTGCGGTTTGTTTGTCCCGCCGAGAACCCTCGCATTTCCCCTCCCTCTCCACTGGAAAAACGATGGTTACAATCTCGGCTGTACGCAGCCACTTTGGACGTCGGCGACCCTCTTCCTCTGCTGAGAAATGCACACACATACGTCACTTTCAGGTTGACCCCAGGTTTTCCCAGTTTGGCCATTGGCACTCGGACGTGTCTGGTGTTCCGTCACGATCCTCGTCAGCCTCTTACCGTGCTGAAGACATCGTTTTCCATTGTGGGAATCTGTCATTTTCGAGACTCGACCAGCTTTGTCCTTTTTGAGCAGTGCGTCTTCGTCAACGACTGACGGGCATCCTTGATCCCAAATACCGAGACGTGCAAAAAATTGTGGTCAAATTGCACAAATGCTACATGCCACTCTTGACAATCGACACCCTTAGAACACCACCACTACTGTACCCTTCCATGCAATGCAATGTTTCCCTGAAGCAACAGTAACAACCATCTGAATGTACTCAGGTTGAAGGCAAGTATATACTCATTTTACATAAAGTAAGCTACATGATATATTTCCCTCGCCAAGGCACCACGGTTGTACATGAGACGACGCAAAATCATGTCATTTCTGGAGAATTGCACACGTCTCGGTATACTTCTAGCCAACAACGCCATAATCCATAACCTACCTACGCATGGCTGCGCACTCAAAAGAATTTACTCTTAATGCTGCCCATGACCAAATTCCGCTTTTGTTGATTCACAAACTTGGTAACATCATCTGCCCACCCCTGACTCTGCTGCTGCAGCGAGTCCATGCCTTCATTCACAACACCCAACCTTTCTGTCCGCTCATTCACCTGACGGGTCAGATACGCCCCCCAGCTCTCTTGGCTTGCAAGTCCACCTGCGCCAGCACGTCGTTCCGCCGCCGCCGCGTCCTGCATTCTCTTGCTTGGTGGTCTGTCTGGCCCGCCCACAAGAAGGTCCAGGTCCAAGGGCGAAACATACTGCGTGCCAGAGATCCATTGCATGTTGGAAATTGTTGGCCGTGGAGGGCATTGCAGCTCCGGGTTGATCAAGGTATCTGGTGATTGCTGGAGTGGCTTTCCAGTGCCCCAGACATGGATCACGGTCATTTCGCTGGGGCCTGTCCAGCCAAATACATCGCCCGTTTGTGCTACAAACGCTGGCTTGGTTGGGTCAATCATGGAGAGCTGTGCCTGGCCGAGGTCCTTTAGTCCTGGAATAGAGTATGCACGTGCCGTTTGGTCGTCAAAGAAGGCCACAACGGCGAAGCCTTGGAGCTCGAGTTCCGCAACAGAAGCCGCATGACAAACAACATCATCAAAGTCTCGGGATGCGCCTTTTGAATTAGCAGGTCTGAACACCCTGACCTCCTTTTGTGTTACTGCATATCGTGTCAGTTATATCTCGAGCGCTGAGAAGACTTATTCTGCTTACCGGCTACCAGAGCACCATCCACTCGCTTGCCCTCCCTCAAGGAGCCAACAGTAGCAGCACTTGCCAAAGCTGGTTTGCCTGTCTGGGCATTTATAGGGGATAATGAAACTATGGGTCCATCAAAGGCCACGACACCAGCTAGTTGAGCCGTGTAGGCACCGCCGGCGGCGGGAAGTAACTTGAACGTAATCACCTTGCCCAAATTGGTTCCGACGAAGCAGCAGATACTTGAATATTTATCCTCGTCCAACGTCATGACTCCAAACTCAATGACGACAGGCCATTCTTTCTGCGGCTCGTCTCTTGCCTGGTGATGATGGTCGCGTTTGAAGAAAGAGCTTCTCTTCTCTCGCTTGGCAAAATCTGTCATAGGCGCCTGATAAAAGATCTGAGGGCCGCGGAGATCTATGAGTGTCAAGAAGCCTAATTCCGACCCGACAGCCACAAATCCTACATTGGATACTTGAATAGCGGTAATTGGCCCTTGCATCATTTCGTACAGAATGGACGGCTGAAGTCCCTCCTTCAAAGTGGGCTCGGCGCGAGAACTGATATCGGTAAGCCCCTTTGGATTAGGGTCGAGTTGCTTTGGGTTGTCACGTCCGTAGAACCGATTCCCTCCCCATCTGTAGACAATAGCCTCGCCTGTACGTGTGCCAACTGCAAATTCGCCTGTGGCACTAGACATGTTCATTGCGGTAATGTCGATATCATCGTACCGGTCTAAAGAGCGAGCGACATCAATCTGCAGTTGACGGTCGTTCTCAATTTCATCCGCATGACCAGAGTCCCAAATATGGATAGTGCTATCCCCGTGTGCCGCTTGAATAATTGTTCTCTCCTCAAACCGCTTCTTCGGTCTTGGTCCCTTGGCACCGCCCGTAACCAACAGTTCACCTTGGTCTCGTTTCTCCTCCATAGTCAACCATCGCGGACGCTCCAAGCTTGACACATTGACCTTTGTTACGAAAGGGTGGACGAAGAAGGTGGACGGGTGGAGTTGGTTCGTTGGGCTGATTTGATATCCTGATGGGAAGCTCATAGTGATGAGCTCTCCAGATGACACAAGAGCCATAATTGCGATGGGGTCCTGAGCTCCAGCGAAATGAGGAGATGAACGAGGAATGAGGAGAAAGTCCACTGCCTGTGCACCGGGTGGTAGTGATATAGAAATTTGCCGCTTCCCTTTAAAGTAATCCGCGAGGACCTGCCATGATGACGTTGCATACATGGGCGTTATACCTAGTTCAATAAATGTGAAGTTCCTAGGCGAAGTATCAGGAGATTCGCCACCAGCAATGAGCAGTCCAGTATCATCACAGTTTTCCTTGCAGCACCACGCAATCTTGGTATATCGCCCAGACGAGGACGGAGCAGTCGAATTGGGCACGGGCTTCTCAACGCCCGTGTCCTTTAGATTTCTGGCTGTGATGACTCTTTGTTCTCTGTAATCCCACAGGACCAAGCTACCGTCCTCATGTGCTGTAGCGACGAATGTGCCAGAAGGGTGCCAAACCGCGTGTGTCAGTCGAGGCCGGCGCATGGTGTCTACTCCCACGCCATTTCCGCCTGGAGCACCAGCAGGGAGCGTGTACTCTAGAAAGTTGATGGGTTTGTTTTGTTTGAATGAATAGATGACGGCGCCGTGGGAGTATCCGATCATCAATTTGCCCACATCTCGAGGATGCATTGACAGGCATACCAGGGTGGCCGCCCTCGCAGCAGCAGGGTCCTTTTGGTGCCAAAAGTTGGGGAGTCTGAAAGATCTAGTCATGGTTCTTCTGTCAAGGTCATATGCCAGAATATCGCCGTTTTGCAAGCCAATAAAGGCCCAGTCCAGCATGGGATCGGTGATCAAGGCGACGGCAGTGCCAGCAATGACTTGGGCGGCGACTCGAGCGCCCGTGTCCAAGTCCCAGACCCCGAGTTCATTCTTGCTGTCCAGGCTCACCAGTCTGTTGGCACTGAACTGCACAGAATGGAAAGAGGTCGCACGAGGAGGCTGCAGGATCTTTTGGACTCGCCGTTGGCCAAAGACGTATATCTTGCCAGGGCCGAACCTGCTCTCCTTGGTGCCGATGGCGAGAAGTGACTGCACAGGATCATATCCGAGGCATCTGCAACAATTGGACGACAGGGAGTCAGCAGAGTTTTCCGGCAGAAAGGGAGAATGGGAGTCGGAGTCTGGAGAAGACGGCCGGAAGTGGCATGGATGAATATGCCAACGCACCCAATCTGGCTGTTTATGCCGTAGCGAGCCTGTTCATCCGGCATGAACAACTCTGGGCGGATGCTCGCGGACAAATCATTCTGTATGCCGGCCTGCTTGCTGCGCAAAAAGCTGGACATGTTGGCTGGATGGTGTCTCTCGTTTCGGTAGAAGCGAAAGCATACTTTGTACGGGCTCTGGAGTGAAGAGTGAAAGATGATGGCAGGAGGTTGCGACAGGATGGTCCGGTCAGTCGTGGGTTCAAGCTATTATGCGCGGGAAGCTCCCACATGGTGGGGTTCTTGAAGCTGGCTGTGCACAAGTGGCATGTGGTGTGTGTGTGTGTGATGCAGCTGCACTTGGCTCAACCAGACTGTTTGCACATGTTGCACATCCACCTGCACATCTGTACATACATAAGTACATATGTGCATTGCCCTCTCGACCAAACACGTCGTGTGCCAAGAGTGTGACGCTGCGGCCAAGGAAACGTCTTGCTTCCGGAAATCCGAACCGTTGCGCGTGGGATGGCGCAGCATATCTTGATGGATAAAATTCGGTCTGGAGAGAAAACCTGGCTTGGGAGCGCTCTCACGACGACTTGAAGTGTTGACTTGCGGTTGCTGCGGGCAAACAACGAATGTGAAGTCTCATCATCTTGAGAATACATACTCTGTACATGCCATCACAACTAGAATTCGTGCAACCAAGTACAGCGCAGGCCGACGAATGCACCTCGCTTCTCAAGCTCGGGATCTGAGGTACCTGCATGCCACGCTGTATAACAGCATCTTCTGCAACTGTGAGTGTACTTGCCTACGGCCAAATGCTCCCAGTGCCATGTTGCCGCCGAGTGCATGTGTGCTTTTTGTGCCCCTAGGCATCGCCAGGCACCCAAGTACCGAGTAACTGGCGCATGGCATTCATTTGTCCCATCAGCGGTGACCTGGTGACCTAGCCACTCTGAGGTCCGATCGGCGCCAGGCAAGGAGAGCGTGGTGCCAGGCTTTATGTGATGGGCTCCATGGGCAGCCTGTCGGAGAGGATGAGGACGTCAAGAAATGCGGCTTGATGATGCAAGCTTTGAAAACTCGGCAATGGCCACTACTTTGAGGGCTGCTCGTGGACCGCTGTCAATTCGATTCACTGCGAGATGGCACTTGATATTCAACGACTGTGAGAGCGGTACTCATAAACCGACATCTGCAACTCGGATATGTACCTAAGTACTTGCATAGCTCCACCCTGCATTTACTGAGTAACTACTAAGTACGGAGTACGGGGTGCGGCGTACTTGCAACGCATTTCAAACTCGAACAAGCCTTCATCCTGACTGACAATTTCGGTCAAGGGGCAAAAATTGAGCGTTTTTCTGAATGCTCTACACTTTGGATATCAGATAGGCAGGGTCATAGGTCATCATGGAGCAGAACCAGGAGCAGAACCAGTTCCCGTGCAATCAAAGTACACGGATTGAGGGCCAAGGCATCTGCCCATGTGCGCCGACGATTGGCTCCTTAGAATCGGCGCCACGGGGGCAAGATGAGATGAGGTCAAGTGGCGGCGTTGCGGCTAGTCAACCGGTCTCGCAACTCTCCAGTTTTGTCCAGTATTTATTATCATTGCCTGGGCATTTCTTTTAAAGGTCCATTGTCCCCTTGGTCAGAGAGGCTCTGGCGCATCGCACGAGCCGGTTCGATCCTCCACCTCTTTACCTGTCCAGTCTCCCTTGTTCGAATTGCTCTTTCGCGCAGTGCTGCCTGGTCCGATCAAAGCGGTCGCCGCGCCTTGACACATCAATTGATTGACCTTGTCGTTTCTGGCTGCTGCCCTGGCCCCCTGTGGCATCCCGCCTGATCCCGCCTGATCCCGCCTCGCCTCCAGTGTGGCCTCGGCGCCTGCTTCAGCACTGGTCCCAGCCTCCAGGTGCTGTCTCAAGTGCTCGGATTTGAAGCCTCCCAGCCAGCACATGCAGCCTGCTTGCCCGGACCAGCGCCCTGTCGTCTCTCGCCTCAGTGCTCCTGCGCCCCCAACGCCCCCCCAGCGCCTGGCTCGAGTCGCCGGCTTTGGAGCATTAGAACCGGCCAACCGCCGGCACCCAGCTGCCGTGCCGCCACGCAACGCCTCCGTGCCTCGTGCTGCGCCCCGCAGTCCGGACGTCAGAGCACCTTGACCAGACCAGACCAAGACCAGACTTGACCTCGAGACCAGAGATCGTCTTCCAGTGGAGGGGCTCAACCGTGTTTTAGTTTCCTCGGCTCGTCTGCACCGCCAGGCCTTTGATAAATCTACTCGTCACTTTTTGCTGCAGTCTTTTTCTTCTTGTTTCTGCGAACAGCCTGATATCTGCATTTACGCACAGCAACATATACTACTCCCCGTCGACGCCGGTCCGCCACCCACGAGCTTGCTGGATATTCCTCGCATTCCGCTGTTGGCCCTGCATCGCAACCGTCCACCATCTACCGTCCGACACAGCCCATCATCGCCATGTCGTCATCGACAGCCCCCTCTGCGACATCATCGCCGGCGACCGACGCGCCCGACGAACCGCAGACCGACGGCTCCAAGCTGCGAACATTTTTGGGTATTCTTAAAAAGTAAGAGCACCTCTGCGTCAACCGGGCGAGCTCTCGGCGAAGCCTCACCGGCGGCGCTACGCCGTTTCACTTCCACCATCGAGTTCGGCATACCGGCCCCAGCCCGGAGCTTCTTCCTTTGCCCTTTTCACGGCAGCGGAGCAGTGCAAAAAAAGGGCCAGGCTTGCTAACATACTACCTCTTCATAGATTTATAGGCGTTTCCGACCTTGCCTCTGTTCGATTTTCCCTGCCCTCGCAGCTTTTGGAGCCGACCCCGAATCTCGAGTACTGGACCTACCTCGATGCCCCCAATGCCTTTATAGCCATTGGAACCTCGGAGGAACCCCTCGACCGCATGCTGGAAGTCATCCGCTTCTGGCTGACCAAAGACTTGAAATATGCCAAGGGCAAACCTTGCAAACCATATAATTCCTGCTTGGGAGAATTCTTCAGAGTAGGTTACACCGCTACAGGCAAAATGCATGTGGGGTTGTGAGGGGAAGTCGGAGGACCCCAAGAAACGTTGGTTTTGCTAACAGATGGCTTTTTGCACAGTGTAACTGGGAAACGGAAGACAATGCCCCGAGGATCGAGACGGCCGAGCTGAATGGGTGCGTGTCCGGGTCAGAGAAAGGATCCTTGCGTAGCTTGAAAGTGCCCCCCAAGAGCGACAAGAATGAATCCACCGTTTCCCTCTCCGTTCCCAAGCACGGGGCCTCGACGCCGGACAAGAAGCCGATTCGGATTTCATACCTGACCGAACAGACTTCTCACCACCCGCCCGTGAGCGCCTTCCATATTACTTGCCCGGAGAGGGGCCTCACTGCCCGAGGCTTTGATCAAATCAGTGCCAAGTTCACGGGCACCTCGGTCAAGGTGCTTCCGGGAGAGCACAACATGGGCATCTTCATCACGTTGGACAAGCATGGTGGCGAGACGTACCAGCTCACGCACCCGGCTGCACATCTTGGCGGTCTCCTGCGGGGAGCTCTCAGTGTTTCCGTCAGTGAAATGGCTTACATCACATGTCCCGAGACCAAGCTCAAGTGCATCCTCCACTATGTCGAGGAAGGCTGGCTCGGCCGAACCACCAACAAAATCGATGGTGTTGTTTTCCGGTATGATCCCGAAAACGACACCAAGACCCGCGTGCAAGATGTTCCCGACGAGGACATTCTTATTCGTCTGAGTGGTCCATGGCGAGAAAAGGTCGTTTTCTCACTTGGTCCCAAGCCAATGGTAAGCTTCTCCCCCCCAACTCTCATCTAGCACAGTACCCACGCTCTCTCTCTCTCTTTCTATCTCTCTCTCTCTCTCTTCCTCTCATACAAGTCTCTAACTACAAGTCCGCAGAAATCTGTATCCCCAGAGCACCAATACACAATCATAGACATCGCCCCCCTCCACGTCGCCTCCAAAATCCTCCCCCCAGAAGACCAGCAGCTCCCCAACGAGTCTCTCACTCTCTGGGGTGGCGTGACCAAAGCCATCCACGCCAAACAATTCTCCAAAGCCACCGATCTCAAGGTCGAGCTCGAGGAGAAGCAGCGCGAAAAGGCCCGCGAGCGCGAAAAGAACAAGGAGACCTGGCAGCCCGTCTTTTTCGAACACGTCGTCGGCAACGGAGGCAAGCCCGACTTGACCGACAAGGGCAAACAGGTACTAGAGCGAGCGCAACAGGGCGACTGGTCCATGGAGGGTATCTTGTAGCGCGGAGAAGCAAACGACGAATAAGTGGATTTTGGTCTGGTACACAATCATATATACACAACTGCATAGGATTATGGGATATTTATGTTTTGGGAAAGGGGAAGGAGAATGAGAAGGGGGAGGGGGGCAGGGACGCAACGTTGGGGCTGAATCACGCAGAGTATACCCTCATTTTGGTTTGGCGAGATGGCCACCAGACGGTGCTGTTATCTGTGCTTTATTAGCTGCTTATTTACGGAGTCATTCATGAAGGGTATTGATTTGGGTTTAGATGAAACGGGGTGGTGTACGGGACTAGTTCCCTAGCGGACGTATTATAGAATTGCAGGTCCTAGTTGAATGGCCTGGGTTTTCTGAGGCTCGCGGTGATGAGTTGTGTCAATCTGACCGTGACGTATCGGGGCTTACTTGATGGCATGCAAAACCCATCATTTCAGACACCACGAGATGAAGGCTGTATACGACATTAGACTTTGTGTATTCATAATGAGTCCGCTAATTTTTCTGGATTTTTTCCATCCTTATACACGCAGATTACATACGCTGCTAATAATACAACATGAGTGAGGTAAATGGCTCCGGTATCCCCTCCCCCCCTTTTTTTTCAACTGCAGGATACCCAGGCAAGATGGCAAGACATGGCCGAAATTGAACCCATTCCAGCATTTTTTTTCCGTCCGCCTCTTTTTTCTTTTGGTCTTGGCGGAACCCGGTTCCGCCTTTAGAATTACACGAGCTTGCTGCAATGGGGTTGAATTAAGCGTCGACAAAGCCCTTGACGTTGCTCAGCCACCGCAGGTATTCCCTCTGCTCCTTGACGTCGACGTAGTCGGGCACAAACACGGCCATTGCCTGCGTGATGCCCCTCTCCTCAAGGAATCGCTCCATTAGGACCTGCAGATCCTCGTCGAGGCTGCCGAAGGGCGGGCCGGGGTACACGTCTGCGCGCTTCTGCGCGGACTCGGGGCTCTCCACCTTGGCGACCTTGGCGTCCTCGTAGAAGAACATGTTCTCGACGACAATGTTGCCGTCCTGGGCGGTAGCGTCGATGTTGAGAGCGCCAGCGGTCTTGCCAGGCTTCTCGACAACAATGGAGAGGTTGATGGGGGCGGCGGCCTCCTCGTCGAGCTCGTCCATGTCGTCTGTTTCCTCGGCCGCATTGTTGGACTGCTTGCCGGAGGTTTGGGCCGATTCGTCGAACTCATCGTCCTCGAGGGCGGCGTCCTCGGCGTAGGGGTCGTAGCTGGTGATGTCGGCAATGGAGAAGCTAACGGTGATTCTGGAGGCGGGTTAGTTTTCTTGCAATGGTTGAGGTTGATTTGATTGGTGTGACGGGGCAGTAACGTACTTCTCGTTGCCGAATGAGCGAACCAGCTTCACGACTTCCTGGCCCGGAGTGTCAATCAGCTCGAAGGGGCTGTTGTCCAAAAAGTCCTTGATGCTCGCGGGCTGCTGCTCCTGTGCCTTCATATCCTCCTCGATCTGAATCTCGCTTTCCAGCTTAGCAGACAGCTCGTCATCAGTCTCACCGTCGGCGGCACGGCGCCCGACAGTCGTCGAGAAGGTGGCCGCGCGAGCAGGTCGCAAAGCGCTGATAGCTGAGGATTTGGCGAGCATGCTGGGACGGGCTACGCCGGAGCGCAAGGAAGAACTGGCGATACGGGTCATGGCCCGGGGGGCGGATCGCGCAAAGCTTCGAAGAGACAGCATTGTGGCGGCTATTGTGGATGATGGGCTTGGGTGGGAAGCAGGTAGGCAAGAAGAGAAGGATGGAAGTTTGCTCCGAGTCGAAGTTTTGACGTGTGATGCCAAAAGAGCTTGGAAATTTTAGCTGCTGGCGCTATTATGGGGACAGAGCTTGGCGCCAGGGGTCCCATTTGGCGCTGCACGTGACCGACAACGTCTCCCAAGGGTGAGAAATGCTTCGACAATGAAAATACAACCGTGAATTGATGACAATGGTGAGGTGGGGAGTAGATGGCGTGAATCGTTGTCTCTGTGTTTATATTTTATGCATTATTAAACTCATAAACTCATGCGCTCTTTGAGAATAATGGCCAACAGCCCGTCCATTCATGGCCGGAACCAAATCCGAAAATACTTGTGCTCAGATGTAATTTAAACTCCTCCAAACGCCTGGAGGCACTGGCAACGAGGTCTCTCTTATCGAGAGACCCGCCTCTGTGCTGGCCTGTCGCTACCGTCACATCATGATTGACGTGGATCATGAGCTTTGCTCATAGCTCAACAACCTGCTTCCAAATCAGGGCCCTTTTTTCCTCTACTCCAAAACAAAGAGGGCCTCCATCAATAGACGTCCTTATCGACACTACTGGCCACCTGGCCCGTATTGGGTAAATCACGAAGAGAGGCTGCTGTAACTCTGTTGAGCCAGTCATTAATCCTTTCACTCTTTCAAACTGCTTGATCGCATTGGCTGTCTCAGTTGATGCCTTTTGAGGGAAACTCGGCAGATCTGACTTGGCCAGAACTCGACACCCTAATCCAAGGCAGAGTGGTCAGGTATGCCCACGACCCTTCCCACTTCCCCAAGTTCTTTGCGTGCTCGGCAGACATGACATCCGGAATCACTGCATGTCATCAGTATGCACGCCTTGCCAACACAAAAAACAGCAGTAAACTGCAAACCTACCAAATCCAGTCTGGTACTCTTTCTCTAATGAGGCAATCTTGAGCTTAAGTAAATCTTCTCGGGCGGTAGCAGGCCTGCCTAAACGACGAGCCTTTTTGAGGTCATCATATTCCTCGTCATATTGATGAATGAATCTACTCATATTTGGTCAGAAATTACATGCGGCATCAAGAGAAGGATGAGTTTGAGCCAACCTCTTGATAAAAGATTGTACCGTCTCGATATCGAGAGACTGGTTATCCTTCTCGGCGAGACTTTCCTGAAAGAAATTCACTCGATCAACTGGCAGGACCAAAAAAAATAGAAAATTCGGTTAGTGTTTGCTTTCAGATGAAATTACCCTTGAAAATGCTAATCGTACCAATAGGTTGCTCCTTTTTGCTTCTTGCAGCGGCAAGCTTCTCTAGTCTCTGGTCACGCACGCCGGCCTTGTGCAGTCGCAGTGAGTCCCTAGACTTTGCATGCAAGGCATTGACTTCGCCATTTCGCTTCTTGGCGATGTGCTTGCGCGTCTTTTGTAATGAGCTGGGCATACTGGATGAACGAGTTGCTGCGGCAGACCTGTCGAGATAGAATGGTGTCTCGGTAATGGAGACGCCGAAAAAAAAAAAGTCAATATTTTCGGTGACATACAAACGCTAATCCGATCTTGTGGCAGCCGACGCCCCCACCGACCATCCACCACTCAGAAGAGCCGGTTGTGGGCTGTCCACGGGCTTGACATATTTTCCAACTCCAGATTCAGGGCATGTTGGAGGAATTTGTCTTTCATGGATCCTGTAAAATGACATGTTTCATGAAAGACACGGGTAAGAACCTCGCCACTCGGAGACCAAGGAAGCAGCAGACACGCTCACCACGAGGGCCTGAAGAAGCTCTGAGACGAATGTTCAAGATGGGCGGCGCGGGAACTAACCGCTTTAAGCCACGGGAGCCGCCACAAGTTCCTGTGTACATACGGAGAACGGGCTGCTAACTAGTGCGTACTAGTACCACCAGACATTTACTTACGCAGCAGACCAGACGATGCTGCACAGACATGCGTTGACCGGGAGCCCCAGTATCGCGAACCCGCGCCGGGGGCCACGCTCGTTCCGGTGAGCCGTCCATCAACGCGTTCACGCAAACACCAGAGCCGTTTAGCCAGGCTATGTATGGCACGCGTTCAGCCCTCCGCTGATCCTCCGTCTTGGATGGACGAGGTTTCGGCGAGCTGCTGACATGGTGCACCACGTATGGCGGTGTGTTTATGTGTTTAAGTAAGTACGTGAGTATCATGCACTCCGTACTCGGCAAAGCAACGCACTTGACGCATGAAAATAAATAAATAAATAATTGAATTCACTTCAATGGGCCAGGCGCAGCGACGGTAGTGCAGCAACCGCCTGCAACCGCTGCGGAGCACTTGACCACCCTGGCCACCCTGACCACCTGCCGACCGACCCCTGGGCCCTGGTCGTGTCCATGTCTGCAATGTCCTTCAACTCAGCTTCGCCAAACAACGTCCATTGCTTCTTCGTTGCACTTGACTTCCACCTTCAAACCTTGCTGCTCCACCTCGCCGCCTTTCCTGCTTCGAGCTTACATCTTGCCGACGTGTTTCTGCGTGCCTCACCTTCACCATCGCGTCGTCTGACCCGTCTTTCAACCCGCGATCCTCTTCTCAGCTCCTTCTCGGCTCCTTCTCAGCCCCATATCACCGTCGACATCTAACAACAGCATCTCACGCGTTGGGCTGCTGCAGCACCTTCTTGATCACGGCCTGCTACGACATCGACTTCTCCAGCCCCTCTCCTGGCATCCTACGCACTTGTCGACGCCTTGACTACTTAGCCAGCCTGAGTAATACTGCTACGGCATATTCTGTTGATGCCAACTCCTGGCCTTCACTATGGGCGTGTCGGGTATGTACCTACACGAACGCGACTCGTTTTCCCAGAGCTAACCTGAACACAGGGCTTCTACCCCTGCTCAAGTCCATACAACGGCCCACGGAGCTCAAGAAGTGCAGCGGTGACACTCTTGCTGTCGACGCGTATGGATGGCTTCACCGAGCTGCCTACTCATGTGCCGTCGAACTCGGCCGAGGCAAGCCCACCAAACGGTTTGTAGTCACCATTGAGCTCGCCACTTCCCTCAATACTAACCACGACCTTCAGCTATGTAAACGCGGCCATGCACCGCGTCCGAATGCTTCAGCATTTTGGAGTCACCCCGTACATGGTCTTTGATGGCGACTTTCTTCCAAGCAAGGCCGCTACCGAGGATTCGCGTGCCAAGAGGCGAGAGGAAAAGAAGAAGCTCGCAAACGACCTCTTGAAAGCTGGAAAGACGTCGCAGGCTGCTCACGAGTTCCAAAAATGCATCGACGTCACCCCGGAAATGGCATCGACGCTAATCCAAGAGCTGAAGCAAATGGGCATCCCATACGTGGTCGCCCCCTACGAGGCAGACGCCCAGCTTGTCTACTTGGAACGCCAAGGCCTTGTCAATGGCATTATTTCAGACGATTCGGACCTGCTCGTCTTTGGTGCCAAACGTCTTTTGACGAAACTGGATCAGTATGGCAACTGCATTGAGATCAACCGGCGTGATTTCTGTGCTTGTCGCGAGGTATCTCTCACCGGCTGGACTGACGCCGACTTCAGACGAATGGCCATCATGAGCGGCTGTGATTACCTCAACGGTCTGCCAGGCGTCGGCCTAAAGACTGCCTATCGCATGTTACGAAAGTCAAAGTCGCCCGAAGCAGCTGTCCGCTTGCTGCAGTTTGATGGAAAGCGCATATCAGAAAACTATTTGACTCAGTTCTATCAAGCAGAACTAACATTTCTGCATCAATGGGTGTTTTGTCCAAAGAAGACTGAGCTTGTTCATCTGACAGAATTGGACGGTACTCGCACAGCCGACGAAATGCCATTTATTGGTGCTTATGTTGAACCCGAACTTGCAAGGGCCATTGCAAAGGGTGACGTCAACCCCATCACAAAGGCACCCATCGTCATCGCGACAACACCTTCTAAGAGGAGACATTCCCAAACGGCGACCCAAACCCAGCCGCCGAGAAAGCCAATAACATCATACTTCAAAGGACATAGTCGCATACCCATGGGCGAGATGGACCCCAATTGCTTTTCTGTCGACCCTCAACGAGTTGCGCAAATTACTGAAGGAGGGATGGTCCCGCGGGTGTTTCCCTTGCCTCGACCATATGTTGATGACCAAAGCGAAATTACCGGACGCGCCACATCAACTCCGAGACGAACAAGTTCAGCTCCAACTCGAACTTCTCCTAGGCTTCAACGACGGCGAACAGAGCCCATCTCCAACATGCTTGCTCGGGTCGCCAGCAGCCCAGCCACAGCAACAACTAGTGACCCTTCTCTCGCTCCTCCTTTGAAAGCACCACTTTCGGAGCCTCAGGTCAGACCAGTCAAGAAGGCACGTCTATGTGACGAGGGGGACGAAGAGGACGGCTCGCCCAAAAAGAGCAAGTTCTTTCCTCTTCATAAAACCAAGACGAGTCCGGTTAGGGCGAAGAGCGATGCATATCTATTTTCAGATGACTCCATTGAAGAAACCCTTCGGGATCTGCCTGATTTTGAGGGATGGAAACCGTATAACAAACGGGGAAAGCCAATTGCTATCTTTAATGACGATTCACAGGTCTCCTGCCCCGATGAAAGCCAGGTCTCTCTGGATGACAGCCAAAACACTAGTCAGGACACTGAGGTCACCGTTCCGTCAGAGACCCCGGATGACTTGGAGCGCCCTACAAACAGTATGATGCCTCCGCCCAAGTCCACCAAGTCAAAGGCGCAAGCGCTCAAGACTCCATCTCGGGCGCCGAATTTGAGCCGTTTCTCATTTTCATCCAGACCCTCGTCTACACCATCATCGTCCATGTCACATCAGTCGTCGGTTTTCAGCGTGGCATCTACTCCATCGACCGCTCCGTCGACTACTAGTTCTCGGCTTACCCCCTTGCAGAGACTTGGCGCCCAAGCTACCAACTTGATGGCGTCTCCTAAGCCAGCCAGAGCCAAAGCCAACATGGCCAAGGACAGCGTCAAGGGTTTGCCTGTCAACCCGTCATTTGTCCCCTTGCCCAAGGTGGATGTCACAGAGGTTGAAGCCCTGAACAAATCATGTGGAAGCGAAGATCAAATGGTCCCCGACAGCGACGGGGAGAATGAAGATGAGATTGAGCTGCGCCCAAGGAATTTGAATCTGTCTCGATTTGCATTTTCCTGACGCCAGTATCAATGGGCGGTTTCTTCTTCAACTCTGGCGGGTAACGACTTTTTTTCTGTTCATGTGTATATATTCAGCGTGTATGAGCATTTCCAGGCGTTGTTGTTTTGTGTTTGTGTTGACAAGGGAGGGAACAGGTAACCTGTCGGAAGTACTTGTTGGCGTTTTGGCATTGCCGGTACGAAATGGGTTGTCTTGATTGTGACAAGGAAGGCGTATGGACTGAGTACAAATACCAGGCATGAGAGGAATTATAACAGAATTGTGGACTAGTCATAATGAGTCGGTAGAGGTGGGGAAATTCAGGTTTATGTCATTGCCAAAATTGTTTACATGTGACGAATATTATGCCCGTTGTTTTCCCTTGTCTTAACCCGCGATAATTGCAATAAGTCCTCAAGGATATGCGAGGGTCATTGGTGGTTAGCTGGCAATATCTGAATTATTTAGGCCCCTATCACGACAAATCCGATTCAAGTCTGGTTTCCACATGCCCGATCAGCAATTCAAGATCATCAGAATCAATTTATAAAAGTCCGTATTTGTATCTACCACGTGCGCCCAACACGCCTATGGATGCTTAAAGTCCTCTTCGTCCATCCTTTCAGACACGCCCCGTTTGCGTATGAGTGGTCGGTCTGACATGTCAAGATAAATAAAAAAAACGAAAATGACCCAACACGAGGGGGGGAGAGGGAGGGGGAAATACAAAATTCCCAACAACGCCTGTTCCATGCCAAGACTAGCACAGGTCAAAAAATAAATAAACAAATAAAAAAAAAGTAAAATAAAACCTGAGGCCCTTAAAGTGCTGTGGTGTAAAGCAGTGTAGTGTAGCTTATGTATGCCACTCCCCGGCTTGCATGCAGCGTTCTTCCTAGTCATGATGTCGTTAATAAGAAACAAAGCAATCTATGATTGTATTTCGTAGTGCGCGCGGTTGCAGTCACGCGAAGGCCCGAATTCATCGTTCTCTGCCAAATTCGTCTCCTAGTCTCCTTAGCGGCGAGCAGATGCGACTGAGGGAGCGGTAAGGTCCGCGTTGAAGGTCCATTTTGCTACACTGACGTTAGTTGTGTAAGTTTTATTTGATGGGCGTGTGAGGAAATGTGAGGGGTTTTTACATTTTGCGAGGTTCTCGGCAGTGTCCTCGAGTAAAATGACACGACGCTTGTTGCAGTATGATGTCTTGTCCATAATGTCGACCTTGAGCTTTGAATCAGATAGTTCCACAATCGGCTTCTCAAACATCTCAGACAAGTTCTCCACAGCCATTTCCAAATCCTTTTGGTTGTCCTCAAAGATTTCCGTCAGATTGTTTCTGGCCAGGTAGAATGCAAAGGCATACGTCCACTTAAGCGTCTGTCGGCAAGTTTGGAGAGCTTGCGAAGCAGAGTTGAGGTACTGTACTTCAATCCACGACATGCCCGACGTAGTTTGCAGCTGTACCATTTTCTTCTCCGTCTTCTGCGCAATGTCCTTGTCCAGCCTTGCAGACTGTTCATGGTTGGCATAACGATTGTAGTAGTGCAAGTAGCGTTCCAAGGATGTCCTTGACTTGGCCTGCGCATCTCTCGCCTCTGAGCCGCTCTTCTCTTCGTATCTGTTGCAATTGTACCAGCTGGTGCCATGCTCTGACCACAGCCCCATGCACATCCAACAAAACTCATATTTGCACTTTCTACATGTCATGTGGTTGCATCCGCCGTTCTTTTCAATCGTTGAACTGCATTTGGGACACTCCTTTGTGTTTGCCGAGATCCAATTTGCGGTTTCTGAGTCATCGGCACATTTTTTCAGCCACCTCTTGACAAGCTCGCAAGGTGCGGGTTGGTGATCGGCGTTTGGACAGCCAAAGCAGAATCTGTAGCCGCACAGGCACTCCACGGAGGGAACAATCTTGTCCAAATCCTTCCTCTTGATGCCGCACTCAACAACATTCGGACAGTCGGGAGCTGGGCACCATTTGAAAATGTCTTTGTCCTCGACGTAGGTCCGGTTTAGTAACTCACGATACCGACCAGTCAGCTCAGGCGTGACGAGCAAGTCCAGCGATCGAGAGTCGAGAATGCGACCACAGCCATCGGCGGGACACTGAATTCTAGCGGCCTCACCTTCACCCTTGATCTTCTGGGTCAGGTATTGTCGGTAACAATCAACGCAGTACCTATGTCCACACTTCATTGCAAAAGTCTGCAGACCATCTTCGTCTTCACAGCAAATGTCACACACGAAGCCAGGAACCGCCTCCAGCTTTGGCAAGGCAGCTGTATTGCTACTTAAGCCCGCAGCTTCGAGGACCTTCTCGGGTCGGTCCATGTAATCTTCAAGTAAACGCTCTTTATTCCATCGGAAATATCGCAGCATAATGGCAGCATCTTCTTTGCGCATGTCCAGAATCATATTCACCTCATTAATCATATCATCTTGTTGATGTTGAATGTCGGAAGGCTTGAGAACTTTGAACGAAACGACATGAGCCGGCTGTTTCGTCTTGGTGATGTCCTTGGAGGTTATTCCAAAGTCGGGATCGGGTTCGTCGAAATCATCTTCAAAATCTGGAGAGAGAAAACTTTTGTCAGCACTGTTTGCTCATTGCGTGCTAGATAAATGGAAAAAAGGAAAAGAAAAAAAACGGATGGGGAGTACAAGCACTGGCGGTTTAACGACAAGGGAAGCGGATGACAAACGCACCATCGGCAGCAGACATCTCATCTCCGCTATATTCTTGCATGCCCTCGGCGTCAGTAGACATGCCTGACACGTATTCATCTTCAGAATCCATGCCAGCGCTAGTGGTGGTGACTGGTGATGGCGGGGCTTCCGGAGGGGAGGCTGCTGAGGTGGCGAGTCTCTTTTGAGTAGATGCGTCTCTGTCTCGGTCTTGAGAAGGAGTCGTCGCCTCAGCAGCCTTTCGCTTCCTCGTTGTTGGAGGAATCGTGGCGGCTCGATATGCAAACGAGGGGGGAAAGGCTCGTCGAAAACGAGAGTTGTTGACGAGCAGAAACGAAGCACGGCGGTTCTATAGCAACGCAGGGCCTTTCGCCGGGATGGATGAAGGGCGTTTGACAACTCTTGATGTCTTCTTGGGCGCTCAAGTGTGATCAGGTGTGCTCAGGTGGGAGAGAGATGGCAGATGACGGATGGTGTCCGATGTCGATGTCTGGTGGGCAAGGGTCAACGCCAAGGGCGATGTGGCGTGCAGACGGAGTTGGGGATTTGAGTCTACAGCAAGAGTATAAATGCCCCCGGAGACAAAGACAGGATTGAATATTGGCGTAGACTGCCTGTTGGGTGTGTCGGTGAAGTCGGATGGAAGGGCACCAGAGCAGCGGGGAAGATGGTTTGATGGAGATCTAATCAACAGAGGCCTAAGCCATGACGGCGGCGAGTTCAGACTCCTGTCGCTACTTAAGACTCTCCGGGACGTGGATGCCTGCCATAGGCGCTAGTGGGTGGTCACTAGTCACTGGTCCGTCGTCGCCACCTGCGATGAGTGGTCAACTGGTCAGTAGTCACCA
This sequence comes from Metarhizium brunneum, assembly GCF_013426205.1. Taxonomy (NCBI): domain Eukaryota; kingdom Fungi; phylum Ascomycota; class Sordariomycetes; order Hypocreales; family Clavicipitaceae; genus Metarhizium; species Metarhizium brunneum. The sequence goes on along the minus strand of NC_089423.1, from coordinate 4,780,197 downwards.
GTGTTTGGTGCATTTGGTTAGAGGTCACACAATGGCGGGTTAATCTCGGGGCCAGCTGACTCAAGAGTTGCAGATTCCAAATTGGGCTGATTGTCATGCATGCACGCACGAAGCACCACACATATGGATTACCCTAAACACCACAACAGTCCCTGGAGGATAAGCAGCAAAGTCAAAAAGAGGTCGACAGAAAGCACTGCCCAATGTCAAATAAATGAATAAATCTCTTTTTTTTAAAAAAAAAAATAATAATTAATTAATGAATAATAAAGTAAGAATGAAAGGGGGAGGAGGAGGAAGAAGAAGAAGAGGAAAATAGACGCAAAAAAAAAAAAAACAGGAAAGGAACAACGTAATATAGTCACTCTTGATTTTGTTTACACCAAGCGATTTGTCCATCACTCACAAACAACCAAGACTACCTACGGACGTCGTGTTATACCAGCCTGCTTCAATAAAGTCCCAGTCCAAGGCGACTGCCGACCACAACAAACAATGACCAATTCTATCCAACGTGTCCCAAGATCCAACCCCTCCGTCTGCCTCATACAAACGCCCCAAGCCTAGCCAAGAACCTTTTCCGCCATAGAAACTGCAACAAAGTCAGCACCGCATACCACAGCACCCTCATAGTCCCGGGTCGGATAACACATACCGTCAGCACCAGTGCCGTCGGGTTCAATAAACGTCTTGGAGACCTTGCCATTTTCAATCTTTAAAGCATAGCGCTTGCTACGCACGCCTCCAAAGATTGCGGAGCCGTCAAACCCAATGTCTAGTGCCTTGGTGAATTCCGCCGAGGGATCGGCAATGAAGCGAATCTATAACCAGTCAGCTACCTCAAAGCAGTATTGCCGTGCAAAGACGTCGTCGACTGTACACTTACGCCAGTCTCCCCGGCAGGATCAAGCTGCTCGGCCCAAGCCTTCATACTGGTGTCCACCCCAATTAGCCCGGTTTCCCACAAGACAATGAAGGACATGCATTTGAAAAGAAAAATCTGCAGAGTTCTTACACAAACGGGTCGTTGACGGAAACAACAAACACCTGGCCTGCCTCCTTCAACCTCGGGTGGTTGATATACGAAGGAACATGTAAGCTCGAACAGGTACCAGTAAAGGCCCCAGGGACGCCAACAATGTACCCATTAGACGACTTGAACTCCTCGGACAAGTTGACCTTGTTGCCGGGGGAGTTCTCAAAGAGGCCATCAAAGTCGGGCAGTTCATCGCCGGCCTTGACAAAGGCGCGGGGCGTGGTGTGGAAGCTGCGGATGGCGGGCGAGGGACGGGCGAGGGCCACGCGGCGGAAAGAGGCTCGGAAAGCCATCATGTGTTTGTTTGTTTGTTTCCTGGTGATCGGGGGATTTCACGCGGAATAGGAGAACTCAATGGATGCGCCGTGCGAGGTTGGCCCTGACGGTGCTGGAGCTGCTGATGGATGAGGTCCCGGGCTTGAAGCTGGAGCTTGGTTCTCAAGTCAGACAACGAGGCATCGATTGGACGGAGCTCGCACGCGGGCTCAATCGTAATCAATGATTCGCTCCATACGCAGAAACACCTCCACAGCACCTCCTGCATGCACTGCGCTGGTATTCCTTCAACCAGTGTTCCGTCGTCACCCTACTCACTCCATCGTCCATCATGGCAACCCGCGTTCTATATCTAGACATGACCTCGTTGCAGAGTAACCAGTAGCTGGTCTTGGCCCCAACCCAAATTATAGAATCGACCAAACTACTAATATGACATTTGCATAGATGCCTGGATACGAGGTTAATCTCCCCGCTGTTCTGTCCAGTAAAAAACAGGTAACTCAGCATCCACGTCACAAGGACGCTCGTTAACGACAGACAAAGCTCTAGCTCTCCGCGGCCCTGGAGCTAACTCGGATGGAAAATTTCAAGTCGCAAGGGATCAGCTCCTTAGATCCACCCCCTTTCACGTCCTACTCCAGTGTCTCAGATACGTGGAAACTAAGAAGACGGCCAAAAAGAAAGGAAAAGAAGTGAAATCAAACATGTCCGGTGGCTTTCAGGGCCCGTCACTTGGACTGTGCGCAAATTTAGGACGTTTTATCCACGATACCGGGTCGCCTGCGTCCCACCGGCGTCACCGACAGTCCGGTTAAGCCTTGTAATTTCGAGAAGCGTATCCAGGCTGGCGGGATTCAAAGTGACGAACACTGCAATGAGTTCGACTGCTTCAAGTGGTAGTATGGGATGCAATCATTTCTCAACGGCTTACTCGCTGCCCCTGGGTATGTCATGACGTCCCGTAACAGTCTCGCTGGAATAACATCAGTTTTTTTTTTAATCTTAGCCAAACGACTAGGATTTCGTCCGACCTACTCAACATCGATGAAAAGCCGAGATATGCCTTCCCTATTGTGTCGGAAGACGTACGCAGTAACACGCACGGTTTGCGGAGCAGGTGTTGCATTATGACTTTCTTACGTGCCCAAGCAAGAGTTTTGCTGGTCTGAGAACTGTCATTTTCGAAATATTTTTTTCCAACCCACAGCCTTCCTGCTCGCCCGCCAAGCTGCAGCCGCGTACCTAGTGTTGAGTACATAGATGCGTTTGTAATTGGGTGCCCTCGCACTTCCACACTTCTGAATGCTAGAACAACAGTCCTTGAGCACAATTCAACAAGCCCTCAGGCATAGACGCATCAGTATTGTGACATGTACCCAAAAGTTTATCTGTTGGACTTTGCCAAGATCATGATACCACTTGCGGTTGCCGCTTGCCACGTAGTTCAAGTTCTTATCGCTTGGCAGCACAGACAGTCAAATCTCAAATTGCCGGGGCATATCTCCGTGTAAATGTACGACACAACATGCAGCACATTTAATTACCATCGCTGTGGGCCTGACTATAAAGCTCCAACGACAATCCGGAAATTGGGAGGGAGGACGGATTATGTACTTGCTACTCTGCAGGGTTGACATCATCTTGACGTTTACCAATGGATTGCGCTCTTTTGTGTATTTTGTGTAGCGCCAAAAATATTCGGCATTGATTCCTGACTCGTAGTTACAACATGCGTAGGTGACACAGCACGAGATATTCTTGTTCTTACATTGCGCGGACAAGACTTCTTGTCAGCATGAGTCCTGCACTCCTGCCCAATGTTATGCGGAAGTTCACCTATGTATCTGCCTTCGAACACAGTACAGGGTGATATGAAAGATTTCAACACAACTCAAGGAGGCGTAACATGTACTCGTGCCGGCCAATGCTCAGCAAACCACCTCTGTGAGCAGGAAATTGCGGGGTTGATGCATTGAACGCCTCACCGAAATGCTACATGTAATATGTAAATATCAGACCAGCTTATTTTTAGTTGTCGTGAGATTACAATGTGCCGAGACCAGAACAGGGGTACAAGGAATTCCAGTTGGAAAAGTAAGACAGCCACCTACTACTCATGTAGTTATACGCACGGAATTCCGGTATCCTGGATGACGTGGAGATGGCTCTGCCGTTTTGCGGGCTATCGCCCAGAGCAATACTGTCGTATGCCGATTGTAATTTGCGCACTCGTCTGTCCGCACCGAGAACACTCAAGGGCCTGGACAGCGCCGGGCTGGGTGGACTGGCGGCCCAATAGTGGCAACAATCATGAAGTTTGTCGCAAAATATGGGTCAGCGGAGACGGAGATTCGGTAGTAGTATCAGGCAAGATAGAATTCACGCTCGGCCCTGCAACAGTTTGTTGCATAGTCTCGATAGTGTTTCCTGCATGTCATGCATACTCGGTGGACGATGTGGCTGAGTGTTGACAACAAGCATCCCAAAGCAGCAAATATCCACTTGGGAACTTGCCCCCAGGATAATGCTTGAACTGACTAAACGGCCAACCATGAGCATCCAGAAGAAGGCACAAAGAATCAAGCTATACAGGATATGTGTTTGTTACACACTGTATCAATGATACACTGTCACATGCTGCATGCATGCATGTATATATGTACTGTGTGTGACAAAACTGCGGGAAGCCATAACCGTTGATCGTCTTGTTTCAACCTGGACGCAAAGTTGGTATCAACATTTCCACGCATTTGCTGCCCCGTACAGCCTAGGTAGTCGAGACAAATCTGATCGGTTTAGTATACATGACGTCTGGGGGTCTTGATGCCCCTTTTGTAGATGCAGTGATTCGGGATTCTACCGATTGGTGCAGGCTGATACGGTTCTGACATGAACTGAACAGACATGACTTGGGGGGGCTTTTGTTGAGGTTGAGTGCCGTAGTCTGACAAAGCTCGATAAACGCATAAGGAAACACCTGACCGGCTCTAATCCTTGTGGCAAGCCGCGATGGCGTCCACTTTGAGCGACACTTGGGGGCGGAAAAGGGTGAGTCCACAACACCATGCGCATCCTACGGTCGTCTGCTGAGGCAAAAGGGTTCGACGCGTGAAATCCTGCTGTAGGTACTCCGTACTGTAGCACATTAATAAATTGGTGGATCTAGAAAATGGAGGGCTGCGGCCGCGTCTAGTTGTATGGGCACCCCCTTTCCGGGTTTCTGGGGTGGTCGGACGTCGGAAGAGCGCTTGAGCGGCCAGGGGACCGATGTGAATTCCAAGCCGTGCCTCGTGCCTGAGCCGCTCCTGGTCCAGAACAGGAGAGTTGGAGAGATAGCATTCTCGACAGCCGAGACAAATGACAGTCGATGCACAAGTCAGTCAATACATGTATAGCGAACGCCAATGATTAGCTGCGTGATGATGCTGGGAGAAAATGATTGATCGGATCGAAAATTGACAAAAATAATACGGAGTACATATGCACCCTTTTGATCAGTATGGACCATTAAACGCAGGAGGCGAGGCAGGAGCGACTGGGCCATCCTTGGCTCTGCGCGCCTTGTGTGACCCCTGGAGCACCTTCACCTGGTAATCCTCCGTAAAAGGTACCTGGCGAGGTACCCAGGGAGTCCAGACGTCCGGAATTTGACACTTGACACCCAACACCAAGATGCGACAGGCTGTAGCTGTGGCTTGGTTTGAAAGCAAATGCTCTCTGGCACACAAAGGAAGATGGGATGGACGTCATAAGAGCGGTGGCCTTGGAATCAGTGCGTCAGATCGCCCCTGGGTTAGTACGGGTGATAATCTCGTCGTGGGACCAAGCGTCACACCCCTCGGTCTACAATCGAGTAAGTACTCGCGCGAGTGCAAACTTCAGAACGCTGAGCAGAAACGAGGATGCAAAGGACGGCGGGGAGGTCCTCGGGATCCCGGGCTGGACTATTGGCGCGGAAGCACCTTGACTGTCCAGTACTCGGTAAGGAATTAAAGGATAAAAAAAGAAAACATATGAGTACTACTACGATTGACTCCAGACACGGAGACGCCCTAGCTACTACTGTACATACCTACTTAAGTAGGTAGGTCTAAGTACCCAGCACTTAGGTACTTAAGTAGGTTGGTAGCTCGCCACTGCGAACAGCGTACATTTCGCTAAACTGGCTACTGTAGGTACTTAAGGCACTCGGTAGGAATTCGACCCGAAATTCGGCGCCTTTTTAGAAGGCTTGGCCGTGTTGTAGTAAAAGCTGTATTACAATGGTTCTGGAAGAGTATTGGTGTTTTGCATTGCCAACTTTAGAAGTTGGAATACGGAGGGAGGCTCAGCAAGTACGTACTCCGTACCCATCACATCCCAGAGATCAGACGTCAGGACCCACGGGCGGTCCTTCCCACCCCACTCTCCCTCTCTCTTTCCCTCTCCTTGCACGCAACACGTGAGCATTGGGCTGTGCCCCTGTCCCACTTGTCCGTCCTGTCCCTGGCTGGTCCTGACTTGCCCCGACTTGGCCAATTCCAGTGGCCACCGGCCCTTGCTCACTCATATCTGGCGTCCTCGTAAGCCCACGAGTTAACATGCTTGGTCAAGCCAGGCATGTTTGACATGGCAAGTCAAGTTTGGGGCCCCCCTCTCTTCTCGTCCCCCCTCGTCACAATTCCTCGTCCCTCTGTCGTATTGTCCTTGCCAAGTCGTCATTTGTTCCTTGTGGCTAGTGCTAGTAGTAGTACTTGACTCCGTACTAGTACTAGTATTTGGCCTAATCCCAGTCCCAGTCTCCGCCATCTCTTCAACACGCCCCTCGTCTGGTGCACTGGGAATTATCCTTCTCTTTTCTCAAACACATCACCACCGCCTCTGCTTTGCGCAGAAAGCCTCGTCGCAAGTGCATCGTGTTCGACGCTGCACTCTTCCAACGGCCCCTTCGACGGGCAGTAAACCCGCGGTTCTCAAATAGGGGCGCCGATTATCTGATAGCCACGCTTGAACTCTCTCCCCGATCGACTTGCCGACAGCAAAACTACCGAGCCTCAGAATTGATATCCCGTGCCTCCAAGTCCTTACCCAGCCAACCACATGCTTTGTGGACACGGCCTGTTGACTGCATCCTCACGACCGACAAAACCTGAAAAGACGACTGCATTGCATTCTTGCTACATTATTTGCAGTCGCCCAAGCCCTGCTTCGCGCACAGCCGGCAGATACTTGCAGCTCAATACCGATTAGCCCCCAACAATTGGTTCGTCTCTTGGGTTGTGCAACGTACCACCGTCATCCGTCATCCGTCATCCGCACCCGTCGGCCGCCTGCCTTTGCGTCTAGTGCATCTTGCAGCTCGTCTCCTTCCTCCCCAAGCCGATACTACCTGCGACGTTAATTTTATTCTACCCAGATTGAACGAGGCTGCGATTTGGCGTCCTTGTAGCGCTTCTACCTGCCAGACCCGCACCTGTCGCATACAATAAATGACCTCTTATCAAAGCCGACTGTCTTTTTAGCGCACTCGACTCTGCTGTGTTCCACATAGTCTCATTCGGGTCCCTTTGCGAACGCCTAGAGCGCACGACTTAAAATATAGCAAGGGGCCTGGTCTGGTACCCGCGCGCTCCCGCCTAACGCGACATTCCTGAGGAGAAAGAGGCTCATCTCGTTGTTCTTGGATCTTGTCACCAAGCTGCATCTGCCCCGCTCCGCTCATCATGCCCACCATGCTTCAAACTCCATCTCGAGCCTCAACTGCTTCGTCGTCGTCGTTTCAACCCTTGTCGCGCCAGAACACCATGTCGTCCTATGATGGAACACGCTCGGCGCGCCAGTCTAAGCGGTACTCCATGTCCGCGCTGTACATGTCTATGTCAGCAAACGAGGGTGAAATGCAAATTGAGGATGATCTTGCCAAAGGTAGATTCGCGTTGCCGTCAATATGAGAACTCATACTGACTTATCTGTTTTGCAGCCCAGAAAGTACTGCGAGATTTGAAATCAAAGATATCTTCCCAGTCGAAAAAGAATTTTGTTCTTGAAAAGGATGTGCGGTATCTGGATTCAAGAATCGCTCTTCTCATCCAGAACCGAATGGCTCTTGAAGAGGTGAGGACTTCCTACCGCCGGATACCTTCCGTTTCTTGTTGTCTAGTTTGAATGTACTGATTTGACCTGCTGCAGCAAAATGAAGTCGCCAGCCACCTCGAGGATGCTACCGAGGTTCAGGAAGGTGTTTTCCCAAATGATGACAAGACCCAGAAATATGGCAATCTCTTGTTTCTCTTGCAATCTGAGCCCAGGCATATCGCGCATCTGTGCAGACTGGTTTCAATGGCCGAAATAGACTCCCTGCTGCAGACAGTCATGTTCACAATTTACGGAAACCAGTACGAAAGTCGCGAAGAGCATTTGCTTCTAACCATGTTTCAGGTCAGTATTTTCATTCTTAGCCCTGGAATGTAGTCAAGGAACTGGTCAGCTAACCATTAGTACTATAATCAGTCTGTTCTGACATACCAGTTCGATAACACTCCGGATTATTCCTCGTTGCTTCGAGCCAACACACCCGTGTCCCGTATGATGACAACATATACTCGTCGTGGTCCTGGTCAGAGTTTTCTCAAAACTGTGTTAGCCGACAGGATCAACAGCCTCATTGAATTGAAAGACCTGGATCTGGAGATTAACCCCTTGAAGGTTTACGAGCGCATGCTGGAACAGATTGAAGAGGATACTGGCACCCTGCCTGCAAATTTGCCCAAAGGTATCACTGGTGAACAGGCTGCCGAAAATCCCAAAGTCCAGGCCATTATCGAGCCCCGACTCACTATGCTAACGGAAATTGCCAATGGATTTTTGAGTACCATTATCGAAGGCCTGGAAGAGGCTCCTTATGGTATTCGGTGGATTTGCAAGCAAATCAGAAGCTTGACAAAGCGCAAATATCCTGATGCAAACGACCAGGTTATCTGCACTTTGATTGGCGGTTTCTTCTTCCTTAGGTTCATAAACCCAGCCATTGTTACCCCCAAATCGTACATGCTTATTGACGGAACTCCCGCCGAACGGCCGAGACGAACCCTGACCTTGATTGCGAAGATGCTTCAAAATCTTGCGAACAAGCCTTCATACGCCAAGGAACCCTACATGGCAAAGCTTCAACCATTCATCCACCAGAACAAGGACAGAATTAACAAGTTCATGCTGGATCTTTGCGAAGTCAGTGACTTTTACGAGAGTTTGGAAATGGACAACTACGTTGCGCTGTCAAAGAAGGACCTTGAGTTGGATATTACATTGAATGAAATTTACGCCATGCACGGACTTATCGACAAACACTATCAAGAGCTCTGCAAGGATGAAAACTCGCACCTGGCTGTTATTATGTCGGAACTTGGTCCATCTCCAGCTCAAGTACCGCGCAAGGAGAACAGAGTGATCAATTTGCCATTATTTAGCAGATGGGAAACTGCAATTGACGATTTAACCGCAGCGCTTGACATCACACAGGAGGAAGTGTTCTTTATGGAGGCCAAGTCCATCTTTGTGCAGATATTGCGGACCATTCCACAAAGCAGTGCTGTGTTGCGACGGCCATTGCGTTTGGAGCGGGTGGCCGATGCTGCAGCAACGAGCCGTAATGATGCTGTCATGGTTCGCAAAGGCATTAGAGCCATGGAGTTGCTTTCGCAGCTACAGGAACTGGGCGTTATCGACAAGAGCGACCAATTCGATCTATTGCGAGACGAAGTCGAGCAGGAATTGCAGCATCTCGGCTCACTCAAGGAAGGCGTCATTGCTGAGTCGGCGAAGCTAGAAGAGGTATACAAGACGATTCGTGACCACAACACATATTTGGTGGGCCAACTGGAAACATATAAGAGCTATTTGCACAATGTGCGGTCTCAGAGCGAGGGCACAAAGCGGAAGCAGCAGAAGCAGCAGGTGTTAGGACCCTACAAGTTCACGCATCAGCAGCTTGAGAGGGAGGGAGTGATTCAGAAGAGTAATGTTCCGGATAACAGACGGGCCAACATCTACTTCAACTTCACTAGCCCTTTACCAGGTACATTTGTTATTTCGCTCCACTATAAAGGTAAGACATGTGTGATAGCAAACTCTGAGGAAGACCCAATGTGCTAATATGGTCTTGCGTAGGTCGCAACCGGGGTCTTTTGGAACTCGACCTCAAGCTGGACGATTTGCTTGAGATGCAAAAGGATAACCAGGATGAGCTCGATCTGGAGTATGTGCAGTTCAACGTACCCAAGGTGCTTGCCCTGCTCAACAAGCGATTTGCTCGAAAGAAGGGGTGGTAAGGTTACGCCGAGCCTCGTATATTTTCACCAATGTACAACGACTATATCGAAAAGGGCTGTTTGGCGTTTGGGAAAGCACTGATACCATGGAAGTTTCGTTTCTTTTCCTTCATTTTTACATTCGTACAGCCAGTTGGGAGGAAACCCCCCCCTTTTGTGTTTTTTCCCCTTGGTTCTCTTTCCCGTTTTTGCTTGTTGTTCGACGGCCGACGTTAGTATTCCTTTCCCGCTTCCGTATTGCGGCGAGACATATAGCGCTACATTTGCACACTCAGATACTAGGTAATAATTTGGGGAGGATATTTGATATTCTGCTTCGGCCGGTCCGAGGAGACTCTGGTTGTTTTTTTTTTTTTTTCCGTTGGAACAGTTTCATTGACGGCTCTGGTGGCTTATTTGATATCTGACGGGGGCTTTTGGACCGAGTCGGGAGGATTTACCTTTTGGATGAATTAGTATTGATAAATGAGTAATACATGTATCCTGTTGTGTGATGACATGAACGAGGGCCTGGTGAATCCGTGTGTGTGCATGTGGCTGGTCAAAGTGAGGCGACGCTGAGCTCGCTTCTAGGACCATGGAGAGCAGGCAATGTCGTCAAGCTTCGTTCCTCAAGGCTCCGATCTTGTAACAGATGGGTTCGCCTTGTCCCCCAAACGCGGTTTAGTCTCCCACTTTTGACGCCACGACAGCCTCGCTTTCCCAAAGTTGAGCAGGGTGAAACGTGGCATGGCCGATAAGAATTGACGCCCAATGTTAATTAAGTCGCAGACAAACTCGGCGCCTAGCGGGCGCCACCTCCACGTGCTTATGCGCTGCCATACATACGGATGTCCTCGCTGGGTAACGTCGGCTTGTGGTGGGCGAGGCGCGACGGTGACGTAACTGTAGGTGTGTGAAGCAGGGCTGACGGTTCATGCAAGTCGGGCAGCTGAGTCGAGCTGTTACCGACGTCCTGGGAGGGTGACCGAGCGATTTAGTGCTGATATGGAGGACAGGAGTCAATCAATGAATGTCCTTGGTTCAGCCGCATCATGGCCATGTCACGCACGCCGTGTAAGTGAGGAGTAGGCCAGGTCCCAGGCCGAGGCTGCAAATTGCTCAACGCTCTGCCCACGTTGGAATTTAGAAATAGTGTTCCGTGTCCTGGTGAGGCGTCTTTGCCCATTATCCCTTCACAATTCATAAAGCACTGGACTTCAAGCCGTGTCGGTAGTGTAGATTGAACCCTGTGTGGCACATGGCATCTCAACTCAATGTCGAGGAGCTCATCGGCGCCGCAGAACACCACCACGAACAATATCTCCAAACACTGCGCAGCATCCAGAATGTCGTTGGCCAGCGAGCTCGCGAGCGTGCAGACAGTCCTCCGCCTCGCACCCTCTCTCACCCGACCTTTTTCAGTCCCGAGCCTCACACGCCCAATCTTCACCTCCTCAGCCGCCTCCAGCGGACGCGAACCTCGACGCTGGAAACCACAGCAGAGCGGCCGTCGTTTTATCCGTCTCCCAAGCCCGTAGCGCGCTCGACAATTTCTCATGATTCAGAATTCATCCCTGACGAGGAGCTGTCCTTCATCCCGCTGCTTGACGCGCCCTCTGCCGGCGCTCGCCCTGCGGAAGAGCTGGCACCTCCGCCCGCGGATATCACTTCGAGAACACAGAAACCTCTTCTCCCACTGAGCTTCTCCGACGACATGCTCATGCGGCATCTCAGGGAGACAGAGTTTGACGGGCCCACGGCCACGGTGCTGGAAGAAGTCGTTCGCCGGCGGCCAGACATGGACCTCGCCGTGCCGTTTCGTGATTTTGCAGCCTTTGAGCGCGAGAGCTACGTGAGCACGACGTTTGAAGTATACGAAGTCACGGCAGACGCAGAAGCCAAGAAGATCAGCGTTGATATTGATGTACAAGCTGATGTCAAGTACGGCGGAGAAGGCGTGCCGTACCAGAGTCCAGATGGCATCGTGGATGCGCCGACGGTATGGGAGGCCATCAAGGACGTCAATTCCGACGGGGAGGCAGTGGGCAGAATCACGTATGTTCCTTGTACGCGCCGTTTGGGCTCCAGTGTTGTTGACGTACCCGATGAATAGCATCGTCCAAGAGCCAACGCCGCTCATCCTCGCCGCCCTCCATCTCACAATGACGCCGCACTTCGACATGGGCGAGCTCCTCACCCATCTCCTCTCTGAGGCGCCAAACCGCGGGCGCACAAATGCCATCATGCACCGGGCCTTTGAACGAACCTCGTCCGTCTCGCCGTACCCCCCGTCTCCTTTGATCCCCCCAGCCCTCGACACCCGCCATCAACCCGCCTCGTCGTACGCAAACGTCCGTCAGCGCTCATTCTTCTTCGTCTTCAAGTACTACACCTCGGTGGCAGAAGGCCTCGAGCCCGCCCCCTGGCAGAGGTTCGACAAACGGCCCTCTGACAAGCGGCTCGGCGACCACATCGACATTGCCGAGTGCAGCTCCGTGCTCGCCCTCTCGCTCGGCGGCGAGCCCACGAAGCCGCTGCGCATGAGGCCTCGCCGGGAAAGGGCCAGAGAGGGATTCCTCTTCGACACCTTTGGCCCGTGGCAGCTGTTGAGTATCCAGAGCTTTCCCGACGACCAGCACACTGTCCGCGGCGAAGACTTTCAGAAAAAGAGCTTTTACAACGGCCCCTATGCGTTTCTAGACCTCCTAACTGCCGAGTATCGTGACGCAGGGAGACGAAATCAGATTCTCCACGAGAAAATCACAAAACTCATTACGCCCCCTGTCAGTCTCAGTCCTCATCAGCCTCTTCCTTCTCCTCCCCCCCTGTATCTTGTCCTAATCGCCAGCAGACCGAGTTCATGTTCGACCGCCGCCTCCGCGACAAGCTCCTCTTCGAAGACAAGCACTTCACCTACATCCGGCGCTACTTCTGGGCCTACAACACCCTCGCCGTCATCAACACGGGCATCAAGGCCATGGTGGGCGCCTACTTCGACACCTTCACCGACGACTTCTGGCCCGGGAACCACCCGGTCCTCTGGCCCCATCCCTCGCCCTCGTCGCCCGAGGGCGAGGCGTACCTCGCAAAGATGGCCCTCCTGCGCCGCGAGCTGGAAAAGGCCGTCGCCGAGCTGGGCGAGGTGCTGAAGCGCAACGAGCGCACCAGAAAGGAGATTGAGAACCTGAGGGACCAGCTGTTCAGCGGGAGCTCCATCAAGGAGAGCAGGAGGGCCATTGACCAGGGCGACAACATCCGCATCCTGACCATGATTAGCATGATTTTCCTGCCGCTGACCTTTGTCACTGCAAGTGAGCCCCTTTTATCCCGAGACGAGGCATTTACAAAAGAAGAAAAGAAGAATAGATGGGAAACTAACATTTCGTAAAAAAAAAAAAATAGTCCGTTTTTGGCATTACGGAATTCACGATTCCCGCGACTGACTGGCGCTTCGCAGTCACCATGGTCCTCGTGTGCATCCCCTTCATGGCGCTGATATTCCTCCTGCAGACACGCATATTCACCGTCGTCGTGGGAGAACTGTACAGATTCATCCTTCGGGTAGTCACGTTTCCTTACAGAATGTTCACGGGGGCCCTCGAACAGGACGCGCCTGATAATCGATCCGTGCACTTGGCAAAGGGCCGCAAGAGAAGGCTCAGGATGAGAGTGGCGAATGAACAGCCGCCCGTCGGTAGTCGCTGGAAGTGGCCGTGGCAGAAGAGATGGAATGGAGAAGGGGAGCTGGGCAGGGTATAATATAATGGAGGACCCGGTTGGTGTGAATGAGGAGGTCGCCCGGTCTTTTCTTTCCCCTTTTTCCCCGAATCATGATTTGACGACCTAAATTTGATGATTTATGATAATGAATGTCACGTGGATGGTGGGCAATCAAGATATTACAACAGGGCTAGACAAGGCAGTGTCAGATAAAATCAACAAGGAATGACAATGACAATGAACAGCACATCAGCCCGTCAAACCCAGGCATGGTATGAACACTCCTGGATCCCCTTTTACCGTGGCAAGTAGTGTAAATTGACTTTGTAATCCACCGTGCTCTTTCTATCCCCGAGTAATAATATACGAACTCTTATGTAATCAACCACCGCATCCCAATTACCTCCCTGGATATCATCCTGTTTCGTAACCGTCATAGCTCTATAGTTCATTCATCTACTAACCAACCTTGCTTGATTCGCGAACGCGCTCACCCACCCTAAAGTAGCATCCAAGAAGACCGATGAGCAAGATGGCATAATAATCCTCCCAAAAAGGTTGGCCAGAAATGGTGTGTCGATATCACGTATCTTAGCCGCAAGTCCGTTAGGAAGAAACGGTGACGGGCTTGGCAGCTGGGGCGTCGGTCTGCTTTTCGGCGTCATCCACTTCCATAGCATCGTCCTCACCAGCTTCGGCTTCAGCCTCAGCCTCCTCCTCTTCGTCGAGTTCGTCCTCACTCTCCCCTTCAATATCAACACTGCCATCCTCGGACATTTCTTCCTCTTCCGGCCTATTCTCTTCGGCGTTCCCATTCTCCTGTTCAACTCCAGCCATTTCAGCGTCCTCCCCAGGCTGGAGTTCAGTCTTTTCGGCGGCTTCGGCAGCAGCTTCTTCCTCGGCCTCCTCGGCGCCGTATTCGTCCCCATCTGCAACAAGGTCTGCCTCGGGTTGCTCTGGAGGAAACTCAGGGGGAGCCGAAGCCTCGGAGTCCCTGTTGGGATTCATTAGCATAATCAGAAAACTGACAGCAAGCAACTGGAAGGGTCGCTCAACATACCACTTGATGGCGAAGCGAGTGACACGGGGCTTCTCAGCAAGCACATTGCGCCGCACGCGCTCAATGATGGGTTTGGCCGGCAGATCAGTGTTAAGTTCCTCAGAATCATATTCATTATTAACGTAGTAGCCCACCCGGACGAATTCACGACCATCGTAAGCGCAGGTTAGGAGAATCACAGTAACTCCTAGAACATCAGCGTCGGGAATTCGCGTAGTTTTAGGAGCATCGGCCTCAAACAAGAACTTGTTCACGCCGACAGGGACCGGTCCAACCAGCAGTGAGTCAAGCTCCTGGTCATATTGATCGCTAAAATGCCGGGTCAGTTACCGTCCATCGATCAGGTATAATAATGACGCTGGGAGGTGGTTCTCACGAGGTAGCAGAACCGACGTAAGTAAGCTTCCATTCAAGGTCTAGAGTACAATCAGTTATTCTGTAGGCTTTGAATGCATAGATGGATGCTCGTTTCACAGCTTGTACCTTTCTCGAGCGCCTCCAAACACTCGAATGTGATCTCAAACTCGTATTTGTCGGTAAATTTGGCCGGGTTGTTCAGCACCTTGACACCTAGTAGCGAGACGACGGACATGTTGATGGAGTATATCCTTCGAAGAACGAAACGCTAGCTTTTCGTTGAAGTAGGGTACGCGCAACTTGGGTTGAATCAGTCGAATGCAAATGGGCAGGGGATGTGGAAAGTTTGCAGTTGGTTGTAAGAGCAGCGGTGACGGTGTGCGGGAAGGTGGCGCGCAAATTGATCGAGCGCTTCAGCAAACGGCGACACGTTATTTGGAGTGTGGCAGAGACGAACGCGCTGTCAAGTCAACAGAATCAAGCTTTGTGCTGGAGGGAGGCAGAACCCTGTCAATAGAGACGAAGGAGGCTGGCGTGGACTGGAGGAAGGCAAACAAGTCTACCGGGTGGCAGAAAAGTCGTGGCGGACGGAGGCTCAATGAGGGACCGCATGTCAAGTGCGTGACAGCGAGAAGGTGGGACGCGCTTGATGGCCACCAGCGCGTTGAGAGGCCGACTGTGGGTTCCAAGTGGTTGCTCTTCTTGAGCGTCCAGATGTCTACTCCGTAGGCAGGTACCCTATCGTCGAGTCGTGCCTTCCTGGACATCGTCTACTAGTTCTAGGTACCTAGGTAGATACCAGTAGGGGAAATCAGATGATACGAAATTTCTAAGTACTTAGCCACGTGTGTTTGCATGGCATTAGTAAATAGCCCTGTAGGCAAGTGCTTGAGACTGATATTATGTATTGGACTCGTACGGGGTGACAAAACAACTTGTAACCTATCCTCAGCAGTTCGCACATTGTCTGGTACTTGGACTTGTCTTCGTCCTCTAAACTACCCCTGTGACGGGGATCCAAATTATCGGTTTAGTTGGTTCCTGGGGCGCCCACTGGTCCATGCAGAGACAAAGGGCTCACCGCCCGCCCATTTTAGACTAGCTATTCTTGTTTTTTGCCTGCGACTCTGCGACGAGCTTCTCAGGACATCAACACCTTCAAGAGCTGTCAATCACAGCCTGATCCTGCTGCTGGTGCCACCCGACATCCAGCACAGGCCGCAGACCATCGTATTGCTATCGCATTGTTTTGTTTATTTCGCTCTCTTTAACATTATTGCGCCTTTCACCGACGTCCCGCGTCTTCGCCAGTCGTGGAGAGCTGCTTTGGAATCGCCACTCAGCAGGCGAAGCTTCCAATTCAGCGAGTCGCCTGCAGGCATTGCATGATCCCACCACAGCATCAGTTACTTAGCCATTTTACAGAGCATTATATTTCTTCCCCCGCAACTCGAGTGCCTCTCATATACTTCCCGCCTGTTCCTCTTGCAATTTCATCGAGACGGAGCTACGTCCCTTGCCTCGTTTGAACTACAACCCCGCCAACGACCACGTATATCGCGACTTCTCCATCATATTCTAATATAAAGAATACAAGTGCGCTCGTGAAAATGGCCACGGAAGATGCTGCCTGGGAAGGGGAGGGTTCTGGTGTGGAATATGATCCGCTCGCGCAGCCGAGCGCAGGGCTCGACCAGCCTGAGGAAACGTCGGAAGCTGTGAGCGAAGCTGCCGAGCCTATTGATGAAAATGAAGAGGACCAGGACGATGGAGGCGAATATGATCCCGAATCTGTCGGTTTTGACAGTGTCTCGCACATACCTGACAAGTCTGCGTCTGGGACACCGTCGCAGAGACCAGCCAACAAACCTAAGATGTCGGGGGGGTTTCTGGTCGAGGTGTCGGATGATGAAGAGGACGATAACCAGGACGCTCCATCTGGAGCACGAAATTCGGCTGCGGCCAATGCCAACCAAACCAGCAATGGCACTACGCCCCTTCCCATTGCCGGCGCGCTTCCTAATGCACCTCTTGGGCTGGCTGGAGTGAATCCCGTGGTACTTTTGGAGGCGCGCATTCAGGAAGACCCGCGTGGAGATATGGATGCGTGGATCAACCTAATGGCCGATCATAAGCGTCGAGGCAGGCTTGACGAACTCCGCTTACTGTACAACCGTTTCCTTGAAGTGTTTCCCCAAGCGGTGAGTTATAACATCTGAATAAAGAATGCCGTCTAGCGACTGACACGAAGCCATTCCATAGGCTGATATTTGGGTTGAATGGATTGAAATGGAACTCAATCTTGATAATTTTGTCGACGCTGAACAACTCTTTGGAAGATGCCTGATGTCTGTGCCCAACGTCAAGCTTTGGACGTTATATCTTAATTATATTCGACGTCGGAATGACCTGACAAATGACCCAACCGGTCAGGCCCGACGTACCGTCACTCAGTCATACGAGTTTGTCATTGACACCATTGGATTTGACCGTGATTCGGGTAATATTTGGCAAGACTATGTTCAGTTCATCAAAAATGGCCCAGGTCAGGTTGGTGGCACAGGATGGCAGGATCAACAAAAGATGGATCAACTCCGCAAAGCATATCATCGTGCCATCGCCGTCCCTATGTCATCTGTGAATACTCTATGGAAAGAGTATGATCAATTCGAGATGGGCCTGAACAAAGTTACTGTACGTTCCAACGACTGCCATAGCCTTCACCTCGTCACTAACCTAACCTGATGGAATAGGGTCGTAAGTTCATCCAAGAGAGATCACCGGGATATATGTCGGCGAAGAGCGCCAACATTGCTTTGGACAACATCACGCGAAACCTCAAGAGAGAAAATCTTCCACGGCTGCCTCCCGCTCAAGGCTTTGATGGCCATGAGGAATTCCATGCCCAAGTTGAAATGTGGAAGAAGTGGATTGCTTGGGAACTGGAAGATCCTTTGGTCCTCAAGGATGACGAACCGAAAGCATACAAGCAGCGAATTCTGTATTGCTACAAACAAGCCTTAATGGCCCTACGCTTTTGGCCCGAAGTTTGGGTTAATGCAGCCGCTTGGTGCTTTGAAGCCGACATTCGAGAAAATGAGAAGGTTCAAGGCACCGAAATGCTGCTTCAAGGCATCAGCGCCAACCCAGAGAGCGTGTTGCTTGCCTTCAAACACGCTGACCATATCGAAGCCAACTATCCAGAGAAAGAAGAGGAAAAATCCGAATATGCCAAGGCAGTGCGGAAACCTTACGACGCTGTTTTGGATACCCTCTACAAAATGGGCGACAAAGTCAAAGAACGGGAGAAGCTTGAAGTCAACACCCTCAAACAGGCTGCAGCAAATGAACCCGCTGTCCAAGAATCTATAGAGGAAGATGACGATGACGACGACGATGAGGAGAAGAAGGTTAGAAAGTCTCCCACAGAAGAGCGTATTGCTGCCATTCAACAGGCGTACGCTGCTGAGTCACATCTCCTCTCAAAGACAATTTCTTATGTCTGGATCGCCATGGCTCGCGCCATGCGACGTATTCAAGGGAAAGGTAATCAAACTGAGGGTGGCTTACGAAAAGTTTTCACCGACGCGCGACAAAAGGGCCGTCTAACGAGCGATGTCTATGTCGCAGTGGCCTTGTTGGAATCGGTGGTTTATAAGGATCCTGTCGGGGCGAAAATCTTCGAGCGTGGTGCGCGACTTTTCCCCAATGATGCTGGATTCATGATAGAATACTTGAAGTACCTCCATTCCAAGGATGACACCACAAGTGAGTTGTTTTTCTCAAGTCACCCCCGCTTTAGATTGAATTCGGGTTTCCTAATCGATTTGTATAGACGCCCGCGTTGTGTTCGAAACATGTGTCAACCGCTTGGTATCTAAGCCAGAAACTCTGCAAAAGGCCAAACAACTGTATGCTTACTTCCACAAGTATGAATCGCAGTACGGGGAGCTTTCACAGATCTCGAAGCTAGAAGCTCGTATGGCAGAACTGTTTCCAGAGGATCCCAAGCTGAGTTATTTCACCTCACGATATTCCACCGAAACTTTTGATCCTGTAGCGGCACCAATCATTATATCCAAGGCTGTGCAGATGCGACCAAAACAGCTTATCCCTGCGATTGAACAACCCATCTCTACAAGGGAGAGTATTCCACCATCCCGGCAGGAACAAAGCCCAAGGCCACAATTCATCCGAGCCACCGCCTCGCCCAAGCGCCCGTTTGGCATTGAAGACGAGGACCTCAATCCACCAAAGAGAATTGCTAGAGGAGTTTCCCCCTTGAAAGGAGCAGCTGGACGACGTCTCGACCAACAGCGCCGTAATCAAACATCGGCGCTACCTCGAGACGTGACTTTCCTTCTAAGCCTTTTGCCGCCAGCACCCACTTACGACGAGACACGACTCAACCCGACCATCATGGTGTCATTGCTTCGCGACACCCAGCTACCGGACTATGCTTCTTGGAAAGCTAAAACCGGCGGTCAATATCGCATCACGTCTGGCAATCACAGTAGACAGGCGTCTGGAGATTTTGGCAACCGGCCAACCAGTCCGTACGGACGCATGGCGGCAGCATCGGGAGCTTACAGGAACTCGCCACTGAGGACAGAGAGCGGAAATGCGTTTGCTGCAAATCCTTACGCTCCGCCACCAGATGCCAGTGGTGCCACAGCTTCATCATGGCAGCCACCTTCTGCTGGCGCCTATGGAATACCACCACCCGCGGGACAATATGGGGGTTATCGCTACTGAGTTTTGACGAACTGTTATATGTACAAGTACAATTGGGAATTTTTTGACACGACAAGTTGGGTTAGGTTGCAGTTGGTGTTGATGACGCATTTTGCAAGGCGTTTGGTAGACATTTGAAATGAAACTACGAGATGCATATCGCCTCAAGGAAGCTTTCTCTTGCCATCTACCCGGCTATAACTATTCTTTAAAGCAGGGTTGAGTTGACGATGGGTGTTATAACAATCATGTAAATCCTTTGCCAAGGAGAAAAGAAACGGAGGTCTGGTAGGTAGTTCAAATGCGACGTTAGCTAACATTTGTTCCTTGAGATCCAGGACTGTGACTCCTTTACCCCAGCTTGTGTCCGTCAGAGCACAGCAATCGGTGCGACATGCAAACGCACAGTCTCCTATACAAGAACTATGACTCGTGTGATCACGTTTAGTTTGAGCAACGATATCTGCGTTAACGCGTTTGACGGACTGCAGTGTGACTGGGCAATGTCTCGGCTATTACATCAAGGTCAACAACGGAGAGTGAATTTTTCACAACCTGCATCCTGCTATCGATGAACAGTCCGAGACTCCATGCCATTTATTAATTTAGCCCTTGTCCAGCTTCCATTCTGTCGCATGCTACCTCTACCAATTGGCAATGGTTTCTGAATCTCCTGCAGGTGCGAAAGCCAGGCATTAACACCTTAAGTGCTCCCAAGTGCTCCTAAGTGCGCACGAGCATTAATGATTACACCTGGCCGGGCAGCTGGCAACAACCACCTGTCAACAGGCACATGCAAGTGCCAGAAGCACTTGCCTACATAAACAGTGCCCGTGTGCCTTTCTCCTTCCCTTCTCTTTCCCCTCAAACATCTCTTCCATCTTCATCTCTTTCAACACACTTCCTCTTCAACCGGCCCGTCTTCTACCTCGTGCTTTCATTAGCCTTGCCTCATTGCGCGCGTGCTTTCACGCACGAATGCAGAAGCATCTCCAGAAGCACTGAATTACAGCAAGCTCGCCTTTCAACTTCATCAGATTTGGGAATTCGTAAGTGTTTTCTCCTTCTTTCATGCTCGCCCACACATTTGTGTTGGCCATCAAAACGACCCTGTGGTCAGCTCCTGTTGTGTCTCGTTGTTTGAACGCTACACTTCGTGGAAATTCTGTTGAGATACGACTTTTTCATCTCAGCCAAGAAGAAGGCGGGATAAAACAACTACGGCTTTTGCCAAGTTTTGACTGCCCAGTCTTCATTTTGCAGGCTGGGTTCAAAGCTACATCATTGTTCCCTATCACTGCTTTCATTCACTGCTCCAGCAATCGTTGAGCTGACTTCATTGGTTCCAGCCGACTGCTTGGCATAGTTTCGCGCGAACTCATTTATTGGTTCCTCTTCATTTTGATTTGGTAGGCCAAGTAAGTTCACTCCATTCACCATCTCTTCCTATCAGCATTCAAGGTATTCGGCTCTCTATAGAGTCTTCAGGGATGTGGATACCTCTACATTCCCTGAAGATATTGTGATTTGCTTCCATTGCTTTGTTTCAGTAAGCTAACATTCTATAGCGTCACCGTCATGTCTGATCGTGGTCGATCTCCAGGCCCCTCCGGCCAGGGCTCGTCTGGCTCTCGCCTCCCTTCCAGGGCTCCTCAAGGTTCTGCTCCAGGGAGTCGAACCGGCTCGCCTTCACGATCGGGTCAGGCAGCTGCTGGATGGGTCTCTGGCCCTGGCTACGATCCCGCCAAACCAGCTACGCAGCCTGATAAGGGGAACACCAGGATGGAGCTCCCTCCGGATGCTTACGTGACCGAAGGGCAGAAGGACCTATTCGCTTTGAGAGGGAACAAGTTCAATACAGAAGGTAGCAATGCCGTGATTGAAGTTAACCAATATCGAATGAAAAAGTTCGATTTCGCGCAAAAGATCTATCAATACGACGTAAGATGTCAAACTGTTTATCTTTTCTATCTGAAAAATGGCAGCTAAACAACGCATAGGTGATTATTTCCCCAGACAATGAACGAAAGTCTGTCTTGATGAAAAAGATTTGGACAAACACAGCTACGAAGGCTGCGTTGCAAAAGTACCAATACAACATGTGGATCTTCGATGGTCGTAAACTCGCTTGGGCTCCAGGCAAGGTTGATCGTGGCGAGCTTCGCTTCACTGTCGACCTGGACGAGGGTAAGCGACCACCAGGGGCTCAGGCCCGAGAAGGAGCTCGGTTTCATGTGACCCTTCGGGCCACAACCGAAGTCCATATTGGTGCGATTCAAGGCTATTTGGATCGCAAGATTCAGTTCAACACCAATGTCCAGGTGGCCCTCAATTTTATGGACCATCTCCTGCGCCAATGGCCATCGCAACATATGACAGCTATCAAAAGAAACTTCTACAGTGCCTCGGGAAGTGGTCGACCTCTTTTGGATGGTAACGTACTGGAAGTTCACAAAGGGACTTACGCATCTATTCGCATGAGCCACAACATTACTCGTGGCGGAACCGGCCTGGCTCTGAACGTTGATGTTGCCAACACTGTCTTCTGGACTGGGCCACAGCCAGTCGACCAACTTATGTGTAACTTCCTCGTTTTGTGCGATCGCAAATGGAGAGGCCTCAATCCTTCGACTATTGGTCAAGTGCTTCGACCTGTGCGAAATAATGAGGGTAGATATCAGTCATCGGATGCATTCAAGCATTTGCGAAAACTGAGAAAGCTCAAATTTACTGTCACACACGCCAATCGACCTGCAAGTGACAAAGTGTATACCATCATGGACTTTGCTTTTGATGAAAAGTATGGAGGCGAAGGCGCCACTGCCAGAACTGTCACTTTTGAATGCAATGGAACTCAGATTTCTGTTGCCGACTATTACAAGCAAAAGTATAAGGTACATCTGAAGAACCCCAGTTTGCCTCTTATCTTTGCTGGAAAGGGGGGCTTTATTCCTATGGAGTTTGCCATCATCGAGCCCATGCAGCGTTACGCTTTCAAGCTGACGCCGGACCAAACGGCTGCCATGATCAAAATTGCAGTCACAAAGCCCCAGCAACGTCGGGCTGACACTGAGAACAATTACAAGGGCCTTCAGCTCTCAACAGATCCATACTTGAAAATGTATGGAGTTGAATTCGAGCCTACATTCACCAAGACCGATGCTCGGATTCTACCTCCTCCTCAAGTCAACTTTGGCCAGGGAAATGCAGACCCCAAGTTTGCTGGTCGCTGGGATCTTCGAGGTAAGAAGTTCTGGAAACAGAACGTTGCGCCGTTGCAGAATTGGGCGTTTATCGTTATGGATGCTTGTGTTGGGTACCAGCAGTTGCAAAACTTTGCGAAGACATTTCGCAACGCATTTCTTGCGCATGGAGGCAAATGCCCAGCAGATGCCCTGTTATTGAACGTGCCGGGAGACGTCAAGAACGATGTCGCTCAAGCCATTGCCTGGGCCCATAAGCAAATCTGTCTGCAGAGGGGCTATACCCAGCTGCTTTTCGTCGTTGTTCAGCACAAGAACAGCCCACATTATGAACGGCTGAAGAAGTCTGCAGATTGCCGATTCGGCATTCTTTCTCAGGTTGTCAATGGCTCGGCCGTTGCCAACAATAATGGGCAGTACCATTCTAATGTGTGCATGAAGGTCAATGCCAAGCTTGGGGGAGCTACCTCTCGCACACTTCCTCCATGGAAAAGCTCGCCGACTTACTTCCCCAAGGATCGCCCAACAATGATTATTGGCGTTGACATCTCGCATGGGGCTCCTGGAGGTGGCTCGCCGTCTACTGGCGCCATGACCATGTCTATTGATCGAGACGCAAATAGGTATGCTGCTGTGGTGGAATCCAACGGATACCGTGTGGAAATGCTTACCGCTGCCAATATCCATGTTATGTTTGGACAGTTGGTCAAGTATTGGATGGCTGGTCACGAGGGCGCCTTTCCAAAGCATATCATTTACTTTCGAGATGGTGTTGCGGAGGGACAATTTGCTCAAGTCTTGGACCAAGAAATTCGGGAGATCAAGACTTATCTCCGGGAGAAAGCACCAAACGCGCAGCCCCCCAAGTTCACGGTGATTGTCGCCACGAAAAGACACCACATTCGCTTCTATCCACAGAAGGGAGATAGAAATGCCAATGCCCTGCCTGGCACTCTCGTCGAAAGAGAGGTAACTCACCCATTCATGTGGGATTTTTACATGTGTTCGCACGTGGCCATCCAAGGTACCGCACGGCCAGTGCATTATCATGTCATCTTAGACGAAATGGGAATACCGGTCAATGACTTGCAAAAGATGATTTATCATCAATGCTATTCCTACGCCCGCTCAACCACACCAGTTTCCCTCCATCCTGCCGTTTACTACGCGCATTTGGCTTGTGCTCGAGCACGAGCACACGAAAACGTTGCCAGTAGTGAAGGATTTAGGGCTGGTGCAAAGGGCCACGAAATGATCCGTGATCAAGTTGCAATGGGGCAGACTATGGAAGGTCCTTCACGAGGCATAGACGCACCTCCTTTGCTCCAGCTTGGAGGTAAACCAGAAGGTGACAAGCCTCCTGCCGATGGCGAGATGCGGCAGAGAGATTTTATCAGAGGTACTATGTGGTACATTTGATGGAAAGACTGCAAAAAGTAGTTCTTTGGCGACAAGTTTTAGGAGGACGAACAAAAAACCAACAAAAGGGGTGACCGGTTTGGCGGGAGATGGCGGCGGAGGTCTTTTTTAGTTAACTACTTGCTTACACACTTCAACTAGCTAAATATACATTTGCTATAAAAACGCCCGCAGCATAAATTGCGTTGGTGACGACTAATTGTTAAACGATAGCGTATGAATTCGAGCATAGGACTAGTAGTAACGCCAAGCCAGAAACCTGGGCTGCGAGAAGGTTTCTCATCATCACGTTGTGCTCTGGGTAGGAAGGCCTGTGACAACGGTATGGACATGGTGCAAGACATCTCACATACTAGCCCAACGGTACCATGATATGGAATCTGGGAAAATTTGATGGAACATATCCTTGAGAGGCCTTACCATGGATAATGATTTTCTGGGTCGGTTATTCTTTGAGATTTTTGGGCGTAGCGAGACCGCCTACCACTCCATAGTGAGGAGTGAGCAACATACCGGCTGAAGTGACTTTGTATGGGTTCCTTGTGATGATCCTTCGCCTTTTGTGCTCATTTTGCATTTCAATGACTGAAAAGCTTGAAAAATGGAGGGCTTACTTACCTCCAGGAGCGTTTTCATGGCTGGTACCGACGAAAGCTCTCCTGCTTTGTGCAACAGGATAACACACACGGCAACAAAAATGGAAAGTTATCTGATAATGTACGATCGAGTTGAACATAGGAATAACTGCCCATCGCTGACACGGAGAAGGCTGGAGAGTATTATTGCCGCCGAAATGCGCATGTACGTTGTGGAGCAGTATAGTGTTGCAACCTACAAGTCGACAAGCAGGGCGAGGGAGGAATTCTTCCAACTAGGAAGAGAGACATCTTGTAACGCATCTCTGACACTCGTTTAAAGAGCTTGCACAAAGACGAGAATGATATCATGGCCTTGGGAGAAACATGTCTCAGCGATCAAATGCCTAGATAGATTGGTAGGGATCGTGATGCTCCCACATTCCACGGACATGGCTGCCTCGAACTGTGGCACGCGATGGCCTCCGCGGAGTAGCTGGCACTCTTCAAGGGAAAATGACGAAGCTATTTACCCAACTTGGTGATGTGTTTGTCGATTCAACACGTTCTTGTCGCCCTGGAGCATACCGCAGTTGGACTAGATGAGGTGCAACGACGGCAATGGAATTGGTCTGGCCGAGTGTTGAAGCAACGAACGTCAAAAGCGGGTCACTTGGAAACCTGAACGGGATTCATGCTGGCTCTTGTACAGGAGGACTGTCTCGATATCGGCCTCGAGAGATATTTCCCAAAAACCCGTCTTAATTTTCGAAAGACGTCGCATACCAGCTGGACGGTAGAAGCGGAAATAAGAGTCGTGCTCGCTGGTATAAAGGAGGCCCCCTCCTCGTCCATCTTGGAGCAGTGGTTGAATTCATCGCCAGTATAAAATTCCATCGAGCTCTTTGATACACATCGCCAACATGAAGTTCTTCTACATGGCCACTGTTCTTGCCTCCGCCGCCCTGGCCGTCCCTCAGGGTGTGCAGCGCACGCGTGAAGAGCACGTCAGGCACCAGGGAGATGATATCAAGAAGGCCCTCAGGAGACAGGACACGGCCCAGGTGAGCGCCCTCAGCTGCAACTGGACTATGCCCGAACCACAACTGACTGACATCCCCTGTGTAGTGTAATGCTATGCCACAGGAGTGCATGTCCAGCATCAACAACGTTTTCAATGGGTTTATGGAGGCCATGGCTTCCGGGAATCTCATTGCGGCGTCGGGCGTTGCAGCAGGTTTCCAAGCCGAGGTGAATAGCAACGGCTGCATGCCGAAGCTTTCTGCGTGTGCCAGCAACATGCCCAACATTCAGCCGAGCAGTCCCCCCAGTGCCGCGCCGAGTGTCGTGCCGAGTGCTGTTCCCAGTGCTGTGCCGAGCGCTGTGCCGAGTGCTGTGCCGAGTGCTGTTCCCAGTGCTGTACCGAGCGCTGTACCGAGCGCTGTACCGAGTGCTGCGCCCAGTGTCGTGCCCAGCGTGGCTCCTGGTGGTGTTGGTCGTGGTGTTTCATGGTAAGATGCATGGATGGCTTTGTGGACGAACAAGGGGTGGAAAGCAGGATTCAATCAGCTTTGGCCATGCAAGGTGAAGGTGGATTGTGTACAAACTTCGGGCGGTGCGAAGAAGTTCCGACTAGACCACGATGACTCCATACTTGAATGGTAGTACTTTTTCATCACATGGGCACATGCAATCATGATGCGTGAACCGGGATAAGCGACTGTGTGGTTGGCTCCGACCTGGCTGCACGCGATGCCTCATAAATGGGACTCCAAGCCGTGGTTCGGGTCTACTGAGTCTAATAGAGTTCGTTCGGCAAGTGGAAGGTGCGGCCCAAAGCCACCCCAAAAATGCGTAGCTGCGTGTGGTGAAATACATGGGAAGGAGTGTTCCATGAGTACGGAAACGAAGTCAATTCCCAAGCCACCCTCCGACCAGCCCTGGTGCCTTTTTTCCCCCGAACCCTGGGAGATCGGACCCGTCGGCCCGATGCTGGTGCTTGGCGAGTGGGCCGTCCGATTTAGCCTGCGCCATCAGACAGGGGATTTGGACGTTCAAGACTGCGGGGAACTTGGCAACGACAGGAGTCACAGGACGCACCTTCCCTTTGCATCATGACATCTTTGCACTTGTGCGACTCCGCACCCCCGCATCTTTGATCAATATTAAAACACTTGGAGGTGAGTATTGTTCATCGTTGATTGTTGACTATAAAATCCCCCCCCCATTTTTCGGCCAGACTTTCTTCGTCCACGCTATCAGCGTGATTCAAAAGCGGCCTGCCGATTGATCGATGCAGTCCACAACAGAATATTTTTTGCCCATCATAAAGTATATGCTAAGCATACTATAGTGTATGCTAGTATATTTTAGTGATAGCTAGCATACTCTAGTATAACCTAATATAGCAGACTCTAGTATAGCTTGGTATCTTCTTTTTGGTAGGTATAAATGTACCTGGCCCCTTGGTGTATGACTGGGTTTGACTGGGTTTGACTCGCCCTCCTCTTCCTCTTCCTCTTCCTTTTCATTTTCATTTTCATTTCCTACTAACGCAAGACAAGGAAAATGAGAGCTGGCGCAGTTATTCAGTTCTTCTTTGCCCTTGGCGGGATAGCTGCTACTCCAAAACCGAATACCCGCGATCGTCTGAGAGAATGCCCCGGCTACAGAGCGGTCAAGGACGGCCAAATTTCGGACGGTTTGTGGCGGTTTCTGGAAATCCATGATGACAGGGCCAGATTCATCGACTTGGAACTCGCTGGCAAACCTTGCAACGTCTACGGCAAGGATCTCCCGTTCCTAAAGGTCACGCATGTGGTTGAGACTCGTGAGTACTTATTTGCTTCATGGTAACAAGCAGAAAACGAGGGTTAACCACTGCCCATGCAGCCACGCGCCTTCACGTCCAAATCGCCGATCCAAAACAGGAAGCCTACCAAATTCCCGAACTTGTCTTTCCCCGTCCCAAGTTTAGCAAAAAGAGACAGAGCAAAAAGCCACTTTTGGAGTTCGAATACACCGAATACCCGTTCTCATTCAGAATTGTTCGCACCAAGGACACTACGATACTTTTCGACTCGTCTGCCGCAGGACTGGTCTTTGAGGACCAGTATATTCGTTTGCGTACCTCGCTACCCGTGAATCCTAACCTGTACGGCTTTGGGGAGCACTCTGATTCCTTCCGGCTAAAAACTAACAACTATACGCGTACGCTGTGGAATGCCGATACCCCTTCTGTCCCTGCTGGTTGGAATCTCTACGGAAGTCACCCCATGTACATAGAGCATCGTCAAAAGGGAACCCACGGCGTCTTCTTGCTCAACTCGAACGGCATGGATGTCGTAATCGACAGCGATCCCTATAGCGCCTACTTGGAGTACAATATCCTTGGCGGAGTGCTCGACTTTTACTTCTTTGCTGGAGAAACTCCCATTGACGTGGCCAAGCAGTATTCCGAGGTCGTCCAGCAGCCAGCCTTGGTGCCTTACGGTGCGCTGGGACTTCACCAGTGTCGATGGGGCTACCAAGATGTTTTCAACGTTGCTGAAGTCGTGCACAACTACAGCCAAGCTGGTATTCCTCTCGAAACTATGTGGACGGATATTGACTACATGGATGGCCGAGCTGTTCGTGACCCTTGCCATATCCCCATCTTCTCACTCACACGTTACTAACTTTGCGACAGGCCTTCTCCCTAGACCCTGAGCGGTTTCCCCTGCAAAAGATGCGTCAGTTAGTACAGCATCTCCACTCCAGGAATCAAAAATTCGTCATGATGCTCGACCCTGCCATTGCCGTCAAGGACTACGGCCCTTACAACAACGGCAAGACGTGGCCAATGTCCTTCCTTGTCAACTCATCAGGGTTACCCTATGAAGGTGTCGTATGGCCCGGCCGCACCGTCTACCCAGACTGGTTCGCCCCTGCCATCCAGGAATACTGGAATAAGGAGTTCGACACCTTCTTTAACCCTGCAACAGGCGTTGACATCGACTACCTGTGGATAGACATGAACGAGCCTTCCAACTTTTGCGACTTCCCGTGCAACAATATTGACGAGGTAGCTCTGCTGTACCCGCCTCCACCACCGCTCGTTCGGTCACCGCCGAGAGAATTACCTGGATGGCCTTGTGACTTCCAGCCACCGGGCACAAAATGCGACGACAATGGAATAAAGCCCCTCGCCTCCCCAAAGAAACCCCGTGCTGTCTACCTCTATTTCCCAGAACCTATGCTATCTATACCCCCCCTCTACTTCCCCTTGATGGAGGAAGTCAAACCAGGTTACAGACCCTTCTTTCTAGGCTTCGACAATCGTGATCTCATCAACCCCCCCTACACCATCAACAACGCCTGGGGTATGCTGCCGCAAAAGAGCCTCAACACGAGCATCCGTCACAGCAATGGCCTCACTCTCTTTGACACGCACAACCTCTACGGACACATGATGGCTGCTGCCTCACGCAGAGCCCTCATCGCCATGCGTTCTCACAAGCGTCCCTTCATCGTCACACGCTCTACCTTTGCTGGCTCGGGAGCCCACGCCGCGCACTGGCTGGGTGACAACGACTCTAGCTGGGAGCACTACCGCTTGAGCATTCGGCAAATGCTGCAATTCAATTCCATGTTCCAGGTGTCCATGGTTGGATCCGACGTCTGCGGCTTCAACGGGGATACCACTGAGGAGCTCTGTGCGCGATGGGCCATGCTCGGCGCCTTCCAGCCGTTTTACCGTAACCACAATGCCGAGGGACAGATTGACCAGGAGTTTTACCGGTGGCCTTCGGTCACTCAGGCTGCGAAGAAGGCGATTGACATTCGCTACAGGCTGCTAGACTACTTCTACACGGCCTTGATGACACAAAGTTCTGATGGAACGCCGGCTATAAATCCCATGTTTTACATTTACCCCAAAGATGCAAATACTTGGGGCTTGGACATGCAGTACTTCTTCGGGCCTTCCTTGATGGTTGCGCCAGTCCAGGAGCAAGGATCTACGAGTGTGAAAATCTACTTCCCCAACGACGTCTTCTACGACTTCCACACGCACGAGCAATTTTTCGGCATAGGGCAGTACGCCACTAGAACAAATCAGACCATCACCGATATCCCGCTCTTTGTCCGAGGTGGTCAAATCATTCCTATGCGTGCCAGGTCTACCATGACCACAACCGAGCTTCGCCAGCAAGATTTCGAACTGTTGATTGCTGTCGGCAGCAACGGCAGGGCCAAAGGAGTGTTGTATTTGGACGACGGGGAGACTTTGCAAAAACCGCCGCATTCGTACATCGAGTTTAATTATAAGGGCGGCAGGGTTACTTCCAAGATACGATCGATGGATTTCAAGACTGGGGCGAAAATAACAAAGATTACCATTATGGGCGGCAAAAGATGTGGACCTGGGAAGTCGTCCTGCTCGAAAGATCTACACCACCCACTGAAAAAACGACTGAGTGTCAAGATTTAGAAATCCAAGTTTTTTGATATACTTTGATGTACTTAGTATATATTAGTGTACTTCAATATATTAATAGTATAGACGCTAATAGCGAGCTGCTCAACTTGCGTAAATAATTTTTGCCCCCCACTACATATTTTGACATCCTTCACGGGAACCCCTTTTCTCATGCATACGACCTGAAGTGGCGTCCCGGTTGCATTTGCAGACGTACCTCGATGGAGCCCGACCGCTCCAAATTTCAGGCGCATCAAGCCCCCTCGGGATTACGTTTCCAAATGCATACTTTTTGACCTTCTTGTAGGCATGCAAAGTCTCTGGGCACACAAGGCTGCGGCCCCTCCCTTTTTCCATATCTTGGATGGATCGACGGCTGGCCAAAGACCCCAGACGCCCAAATTTGCCGGCACGACTGGGGGGGCTCCAGCGGCGTAAGCCGGCCTCGCATACATATGTAGCCAACACATCGGGCGGCATCGAGGCTGTTGTCGCCATTCATTGGGTTCGAATTTTTTATTTTCATACTCCGCAGACATACATGCGTCTGGGGCTTGCGAGTTTGGTCATTTCTGACAAGTTTTGAAAGCAGTAATCGTTCGATAATCAAGACCCTGGCGCGAGTCCAAGGCGGCATGTGCGCAAACTGGCTCGCGAAAAATGGAGCCCATGCTTGCAGATTTCGTACTTTCGCAGTGAAGACGAAATATTTCATGGCCGCTTCTACTCCTGTCAGATTGGAACGAGCCGAGATTTTGGAACAGAAAAGGGGGCGGCCGAAACCGACGCCGTCTTTTGAAAAGATGTAGTTCTCTAGCGCCACGCATGCGTTAGTAGTACCAGTCTCTAATTTGTCTCTGCATGTATTGCCCAGCAGGGGACGTGAAAATCTTACATCTTCTGTAGTTGTGTCTGGCCATCGGTGGCGTAGTCTAGCTGCCGGTATCAGGGGTTTCTGATTCCCTGCGCCACGTACCGAGTAGCTGGTAAATAATCTGCACAAAAGGAAAAAGCAACTCGGGCGGTTCGAGAGAGTTATGCCTTGCGTATGGTATGAACACAATTGCCCATATTTATGCTTCGAATATGCAGCATTTTCTCGCCGCCATGAAGAAACAAAAAAAAAAACATCGGTTCCGCCAATCTCTTTCCTCCTTTTAGAATGGATGTCGCTTCTGTAATTGTTCCATGCTAGAAATGTTCTTTTTTCCATCCAGTGGCATCCAGATGGCGGTGAAAATCAGTGTGGTGCACCATCCTTCGAAGGAATAAAACCCAATGACACCTGAACCAGTGGCGGCAGTTGTTGTGCGCTTATCTCATGGATTAATGCCCAACTTGTTCCGTGCAGGATAACGGACCTCCCTGTCCATTCAGGTTGGTGAAATTGGCATCGGCTATGGCGTCGAGGAGTATCCTCGATATATCTGTCAGTCGTGGTTGGCGCCCATATTTCGGGACTCGCCCTCATTTCCGGCGACCACGGGCATACATGCAGATATGTTGAAACGGATCGTCCCCTTGAGCATCCTTCGCTTCTTCTGTGTACTATTCCCGCACAGTTCAGTCATAATATTCATATGAGACTGAGACTATTCATGGGATGGATTGTTGTTTCCTTTCCAGCCCGTATATTGACCCGAGATACAATAGTTAGCCTCCTGCCAGGGGTCACACCTCGTGTTTAAGTTCTGCATCTCTCAACATTGATTTGCGAAAATAAATAATAAAAGCCCGCAGAGACTTTAAGTTACCGAGGCCTTCCGCCCTCAGCAACGCCCAGCCACCGGTTTATGTCTGAATTGAACGCCCAAAATCCAGCGTTGTCGGATGCTAGGCGGTTGAGGGGCTGACGAGGAGACCACAACTAAGTCCATGCTTAGCTACTCAGGTATGCATATCCATTTTGGGTTTCTTGCATGTATTCCCGTCTTACCCTTTTTTCATCTTATTAGCAAAACAACTCCACTGTCGCCGGTTGTTGTCTCGTCTAGTTGTTACCTTGCCTCATTGCCTGATCCTTGTTTTTACCGGCAGATCGCGGAGCATAAATTTGACAATATTATGGTGTGCAGGGCGATCGTGTTTGGATTTTGTTCTTGCTTTCCATGCCGTTCCTCAAAGTTAAGTCTCGGCAACAAGAATGACCTATGACACTTGCCATGTTCGACCCACCATGTTTTAATGCATGGAATCCACAAAACTGATATCTGGATTGATGTGTCGAATCAAGGAGCTTACCAATTGATCATTGATCCAGGTATGAACGCGATACGCCCTTCGCATGCACGGCGACAACGGGTTGGACGCATATATTAAAGCCACGACGAAGGCGATACTATCAATACATGGCTGTAATTACGCCACATTGCGTATGGCTACGCCTATTGTGCAATTTAATGCACTGACCCGAAAACTTGGGTCTACAGAAATTGGTGTGCTTCCTGCGGCGTGCAGAAGGGTCACCGAAAGTGCAAGGTATGCCGGGCGGATTGGACCTGTATTTGTTCATGCTTCTTTGGCTGCACTAGAAAATCCCAAATTCTCGGTTGTGCGAACCAAATTGTGAGTGCCACCAATGTGTGGCTGCATATGATGCAACACACCATGGTGGTAAGCCTGTTGTAAACCAGGTTAGATCTCTGCCTTGTGCTTTGCCATGTCAACGGGGTTTTTTTTCAGTGTCTTCCCGTTTTTTCAGCTTTTTCTCCTCTCTTAACCCTCCAGGGTGGTCTTTCCTTATTTTACGATAACCCTGATATGCCGCCTAGTACTGCCCATCATACTGCATCATGAGATGACGGGCTCCTCTTTGTGCTCTTGGAAACCCCTCCGTAATTAAAAGAATGAGGTGTTGGGAGGACGGAAATTGGAAGTCCTAGTGCTAATGTGGGAGGCAGACACGTCGTACTCTCGGTCGGGGGCGGATCAATATTCTTAATAGTTGAATTTCGAAGGCGTCGACTGTCAACAGTCGAATGAGTGCATCGAGCATCTGCCTGATATGGTACGGTCATGGTCGGCTCCTTGTGATTGCGGAAGAAAGGGTCTTTGGGGATTTGGGCGTACAGGCAGGCCGACTCCGTACTTGCTGCCGCCTCACTTTAGACAGCTGTGTGTTGTTTGCAGTCCCAGAAAGATGCTGACCAAGGACTACACGGGAGCAGCGACTGAGGGTGTTGCGGAGCGGTTAGGCATGCAAAGGCTCTCATGCTCTCAAAAATGGAGGAAATACAGAGAACAGTAAGGGCCGTGCATCTCTGCGCGCCGATATTAGGTTTCAACTCTTGACAATAAGTACGAGGCAGGGGCCAACATGGTCTGTCCCTGTCCATGTTGCCATTTTGACTGCCTAGTACCTTCCTAGGTACCTACTATGCATGTGTAGAGAATTAAAATCCGATGGGTCGCTCCTGCTTCTTACTTTAGACAATGGAGTCGTGGACGATGGCCGTCACTCACCCCCCTCCCCCCTGTCCATCAATGTTTGACAATGAGTCAAACCAGTACACAACCTCGGGTTCGACTGAAGTTAAGGACCTGCCCGCTTGCTCTTGTATAGCTTGCTTTTCCCGGCTGCAATCCAACGCATGGCCGACCAGACGCTCTCCGTGTTCCGTTTCTCTCAGTACTGCAACCTGGGCTTGTGATCTTGGTGCCACTGGCATTTACCTAGCACCTCACCCGCAAGCACGGCTCTTACTCCTGAGGTCAATGCCGGCTTCCTTGACCTGGCAATTTGGAAGTGCCGCTGCATCACTAAGGTCCACTCAACTGCATTCGGTCTTCATCTCTCTCAGGACAACGTACATAGAATGCGAGTTGAAACCTCACAGCTCCATCTCCCGCTCCAAATCTTTATTCCGGCTTCGTCGCGTGGCCGTTTGACTGAACGCAACGTGGGCCATTGCGTTAGACAGAAGCCCACCCACAAAACCAAACAGTTTCATGCCGGGTTGGAAACATGCCGTATTCTCGCCAGTTGTCCGTCGTCCGCGGGAGCCGGGTCAAATAGCAAGGTTTTTCAAGCCCATAAACCCTGGGCACGTTAGGACCAGAAAGCAAGTGTTGAGCCAGCTTGGCCACTCGTCACGGGAGATGAGCGAATACGGCCAGGCGATTACGCCGGACCCAGTGCTCTCTGCCTTGCTTCTCACACCTCCTGTTGCCCCTTGTCTGAGTTTAATCTCATGGCTCTCTACCTGTGAGAAACCACTTCGCACCCTCCCGTCCCAATCGACTGTTTTATTACTGGAACCCACGTCACGATCAATAGTGTCACCTCTCGGGCCTAGGTCACCGGGCTCCAGGCTACCACGACCAACCGCAAGTCGCCTCCCATTCCCCATGGGCGTCTGATCTGGAAAACTGCGGAAACGACCACGTTCAGGGTCAGGGTGGCTTGGATGCCGGCGCGGATGTGGCCATAGAAAGCAGAGCACTTGCAAGGACCCGCCAGGATGACAGGCATGACATCGTTTCTGCGGCCCGTTGCTTTTGATAGTTGTGCTGGCTATACTTTCAACATGAGTATCAGAGCCTTCTGCATGCATTATTGCGAGGAACAGCGCGTACGGTTTTTATGCCATCACATAAATGGGCCCCCTTTCCTAAACCTCGCCGCAGCAAAGATGTCAGCTTCCACCTCAGGACCAACTACCATACTCCTCAAAGACTGTTCAGCACTCATTTTTGACATTGATCAATTGGTGTGAATATTCTATTTCTCCTTGTTCTGTTAAGCAACTTGGACATATTTTCGTGTTTCGTCTTCTTACTGTCCTTGTGCGCAAGCATGCCGCCCGAATCCGTTGATTCTACCCAGGCCGATTGGGGATGCGGAACTGAGTAAGTCTAGTCTTCCGAGCCCTTGCCATCTAGCAACAGAAATAATGCTCAAACTACTTAGTTGCTGCACTCTTTCTCCATCCACGAGACAAGAAAGAGAGGCTCTCAGCAGAGAGCGGGTGAACAACATGCTGGAAAATCAAGTCAGCCTCAACATCGATCGAATCCGACTGGGTGCCAATATAGCGATCCAAATAAATGCCCAGGCTGAACAAGGGGAGCTTCACACTGAAGAACGAAAATCTCGTACTTGGCCTAAGAATAATTAAGCAATCGAAACGTCTTCAATACTGTCTTGGGTTAGGCATTGTTGTTCCTGATGTCAATGCATCACTGGGCAGAAGTTTGCCGCTGTTGCGGTTAAAATCTGCTCAGCGACGGAAACTCGCCGTTACTCGGCTTCAGAACACTGCGCCAGCTGCTTATTTGAAATATTTCTTTTATTCGGAGGCTCATCTACGATATCAGTACCGGCTATGAAAATTGAAGAAGAAGAAAAAAGTTGGCAGGAGAGGGTTGGTGGCAAGCAAGTCAAGAGACAGTCCCTGACTCTTCGCAATTTTCCTCCCGTCTTCCGCTATTCCATTCTGTACTTCGCTTCTTTCCTTTGGGTGTTTGGAAACTAAAGATGGTCTCATTAGTGTCTTTTGTCGATAGCCTACCTGACCCTGAGTTCCTGACCAGCCCCTAACTTGGTGGGATTTTGTAGACAGCCCATGGTTTACAATACACCCTTGTTTCTTTTTTTAAGCTGTTCACATTTGATTCGCCGATGAGACAGCCATCATGCCGAAACATGCGGGATGGGACCCCTTAGCCATCTGTGTGACGGTTCACTTAGACACTGAACGCTGAATACTATGTCTCGCGGCTGTCGCGCGAGCAGGTGGAGTGGCCGTGAAACGTGGTCTTGTCAGTCAAACTTGTGGAGACTGGGCAAATAGAGATGCGATGATGTCGTCGTTCATCTCCACCCGCCCGCCCATCAGCCCGTGTAATATCCTATGGCACGATTGCACGATGCCCGAAGTGGCATTGACATGGAGCGCGGCGCCGAATTTGCCACGAGCTTTCTTCAGCGTCATGGGGCGCCATGACTAAGGCAGTACTCCATCTGTGCTTTTACAGTTGAATGCAAAATATTAACTTTACCGAATTGGGCGGACGCGGTGGATCGTCTTGAGCACGCAATCGTGCCCCAGTTCGAGCTTTTTGTAAGCTGGCAGAACAAAAGTCGCCTGTTCTGCTGTCAATTCTTCTTTTCTTCTAGAATTCTGCAACGTTAATCTGTCGCCATTGCATTTTTAACAGCTGGCTATTAAACGCCACTTTTCTCTTTCCCGCATCGATTAAGGTTATTGCCCTCGGCATGGGACCTGCTAAGTGATCGACACTACCAGTATACCCGTATAAACAAGCTAGTATTTCGGTCCGTTTTGGTCTGGAGGACATGTCGGTTTTGCCGCTTTTGGGCTAAATAATCTGCACCTTGTCTCGTTCCCCCGCATCTTTTGCTCCTGGCACTCTTTGCTCTTTAAGAAAGTGGTCTCGCCCTGTCTTGTGTGGGCGTACGGAATATCCCCATTCTCTCTTCCAAAGGGAGCACCGGCCATCTGTGCGAAGACGAATCGCTGATATTCGTCATGGCGGAGAAACGCTATTCTGGGGCCCCGGGCTCGCCAGTGGTGGTAGGCAAGATGAACAGTCAAGAGGCCGACTCTGATGACCGCCATGCAAAGCCTCAGCACATCGAAGATGGTACCATGGCCAAAGAGTCGGACCACCTGAAACGTGCCCTTTCTGCTCGCCAGGTGCAAATGATTGCCATTGGCGGCACAATTGGCACAGGCTTGTTCTTGGGCACGGGAAAGTCATTGGCCACTGGTGGTCCGGCGTCACTGCTGATTTGCTACGCCATCACGGGTGCCATTGTCTTTATTACCATGCTGAGTCTGGGCGAGATGGCGGCCTTTATCCCTATCGCTGGTAGCTTCTGTTCCTTTGCTGGGTAAGAAGACACTCGGAGTCTTTTCTCTTGTCTTGGTCACCCATGCCGGACCGCGAGTAGGACTAGAGCGCTGACAGTCCTGATTCTAGGCGATTTGTCGATGACGCCTTTGGCTTTGCGCTGACGTGGAACTATTGGTTCAACGACGCTGTATCCACGGCCGCGGACCTGGTTGCGCTGCAGCTGATCTTGGAGTACTGGACAACAAACTTTCCTGGATGGGCGCTGAGTTTGATTTTCTGGGTTGTTCTAATCGCTGTGAATATAATCACTGTCAGGGCATATGGCGAGGTAAGACATGTTGGACGGTTCTCTGCGTCGAGGAAAAACATGGTGCTGACTGTTTCATTTTAGCTGGAGTACTGGCTCAGCCTTCTCAAAGTCATTGCCATCATTGTGAGTGCCGGTTCCTTTTACCGCACCATTGTCTTCCGAGGCTAACATCATCATGCAAGGTCTTTATTGTAATGGGCATCGTCGTCAATTGTGGTGGCAACCGCGACGGCCACTATATTGGTGGCGAGAACTGGCATATCCCCGGTGCTCCTTTTGTCGGCGGCATCGGTGGCTTTGCCTCGGTTTTTGTGACGGCTTCCTTTGCCTGTGAGTGAGACAGACACTGCTGAGACCTGCAGCCAAGAGATCTGACCATGTTTTCAGATGGTGGCACCGAGTCCATTGCCATTACAGCCGGAGAGACCAAGAACCCGACCAAGAACCTGCCCCGCGTGGTAAAGAATGTCTTTTGGCGGATTCTTCTCTTCTAGTGCGTATCCCTGCGAATTTGCTACGAATATTCGACGTCTTATCATCGACTAACGTGGTCCATAGTATCCTCTCTGTTCTCCTCATTGGTCTGAATGTGCCATACAACTACCCCAATCTCAGCAGCAAGAAAACCAGCACGTCCCCCTTCACGATTGTCTTTGAAATGACGGGCGCGCACGCTGCTGGAAGCGTCATCAATGCCGTTATCCTCACCTCTGTTCTGTCGGCGGGCAATCACGCCCTCTTTGCCGGAGTGCGATTGCTGTATACACTGGCAATGGAAGGCCATGCGCCTCGAGTCTTTGGCAAGCTGAACAGAAATCAAGTTCCATGGGTGTCTGTGCTAGCTACAAGCTTAGTTGCCGGGCTATGCTTTGGTTCAAGTTTCATTGGCGCTGGTCAACTTTGGTCGTGGCTGCAAAAGTGAGTCTCGAATAAAGAGTAATGTGTGGTGGGGGGGAGAAGGGAAAATTTTTTTTTCTCTCTTCTCGCCTTGGCATTACAAGTATTGCAAGGGCGTTGCTAACGTACACACAGTCTGGTCGGTGTTTCCAATCAACTGTCTTGGATCGCAATTGGCGTGGCCTCGATCCGATTCCGAGCCGGCCTTGAGCGCCAAGGCAAGACGCATCTCCTCCCCTTCAAGAACTGGACATACCCCTACGGACCCTGGCTGTCCGTTTTTCTCAACAGTTTCCTGGTACTCGTCCAAGGGTGGAGCTGCTTCAGCCCTGAATTTGATGCGGTTAGCTTTGTCAGCTTCTACATCGAACTGCCCGTCATGTTGATCATGTATCTGGGCTGGAAACTGATCAAGAAGACTAAATGGGTTAAATTGGACGACATGGATCTCGTCACCGATGTACACACAGCGGACGAGGCGGAATCGGAGACGAAGAAAGGGTGGCAGTCCAAGACGAGGAGGGTACTCAATTGGATCTTTTGAAATAACAGGTTACCGTACCGCACCCAGGAGTCGTCAGAGGGCCTTTTTTTTTTCTGCAGTTATTATTTTGACATGATTGTTGTTTTGTGGAATTGGTCATAGCCTAGCGAGTTCTGATTGGCATTGCTGCTGAGCGAATGAGTTGACATGCATATGTACAATGTAGCTGTACAATCACGGGGAGTGCTTGCCAAGGTTAAAATAAAATATTTCGCTTTGAAACAAGTTCATGAGCATGGATGATAGACATGCAGTGAGGACTGTATTGCAAATTTTCAACAGCCTCGTATACTTTTTGGATCAGCCATGCCAGCTGTCATTGTCTCGGCGGCAAGGTCAGATATTCTGACACCCGTGGTTTTTAGTGTCAAAGTTGGCACAAGGGGCGAATGGAGACGGCCAGACAGAGAGCGATGTGTGGAGAACGGGCCGCGCTCAATCAATTGATAATACTAGATGATGTACGGAGGGAGTACGGCCGGTGCAGACGCCTTGGGGGTCAATTTGTCTTCATGGCCGGCAGTTTCTGAAAACCTTGACAACATGGAGTTTTGAGAGTTGAGCTCTGAAACCCATGTCGTCTTCAGCGACCAGCAAAACCGCCTTGATTGGCTTGTGATGACAACGGCGAGACTTGCCTAGCCTGCTACATATTCAGTGCAACATCCAATATATGATAAACTATCCGTGAGTGGCTGGTCGGTCGATTGGTGTTTTTAGTTGCAACAAGCTCATCAGCGCTGGCCGTGGTTGCGTAAAGAGGGCTGGCTGTCTATTAGCCTCGGGGAGTGGCCGAGACAGCATCACCTTGGAATAGTTCCTCATCTCAGCCACGGACTGAATTCGGGGGTCCCATCTTGCGTAGCTTATTGGTCTTGTCCTACTGCCATGCGAAGAAGGGGAAGAAGAAAATTTTTGCGCGCCCTTCCGCCTTAAAAATTGATTCTGCATGGGTAAACTTGATTAGTGTCAAATGACGAAAGGCGACTAGAAAGATAATCGCCATCAGCCTCGAATTTGCTGCAGCCAGTTTTTTCTGTCCTCAAGAGGTCGATTGTCTCGTAGGTGCGACGCGTCAGTCCAGGGGGTAGTGGCCAACAATTGTCTTCGGTGCCTTCGTGAATCAAGTGTCGAATTGATGCAACGCAGATGTTTCCCATGCACGAACTTGACAAGGCCAGCACCCTGCTGCAACCACCACCACCCGCTGGCCAAGGTCCCTCCCTTGGCGACTGTGCGATTTGTTGACATTTGGATGTGTGGGTTTGTGATTTGCGGGGAGTTGGAGGACTTCCGGTAGGCGTGTAACTATCCAGGTGCCTTACAGTTGGGAAACACGTGTTGTGTAGGGGTTAATGCGTTGATGTTGATGCAAGAAGGGGTTGAGGCACAGCCAGTCGTTTGCCGATGGTCTTGATTGCGTACAAGCATTTCGAATTGAGAAGTGACAAAAACTTTTTTTTTTTTTTTGCCAATTTTCTTTTGGCCATGGTCCCTTCCCAATTGATGGTTCGTGGCGGGTCATGGGACCACGTCAACCGATGGAAATCCAGGGGCCCCATGGAACAAGATGAAAGATATGTATTAATTGAAACAGACCAGCGGGGACGGGAATAAGGCTGTATGTAGAGTGTAGATCAAGGAACGAAAGTCAGTGACTTGAACCTGGGATGAACACCATCATGCGTGACGCAGAGTTTTCACATTCACGCGTTGCCAGTTCCCCTTGCGCCTTATCCGCGCTGCCCGCTACTGCATCGTGCAGCCTCGTACATACAGACCACGGCTTGCAGTGGTCTTGGAAGAATGGCGTTGCGAGTATTTGGCATGATGCAATGGCCACGGAGTGCACCATCAAATCTGGCTATTGCAGTCGTGTAACTACCGTGCCTAGCTCCGGCATGGTTTGGGTCTCCCCATCCGACCTATGTACTCCGTACAGCCCTATGCTTTGACACTCCTCGGGAAGGGGACAGGATCCTCCTTCTTCAACTTTAGAACCATTGTACGTATGTACTTGGTGCAATGGAGATTGCCGCAGGGTATACGGAGTACGGAGTACTAGGGTGATCATTGATGAGTGTCCGACGCCGGGGAGCAAACAACCTGGCCCGGGGATACTGGGGCCTGTAATGACGAGCCAGGGTAGAGGTGTGTGTGAGAGTCGAGACGAGGACGGCGGATGTCAGCGACTCGGCGTCAGATCTATCGGTAGTGTCACTAACCCTGTCTGTTATTTCTGCCATGGCCAGCCACATCATCATCGTCCGTCCCCATACATACAGGCTCGAGATTGAGGGCGAGCCGCCAAGTCGAAAAGGTCGACAGGGTGAGATGGAAAGAATGGAAAGAAGATGGACGAATGAAGCGAGTTGGGCCCACCCTCCCTATCTTGCCATCTTGATGGATAATGGATTGTACCGCGGCAAGTGGGAGACAAAAAAAGCCAATCGTCTTCAACTATCGCGCTATGCTATAATATTATGGTCTATTACCTAGTGTATTCTT
Source organism: Metarhizium brunneum (assembly GCF_013426205.1). Taxonomy (NCBI): domain Eukaryota; kingdom Fungi; phylum Ascomycota; class Sordariomycetes; order Hypocreales; family Clavicipitaceae; genus Metarhizium; species Metarhizium brunneum. Next base: position 4,738,990 of record NC_089423.1, on the reverse strand, counting down.
ACTAGGGCATATGTACTCTGCGACAGACTATAAGAGGTCAACTCTTCAAGGCTGGAGATCTACGGAGTAGAGCTCTCGAGCTTCCGAATGCTAGAAATATCTGCAATTCCTGTCGCTTCATGCGCTGCTGATCAACAGCCACCAACAAATGTGTCACGACTGTTCTCTGTCCCGTCCGTCGTACCTTCTTCCGTCTTGCCTCTATAAGTGGGGCAGTGTTAATGCCATCAAAATTGCACAATTATCTGTCATGAGTTACTTCTGAACGGAGTAAGTACTCTCGGTACCATGTCAAACTCTACACACTTACGATTCCCTGCACATGCACACCCCAGATATATCCGTCAAGGCCTCCAGATGCGCATCACGACACGTCAATTTTTTTAAAAGCCGTAACCGTGCCCACCACTCATACCCTGGCTCACTGGAGACTTTGGCCAATTAGCATGCCCAAGAGGGTGCGGTGGCCGGGGACCCTGCCCAAACGCAAAGGTCAGGAAAAAGAAAACCACCGTTGTGGTCGGCTCCCCAAGGCTTACATTCGAATTTTGCTATAACTCACGCAAACCGAAATGGCGGGCTGCTAGAAAAGAAATAAACCACAGCACCAGATGTCAAGAATGGCACGGAACACGGTTGAGACACCCCTTTTCTTCTTCACGTGGGCAGTCATGGTCGCTGACGAGTCACAACTTTACGCAGTAAGTCGACGTACTTGTGCCGTGTTCGGCCTTCATCATGTGTCCACTGTCTGTCAAGTGACGTTTAGTGGCGGGAGTGGAAGGAAATGGAACAAATGACAACAGGGACCCCCCATGGTACAGTCCATCGATGCAAAGCACATTGCCGCGTACGGGTGGAACCAATGGACCGAAATAGACTTAACCGCAAGATTTGCAAGGTTTTTGCTGACTGAGACGTCCATGTCCAACCCACCGTTTATGGCGCTACGTGATAAGGCATATCTCTTGTCTAATCTATGCGAATGGTCAGTGGCTCTAATACCAAAACCGCGACACTAACATAGGCTCCCAAAGTTCTTGGTTTACGACAAGGAGTTTCGCGGTTCGAGCTAGCAGATGGAACAATCTCTCCCATTCTACGAGGAATTCATGGCTCCGAGTTCCCACGTTGTACTACAGAATACTCAATCTCGTCGTTGGGCTTCAGTTATACACAAGTTGAGCGGACATTGTGGGACTGACCATGTCCGCCCGACTCCAAGCACTCTGCACGAAGCCGCCATCAATCCCTTTTCTCATGAGTTGATAGAGCCCGACTTAGGTTACTGGGCGAAAACACACGGAGTACGGGCCAGTGAATCGAGTCAGAATAGGTCAAGATCCTGGCAACTGGGCGAGGTCGGCCAAAATGGAAATGGGGGGTGAGCTGCTTCTTCCTGTCTCGTTCCATGGCGTGCTAGCAGAAAATCAGTGTGAGCTTTGAGTGAGACATTCCGCGGCGGGCGTAGCAACCCTGGCCGCAACGGCCGCAAGGCAACGAGCGAACCAGGCCTACCCAGTAACAACAGAGAGAGAGAGTTCCATAAGCCAATCAAAGGTTACCAATAGATACAGATGTATGATCCTGGCAAAGGGGTGGAGGTGTGAGTATTGACGGTCTTGCTAACTTGGATGGTTTTTGCAGAATTCTCTACGGACTTGGTCCAGAAATAGAGAAGCGAGCACGACAGGTGAAGACACGGAGGCCATCATGTGCCTCTACCGGCCCCAGGGTTTTGGATGTCCCTGTCGACCACGAGCACTCCGTAGGAGGTTGGCTTGTTGAGCGAGAGCCGGGACGGAGGCCCCTTGACCCTTGCCAGCAAGCAAGCAATATGTCCTCGTTGCCGTTGCCGCCGCCGCTAGTCTTACAAGAAAACACCGCCTAGGAACAGCAAAGTGGTCGCGAAACAAACTGCACCGCGTACGCTACCCTCGCCGGCGCTGGTCCCACCACTCCTCGTGGATGGTGTGTTTAGAAGTGGGCTTCTGTCATCAGTGTAGCCACAACTCACGACACTGAATGGTGTTTTGTGCTTGAAAATACTGACGGCGTTTGGTAGTTCTGAGGTGGGAGAAATGGAGAAATACACGCAGCACACTCATCACCGTCTATTACTGCGACCAAGCCTAGACGCAACCATAATGAATCCCCTGGGGCCACGTTGATACTGTGGCCCTGTCCGAAATTGCAAAGTACTTGACTTATTCAACGTCTTAGCAGCAGTATGTATGAACCGCCAGCTCGCGATACCTCCTCCATGCTTTCGCACTCTCCTCGGCGAGACGAAGCGGGGTTCCCAAAAACCCTATCCCGGGCACTTGGACAGTTGATTCCCAGCCGCTGTTACGCCTTGCCTAGTGGCAGAGGGGTGATGCAGGGAAAAGGCATACGGCATACGGCACGGGAGGTATTGGGCTACTGTTTTTGCGCCGGAATCTACTTGTACAGCTTCTTCTCCAGGGGTGGGTCATTCATGGCCTTCGTCTCGCCGCCTTGTTCCTTCGGGTCGACTATGGACTGTCGTTACGCTCCCTACTCTTTTCAGTACACCCCATCCATACGCCTCTCCCAGTTTACTCTTCCTCTTTAGTCCCAGCTCTCTGTTGTATCCATAATGCCCGGCTCCTCCTGTTGGGAAAAACAATACATGACGCAAACCAGATCCTATTTATCTTCTTACGATACCCATTTGCTTCCACAACGCAGTTCTTTCATCTTTACAGTCACACTCCACACGTATCACGCCTTGATCAAAGAATGCCTTTTGATCGCTACCTGCATTGGCTTGATCGTCTCTGTCGAAAGTGACGGCCTCCTCGTCTTACTGCTAGACACCACTTGGTCCCCCATCTTGCCATCAAAGCCTGGCTGTTTTTGGATACATCCCTCCGTGACCACTTCAGCAACGTGCTCTTCCTCTCTTCTCCACTGCGTCGGCTCCGCTACCATTGCGGCGTTGTCAGGTGTAAATCTCTGGGCTCCCATTTCGTCGAGCAAGGCGGGGAGTGAAAACTTGATGATTGTCGTACGCACAACCACTCGGTTATCGCAAGAGATGGATTCCTCTTCCACCCAAGCGGTCCACGGTTCTGCAAGCAGGTAAGCCCTTTCATCCGCGAATACCACTGCCAAAGTTATTCTTCTTCAAAACTCATCGACATACTAACGGTCATTTCAGTGCCGATGCTCAGAGCGGTCCTGTCACTTACCATCACACACACTCGCAGTACGGTTCGAAGGAGGGTGTCCTGCGTTGGGTCAACGACCCAAATAGACCCGTGACGGTTACCATCGCGCAACTGAGTGTACCGAGTCCGCGTCAACAGCCGGCTACTGGAACTGGTGTACAGGGCCTAGCTTCCCAGACACACTCCAGTAACATCACCTATTCCACTGGGTCAGCACATAATTCTTCTTCTGGTAACTCTTCCTCTGACATCAACTTTGCCTGTATGGGAGCACAGTTTCCGGTGTCACCGTTTGCGCACAGTGCATAACTTCCAAGATGTCATAGTCTTGGCATTGATGAGCGTATCATCACCTTCTTTGGACGCACTGAAACTTCTTCCGGATTGCTTCTCGCCCTGGTCTTCATCATCCACAAAGCCACGTCGAATGGAGTCTTCCGTGCGTTACTCAAGCATTGTATACTCTCACTCATTTTGAAACCGAGTTGTGGTGACGCGTGTATCATCAATCTCAGCATCAAATGTCTGGTTCGCCAGATAACGACAGGTTACGACCAATGTACGTTTCGGCAACTTCAGGAAAAAAAGAACAAAAATAATATTCAAAAATATCGTTATAAGAAAGAAAAAGCAGCATTATGTGACGCACGTCACCTCGAAGCTCTCGAGACGTCCTCCTAGAATGAGGAGCGGGGCAGTGTCGGTTCAGTTGCGAGTGTGTATTATCTCAGAAGCGCGAGGGAAGTCAGCCTTTTAATCTCTCAGCTGAGGGGAGGACAGTGGCGCAGCCGCATGTGCGGCTGAAATTATCGGCTGTACAAATTGTTGGGCAGCCGATAAAGTACAGAGGCTTGACATGGTAGTGTTTTGCTGCCGTGTTATTAGGCCATGCCCCAGAGCTTGCATGCTCGTGTCGTTTGCCACAAGCGTCCTTTGTCTACTTGGTGTCGATCGGTGGTGAACTTTGGCAGCTGGCGCTCGGATACCGGCCCCACTGCGGACTGGACCGTTCCGCAACAAAGGTTTGACCAAAACGGGAAAACAACGTCAAGCTAAATCTTATCGGCTTTGTCAAGTTCTCCAGCTGGTTTATCTGGAAGACCGGGCTAGAGGCATTCTTGCATTCCTCAAGCGTTACATCATCGTTATACAGAAAGTGTACTTTTTTACTAAGTTCGCTCTGCTACAGTTTACAGCCATCTAAGGACTGCCAAGTCAGACTACGAAATGTCAGTTGATGATCTTACCCTACAATTAAGTTTGGTGGAATAAGTCCTTTGTTTCAAAAAAAAAATATTACAGCCCCATTTATTATTATTAATTTTATTCGCGAATTTTGCTTTTTAAAGGGGATATTAGGCTCATTTTTTTTTAAAAAAAAAAAACTGATCAGGATGTTAACGAAAAAAAGGGGGGCGGTTCGGGACTCTTACACATTGTGCTGGGAAAAGTTGGGAGGAATTTTACAGCTTATGCAAAAGATATGCAAACAAATGGTTTCATTCTCGCTATGTACTTATATTTAAACAATAGTTTCATCAGGTGTATACAATTTACGTCTGCTACTCACTACCCCAACCGCCACCGCCCGGTGATTCAATAATAACACTCTCCCCGGGACCCAGCTTTGTTGTAGCCTTGGCGCCAAGATTAACTATCCTCATCTTTCCAGTCATTTGGTCTATGACATGGACCGAGTTCAGACCGGCTTGGCCATCTTGACCACCGTCCATGCCATATGGACGACGAGATCTGCGCTCACTGAGAATCGAGCACTGCACCGGCACACGGAACTCAATCTCTCGCACCGTACCATCGCCGCCCTTATTTCTGCCACGGCCACCGGACCCTGTTCTTAGTTGAAAACGGCGCAAAATGCAAGGATACCGCTTCTCAAAGACTTCTGGGTCTGTAATTCGCGTATTGGTCATGTGCGTGTGCACCCCGCTCTGTCCTACCCAGTCCGCACCAGCTCCTGAGCCCCCTGCTATCGTCTCGTAGTATCCAAATCCCTCTTTATGTTCGCCTGTAATGGGATCTTTGCCCCCCGTCCCGAAGGTAAGGTTGTTGCAGCATCCCTGGGACGCGGCACACGCGCGGAACGCACGGAGAACAACGTCTGTCACGCGTTGTGATGTGAGGACGTTGCCGCCTACTACGGCTAGACCAGCTCCTGGGTTCAGGATCGAATCCTCGGGAATAATGATTTGAATGGGTGCGAGGCAGCCTTGGTTTAAGGGAATAGAGGATTTGACTAGACTGCGGAGACAGTAGATGATGGCGGAGTGCGTGATGGCTTTGGGGGCGTTGGTGTTGCCGAGGACGTGAGGGCCCGTCCCGGTGAAATCGAATGTTGCGGAACCAGAGGGTGAGATGGTAATTTTGAGGGCGATTGGCGTTCCGTCGTCCATGTAGTCGGTTGCGGTCAGAGGCTCGGGGCCAAATTTGGCCAGAGTGTCGCGGAGGAGCCCGCGAACAGCGTCTTCGGCTGTATGCTGAATGGCGTACATATATCTGTGGACGGAGGCGAGACCAAATTCAGAGATTAGGGCCCTAATGAGTGTGATGCCCTTTGCGTTGGCAGCAATTTGGGCCTTGAGATCAGACAGATTGTCTCGCAGTCTACGTGTTCCAGAGCAGCCCTCGTATTTAGCAGGTTCAACGAGTAATAGTCTCTTGATTTCGTCTTCATTGAAACGACCTGCGCTGACTAGTTTCGTGGATTCAATAGAGGCGCCCTCTTGCCAAAGGGCAGAGGAAGTAGGTGGCATGGAGCCCGGTAGGATGCCGCCAATATCGGCGTGGTGGCCACGGGAAGCAACATAGAATGCAAGGTTGTCGCCGTCAAAGACGGGTGTAATGACTGTTATGTCTGGAAGATGGGTGCCTCCGCAAGAAGGGTGGTTGGAAACAAGGACGTCACCGTCTTGCAGCTTTCCCTCCCATAGCTTGTGCTGGTACTGTACCGCGAACTGCATGGAGCCCAAATGGACGGGTACATGGGGCGCATTGGCTACCAGGCCGCCGTCGGGACTGAATATTGCACAAGAAAAGTCTAGACGTTCTTTGATGTTGGTTGATACGGCCGTTTTTTTCAGGGTACGGCCCATTTGCTCGGCAATGGACATGAATCTGTGTCCGAAGACGGTGAGTTGGATGGGGCTGAATTCCTCTTCTACACCGTCGGAGGATCGTTCTTGTTTTTGGAGCTTTCTGTCAATGACAACGTAGCTGTCTAGGATGGTAGCGATAGAATCAGGAGTGACGAGGATAGTCTGGGTGTTGTCAATGATGAGGGCTGGCCCAGTGATGCGTGCACCAACTGGAAGGGATTGGAGTTCGTATACACGTGTGTCTAGGCTACCGAAACCTTCAAAAAAGACTCTGTTGGTTCCGCTGGAGGCAGGGGCAGAGCTCTCTGCGGCATTCACAGATTTGAGTTGGCTGAAAGGCGTATTGGCCTGCTTGGAACCAGTGGTGCCGATAGCTCTGATGCGGAAATCATCAACGATGATAGGTTTCTCGGGGAAATGGAACCCGAAGCCTCGGCGGTGAGACTCTTCAAACTCACGCTGGAAATCCCAATCGTCTCTTTTGAGGATCATAAGCGAGCTGCTGGATCCTTGATACCTCATGCTCAGGTAGGCATCGAATTTGATGTTGTCGGGTGAGAAGCCCTGCTTAAGAAGCTCAAGTCTGGCTTGTTCAGCGAGAAGTTCCAACTGTGCCTGGATACCGGCTTGTGTGTCTTTTCCGTATGTAATGGCGGCTGGCCGCTGAACTTCGTGTACAACATCTGCGAGCGAGATGCCATAGGCGGACAGAATCGATGAGTACTTATGAATGATGATGCGAGAGATTCCAAGGACTTCCGCCACTGAGCAAGCATGCTGTCCCCCGGCACCGCCAAAGCACGCAAGATGGTGATCTGCGGCGTCGTAGCCACGAGCCTCTGTGAGAGCACGGATGGGGCCAGCCATTCCTTCGTTGGCAACTTTCAGGAAACCTAGAGCTACTTCCTGCGGTGAAAATGGAGACAGGCCAGTGAGCTCTCTATCCTTATTAATATCACTCGTCAGGTCGGCGAACTTGGACTCCACGATTTCTCGATTGAGGGGCTCGTTCTCCTTGGGACCGAACACTTTTGGGAAGTAGTCTGGCAAGAGGCGGCCGAGAAACAGGTTTGCGTCCGTGATGGTCAAAGGCCCTCCTTTTCTGTAACACGCAGGTCCGGGATGCGCAGAGGCGGACTCGGGTCCAACATTGAAAAGGCCATTCTTCCATGTCAGGATGGAACCACCGCCAGCCGCAACTGTATGGATGTCCAACTGAGGGGACTGAATGGCAATCCCGGCAGTGGTGGTTTCAAAGACGTGGTCGTATACACCAGCATATCGAGAGACGTCTGTAGAAGTGCCGCCCATGTCGAAGCCGATAATGGGACACTTCTCCTCGTCGTCCCAAGAAGTCTGGGCATAGCCCACGACGCCACCAGCCGGACCAGAAAGAATAGCCTTGAGACCGCTGAATTTGCGGTAATCGGCGAGGCCACCATCCGACTGCATAAACTCGACACGGGTGGAAGCAGACTCGAAGCCCCCACGAAAATTTGCAGAGATGGAATTGATGTATTGCTTAATAATGGGTGTAAGATACGCGTCTGCAACAGCAGAAGTACCTCGTGGCACAACATTAATCATGGGCTGTACCTCGGAGGACAACGTGACAGAGAATCCCATCTCGAGGGCCAGCCTGCCGACCAGGAGTTCATGGTCAGGGAACGCATATGAGTGAATGAAGACGACGGCCACGGAGCGGAAGCCGTCATCCCAGAGCTGTTGCAAATTTGAGCGAACAACAGCCAAATCTGGCACTTGGAGGAGACGAATGGTCTCGCCTGTGATGGCGGTGACGAGATGAGCATCGTCGCCATTCGCAATCGTCTTGGCCGACTGGGGGTCTTCGGTGTAATCCTCCATGGTCACGCGCTCGTCCACCTCAACGACTTGGTCGAAAAGGACTTCTGGGCGTGATACTGACAAATCAAAGATGTTTGGCCGGGACTGATTGCCAATGGCCAAGAGATCCCGGAAGCCCTTAGTGGTAAGGAGGGCGACCTTCTCGCCCTTGCGCTCTAACAAGGCATTGGTAGCAACGGTGGTGCCCATGCGGATGGACTCGAAGTGAAAGAGGTCGAGCGGCTCTCCCCGGGGTAGTTTCTGGTCCGTGACCAGCTCCAAGATTCGGCGAATGCCTTCTGTCGGGGCATCTTGATAATTTGCCGGGTCGACTGATAGGAGTTTGAGAATAATGTCTTTCTGTTGGGGGATGGCAGCGTGGACATCAGTAAAGGTGCCGCCCCTGTCGATGGAGACGCGAATTCCGAGGGACTTGACAGTCATGCTGGCGTCTTGGTACAAAAGACGACGTGTCGATTGTACAATGAGCAAACCCAACGCTGATGGTCCTAGATTACAATGACGTGGGAGAGGCAGTAGTATATATTAAGCCCGGGGCGGACGACCGACCTTGTCTGCATTTATAATACGCAAGTTGCAACAACCAGGTTTTCACCCCGAGGGCAGCGAACCACATTGAACGAGGAGTCGGGGGCTCTGCCATGGCACGAGCGCAGAGAGGAGTCTGAGGGCCATGCTAGGCCACCACAAACAAACAGCAATTGCTCAAGGCGACGGCGAGGAAAGGCCGTCTGGGGTAACTAACGTGAGCCAGCCAAAGGCAAGAAAAACGAGCATCTGGATTCTGGAGTCGTGATGGGACGGGGTGGGTCCGCGGATGGCTGAATGATTGATCTCGAGCGTCTGGGATTCGAGTTGTTGCCGCCAAATTGACATGTGTGGGTCATTTTGTGTGTCGGCCTGGTTTCCCGACGGTCAAGTAGGTCAAGTACTCCAGAGTCCGGAGTGCCTGCCTTCCTGTGCTGCCCGGGTTTCTGATAATGGATTGTGGGACCGATTTCGGCGCGTCAAGTCGATTGGATATCGGACCTGTATTCGAGTACAAAGGTACTTACAAAGTAGTACAACACTGTCTGCTAAAGGAAGGAGACAAGTTCGCACGCGTCCTCCAGAGACCTCCAGGGGCCATGCTCCGGAAGGGCGTACGACTAGCAGTACGGGACTTCTGATAAATCCGTTGTAAGAAAATCGCCTGAATCAACTCGTAATGCTGATATCAAGAGAATGCGATTCGCATCTCTCGGCCACGGACCGTCAGTCGAAGCCGGAGGCGGCACTTGGTTCAAGTTGGTTGGCGGACCCCCGCCCAAATGGCCAAAACGCGCTGTCATTACGGGGTACGGAGTACGGAGTACTCCAATAGCCCTTTCTGCTTTCAATGTTGCCTAGTTCTCTTCTCCCCTCAGCAATGAAAGAAATAACCTTGAGTGGCGCATCTCAGCACGTCCGCACCAACCTGCCCTTCTCCCATCTCCGTCATCTGAATTCCCACGAGCCTGCAGTCCTTGGATAACGTCTGGTCTGTCGATAACGTTGTGCGGGGACCCGAACGATTCGTCTCGGTGCTCCCCTTCTGACGGCGAATACCCCGGATGAGGCTGTTATGCGAGACGAGGCGAAACCGTCAGCGACTCAGCGCCATTGGAAAGCTGCATCAAGCTGGACTTTGGATTATGATCCCGTTCAGCTCCCTGTCAGGCACAGACGGGGTTAGCATTCTTGTCGGGGCCCCAGACCTGCTTCAACATCCACAATCTCTCCACGTTGCAACGCATTGCACCATTCTGCATGTTCCATTGTTTCTCTTTCCTATCCGCCCTCCATCATGAAATCCGCCGCAGGCATGTCAGCAAAGGCGGCAGCAACTCATGCCCAGCCCTCTGATCACGGAAACCTGCGGCCAGTTGCGTAAGTTTATTGCCGTGGACCCTTGCAGGTAGAGCGACCTCTACGCCTTCGCCCTGTCCAGCTGCCAAGAACAGCCGGCCTCAGCAGCACCGAGTAACTTATTACGGACTGACACATTTCATGGTTCATGATGCAGCTGTCTCCACTGCCGACAGCGGCGTTCTTACTGCTCCAAAGAGAAACCCACGTGCTCAAGATGCCGCGATAGTGGGTTGACTTGCATCTACGAAGGGGCAAGAAAGATATTGGTCAATGAATCGTATGTATCTTTTCCAAAGACTACTCATTTGGCTGCTGTGGTTCAAATCTGATGAGTAACGTAGATATTTGCGGGAATTAGAGAGAAAGGCCAAGGCACTGGAAGGTATGAATAGGGACCATGTGCATGTGCATGTGCTCGTGTGCATGTTGCCAGGGCTGATGAGACCTTCTCCCCATAGCAGCCCTATCACAAAGAGTGCCTACGAGTGCAAAGACTAAACATGGTGCTCCTGGCGAAGACGAGGAAGATTTTGAAGATGAGCAGCCACTGCTTGAGCCCTTTACCAATCTCAGCCTACACAGACCGTCAACTAGTATGTAATGCACCTGGCCACGACAATGCCATATTCTGAGAGACGTGCAATGGCTAAATGTGCTTCGATAGGTTTTTTGGGACCTGCATCGTCTGACATCTTCCTTCGAAATGTAAGGAAGCTATCGGGCTTTTACGGAGACGACGGCAGTCTTGATGCCAGTTCAAACTTCTATGAGCCAGGCGCATTAGCCTCAAGGCGGCAATTCTTCAGGCTTCACGTCCGTCTCCCACCAATCGAAATGGCCAGACGACTCTTTGCTGCTCAATACACATACATCGGCACCATTTTTGCCTTCACAGACCCCAAAGAGGAATTCGATAGACTCCTCGTGGAAGCATACAATGGCCCTCCTGACCCGTCGGACAAGGATGCCTGTCTTGCGTACTCCAAGGTTCTGCTCATCTTGGCCTTTGGACAATTGTACTCGGTAAATCAATGGGTCGACTTCAGAGGGCCTCCGGGCTTCGACTTTTTCACAGACTCGCTACAGCTTCTCCCCGAAACCCACGAAGAAGGGTCGATTCTCTGCGTCGAAACCCTTGCATTGGCGGGATATTTCATGCAAAACATGAACCGACGGGATGCAGCCTTTCAATATATCGGCAAAGCCTTACGCATGGCAATTTCCCTCGGTCTCCACCAGGAAGTCAGCAATCACTATCCAAACGCCACCTGTCAGGGCCAGGTTCCTGCGCTCGACGAGGCTGCGCGTGAACATCGGCGGCGAATATGGTGGTCAATATACAGCCTAGATCGCATCCTGTCCGTGAAGTCGGGGAACCCAATCGCCATACAAGACGAAGATATCGGCGTCAATCTGCCGTCAAGGCTGCCTTCAGAGCCGGAATATTGCCCTGCCGTTGTTCTCAGATACTACACGCAACTGTCTGGAATACTAGGCGAGATCCACACCCTCATCTACCGCAGAACAAACCAGGCCGTCCCCAAATCTGGCAAAAGTCTCATGGCATCTGTGCAGAGCATCATCCTGGCGCTGTCAAAGTGGAATAGGGAAGTGCCGAATGAATTGCGCTTTGATCCTATAAAACTGAGCTTCAGTCGTGAAAGTGTTAGCTACTTGGCCCACTATTATCAATGTATCAATATGACTGTTCGTCCGCTGTTATTTCACGTCGTCCAGAAACGATTGAATACAATTCGGAGCGGCGGAGGACCGCAAGAAAAGGAACGGGATTGGAAGGAAGGGCTCTCTCAGACGACAGTGAGGGTCATTGACATGTGTATTGGAGCTGCGCAAGACACCGTCAATATGATGGCAATTGCATCGCAGAGAGACCTAGTTGGTATGTTTGACATTCCTCGTCGATCAATGGCGCCACCATTGGGAAGACAAAAGATAAAAGATGACTGACTTGCGGCGTTAGCAACCTACGGTTACATGGACGGAGAACACATCTTCTCCGCATCCATTGTCCTGGTAATGGTTTGTGCCGCCTTCCCCACCAACATCGCCAACACCACGGCAATGAACGCCGGCCTCAGTCTCCTCCGGGGCATGGGCGAACGGGGAAACAGCCACATGGGCGCTCGCTACGAACTCCTGGCCAAACTGCACTCGGGCGTCATGCCAGGAGCTGTGATCCGATGCACAACTGCCACGGGATCGCCTCCCCATGGCACGGACTTCGACTCCGCGATAACAGGCTCCGCTAGTAGCATGGCGACGGACCGGCTCCCCGCGCGAGTTCCGATGCCCGCCATGGGGTCTATCAACAAAGTCGACGGCGCGGCTGAGCAGACGCTTACCTTTCCCGTGATTGATAATAGCTCGCTCGATGAGCCATTTTATGACGAGAGCGTCACGAGCGGCATGGATTTCGGGCTGTGGGAGGAGGGATTTGCATATCCCACCATGGACCTGGATTTTGACCTCGTACAGAGGCAGCCACAGGGGCAGGTGCATTCCGCTATTGGAGAATTTATGTATATGAGTAGTTAGAGTGTGGAATGACCCCGACACGTGGGAGTTGGGTGCACAGTCTTGGTGTCGACGGTTACGTCTACAGTAAGCAGGAAGGGAAACGAACAAGATTTGATCAGACCAAAAAACCGGGCCATGATAAGAAGCCATGGTATTATCTGATGGGTACCTTGCGCAGGTACCTGGTAGCCATTTGTAGCATAATGATTAGTGTACATATACTTTGCGGTACTGTAGGAAGCTATACGGGTAACCTAGCCAAATACCCGGTAGCATTTGCGGATTGATGAAACAAAGACGGAGTAGCTACATGCGGAGTACTCCGTACCTGGGTAAACCAAGACCCTGTTTTCCCCAGCCAAAACAGATCAACGGATAATACTACGTAATACCCCGTAAAAGGGTCCCCGGCAAAAATTAATGGGCCAGCATTTGAAGCGGGCAGTCACACACGACGCATGGCATAAAGCCAAGGTGGTCTCGAGAGTCGAGATGGACTGGGCGGCCAATGCTCCGTAACTGGGTTCCATATTAACTTAGGCACCTGTCCCGGGTCAGGGCTACGGTAGTTTAGGCGGCCCCAGTATTCTAGAAGGTATGTCTCAACTTCCCAAAGCTTGACTCGCAACGGCGCCGGGGGGTTGCAGGAAAAAGCCACCCCGCGCCGTTGGTACCTGGGGGAAACGCCAAGGCCCCCCCCCCGGGTGAGGAGGGCGAGTCGTCGGCGACCCTCTCCGGTCTTATCTGTCCTTGGTCCGACGTGCCGCACACCACCTGCCTGTGCCTGGGCTGGCTCTCCACACACCCCCGGATCCTGATTGTACATTCTAGATGCCAAACAGACGCACAGAGACGAATACCCGGGCAGTACTCCGTACTAGTAGTGCTACTGCTGCTCTTCAAGCGAGGGCCCGCTGGGGGTGCCATGACGCCCGCGTGGCTACAATTGCGCTCTGGATGAGTCGCGAAGCATTTATATATCTTGGTCCATCTCCACACCGTCCTCTCCCTCTCCCCGTGGGGTTTGGGATATCCTCAGTTTTTAACTGGGACGGAAGCAACAGACACGGGGGATATTCTCACAGCCTCGTCAAACAAATTTTTAATAAATACTTGGCACCCCCCCTTTTTTTTCCTGAGACGCATAGAAACCATCACACAGGTTCATAAAAAAAGAGTAAAAACCCCCAAGCATGTATCCTCCTCCGCCGGCGATGGCTGGCGCCGAAAAACGCAGAGTATCGACAGAATCGCAGTCGCAGGACGTCGTTGGGCCAGCAGTAGCAATGCAGCTCGAGACGATTGACGCGCGCGACGAGCGCAAGCTCCTCCTCAAGCTGGACGCCTTCTTCGTGCCCATCATCATGGTGGTGTACCTGACGTGCTTCCTGGACCGCACCAACATCGGCAACGTCAAGGTGGCGGGCATGCCCGAGGACATTGGCGCGTCGCCGCAGCAGTTCTCGACGGCCGTGTCCATCTTCTACGCGACCTACGTGGCGTTTGAGCCGCCCTGGACCATCATGATGAAGTGGATGACGCCGCGGATCCTGCTGACGTCGCTGTGCGTCGTGTGGTCGCTGGCCACCATCTTCTCGGGCTTCATCACCAACGTCGGGGGCCTGTACGCCGTGCGCCTGATCCTGGGCGCCTGCGAGGCCGGCCTGTTCCCCGCGCTCAACCTCTACCTCACCATGGTGTACAAGCGCGACGAGCAGGCCACCCGCGTGTCGTACCTGTTTGTGTGCACCGCCGTGGCCGGCGCCTTTGGCGGCCTGCTCGCCTACAGCATCCTCAAGATGGACGGCGTGGCGGGCTACGCCGGCTGGCGCTGGGTGTACATCATCGAGGGCATCTTCTCCTTCCTCGTCGCGCCCGTCATCTGGTTCGGCCTGCCCAACGACCCGTCCACCGCCTACTTCCTCACCGCCGACGAGCGCCGCATGATGCAGGTGCGCGCCGTCCAGAGGGCCCAGTACATGGGCAGCGACGAGTTCAGCTGGGACGAGATCCGCATCGGCCTCAAGGACCCCAAGCTGTACCTCAGCGCCGCCATCCAGTTCTGCCAGGACATCCTGCTGTACGGCTTCAGCACTTTTCTGCCCTCCATCATCGTCAGCATGGGCTACTCCGTCATCCAGGCCCAGTACCTCAGCATACCCGTCTACATCTTTGGCGGTCTGTGTTTCCTCGCCGTCGCCTTTGTCTCGGACCGCTTCTGCGTGCGTGGCCCGTTCTTGCTCCTCGCCAATGTCCCCGGCATCGTCGGCTACGTCCTCATTCTGTGCCCTACCAGCAACCCCGTCAAGTTCTTCGGCACCTTCCTCTGCGCCGTGGCCGTCTACAACGGGCCCGGCCTGAATCTGACCTGGCTCAACGTCAATGTCGCGCCGCATTATCGTCGCGCTACCGCCATCGGCATGCAGCTGAGCATCGGCAACTCGGCCGGTATTGTGGCCGGGCAGATTTACCGCAGTGCGCCGTATGTATTGGGGAACAGCTTCTCTGTCGCGGCGCTGGGCCTGTCGCAGTTGGTCATCGTGCTCAAGTGGTTCTACTTGAAGCGTTGTAATGAGGAGAAGAGGAGAATTGCTGACGGAGACAAGGATGACACGAGGAAGGTGAGGACTGGTGATCGGGAACTAGACTTTAAGTATCACCTGTAAGATGGCGGCGGCGGCGGCGGCGGCGGCGTGTGTGTGTGTGTGTGTGATTTGTAGGCCCAAGTATCAGCGAGCTGATCATAAATATACCGTCTGGATAACTTGTTGTTTGATCGTTGCGGTGTGGGCATTCAGAAAACTGGCTGACAAGTTGACGGAATGCCCGCATGCAAGTCAGTGAATTACAAAATCCCGTCTTGGCAAATTGGCTTGTTCCGAAATCTGTCAACGCCAGTAAATGCCCATGTATACACCCCTATCAAATGTAGATAAACGTATCCGGGGCCAACGGCGCAACGCA
The DNA here is from genome assembly GCF_013426205.1 of Metarhizium brunneum. Classification (NCBI taxonomy): domain Eukaryota; kingdom Fungi; phylum Ascomycota; class Sordariomycetes; order Hypocreales; family Clavicipitaceae; genus Metarhizium; species Metarhizium brunneum. The sequence goes on along the minus strand of NC_089423.1, from coordinate 4,723,425 downwards.
GTTGAAGACGCCACCCTGTACCAGCCAGCCAACACAAGTACCACTGAAGCCTCACAAGCCCTGGTTGTATCAGTTTCTCCCCCAATACAACACTCAAAAATGCCAAACATGAAGCGTTGTTGTAGGTATCTGGACTCCATTATCGCACGCCCGTTCAGCGTCCCAGATACAAGGAACCATGCTCAGTTTTGTTTAATATATGCGCTCTCTGCGACATGTAGCTTCTCAGTAATTGTCTGCCCAACTAGACAGACTTTCTTGGTCCCAGAATCGCCGTGGTAGGAATTTCCAGGTTTGTCGGCGTGCTTGGGTAGGAAATCAGAGCCCCGTATCGGGTGTTCCATTGGAAACACCCCTAGCTTACCGACCCGGGATTTATAAAGTCTAGGTTCAGGCTCTCATAATTCCATAGCGTCGCCAACTCGCCCAGATCTTGTTCGGTAATAGCGCCGAAATTCGCATAGTCTATGGCATGGTAAGCCTCGTCAGTTGGTGGTGTCATGTTGACATATGATGTTGAATAATCCAGCGGTGCTCCATTATAATGCAGAGTATTTGACGAGGACATTGCGGCGCCCGACGACGTTGGAGGAACCGGAGGGGCACATCCGGCGGATTCGTCAACATTGAAGTAGTGACCAGGAGGCGTGGATTGTGATGCCGGAGCGCCATAGAAATGCGCATCACTGGGCGGAGTTGTATAAGAGGCGTGCGAATCGACAGAGCCAGGGTCACTTGCGAACGCCACCTCTGTCTGATTCATACATGGGGGTGTCAGTGCGAGCTCCTTGCCCTTTGGTCGCTTTTTCGCAGGCATGATTGGTGATTTCACTTCTTGTCCAGGCCGTGAAATGTTCTGAGCAATCTTGGCCAAAACTTTGTATGAGGTTCTAGCGGTTTTGGTCACCGTATTTAGTCGCTTAAGCATTGACAAGGCCTTGTCAACAGCCACCAGCATATCGTCCCGCTTTGAAAGGCTCGAGTCTTGGTCATGCATAAGAGCAGAGCACAGAACAGCAGCTGTATCGAAAATGCAGAAAAGCACAAAGTGGAATTTGGCGTCTCGGGGATAAACGTGGCCAAAGAAGCCGTGTAAAGCGTCCAACAACCGCAGCGAGTAGTCAACGCCGTCGTCACGAATCTTGACTTCGTCGGGTGGCGATTGTTTGGACATTGGTCTGGCTAGGTAGGCTCGAATAGGGTCGAGCATCATGGACATGGCCATAGTGTGAAGGTAATGCCGATGCAGGACAATCCACGGCCGCGACGCGTCGTTGCTTGTGTCTGGATCGACGAAAGCGTAGGTCGATGGAAAGGCGTTCATCCATCTGTCAACAATGACTTGATATGCTCGGACGTCGCCATGCTGAGAAACATCCTTGGGTAGCCCAAAACGGTTGAAAAGTTGAGTAATCAGTTCTGACTGGAGTTTCATGTGTTGCAAAGGGGACGGTGTGTACCCTTCTAAGGTGAGGCTAGGAAGGCCGACATCGATATCCGTTCGATCTATCAGCACCGGTCTTGATAGGAGAGCAGATATTTGCCTTGGATCAGAATTAAAACAAGTTAGTAAATTGCGGCCCAATTTTTAGCAGCTCGCCCAGTGATTTTGACAGGCATCGAGGCCTGAAGTCCAAAACTCACCAATCCCAAGTGTCCAGGATACACCAGATCCTTCTTCGCATCTCACGATCAAACTCGGACATTTGACCGCTAACGGTTTCCTTGTGAATGCCGAGTTCCTGGGCCTCGCGGATGGCGGTGCTGAGAACATGCCAGCATTCGACAAATCGCGCCTCTGATTTGTACCAGTAGCATGAATGCAACAGCGACTGGACATTCAGTAGGTGGTTGTTGCCGACAGGAATAGCGCCGTGGAGTTCACGGCCGGCGTTGTGGTACTGCTCAGTGAGCTGCTGGGCGCTCTGGCCGAGATCAATCTCGAGTTTCCGCTCAAGGTCACTATCGGTGTACTGCGTTGAGCACGCACAAACCATGAGCAGCAGACAAGTCCACTGCATACTAAGCGGACGATTTTCTGAGCGTAGCGACCACCAGGTCTTGTATTCTTCCAGGAAGGAAGGCGGATAAATGATGTAGTAATGGAAGTTTACATGGTTGAGGAAGTTTTGGACCAGAGCATCTGCCATGCAAGGTATCAGCCGTCAGGCATCACTTGTTACTTGCCTGGGTTTTGTTGCTTGACGCGCAAGGGACTGTGAAGAAGCAAGCAGACAAACATACATACATACCTGTGTAGGGTCTAGGAGGGAGGCGGAGCAGGGCACGCTTGAGCTGCGGACATGATGAAGGGTCCATGTAGTATTGCCTAAATGTTTTCGGGACATGCTTGGGTTTTCTCTGCCACAGGTTCTCTTGTTAGCACCGCACCGAGGGACCGCAAATGCTCAACCCGTAGCAGCTGAGCTGGACTGTGTGAGCTCCAACAAACGAGGCTATGTGACATACGGTTGAGCTTGCGTTGAGGCCGGCAAAGAGATGCGAGGCGCTGTATCCCAAGGCCTCGAAACCACTATCTGCGTCCTCCCACGGGTTCGAGTCCATCGACTCCGTGTCCTCGTGACTCAATTGCCGTTTCCGAGTGAAATCATGGCGTGGAGCTTTGTCCTGACTGGGCTGGCTCTGGCCAAAGCGGCACTTGTCGGCGACTTTGCGTTTCTGGCAGTGATTGCATGGCCATTCTCGATTGCACTAGATTCGACGGTCAGATGCGACATCTTTGGCGGAGTGGTCTGTACACTACAGGACAGGAGACTTTGTGGCATCTTCTCGGGGCGAGGGAAACGACAGCTCGCTCGCAAAGGCGTGGTGGTCGAGGCTGCTGGCTGGAACGGGATGGTGAAGTGAAGGTGAGCTCCGGGGGACTCAAATACCTTTTGCTTGCGACGCTGGCACTCGGTACAGGCCGACCGGTGGTGCGTGGTGTCCTTGGGGCTCTCCGTCTCGCCCATGGCGGACAAAGGGTCGCGAATCGCGATGGCACGCGGTCGCTAGTCAGGTCGAGAGTTGAAGAGGTTAACGGTTGCCCGGATGTGGGACGGCGATGGTCTGGGGACAAGTGACAGACAGACATGGACGGATGACGGGCGGGCCAGCCAACAAACAGCACAGGCCGAAGGGCAAAGCTAAGTTCTAAAGTTGGACTGGCTTTTGACTGCCGCGGCGACATCCGGAACTAGTAGTCTCAAGCTCAGCTCTGGTCCAGATGTCGTCCAATCTTGAGCTCGAGTCGGATTCCAAGGACGGAGGGGTCAAAAGGATCTGATGAATCCCGCGACCGCGCACTGGTGGGCTGGGCATCATCGGCATGAGCATCACCAGCATGGGCATGGGCTGGGCGTGGGCATAGGCACGACATGGGTCAACTGGTCTCTCGCCTCTCGCCTCTCGTCTCTCGTCTCTCGTCTCCACGGTCCTCCCTCCTCCTCCTCCTCCTCCTCCTCCTCTCAAGTGCTGACCAGCGCCTGTGACGCCGACGCCCCTCCCGGCCTTCCTTGGACATGTTTCCCAAGCGCCGCCGGGCTCGACATGGGAACATTGAAATTTCAATCTAGATGTGTCTGCACTTTTGCGCGAACCGCCCCGCAGCCGTTAGATGGTGGGCCTTGGTGGCGCACCCATGCTTCTCCATCCACACATGCAATCCATCAATTGATCTCCAGGGATCACGCCGAGGGAGCAGCCAAGCAGCCACACGTCTCAACTGCCAGTGTGATGATGCATTGGCTGCATGTTGTCGCCAAGTCGCTGCGGACCGCACGGCCGGATGCCACCGGGGTGCTGCTGAGGGTTGAGGACACGCATGCCGCCTCCAACATTGAACCCATCATGTCGAGACATCACCAACCGGCAAGAGTCAGCGACAATCCGCCGAGGGACATGACTGCGACGCCCGAACATTTCAACCAGTCGACGACGGCCATCAACGGCCACAAGCATCTCCGTCCATCACTAGTGCTGCGCCAGCTGCAGCCACCGCCGTCGTTGCCGTCACATATCAAAGAGGAATACTACTGCGGAGTAGCAGTACGTTCTTTGCTTCTGTTGACCCCGTCAATGTAATGCAGCCGCGCGAGCTCTTGTCACTTGAAATCGTTCAGTACACGCGACGCGGGCCGGGCCCATCTTGGACGAGCCGTACGTGTACCAAGTCTGGTGTGTAATAAGGGACCCGGGGAGACATAAACTTTGGGAATCCCCTTTCAATGCTAGCAGTACTAGCTTCGGAAATATGATGGCCTCGGTAGTTTCAAGCCTAGCTATTAGTTAGTTAGTTCCGGTCTCTTGATGCTGCTTATGTAGGTCTGCCCACTTACGTAGCATGGAGTGACTCCGATGTCTGCACCGTCCCTAAATAATCTCTTATACTCCGTCAATACAACACTACAGAGTGCTACCATCGGGCCCGCCCCTAGATTGCCATTGCCTACTTACTGACGACTGGCCGCAAAGCCCTTCCTGCAGGGGGGCTGATCCCTGGAATTAGACGAGGGCCATCGTTGTTCTTGGGGCATGCCAGTGGGATACGACAGTTGGTCTGGTGCTCCTCGTGGTTTTGGCAGCTCAATTACCCATCATCGTTGACTACCTAGGCACGGAGTAGTTGAGCAATGCCGTACTCCGTACTCTCTACACCATCCCGTGACATCTCTCAACACGACAACGTGCGCCTCGTCCTACATAACGCTGCGCGAGGACAGTGTTACTGTCTGCGCGTCCCGGTTGTGTGGATAAATGAGATCCCAGGTCTCAACGCCAGGCTCGTTGGTTGATTGGTGCTCATGCCGATTGTCCCTCTGCGCTGGTGCCACACGCAACCGCCGTCATGGACATGGAAGCGTTCGCTGGAATCCGGCTCTCTGGATGACGAGGACGTCTCCTCGGCAACTCTACTGACTGCATGGCCTTCCCACTCGACGTGACCCGAAAGGACGGAACGCATGAGCAAAGCCCCCTCTATGCTGCATACCCAACGGCAACGAGTTCTCTCGGTTGGTGCTCCCTACCAGGAACAAGGGCTAGAATGCCATCGACGGGTTCAACGGTCCCACGGTCCACCACAGGGCCATGTCCCAATAAGGTCTGACGAGAATTGCCTCGCTGACTAGTCCTGCTCACACATGTGTAAATGCGACTCGGGGCCAATCCTTCGGCCCATGTGTCTCGTTATCATCTTCTCGGTGCTTTCTCCATAGAATCACGCCGGTCAGTTTCGCCCTTTGCCTCGGGCGACTGTGCTTTCCAGTATCCAGCCACTTTCGCGACGTCTTTTAGTCCATCGCTCGCTCTGCTGTTTTGCTCGTGTGCCTCCCAGGTTGTGGTCTCTGCCATCCACAATTTAGTTCCCACCAACTATCCACCTTTCCACCTTTCCACACATACTATAGGTACATTGTACATACTAACTATGGCTAAAGATCACCAAGATTATGGACTGGGAAGGAATCACCTAGGAAAACATCAGTCAGCGTCAATCGTCCCCATTTGTCACCGAGGAATTCCTGGGCACTGAACAGCCCGCACGCTCTATTCGGGATCCATGGCGTAGACATGGTGTACAAACACAGTGCTAAGAGAGCCACATACTCCGTACATTCGGCCCAAGTTGTGGTGTAGCAATCCGGAGTACTACTCCGTACCACCACTTCAGAGATATGCATGCCCAAAACATAAACTTATGCAGGCAACCCAATTTGGTCGATGCTCCATCATATTTGTCCCGCCTCGCCGGGGCGGCTCACGAACCAGCGGTAACGGGGACGTTGGAACTGTGCCACAATCCCATGCTGGGCATGATGCGAGAATGAAATTAGCCATGTTCCTCTAGCTGGGGGATGGAGGGACCCTACATTGCATATTGACACAATGTTCGGCCCCTGGCCCCCTTGAGGCCCGGAAAGGATCTGGTCCTTTCCGCAGTTGCTATCCGGAATCCGGGAGTGTATATTGTCGTCGTTTACTCCGTATCGATTGTCCATCGACCAAGTCAATCAATCGTTACAGCAAAGACTCAGAAGAAAGACAAAGTTGCTGTGGAGGGGAAGAGAAACCAAGGCTTGCATTAGCCAGTCAAAAACACACATTGTAAGACAGTCTGCAACAGGGACACACTCACTTATCTCCCATACGGAGTACAGACGACGGAAGAGATGTGTCTTGGTTACTGAAGTTCCCTTTCCCTCTCTCTTCTCATCTGTGGTTCAACGCCTTTTCAGCCGCAGTCCGCCCCCAGGAGCTGATGCTGGAATACTTGCTAAATGCTCTAATCCCTCGATGCGATTCGTTCAAGGGTCGCACGGGGACTGTGTGGGAGTCGGATTGTGTAGCCCGCCGGCCAATGCAGTGTAATGCGTCAAATATGACATGTCCTCTCTCTTCCAGTGAATGATATACTGTTGCTAACATGGATTATGTACTGATCACACCGCGCTGTAGTTGTGCTAGTCCAAGATGAGACTTCTCCGATCAGACGCGTCGTAAGGGAAGATGCAAACATTGCGCTCTAAGGTCATAGTCTTAGAGATGGGCCGAGTTTTCGCATGCCAACAGACCATGGGATTGCTCGTTCATACTGCATATCATATCTACCCACAACAGTCTTTTGTCAATGGCCTCGTTCCAATAAGGCTTGGTTCCATGCTATTGGCCGGTGTGGCGCCGCCGCAGTTTTAATTGCTTTACCGAGTAGAGTGCCACGCTTGCAGAAGCTGGAGATAGCTGTTGACTTCATGTATAATCTGCGGCTCAGCACCAAGCAGCAGACCATGCATGAGTTGTCAGAGTTATCTGGCGTGTGAAATGATCATGGCCTCCCACACACTGACAAGAAGTTGGTAGCAGGATTTTTCCAGAACATTTACGTATGTCGCTGGGAAAACTACCCGTAGGAGGGTGCCTGAAAGCTGATGGTTGGAGCATCTTGTCCACTCAGTCAGTGTTATGTCGACCTAAGTCTCGTCTTACTCGCCAAACTCGAGACCCAACGGGGCGTTTCTGGGTTCCATCTAAAACTTCTATCCAAGGTATCGTAGATATCATGGCGTGATCCGTCCCCCCCGGTTGTGCCTTTTCTTCCCTTGATTCGTCTTCACTTGTCTCTTCGTCTGTTATGTGGACTTCCTTGTCTACCAGCTCTTCTTGAGAAGATTTGGCAAAGAGGTCTTCGGTATAAGCCCAATAGGGAGTGTCGAATCTTCCATGAACAAAGACAATATTCCTCCCTTCGCCTTTGATTTTTTCTAGGCTAGCGTATGGTGTTGGCGTAATGACTTGTAGACACTTTCGTTTCAAGTCTAATCCTCGAATAAGGACGAGCCCGATTGTTCTACAGTACTGAGGATCAAGGGTTGCGTCATTGGGATTTGGAATGAATGGCAAGTCCTCCGCCGTTCTGGTGACTACCACTTCCGGAGTCATTGCGATATCTCGATCACCTCTGATTTCGGGAGTACCCGTAAATTGCCGGAAGGCTTCCGGCCCTTCAATTTCGACCATGGCCAGTATTGACCCGTTGATAGAAGCCGCTAGAAGTTCTGGGGTGCACTGGTAGTCATAAGATATAATTCCAAAAACCCCACTATTACTGCCATGATATGAAACCACAAACGGTCTTGCGGACGAAATAGCATGGCCGGACCAAGTGACCCGCGGTGGTCTCAATCGCTTGTTCTCGATATCAATATGAGAATGATAGTATGACATCATTTGCATTGACCTGAAGTGAGCAGCAGTTCTGGAGGTAAATTCTGATGGTTGCGACGGAAGCATGCTGAACGAATTCTTGGTTGCGTTCTTCAATACATCCACGACATCGGCAGGGCCATCTTCTGACATGTATATGACTTCGGCAGGACGAATCCTAGTGATCAGCTCCACAAGGAGGTCTAAACCTGTGCCCAGAATCCAGCCTGGGGTGTTTATTATAAGGGGGCAAGTACGAAGCGACCTTTGGTATGTGCCATACAGGTCGGTGGCGCAGGAGACGAGAAGATCGGGTGCTGAAGCTGGAGTAACAGACGCCAAAGAGTGGCATCTCAGAATTGTGTTCGACGGATCGTCAAAGGCAGTGTGGGTAAATGGGACTCCGAAGTTCGGGTTTGAGACGCATACGAGAGATACAGTACCAGGTGGAGAAAATTCGGGCTGTCCAGGGTCAAGGTCAAGCACTGCCACTCGTTTCACAGGATTCTCGCCATTTGAAGATGTCAGAAGGCGGTTCGTGAGCAACCTCGAGAAGGTCGACTTGCCTGCGGATTTTGGTCCACAGACAAAAGTTGTCCGCTGGCCTGTCTCTGAAATCGACAGCAAGGATGCCAATTTCTTATTCCACTCCGGTGGAGAGGCCAATTCTTGAATAGCACATCGCCTAGGCGCATCTGAAGATGAGACTATCTGCAAATATGTCAGTCAAGTTAATTATGTGGCGAGCCATTTCGATACATACTATTTGGAATGTCTGCCCTCCAGCCATGATCCCATCAACGGCCTCACTTGGCTCATTCCATATTCTCCGAAATAGGGGTGAAAGACGACCTAGCTTTCTTAAACCACTCGTATTAGGATCATTATGTAATTCCAGTTGAGTGTCTTGAATAGTTCGAATCACAGGCAGAGCCACGCAGTGGGGGGCGGAAACCCAATGTATGTTCTCGGCAGCATGTAGTGTTGCTCCTGCTAAAGTGACTTCACCGCCTACTACTCTGATTCCAAAGCTTCCTAGAACAAGAAATCTCTACAGGCATTTAGCGGCTGCATCTCGTAAATATGTGGCACAATAACATACCTCACCCTCATCCAACGTAAGCTCCAGGGCGCCCCCCGCTTTTGTTCGACAATTGCTTTTGGTTAAAGAAAAAGAGGAATAACTAATGGTCTGGGATAAGGTAGCGGAGAATGAAGATTGTACATCTTCTGATATTTGATTATTTGGCAATCGTCTTGAAAATTGTCAGAAGGAGGTCGTCAAGACGAGGCAGTTTGTGCTCAGCTTACTCGGCTGCCTTTGGATCATCCGCCGCTAGGAGTCGACGGCCATCATTTCGGAGTTGAACACTCTGTTTCGAACTCTTTTTAGGAGGACGAGTAACATTTCTATCAGGCCTAAGAGTCTGGAGAGCGCTGAAGGAGTTTATACTCGGTGTCGACGGCTCTGCAAGGTTTGCAGGCTCAGTGGCTTGGCTTTGGGCCACAGAAGCAGCTTGCCGTCTACGAGCAGCAATTGCACTGACGGCGCTGACCGGAGCTAGAGAGAAAGGAAGTGTTAGCGTAGAAGACCTATGGCACGACTGGTTTTCATTTTACTAGAAGATTAATAAAAGGAAGAGGTTAGAGGCGTGTGGTTCGTACACTGAGGAGGGCCTTGACCATCCAGCTTGCGACGCTTACTAGACGACATGCTTAAGTCGTGCAATTCAAGTGCAGGCTCTTAAGAGCCTAGCCAGGGTACTGCTAGAAATTAAGGAAACAAGGCTGCTTTCTTACTCCAAGGTAAGACTTCGACAAGACATTCAGGCAAAGAGCGGCTAGGAGAACCAGCGACGAAGAAGGTGATGTTTCTTATCGATAAGCACAATTGCTGCAGGCTTGGCAGTTTTTCCCTGCCACTCACCTTTAAAGACCCTGAACGCGGCGCGAATGTGGGGCCTCGCGCAGAGCCGTCGCCAAAATTTCACAGCTCAAGTGCTTTCGCCAGTCTTCAACCTCCCACTTCTTCAACTCAACAACCTGGGATACCAGCCAATTGTGCTCTCGCAACAGCACATTGAGTGCACCCCTCTCGTCCGCAATGGCACCCAAGAAACATTTCAAAGTTCACTCTTTGAACAAGCACATTGAGGACACGAAAAAGGGCCTCAGTGCTGAAGCTCAGTACAACAAACGACCCATCCCCAAGTCGAAAGTTTCGATCAAGAAGGAACCCGGCGCTATCGACAAGGCCATTTTCGGCAACGAGTCTGAAGACGACGAGAGTGGTAGTAGCAGCAGTGAGAGTAGTGATGAAGACGGCCCCGACTTTTTGCAGAAGCTTCAAGTTTCAAAAACATCCAACACTGCAACTCCCAAGAAGCCCGCCAAGAGAGACGAAATAGCCGACAGCGACGATGAGCGCCGGTCGACCGCCAAGAATGTCACGTCTGCCAAATCAAAGCGACCTGTACAATCTGGTGCGCCTTCATCGGATGACACTAGCAGTGAATCCGAGTCCGAATCAGGATCTGGGGCTGAGTTGAAGTCAGTCAAAGGTGAACAGAAAGTGAGAGCAAACGGAGGGCCATTGAAAACTGAGGCTCCATCCAGCTCTGGCTCCACCTCTGGTTCTGATGAGGAAGAGGAAGAAGGAGATGAAAGCAGTAGTGACGATGAGCCAGATAAGAAGGCCACTGCGACAAAAGTCAAAGGCTCGACCTCATCGGACCAAGAGTCTAGCGATAGCGCCAGTGACGACGAAAGTGACGACGAAGGTGAGCCAGCGGCTTCAAAAAAGCCCAAGGCAGCGATAACGTCGACCAATGGCACTTCCACAGCCACCACTTCGGAGACAAGCTCCAGCGATGAGGGTACTGATGATGAGGATCAGACGGCCGTCCAAGCAAAACCAGTCGCTACGAGGAAATCAGTTCCCGAAGAGCCATCAGATGATGCATCCGAAGACTCGAGCGAAGAAGACGCAGACGTGTCTATGCACATTGCTGATCGTCAACATGATCCTCGGGCCACTGTCCCAGACTTTATCGCCCCAGATTTTATTCTTCGCAAGAGTGACGGTGGGACCAACGGACAGGACGTTGCTCGTATTTGCAACCAGGCCAATCTGCAAGGGAAACAAGTCTGGTACTTTACGGTGCCAGCTAACGTACCCATCTCAGTTGTGCAGAATATGGAGATTCCTATGAACCAATCTCAAAGCGGCGACAGCGTCTTCTCACATGATGGCGAAGACTATGGCATTTCTATGGACAGTATGACTCCAAAGAGCTCGATTCAAATTCTAATACCCTCTTCTGACGGAACGCGATATCAATCCGGTAAGGCTTCCCTAGCACGCTCTTGTCCTATCTCAACTTAAATAACAGCATGGCTGACCGGGATCTCTGTTCAGCCTCCCGACCAATCGACCAGGTAATGCAAGTCAAGAAAATCACACAACTTGGCCAGGGTTCAGGAGCTACTTCTTCTGTCGGCCCTACTCCGAAGCCACCGGCTCGACAACAACCCGAGGGCCTCAAAGCCAGATATCAACCTTATGGAGTCACTAGTCCCATGGGTCAAATTGGTGTAGATGCATCCTTCCACATTGAAGATGATACAGAGATGGCTGATGCTCCTGCTCCTGCTCCTGCTCCTGCGATACTCGCTGGCAGCGCACAGAACAAGTCGGACAAGAAGGAAAAGAAAAGGAAGGAAAAGGGGGAGTCTGAGACGCCAAGAAAGGGAAAAAGAAAGCACGTTTCTTCTGAGGATGATGCGGTCGCTGCTACAGAACAACTTATGGGGGAGAACTTGTCCGCAGAAACCAAAACAAAGAAGCAGAAGACTGAGCGCGTTGGGAGTCCCGATCTCGGATCCGATGCGCCTCCATCGTCGGCTGTTTCCAAGAAACAGACGCTCCTTGTGCCCCCGGCGATTCCGGGGTCAACGCCCTCGTCGAAGTCCAAGCGTAGCAAGTCCAAGCCTGAGACTCCAGCGTCAAAGCCTCGTGAGACGGCAGTTCCTGTCCCTCAAGTGCCAGGATCCTCTCAGCACAAGGTTTCTCCTGTTCCCATTCCTCAACCTGGTGTAGCCTCCACGCCTGTTGCAGACAGAGACAGCAAGAAGTCCAAGAAGAAGAAGACAAAGACTCCTGATGCCACGGCAAAAACTCAGCAGAGTCCTCCTCCAAGTGCACAGCCAGCAGGCAGAAACAGCAAGATTAAGTTGACTCCTGTACCGATGCCAAAGCTGAAGACCACAGGCTAGTCACCTCGACCCGGCTCTGGGCAACAATTTCGCTGGTTAAAGAGCACCGGGCATCCATGATCAAGAGCTAATCCCTGCTAACGAGTACTGGTTCCGGAAAGAAGGTGATATTCCGCATGGAATTTTTTGTTCCCTCGGTCAGGAGAATCGACGAGACGGGCTATCCAATGATATCAAGGATAGGTTGGCTATTCTGCACAGCTACGGTGCCCGGCGTTTTAAGGATATGGGCTACATTTGGCAATCCTTTGGTTGCGATTTTGATTCTGATTGTGATTGTGATTCTGACTCTGATTTTAATTTTTGATTCTTTTTTCCCTTGGCTATTTGGACTCCAAGAGCAGTGTTTGTGCTCGGAGATGGATGAAGGGGATGGATATTGCGGAGATGACCGTATAAAGGTCCGTGGCATAGGATTGAGGTAGTGAAATCAAGCAGGTAACACTCTCAAGTTAAACTGTTTACGGTCCTCGACTCGTGGTTGCTATTGGATATTGAATGTGATGTTGCCTCCTCAACAACACATCTAGTATTGAAGTGGGTATACATATGATGGAATCGACTTGTTCAAACAGCAGCTCTGTGCGATTCAACACCCAACACTATCGACATGAAACGTACATGCGCGACGTAGCGATGGACAAGAGCTGACGGAAGCAGGACGACAGCATCCAAGAGAGTAACCACCAGCACCTACATATTTATCTACATGTAGAGTTCAAAAGGCGCCGGCAGCTACAAAAACATCCATGGCCCGGCAGCACATCACCCCTCGGGAAAAGAAGCGACCGAGCTTGCCAAGAACAAAACGCAGCACAGGAACCAAGGCACGCTCCGTACGTGTAATCTTAAACCAAAAAAAAAAAAAAAAAATCGTGAAAAGCAGCTCCTCCATGTTTGGCCCGCGAGCAAGGGCACACTCGAACACCCGTGCAACCAACCCAACAGGCCTGAACAAGCATGAAACTCGCCCTCCGCATCAACCCCCCCTCGCCACTGTCACACGAAACGAAATCCTTCCCACAATGCCGAAAAGAAAATCAGCCATGCATCCCGACGAAACATGCCGCATGTGGCGCTCTGTGCCTTGCATCTCGGAACAAGGGTGACGGGGTGACGGGGGGGAGCCAACCATGCCAGCATCTGGCCATGGCCTGCCGAGCATCAATGTCAAATTCATCAAAATAGTACTCCATACCAGTGACATGAAATGCGTCTTGTTCCTTGCTTTAAGTACTTTTAGGCAGGGCAGATTGCGAGCGTCCGTGCCCCGTGCGGGCTTCGGAATACATACGTACCAGGCAGCACGACAAGACGAAGAAGCTACGAAAAAAAGCAATAAATTGAAAATCAACAGTACTAGTAGCAATAACAAAAATGCGCAGCTTGCCGTTGGCAAATGCGGCCGTGGAACCGGCACACAGGACGGGCCTGGCAGTGCTGGTGCTGGTGCTGGTGCTGGTGCTGGTGCTGAATCGGGTTACCGACGCAGGTCTTGGCATGCAGACAGACAGACATTGATAGTTTCTGCTTCCCGCAGCAAAAGAAATAGAAATAGTATGTAAAGCGACTGTTCCGAAATCACATCTTGCGAATAGTCGCACTCCGCACAACTACGTACATACATGCTACACACACACATCAAAAAGGTGCATGGATAAAAAAAGACGTCGGCCTTCATCTCCACATGATGAAAGGAGCAAGGGAGCCGCCCAAACAATTGACAGTACCGCAAGGCCGCCCCTGCTCACCGAGAAACAATGTCGGAAATAATGGTTCACCAGGGGGGGGGGCCGCTATATTTGGGTGTTCACGGCCGTGGCGGGTAATTACAGAAGGGGGCTACGGGTTCATATTATGCATCAAATGCATGTTTGCGTGTCTAGAATGGCCCATCTGCCCGTGTGTCTTGACTTGATCAAGCAGCCGCTTCTCCTGTGCTCAATGGAGCTTCTTGTCGGGCCCGATCCGATATTGGTTCGCCGAGCAGCATTGCGGACGGAAGAGTTTCTGTCGGTGACGAGCCCTCTTTTTTTTTTTTTTTGCAAACCTTTCTACCGGCACTTGGATTCCTCGCCGCCTGGGCTGGGTGGATGCGCAAACTAGGAGAATTATGCAAGACCAGTAGACGGCCAAGGTGCCTGGGATCGGTGACGTCGGTTCTTTTGCGCGTGCTGCGGGTGGATTTGTTGAAATACAATGTCCGTTCGATATGACTTCTCCATACATCTGTGTGCTCCGCACTCCGTAGTAGTGTATCGAATTTATGTACAGAGTGCGATTTATTCAATTCAATTACTACTACATTACTCTTGGCCCCGCCTAGACCCAAAATCTGGTTTGGGTTGTAATGACCGGCAGAAGTGACCAAGGCTGACACTGTCGCCCTATTTTCCACAAACTTTAGCCATGCAGAGCTTCCCAGTGCCAGCTACCCACATGTAGCCGGTATTCTAAAAATTACACAGAAAAGAAGGCATGCGTACTTTGTAACGATTAATTCTTCGCCTCTTCCCCAGTCAAATTGCCAATCGTCATCGCCTCTTCTAACAAAGACCCAAAACAGGCATCGGACATGACACGGCTTGACAAGTACCCCAACTGCTCCGTATGTTGGTGGACAATAATACCAGATACTACTCTGCAGTGCTAGCTGACAAAGGGATGGAGTCGTGGGAAATTGCTTCTCTGCCCGACTCGCCTGGGCTGACGTGATGGAACCAACAGCTAACCCACTTTGAAGGCGATGCCAAGACTCATTGTGTATTGGACGTGTGGCAGACAGTCGAGTATACATATTAACATGAATACGCGTGTTGATCTACGATCGACAACGCCTGTCAAACTGTTCCGTGCCGAAACGACATCCCCATTCCACTCCATGCAACAAGGTTGGGCCACGCCGCTGGATTGCAAGGCGATTCCACCATTTTTAGCATCATGGGCCTTTCCATCTGCCACTGCGCAAGCGCTGTCAAATGTCCTCGGCGCATTCAATCGTATGACCCCCCGGCCAGAGAGCCCTTCACTTTTGCAGGCCAGTTGTTTCTGGATTGCATATGTACCTACTTTAGGTAGTACATACATACATACATACGCCTGGGCGGGGTATCGTTTCAAGCTTCTTTGGCCTTCTGTTTGTGCATCGCGGTGGCGGCGGTTGGCGGCGACTGTTCATGTGAGTTGCGAGAGAGGACGAGGTACAAAGGCGGCATGTACCAGTACCGCCAACATCAGTCTAGAGAGAGCACTTGAGCTGTTTGAGCTTGTGTGTGCTCCCTTGAACGCCAAGGCCACAGGTGGCTGGTGGTGCCAGCCCGCGAATTCCTCATGCGTCTGATGCTCAGCATGGGAGACACCCAGGCAAAGGCATGTCGAGGCTCAGGCCCCCTCCGGTTGGCCTCCAGGCCTCGAAACTCCCAGCCAAGAGACCACATGCATCAGCCAGTGGCATGCAGACCGCCAGCCGTACTACCTTCGAGTATTCAATGTTCCGTGAAGGTTGTGGGCTGGTCCTGCGGCTTGCATGTCGTCATCCGTTTTGCCAGCACGAACCCTCTCGGTGCACCTCTCGAAAATCTACTCGCGCTACCAGAAGCCACCATTGGTCTCCGTCCTGCCGTCGTACGTACCATCATGAAGAATCGCCTTGGCGTACCGAGTGGTTCCAACGCGCACACGCTGGTCCCCGCCCTCAGGACTCCTTTTTCGCATTTTTATCGTCGTCGTGCGATGCTACAAGTATAGTACTCTTGATGCTATGTACTCTTGTTGGGTTGGTCGACATGCAATGAAAAAGGTGTGCTGTTGATCTTCAAGCATCTCTGGACCGTGCTTCCGGTCCCCGTTGGTTGGATTTGCTCGATAAATAGGGCATTCTTTTTTTTTGGAGATTAGCCATGGAAATCAATTAAGCCCGTCTTTCAGCTTGCGTAAGACTTTGGCTGTCTGGAGGCTGTCCCGCGACCGCGCGCCGCCCAGACCATGAAAACAGCCTTGTCATCAACCATGGGGAAATTGCCCTCGCAGGGGTCGTCATGCTACACATGCGACAGTCTCGTGCTCTGAAGCCCAATTGACATGACTGTCTTGACTACCTAGGTAGTATTTCAAATTGGCTCAGCGCTGTCACTTCCGTGGTAAACTCAGCCAGGGGGCGTGATGGTGATGCCCGGTGCCACTGAGCCGCCTGATGAAATGAGAACCATCCATCCATACATCTCGACATGCTCATGAGCCAGGCCTCCAGGTGTGCTGACAATGTTGTATGAGATCTAGTTTTGGATACCAAGGCCCAGTCAGTGGATCTAGATTGTTTCCGACAACAGGGTCCGAACCTGGTGGGCTGCCTCGCTTGCTGATGGTAGCTGACGGCAATGCCAGCAGGCCATTGATTAATTGCCCCCCAATGCTTGCGAGCTCCTGATGATGACGGAACCCCATCAATCTAATTGCTGCTCCGGCTCTGCCGCCCGGGGAGTCAGAAGGGGGTTACGGAGTACGTACTTGTGGAAGCTCGACACACAGCAGCTCCAACCGTCCAATGGTTATCGTGACTGCTCGCCTCGTGGCTGTTTCCTATGGAGGCTTGTGCCAAGAATCGATTTGTTGTACAGCATCATCTCCGCACGGAGTACGGAGTAGTCCCGTATCATATCCGGAGTGTATGATGGTCGGATAGCTCGGGATGGGCCACTAGGTTTTTGCGCGGTGGTTCGCATTCCTCGGCTCGCACCAGATCTAGTCTGTCTCACACCGCAACTGACCTGCCACCAAGTTGGCGATTCTGTCTAATCTTCTTGAACTCCGTACGGAGGAGTACCGTGTAGTCGAACGTCATCTGGTCCCAAGCGCTTCTTCTCTGCGCTTGGCATATTCAGAACATGTCTCAATATAATGCCATCTGAGTTGTTCCACCACTTCTGCGCTTCGCCCTTAGTACTACTGCATCAGTCGCATCTGCCTCGCATTTCCCCCTCTCTTCAATGGCACGCTCGAGACTTTGTGGCATGCGGGATCGATGCAGCTGGACAATACTGGTTGGCCAACTTGGATTGGCGACGTAATGTCTCCCAATATCGATCATGTCTTACCGCCAGTTGGCTCCAAGTGGTGCCATTTACTCCGTACAGTCAAGGTACTCCGTAGTCCAGTCCACAAAATGTGACAACTCTTCGTCGGGCTCCAAGTGTACGTATTGGCCATCGCATCTGCCGGCAGTGTGCCGCATGTAGCCTGACGACGGCCCTCGCGCACGCATCCGTTATGACGTGCCGGCATTTGCCAACCTCCGTTGCCGACCGTCAGGGTGGATGACCGCCTGCTCCTGGCATGAAGAATCGGTGTTGCAGGGCCGGCCAAGAGAGCATACAGCATGTAGAGCGCTTGATGGAGGGCCTGGTGGCGGAGGGGTGCCATCCATCTTGCCGACAAAATGCTCGATATTGTGACGGCCTGCTCCGTACGTCTCATCACACGACTCGGCCGACATGCTGGCATCAATAGATACTGGCACTGCACTTGACATTCGTCTTGCCGATGACAGCGTGTTGTTGGAGCGCCATGGCGAGAAAAGCACCTGGGCAGGGTCCAGCATCCGACCAGACATGACGTTTGGCCGCGTAAAGGTCCAGGGCTGAGCGTAAGAGCAGCGTAAGCGCATTGCTCCGTAATGCTCACCAAGCGCAGCGAGGACGCACTAGTCAAGGTTTGATCTACGCTGTTTTTGGCGGTCGAGGATGGAGGAGCAAAAGCGAACCTGCCAGCTCATGACGACATTGCAGACAAACGGGAGACCACGACGATGTTAGGCGGTGCCGCAGACGTGGATCATAGGCATTTGCTGGCGAGCCGCATCGCACTTTCCGTTTCGCCCTACGGAGTATCCGGCACTGGCGCGGACGCCGCAGCTCCGCCGGTGTTGGATATCGACTCTGCTAATCGCCAGCGACAGTCTGATATCCAAGACGCTTCGGTCGCGTGCCCAACTATGTATGTCCATGTGCTCGTGGTTCCTCGGTGCCGACATCTCGACACGGACAGCCGCACATTGCGAGAACTCCGAGCCGCCCCACTCGATCAAGTGGCTTTGGGTGTCTGCACGTGTCGGCCTCGCTTCCGTTGGCTCTCGTCTTCCAGCCAACCACACAAGGGACGGCAGGGGCATCTGGACCTTGAGCTGCAGCTCCAAATATCGATTCACTCAGCATTTGGGGACTTGGGCTACGAGTGTCCAGTCTGGTGTGTTTGATCTGAACCACCTGCAGCCAATCCAAACCCCTGTCGGGGGGCCTAGGGCTTGTGGCACCCGGCTCAGCCCACTGCAATTTCCAGCCACAACATTGAAGCCTGTCTGGACAGTTGCTGGCGACTGGTACGTACTGCAAATGGGCTGTTCCACACTTTGGCCACCTAATGAGGCCTAGCGCATAGATTCTTTTTTCATTTTTCATTTTTTCCCCATTGGCTATCTTTTTTTTTTTTTCCTCAGTCCCCTCCCCCCCTGGCCCCCCCGGCCTGGAGCGCTCCCGCCAATTTCCCAGCGCCCCCAAGATGGAAAGTGTACTTGTGTCCAATGTAACAAGTACTAATGCCGCAGCTTCCGGCGGGCATGGATGGTGGTTCATCCCTCGCTGGAGCACACGACACATGTCGAGTTGCGGTTTGGCAGGAGCTCACCGACACCGCAGTGCATTTGGATCTCTAACACACAATCTTCACAGCCGCCTGTAGTCTGCCAAAGCACCCAAACGCCCACTGAATCATGCTGCACCTCTGGGTGACATCCACAACCAGGCTCACCGCTGACCAACATTCGAAGACTGAACTCTACAAGTCATCACTCGACGTGTTCGTGATAGCGCTTCGCCGGCCTCACGCCAAGGTGCAGCTAAAACTAAATGTTAATTGACAGCACAGCGCCTGGTGCCTGCGTACCGTAGCGTAGCGGCAAAGCACAATGCGCCGGTGTGAACTCTGGTCCATCTCAGACAGGGCGTGATGCCCTTTGGCAGGCTTTGTGCTCTCGTCTTCCTTGGAAGCCCGCCCCGGCGCCAAGAAGGTTCGTCCTCGGCCGCACGGAGAGGCCCCAAACCCCCGTTCGGCCACGGTTTGCCATTTGATTCAATTAATGTGCCCATCTCCATGACCCTTTGCCCATCCTGTTAGCCTGTCGCCCTGTCGCCCTGCCGGCCAAGCCCAAGCCTCCATGTCCCACGCCCCCAGGCCGCCTCGCCCGTCCTGATCTTGACCTGGCCCGCCTGCTCCGTAGCGCAACACTGACTGCGTGAAGCCGTGCTTGCTTGTCTCCCATTCCTCTTTCCCGTGGCCTGGCCCTCTTTAGTACCTCGTCCGCCTCTTTTGCTTCCTCTCGCACCTACGTTGCTCCTCTCCTACTCCTACTCCATGCTCTTCTTCCTCTGACTTTCTTTCCACCCGCCCACGACTCTCCTTCTTCCTTTTTCCTTTCCCCTTCTTCGCCCACACGTGCCTCGAGTCGCCAACCGTCCCGCACTCCTCCCCGACGCCGATCGACCTCATCATCGTGGCACGTGCCGAGAAACCGCATCGTCTCTGACGCCTGACGTCTACTGGCTATTCGAGACCCTTCGGAAGACCCGGTTCCCGCTCAGCTTTGGATTATGAGATAGAATTTGGGTATCTTTTTTACTTCAGATATTTGGATCCGCCCTCGACGGGACCTTGTCGCCCTCGAAACGCGCTCTCCGTCTTGCGGTGCGCCGGATCTCAGTCGCCTCTCGCGTTGAGAACGTCTCGTCGAACCCCGACCGACCTTTTCCCTGCCCCCCTTAACCCCCCGGCGAACCGCAATCGTGGCTTCAGCTCCGTCGATATACCTATCATGAAGGATCTTCCCGGCTCCGTTCCGGGAAAGCCGGTTCTGCCGTCGCTCTGGACTGAGAACCTGACCATCGCATTTTTAAACCGCCTCCCCAACCGCTACCATGTTGGCCGACGACGAGCCCGATCCAAATCCAAGACAATGCACCCTGGCGCAGAAGACATCACTGTCCTACGAACATCTTTCAACTTCTGGGATGGTTTGCGTGATCTTCAAAGGCACAGATGGAGAGCTTCAGACCTGCAATACATCTTCCTCATCGGATTGACCCTCTTCTCCCTTTGGATTGCTCCTCCGGCTCCTGCCCTAAAGTTTTTCGCCTTGGTAGCTGTATCATGGATTTTTCTCATGCCTGCCACGCGACAGTTCTTTCTGCCAGCTGTGACGATATGGGTTTGGCTCGTCTATTTTTTCTGCAGTCGGTATGTAGTTTCCCGCATCGTTCCACGTCCCCTCTCCCTCCGCCTTGTTTGAGAGGTGTCTAGTGTTCGTCTGCGGGCTCTGTCATCAAACCCGGCAATGCTAACCAGAACTTCTCGCAGCTTTATCCCTTACGATTACAGGCCCCATATTTGGGTTCGAGTGCTGCCGGCCCTCGAAAATGTCTTGTACGGCGCTAATTTGTCGAATATCCTCTCCGCTCACAAGCACGCCATCCTTGACATTCTAGCCTGGCTCCCCTATGGTATTATTCACTTTGGGGCTCCTGCGGTGTGCTCCCTCCTTATGTTCATCTTTGCCGCTCCTGGAACAACTCCCGTGTTTGCGCGAACCTTTGGCTGGATGAGCATACTTGGCGTCACTATCCAACTCATGTTCCCGTGCACCCCTCCTTGGTACGAGAATGAACATGGCCTAGTCCCAGCCATGTATGGTATGGAGGGTTCCCCCGCTGGTCTTGCTCGCGTCGACAAAATATTCAATATCGACCTCTATACGACCAACTTCACCAACGCCCCTCTGCCGTTTGGTGCGTTTCCGTCATTGCATGGAGGATACGCTGTGTTGGAGGCTCTTTTCATGAGCCATTGCTTTCCTCAGTTCCGAATGTTCTTCATTGGCTATGTCGGGTGGATCTGGTGGTCGACCATGTACCTCAGCCACCATTATGCCATCGATCTTGTTGGCGGCGGCCTTATCGCTGTAGGATTCTTCTACTCTGTTCGAGCGCGATACCTCCCTCAGCGCCAGGCCGACAAGATCACACGATGGGAGTACGAGTTTGTCGAAATTGGAGACCGCCACCGGCTCGCGGATGAAGAGTACGGACACGAATATTTCGGTCTCGGATTGCTAGAACAACGTCGAGAAAACTCAAGCGATGGCTGGACACTGGGAGGCAGCTCCAGCTGCAGCTCTAGCAGCGGCACACTGAGTCCAACTATCTCCGAGGACACAGTCCCAGGGATGATGGTGATGGATATATCGAGCAACGGCCAAATATGGGACGGTAATGCGCCGCCTCGAGATGTCGAATTAAGCGAAGTTGTTGTTGTTCGACAGAATTAGGAATGAAACAAGACGAAAACCGGTACGCAACTTTCACCCGCGTATAATAACACGCTCCGACGACTCGACACTATTAGCTCATCATCTTACTCGCCTCCTTTCGTCGCGGGACTACTTTTTAACGACAATTGCTTATGATTCTCGGCATATTGCCAAATCAACTTCCACATAATTAATCTTCGAACCCACCCCTTTTTTTTTTTCAAACATCTTTGGCATTCATCGGCACAGCGAATTGGCGCAACGTGGTGTTTTATCTTTTTTAATTTGGACTCATGACACTCTCTCACAAATGTGGCGGCCCTCGGACTAATTTCGTCAGTTGGCTCATAATGATGCGGAAAGGGGACGAAAAGCCACAGGGAGTGAATTCGATCCAACGTACTGCATATAATAGCCATGGAAACGGCTTGCAATGATAGAGTACGTAATGTATACATACCAAGTAATTCGTGCATATATGGGTCAATAGGGAAGGGTTAACATGCACCGATACGCTCGCTAGAGAGCCTGGCAGTGGACGGGAAAGGCGCTCATGATTTGGACATATTGGACAGGCGGTTACCTGTGATTGCCCGCAAGGGCAGGCAGAAGTTTTAGGACTTGTGGCTTGTGGTGATGAACCCAACGGGGGGCGGGGTGACTCGGTCGTCTGAAAGGGATGATCAGAGGGGAATGGAGAAAATACCAAAGATGCCACTCGCTAGAAACTAGAATTAGAAAGGAATGAATCCTTGAACAAAATGTAAAAATATCACCATATCTGAGTATTCAACAGTGACCAAAACTGGAGGGTATAGAAGAGTTGTAAACGGCCACCGACAGGTCCAGCGGACGGGATGGCTGGCCGAGTCTGTATTCACTCATGGAAAATGGTGCGACTTGATCGACTATTTGCAAAAATGCAAAGGTCACGGTCTAATGCCCAATCTACCTGGCCTGTCTAAAGCGTTTCATGGCGTTCCAAATCACGGGTTACGTCCAGTGGGGGTTGTTCCTGGTTCTATATTCAAACTCGGATATAATTGCCCTTCATAGGTCATTACTCAATTCGTAAAGCATCCTGTGGTTCATCCCAACCGCCCGTCATCTAAACAAGACTCTAGCAAGAAAAATGATGTCGACAAAAGAAAAAAAAACGTCATGAGCCTACAAGACAAATCGGGCTTCCAGAGCGCTTGATGTCCAACTCATATCTCCTTCGCTTATGCATGTCGGCTTTGCAAGATGAAAAAAGAAGAGGGGGGGAATGTGGTTCAAGAGAAGAAAAGTCAAGTGGATGTTGTCGTGACGTCAAATTTACCTGTTTGACGTAGGGGCGCTCCAGAGACCTTTACTTGTTTGTATGACCTTGTTCGCTTGGTTACCCGGTTGTAGGGAGGCGGGGACACTGCTGAGGGCTGGTGCGGCAGTGGTATTGCCCATAACGACGTCTGCGTCGTGCTGTGTGCCGTAGCCCGAGTCCTCTTTGCCGAGCGAGATGCCGCTGTCGTCCTTGCGGGTTCCGTTGCCGTCGCTGCGCGGGGCTGCGCCGCGGCCGGGTTCTTTTGAGCGAGCGCCGTCCATGAGGTGTGAGGCCTCGCGGAGCTTGTTAATGGCGCGGACAGTGTCGATGGCTGCGTGGAGGGTGCGGCGGGCGTTGAAGTTCTTCTTGATGGTGGGGAGGAGGTTCTCGCCTGCTCCGTCGGTGGGCTCTTCGGCGGCAACGAAGGCATGCTGAAGGGCCTCGTGCGCGGTGATGCGTTTGGTGTGATCGATGGTCAGGCATCGACGGATAAAGTCCTTGGCATTGCTGGAGACGCCGCGCCAGTATTCTACAGGCGTGAAGCTGTAGTCTGCGTTTAGAATGGCCTGCATTTCTTCAAAGTCGGAGTCCCGGTCGAATGGGGTGTAGCCACAGAGGAGGAAGTAGGTGATGACTCCCAAGGCCCAAAGGTCAACAGGCTTGCCATGGCCCGTTTTTTTGAAGATTTCCGGAGCCATGTACCCTGGCGTGCCGCAGGTGGTTGTGAGAACGTGAAACTGTTCTTCGTCCATGATACGTGAGAGGCCAAAATCCGCAATAAGCAGGTCCGCGTTGTCCTCTGGCGTTCGGAACAGAAGATTCTCGGGCTTGAGGTCGCGGTGTACTATACCGTGGTCGTGCAAGTAAGCTACAGCAGATAGCGTTGCGCGGATAAGGTCGGCGGCGTCGGATTCGTAGTATGATCCCTTGCGACAGATTCGGTCAAAGAGTTCACCGCCGAGAGCCAGGTCGGTGACAAGGTAGAGGTTATTCATCGTCTCAAAGTAGTCGACAAGCGTCAGTATGTTTTGGTGGCCCATGGACACCTTCTTGAGGACGGCAATTTCATTGCGGACCTAGACAACATGGCCAAGATGGTATCAGCAAGCAATCTACAGATTCTATTGCTCGAAACGGTGACGATGCGACATGTCAAATCAGGAGTCGAAAGGTTTTACGAACCATGTGCTCACGGCCTGCCATAAGCCGCTTGTTGATAACTTTGGCGGCATAGTATCGACCGGTATCAATATGAACACATTCCTTCACCACAGAGTAGGAGCCAGCTCCCAGCGTCTTTCCGACCTTGTATCTACAAGGCTGGATCTGAGGCTGCGGTGTCTGCTGTTTGCCGTCCATCTTTCTTCAACCGGCGTGTTCGCAGAGATGGAAAAAGGCGGCAGGGCGTCGCTGCGAAAGGTTTGCCTCGCGAGGCGTGGGCAGGGCCGTTGCAATCGAGGTACTATATAATGGTTTGCGGATGTGGCCTTGGGAGTGGCAGCACCGAACAAGAAGGCAATATAACTCTTCGTCCTCGGATCACGGGCGACGTGTCGAGGTATTCGTATTTTCGTCCGTATGGAGGCTGCAAAGCTCCCTGTCGATTTCGTGTTCGGCCTACGGGTGTATCTCTGCGAATTTGAGCGAGGCTCAGCTCGTACAATTTATCTGGCGGCGAGATTGTGTGGAGGAGAGACTCTCCTTGGTCAACTGGATGAGGTGGGGTCTCAGTCTCACGCAGAGGTATAGATGGGGACTGGAACCTGGAGCTTGGGTCATTGTTTCACCACAGCAGGCGGCGGGTTCTTACGAGATTGAGCCACCTTGCAGCTACATGTAGATGTCGAATGTGGTGGACCGACTGACTGCCTATTGCGCACCACCCCCGTTGACCAGCTCAACAGACACTAATTGGAACTCGGAATGTAATATCATGGACTGTGCGCCTAATCATGTTTGGCGTCATTGCACTTCATGTGGCCTTGCGCTGAACGTTCATCCTTCCGAACCAGCAGAGACTCGCTTTTGCAAGGCGGTCTTGGCCGTCGGCATCTAGAAGTCGATGTAGATCTACCTAGGGAGGTACTGGACAGTTCTTCTTGATATCGAAATCAACTGCAGCTGTCACGGAAAGCTATCACGGGCCGTTTCCAACGACAGGCTGGGTTTTTCACTCGTAGACTGGCCTAACTCTTGATTCTACCTGGCGAGATTGCTTTATTTCATCTTCCAACCGGCTCATTTGTCCTGAACATATCTCGCGGGACAGTGGTGGCATTTGCGCCACGAACTCCTCATAAGCCTGCACCGCCATATATGTTAATCTTGCGAGGTTGATTTATCATAGCAATTTTTCCGCACAACGCGGGCCTAAATCAACCATGAGTTGGAGCGTGTCAGGGGGGCTTGGTCAATGTAGATATCTATGCCCGCTCCATCAAGGAGACCTCAGCCTTGTGGCCCCTTTCGTGACTGTTTCTTTGCACTAGCAAACTTTTTCTGTTTTATGCGAGCTTCATGGAATCGTTTTTCTCTACGTCCAGGTTAGCCAGAGCCAAATGACATGCACTGCGTCTGAAAGACCCTCACATGGCTTCATATTTCTTCTTCTTCTCGCCACTTGTCTCAGTTGGTGTTGTCTCTTTGTAGATACGTATTACTTCTTCAAGGAGTTTATTTCGATTCTCGTCTGCATTCGCAGTTCTTGATCGATGAGTTTGGTCTTGGAATGTGAGGCTGTCGTTACTCGCCACATAGTACTTGGAGGATCGTACAGCAGCGTGCAGATTCCTCGGCAGGGTGGACAAAAGATCCCGCACGGAATACACAGTGGTGGCCTTGGTTTCTGTTCTATACACAATCAGTGCATCACTCCACGGTGTACGCTATCAGAAAAGGAGCCGCCTCACTTGTTCACATGCTGGCCGCCTGGGCCGCTGGATCGCGCGTACGTGGTGCTGCCTTTGGGTAACTGCGATGCATCAAAAGATTGGTACCAAGTCCTTGCTTCTGCCAGGGCCTCTTGATCGAGATTTGCATCAAAGGCGCCATATCTTTTGGCTCTCTGTAACAGCAAAGGCTGCAGTGTCCTCTGCAAAGGCCTTGTGATAAAGACAGCGCGTCGCGACAGCTGGTGGCAGATCATGATAATAAGCAAGGCCGCCCTAAGGATTGCCACCAAAGGTTGTGCGACATCAAAATGCACAATTAGTTCAGTCTCTCCGGTATATGTCAGTTTTGAGACGGATCGCCAAGTCTCTCTGCTTTTGGTACTGGCTGAGCTTAGGCAATTGTCTAAAAGAGTTACCGGAAACCTTATGATAATGAATCGGGAGCGGTGAAGTCCATGTCCTAAACTTGACTAGCGCGGCACCTACTCAGGTTTATCCGACACCCTGATTACGCTCACACAGAAGGCACACCTTCCAACCTGAGTCTGCTTACACCCCCCAAGGCGCCACTTTCCAACTCGAACTTCGCCCAGCCATTTTTTGCCTTCTTCACATCATCACCACGCGGGCCATTTTCAGCAGTTCGCGCCATTTATCGAGCCATTACTGAGTAAATCAGTCATTCTTCCGAGAAGGAAACACATTCTCCTTTTATCGACATCAACTTGTTCAAAGCAGGCTGCTCGTTGCTCCTCAGTTGCCCTGCAGCAGCACGCAAATCCTTGGCGCAGTGTTGTCACAGATACTTGTCAACCCCCAAGCATCGATGGATTCAATGCAAGTCTGCTGATACTTTATCAACCACACCAACCCCTTCGCCCGCATTGCAAAGCCTTATCCTCCCAGCTCAGCGATCAGCGTCGCTTAAGCCATCGTGCTCATACGGTGCAAGAGGCTCCAGCTTTGCTTTCCATTTCCCCAAGCTTAGGCCGAATACCTTCCGCTTTCATGAAAGAGCCTGAAGCCGAACTTCAGGCCAGTGCCAACTTGTCCCCCGTGTCACCATCGCCTGTCCACACCGCGGCGCCGCTTGTTGTTCCAGCACTTCAAGACACTGTCGATACCATCGACGCCATGGTTGCTGCTGCTACCGCTGGTGTCCCTGAGGCCCTCGTCGACCAGCCCGTTGTCGATCCCGCCCTCGCTGATGCCACTGACAACGACGATGTTGTAGATGACGACAGTTTTAACGACCCATATGGCGAGGATACTGAGCCTGCCCAGCCTGCGCAGGCCCATCCTCCGCCAGAGCCCTCAGAAGCCAACGACGATTACGCCAAGACATTCGACTCGCCCATCGAACCAAACGAAGGAGGTGAACAGGACATTGATCAACTAGTGTCGTCGAGTCTGCAGGAATCCAATCTAGTTCCCATTCCATCCGAGCAGTTGAACGTCAGTCGATCTTCAGAAGTTAGCCCTGCTACCGTCCATGACCCATCTGCAACGTCTACGCCTCCTGTTTCAAACAGCCATCAAAATGCCCAGCATGAACCTTCAGCCAACCCTCCCGTCCCAGCACCATCAGACCATAGAGGGGATGACCAGCAAGACCAAGACCAAGACCAAGGAGCCCAGCCTAAGCCCACAGATGGTCCAAATCCCGCTGTTACGGAGTCGCAAAGTTCACCGTCGCTTGATATCCAGAAACTTGTGGCTGACCTCACTGCCAAACCTACTGAATCCAATGCCGACTCTGATCCATCTCCTGCTTCGCCGGCACAGGCTGAACCGCCCACGGGTTCTGCATCTCTGTCGTCCTCGACTACATTGCCATCTACTTCCTCCCTTCCCCCAAGGCCTCCCCAACCGCACTCCGCTTCCCCATTGTATGCCTCACAGCATCATCCCGCTGGAGCTAACCCCAATGCAACCGCAGCTGTCGTTGCTCAGCCAAACACTGGTCAAGCGCCATCATATCATATCGGCAGTGCTCCAGGAACCTCCACAGACCCCGTGGCCAGCCTTCCCCTCCCCCCTGCCAGCGGCCTGAATGTTTCACCGTATTCAACCCAGACTGCACCTGGGTACTCCGCGGATCAGGGTCGTGATGTAGAGTACCAACGCCAATGGGACCAATTCATGGCAGACGAAAGACAATATATGTCTGAGGCTAAGTGGGATCGATTTCCTGAAGGTTCCCGCATCTTTATTGGTATGCCATCTTCATCCACCGCTTGAAATGTTTGCTAACTTCGCTTTGTTCCCCAACAGGCAACCTCTCAAGTGATAAGGTTTCCAAACGCGACGTGTTTGAATTATTCCATAGATATGGTAGACTTGCACAAATCTCTTTGAAGTCCGCATACGGATTTGTGCAGTATCACACCATCGATGAAGGCCAAAGGGCAATGGAGAACCTGCAGGGAATCGAGATCAAGGGTCGTCGCATACGTAAGTCTCAGTCCTGTTTCATCCTGGGAACACGACAATTCTAACAGGGTAGATAGATCTGGAAATATCTCGTGTACAGGATAAGTCAAAGAAAGACCGCAACCGAAGCCCAGACAGAGGCCGCGGCCGTGAGAATGGGCGGAGAGGGGATAAGCACGGCCGAGATGATTATCGTCCCGGTAGGAATCACTCACCTCGTCGTAACGATTACCACTCGAGAGACGACAGTTTTGGCGGGAGAGACCGTGGCTACAGCGACTCTAGTCGTGGCGGCCGAGGACGGTCCCGATCGCCCCCGTACGGGCGCAGTGATCGTGATCCCTATCGGAGACGAAGCCCGAGCCCACATGGTCGACCTCGTAATGAACCAGAGCTTGATATCCCACGAAGATACGGCGCCGATGTGCCAGATGTGCAAATTATCTTGCAGCCCGATGTCAATCGCGATTTCGTAAACTGGGTTGAGGGGGCCTTCAAGGTCAAGGGCCTGAAGACGCAAGTTATGTACTTGCATCCTCGCTTTCCCAAGGATCAAGTCATTCAGCGACAAGCAGCAGAAGGTGTACATGGCGTTGTGGACTTGGATATCCGTGCTCAAAATCTCGCCAGAGTCCCTGTGCAGGTGTTCGACCGCTCTGCTGGAAGCAACAATGTGCGCTTTGATCAATACGTGGACCTCGACCCTGGCACTGCAGCAGAGGTCATTCTACGCGCCAAGTCGAGTGCCGCACCTGCAAACTACAACCAAGGCTATGGCAGCAATGGAGCATATCAGAACCCCTATGGCACGCAGCATCAGCAGCCTGCTTATGGTGGAGGTCAACAGCCAACTGCGTACCCTCTACAGCCACAGCAACCACCCCCAACTTCAGCCGCTGATATTGCCAGCTTGATGGGACATGTTGATAACGCTACACTTCAGCGACTGCTATCGACGATCCAGGGCCAGTCATCAGCGCCTCCAGCAGCTGGGAGCTACCCTCACCCTGCGGTTGGTGGTGCCCACACAGCTCATAACCCTCCAGTTGACATTCAAGCTATCCTGGGGAGCTTAAGCGGTACAAACCCCCAGCAACATGCACCTTCACAAACACCATATGGGGCTCCTTATGGAGGTCAGCAGTCAAATGGAAGCAGTAATCAAGGTGCAAATGGGAACAATGGAGATGCTGCCAGCCAAGTACAAAATATCATGGCACAGCTCGCCCGCTATAGACAATGATATTGATCTCTCTTCGGTGGTTTGATAGTTTAGAATGCGTGGCGCAGGATGGAATGTTTGACTCTGTTTGGCCCTGGGAGATGAATGCTTGTAAGTAGATTATTCACAAAAATAGTGATGTGACATCAATAGTGGCAAAGACGAAACGTTGGCCGTCAGGAACTTTCGCACCAATAAGCTATAATGATTACAGATTTCGGAGCTGAAAAACGAGATGCTCAGTGACGATGATTGTGCTGCGATGACTTGGATCCGAGCGTCCCACGGCGAAAAGGTTTGTCACGGAAAAGGCCAGCAAGAGCCATTCCAAGGTTCACGACGAAAATTCGTATATAATATTTATACCAGGGGATATAGTACATTGACCATGAAGCATTACTAGTATGGACAAAAGTTGTCAAATATTTATTTGCCTCTGCTCTGTTACCAGCCGAATGTTTCGTTATGCCACCAAACTCTTCGGCCCTTCATCACCCAGGGCCTCACTCTTCGCTGTACCTCTCGATTCATTTCGATCGGCCCACAAACTAAAACTGCGACTGATTCATCCGGGCTCCCTCGGAACATGTCATCTACAATCTTTTCGATATTGGGTCTCTTTTTATTATGATTGGCCGTCAGCCGTCCATTCGTCCTACGCATGCTGGACAGCTCAACAGAGCCTCCAGCAGAGTCGCCGTTGTCTTGTTCCCTTAGGCCCAAGTCTCCCGTCAAGTAGAGCTGGATATTGGGATCTTCAAGAACAACCTGCCCTGTGGTTTTGTTTGACACGGCCCATGTGGCGTCACCAGCGCCACGGATGGCCCATATGAATTGGAGCTTGGCGGAGGACAGCTCGCTCTGGAGCGCTTGGTAGATTGGCAGGGTGAATGTTGCGCCTACTCCGCCGGACACGAGAAGAACTTTGGTGGCTCCCCACTTCAAAAGGTCGTTGTACTTTGTGGCCATGGTACCGTAAGGGCCTTCAACAGCCAACGTGATCTTGCGAGATTCCGAGGGTGGTCGGGGTGTTGCGGACGAATAGGCGGAGAGGACGTTTGTCATGGGCCCGTTTCTGACGCGAGCGATGAGGCTGATGGTGCCTTCTTCGGCGTCAACAGCAGCAACAGTGAAGGGATTGTACAGGTAATCAAAGATGGCAGACTTGGAAGATGGAACAGCTGCGGAGCGACCTTGCGGTGGGAGGCTCAGGTAGATGTGTGAGCCGGGGGTGGCGCGGAAGGGAGTCAGCTTGTGCACGGGGATGGAGGACATGACTTTGACGAGAGTTGTTCCGGGTATGTTTTCCACTGTTGATGGGGCGTTGATAGTGGTGATTCGTCGCACAGCCAGGTCGAGGATGAAGATGGCAAAGGCCTCGGCAATATAGAATCTGGCTGATGACGCGTGAAAGAAGAGCAGGACAGGTGTAAGTAATGCCACGACGAGGTGAGTGATGAAGAATAGTCTGTATGAATACTCTCTCGCTTTCCGCATGGCGGTGGTGGCAATGCCGTGATATCCAAATGAGGCAAGGACGCCGCAAAAAACGACAGAGTCAAAGATGCGCTTGAGCCAAATGGCTTGCATGATAAAGTATGCGTTGTAAAAGATCAAGTGAAGCCACAGGAGGCCGTAAATAATGCGTCCAAGAACTCTGTGGTAGCGGTTGATGTGTTCGTGGGACGAGGCAAAGATCCAGGCAATTGGGTTCAAAGCCTTCAGGGCCAAGAGGTATTGGATTGGTAATTGGGACACGGCAATGGCACCAAAGCGCTTGGTGAGATGGAAATAGTCTATGCTTTTGTCAATGGCTCGGCGTCTGCTGTATGAAATCAATGTTGCGGATGCATCTTACCATTCCCTGTGCCTTTAATAGAAAGGACAAGCAGCCAAGCCGTCCAGATGGTACCCAGAACCCATTCATCTTTCTGTCCCCAGTGAAGGCCGAGAAAATAGACATCATCGCTGAACCACCATACAACTTTGCGCCATTGCGATGCAAACCTCGCTGACGGGCGCTGCAGTTGGGCTTTGACAGTAGGAGAGTTCGGAACAACACTGTAACGAGTTTGCTCGCTCGACGACCCAGATTTCACTTGAGATGCAACACGTTTCAGGAGGCGATATAATAGGAAAAGAAGAGCCGGTACAAGGGCCGAATAATGAGCGATGCAAGCATACAAGTCGAGTGTTTGGCGCCGCAGCAGCTTCTCCTCGTGGGTGAGGCTGGGGAACCCGTATGGCCAAGCCATTGTTGCGGGTGGATTTGCCTGGAAGAACCGGGGCCTCCGGTGCGTTTTCCGGGTGAACTGGAAATGGATGAATATCTTGTCAATCGCCTCCAATTGATGCAGGCATATTGCGTCGAGGAGGTTGCAGCTTCGCACGCAACCACGGGGTGGCTTAGGCGAGGCGTGAGGTGTGAGGCGTGAGCCTTGGTAAGCGGCATTCCACGTGGCGCTTATTGGACGCCGTTGACAGCTAACCGAGCCGGTGCCCGATGGGCGACTTGCATGATGTGCAGAGGAACTGAATCACAAGAGCTCCCCATAAGGATCAAGCCTGCGCGTAGTATTTGCTTTTTTCGTGTCAATGTTATAGCAGATGCAAACAACGGGAGTCATCATGGGGGCGATGGAGGGCGTGACTCGGCGAGCCTCTCTGGGCTTGGGCCGTTGGAAACTGGAGAGGCCCTTCATAGCTTCGTGAGGGGTACATGAACTCCGTAGAGCGCTTCTTCATCCTCCCATCTCAGCTATGCCACTCGCTCACATCGTGATGGCTGTCGGCCGGGGATTGCTCGGGCATCGGAATTCATCCACGGCCGTAATCATGATGTATATGCCGAATTTGATGATTTCCATCTTGTCATAGATTCTCCGAGACTCGGAGCACAGCTTACTTGGCAGTGTTGGGAGGCTTGTGGAAATATGCAAGGACGCAGGCCGTCTTGCTCGCCGAGTTGCGCGTGAAACCGTTCACTCCAATGGGGGAGAGGTCAAGCGCATGCTCATGCGCACGCATAGAGTTAAGCTCAGAGGCCGCTCAGCGGTGCGCCGAGAGCCTGGGTTGAGCACGAAACCAGAAAGGCTCTCGAAAGCTTTCTGAGCTTCACAGCTGGGAACCATAACTGCCGGGCCCGAGCTAGCTCCGGGGCATGTTGAGTCCAGATGTCGGTTCTCGTTGTTGTTCCGGGTGGTCGGGGTTCCAAGCACATTCTTCGGAGGTACCAAGACAGCGCCAGCATGTTTCGAGTCATATTCGATACAAGTATAGCTTCAAGCTAAGCGACAGGTGTGAGTGTGAGAACATAATAATCATAGACAACACGCCTCAGGTCTTCCATATATCAGACCTCGAGAAAGGATGCCCAACTTCTTGTCCTGGATTCAAAGAGACGAGTGCGAATGCATCTTCGTGTGCAGTGTCACCGAGCAGCAGGACCCCTCCTTGGTCGCACCTGCCAAATAGACCCCGCAATCATCCACCGCCCCCGATCTCGCCCCGCCAATTTTTTCATGCAATTGGCTTGGATCGCACCACTTTCACTACTTTTACCCTTCCCAAGCCACCTACCTGTCTGAAGTTTTTTTTTCCCTCGTCTTGTCTTCCACATCTCTCTCTCCAGAAGACTCTTAATCCTCTGGTCCATCCCACATCTCGTCCCATCCTCAGCTCTCTCTCCATTGATACCTGTCCTTCAACCTCACATTCACAATGTCTTCCGACTACGCCCTGTCTGCGTCTCACAAGGAGGTTTGTTCTGCCCCACCATGGACAAGCACGATGGAATGACTCAATTGAGGAGGTTGTTGAGCTGACAATGCCCTCTGTCTAGATGCTCGAGAAGCCTCTTCTCGAGACTGACCCCGAGGTCGCCACCATCATGGTACGTTTCACAAGTCTTTCATAGGCTTTCGCGAGCCTCGTCTGTGCCGATTTCGCAGTCATACTGATGATACCCCGCTATAGAAGGATGAGGTCCAGCGGCAGCGAGAGTCGATTGTTCTCATTGCCTCGGAGAACATCACCTCTCGCGCCGTTTTCGATGCCCTCGGCTCCCCCATGTCCAACAAGTACTCCGAGGGCTACCCCGGCGCTCGCTACTATGGCGGCAACCAGCACATTGACCGCATTGAGTTGCTCTGCCAGAAACGAGCTCTCGAGGCCTTCCACCTCGACCCTGAGAGGTGGGGTGTCAACGTCCAGTGCTTGTCTGGCAGCCCTGCCAACTTGCAGGTGTACCAGGCTATCATGCCTCCTCACGGTCGTCTCATGGGTCTCGACCTTCCTCACGGTGGCCATCTTTCTCACGGTTACCAGACTCCTCAGCGCAAGTAAGCTTGTCCTCCTGTTCACCACTGTGGTTTTCGTTCTGGGAAGCTCCGTGTTCTAACTTGCTTGCTTTCCTCACCAGGATCTCGGCTGTCTCCACCTACTTCGAGACTATGCCTTACCGAGTTGACCTCGAGACTGGTATCATCGACTACGACATGCTCGCCAAGAACGCTATCCTCTACCGCCCCAAGATCCTCGTCGCCGGTACCTCTGCTTACTGCCGCTTGATTGACTATAAGCGCATGCGCGAGATTGCCGACTCCGTTGGCGCTTACCTTGTTGTCGACATGGCTCACATCTCTGGACTTATCGCTGCCGAAGTCATCCCTACGCCTTTCCAGTACGCTGATGTCGTCACTACCACCACCCACAAGTCTCTCCGTGGCCCTCGCGGCGCAATGATCTTCTTCCGCAAGGGTGTCCGCTCTGTCGATGCCAAAACTGGCAAGGAGACCCTCTATGACCTTGAGGGCCCCATCAACTTCTCCGTCTTCCCCGGCCATCAGGGTGGACCTCATAATCACACCATCACCGCCTTGGCCGTTGCTCTCAAGCAGGCTCAGACCCCCGAGTTCAAGGCCTACCAGGAGCAGGTCGTATCCAACGCCAAGACTCTGGAAAACACATTCAAGTCTCTTGGACATAAGCTGGTTGCTGATGGCACTGACAGCCACATGGTTCTCCTTGACCTCCGTCAGTTCAGCCTGGACGGTGCCCGTGTCGAGGCTGTTCTTGAGCAGATCAACATTGCCTGCAACAAGAACGCCATTCCTGGAGACAAGAGCGCTCTCACCCCATGCGGCATCCGCATTGGTACCCCTGCCATGAGCAGCCGTGGTTTCGGCGAGAAGGACTTTGAGCGTGTCGCCAAATACATCGATGAGAGCATCAAGATTTGCAAGGAGGTCCAGGCTGCTCTTCCCAAGGAAGCCAACAAGCTCAAGGACTTCAAGGCCAAGGTTGCCAGCGGCGAGATTCCTCGCATCAACGAGCTCCGCAAGGAAATCGCTGCTTGGACCAGTGCTTTCCCCCTCCCCGTTGAGGGCTGGCGCCTGGACGCTGGCATCTAGATGCCATAACTCCCTGATGGGCATGGAAAAGAAGGAACAGGATTATGACAGCATGAAATCAGGGGTGGAGTACAGCTCTACATGCTGAGGAATTTAACATGGGATGCTGCCAAAAAGGCGAATGTTCAACAACTTGCATTTAACGGGCTGGCGTACTTGATATCTATTTTTTATTACGCATCGACCAAATTTTTGTTCTCTTGTCGGGTTTTTATGTGGAATGAATGCTTCGGGAAGGCTGGGAGTTGTCGGAGACAACTAGAATCAACTTGCAAAACTGAAGTGACTGTCTGTTAATAAACAGTTAGGCAGAGGCGCTCAACGCTCCAAAATATCACAATTATCTGTCCTGAATGCATTGGCCTGCGAAATCTTCCGTTTAAACATTATTATTTCTTAACCTTTACCGATATTCACACCAGCACTGCATCAGGTACAGCCTTATTATGCAAACAGGGTGTGCTAGGTCGTCATTAACCTAGACAACTAATTAATATTAAAAGAAACACGGTATAAAAACGTATTATAATACGTGAGAAGCGTTGCAAAATTATAAGGGATAGCTGCGGTATACCGCGGCATAGCTACGCGTCAGTAAAGGCCATCCATCGCGAGATAGCCTTAGCCACTACGCGGAAGTAAACTGTATATTAGAGATGAAATTTACGCACGAGTGCCTTGCTTTAAGGACTTCAAAAGCCGCACATAACACATATTAATAAGTTTTGCGCTCGTGACACATTGCTCTCTTCTAAACCAAATCAAGTGTTTCATTGTAGATAATCACATCTGTTCCCAGCCTTTGACTAAAAGTGGCTTTTGACCATGTACGGCCTCCTTGACACACCATCACATCCAACAAGGCTGACAACGTCGTGGCGGCCCAAAATTTGCACCAATATGAATTGCCAGTGAAACGAGACGGAGCCAGTCTGTCCGCCCTTCATACAAGCATTCACAACAGCACCGTGGCAAAGCTTACGGCCGACAGTAAGTGTTTGCGAGATCCTTTTCACCGCCGTCGCCCACGTCAACGCCCCGTCAATGGCTCGAGCAGACGCGACACCACTCACCCCCGGCAAAGCAGACAAGTATCAGGCAGAGCGCCTCTCCTTCTGTACGCCGCGCAGAACGGAAGCTATGGGCTGCAAAACGGCGAAACCATCGACGATGATATAAAAATGTATATAGGATATTTCGAAATACACTAGTAGCACAAAAGATACCCCTTGAAGCCTGTCCCCCAAATACGAGCGCGTTTTCCTTTCCCAACAATTCATTAGGCTTGCCTTTGCGTTTCCATGCGCTGGCCGGCGAAAAGACAAAAGAAAACCAAAACACAAAAATCATAGTTGTCCAGCCGGTTTATCGTTAAACTGAAGGATATTCAAACGGGCGACGACGCAGTCGCTATGGTCTTCCCAAACGAAACAGAGACTCCGCACGCAATATCTCTTTATATATATACATTTTTAGGAGGGGGTAGTCTATACCCAAAAAAAAAAAAAAAAAAAAAGATTATGAAGATGGAATTAAAAAAAAATTGTGTTGCCATGCTGACGGATTTACTGAGCGATACTGTCTGGGCTCATCATAGCAATATTCTCATCCTTTTCGGTCTGGCTTGTGCCCGCTTGGCTTTGCATGCTGTCAGTTCTCTCCATGCTCGCGGTGAGGGCGAGAAGAGCTGGGTTGGGAGGCGGAACAGGAGTGATGGTGATTGACTTCTTCTTGGCTGGTGTTGTGTTGGTTGACCCTGTTCCAGCGTTGGCCCCTTTCTCGGGTGATGCATTTGCCTTGGCTTCAGCTGCGGCGGCGGCGAGCTCCATTTTCTTCTTCTTCTTTGCCAACGCCAGCTGTTCTCGTGGTGGGCGTTTCTGGGCGGATATAATTTTGCCGCTTGCCCCCAGGCGTGGACGAGGCTTGCGCTGCTTGACGGGCAAGTCTTCGTCCTCAACCAGAGGTTGGTCACCATTAGCGTGCAATTTGGCAAGGAAGAAGTTTTTAACCAGGCCAATTTCCTCCTGTATGCCCTCGTTTGAGACAGGCTCGGACGGCGATAAAGCCTCAAACATATCTGCGGATATTGCGCCAGCCGTCTGCGTCTGCATCTGGTATTGGTTACGAACTCTGCTATGGAGAAGGTGAAATGGAACGGAGAAGGAGTCGAGCCCCATTTCCTTATCCAGGCCAAGAGCCTTGAAGCCAAAGAAGTCTTCGCCAAGATCGTCAGCGAAGTCGCCACTCATAAACTGGTCACTGCCATCCTTGAAGGCTCCGACGCCGTCAACTCCGGCATCCGCGGAAAGGGCCGGCCGCAATAGATCAGTGAGATGCAGCTTCATACGCTCATGGAGAATTCCGAGTCGAGAACTTAACCGGTCAACTTCATCCTTTGCATAAGATTCGAGTGACGCAACATCGTGGCCACTTTCTTCGAGGGTATGGAGAACAACTTCTTCAGGAGTGAATCGGGACTTGGTTCGCGGTCCTTGAGGAGTTTGCACTGATGTCTTTTCAGCCTCGCGGTAAATATTAAAAGTCCTGACCAACTTCTGGAAATAATCGGCAGCAATTCCGGTCAAGGTATCAATAGCGGACGGCTGCAACTCCTCGAAACCGGTATGATAGAGAATTTTCGCGACAGAGCGCTTGAGAGCATCCTGACAAGTTTCCGAAGCCATCACAGGTCCATCATCCGAGATGAAATGGGGCTCAATATCTTGCTCGAGGAAAGTCTCAATACTCGATTTGGGGAACTGGTTGGTGTACACCTGCGATTGGACCTGCATTTGCTTGATAACTGAGATTTTGGTCGCCAGCTTTCTGGTTTCTTGAATCTGACGGATATTGTCATCCATTTTTTTTGTCAGTCGGCTTTTCGGTGCAATAAAAGAGCCAGGGGGCACGAGTCTGAGGAATGCCTCATGCTGGTTAATCACTTGTCCTTCTCCGTCCTCAACCCACTGCAGATTAGGCTTGATATCAGGGATACTGGTCAGCGGGTTGTAGTAGTCGGGCACCACCTGTTCAGTCTCTTCGTCAATGCCCTCAGCAAGAGTTTCCGGTTGCTTGCTTGGGGCCAGATCCTTTCCCGCTCCTGCGGCACTGGCCAGGTGTGGGTGTGCAGCAATTCCCATAGTTTCAGCTTCCCTCTGATGCTTCAAAAACCAGCGCATGCCAGCTCGATTTCTCAGAAGTGCTGGGGCATCCGTATTCAAACTGTTCCCTTTGAACAGGAAGTGGCGCTCTTTCACAGTTAGAGCTCGATCCTTCTTGGTTGTCTGCTTCCAAATCTTGTACTCTTCGTCCTCGTATGCCTGTTCAGTAGCTTCACCAAACGCTGTCATTGTGCTAAGACTTGGTCCGTCGATATCCATGGCATCGGCGTTGCTCGCAATGCCAGAGTGTCCATTCAATGCGCCAGACGGGGTTATAGAGCCAGCTATCGGCGGAGTCGAGAACCCATTGCTCCCATCAACTTCGGATCCCTCCCTGCCAGCTTTTCCGAGAAGTCCATTGAGTTGTAGGACCGGTTTTTGATCCACCACGGGTGTGTCCTCTTTCTGGTCCGTCGGGGCGGTGCGCGACTTGGCACCTTTTGTTGTAGCCTTTCGACCACGAGACGACATTATCGGCTCGTCGTCAGAGTCGTCGCCACCGTCATCGTCGCCGCCATTCTGCTTTCGTCTCTCTTCTGCCTCCACTTCAGCCCGAGAACGAACGACGAGATCTGGGATCAGCGGGATCAGCTTTTCAGCTTCTTTTCTCATTCCATTCGCCATTCTGCGGATTTGACTATTCATGTCTTGGTTGTATTTTAAACAGTTATCCCATATTAGGTCAAGATCCGCAACGAAATCCGTCTTTGATTTGTACGTCAGGGATTTTAGTTTCTTCGTCATTGAGCCGAGATCCATAGGGTTCTTGATTACTGGAGTGACAGATCATAGTTAGTGGCAATTCCAGAGCTAACGATAATACCAGCTGGTGGTGAAAATAAACTCACAACTATAATAATCAGGTGCATCTTTCTTGCTAACTCGCGTTAAGAATGGGTGAGAATACTCCGTATGCGCCTTCAGCTCCGTCAAAACCTTTTCAAAAGCTTCATATAACTCTTCTTGGTTGACATTTTCCTCGCTCGCCCATTTGCTTCGGTTTTTGCGAACCTCGTTCATGAGGAGTCTCAGTTCTGCATCTGAGGCTCTTACTTGGTCACGCTTCATATCAATTCTGGCGATGAGATGTTTAAGGGTCAGGCTTGAGGCACCTAGATTCGCACTACTCAGCGAGCCTTGGTTGCTTGCTTGGGTACCGCCGGCCCCATTTGCCTGATTGCTGTCCATCTCGGCTTGAAGCTGCTTTTCTGAATCTTCCAGTCGTTTTTGTTCAAGCATCGCTGTTCGATCATTCTCCAGGGTGTAGAATATAGTGTGGAAGCTACGCCTGGCAGCTTCCTCGGTGGCCAACCTGGCCTCTTCCAAATTTTTGATGGCATTGTCGTCGCTTTCCCCGGCTTTGCTTCTACTCTGAGGTTCTTCTTGGCTCGATTTTAGCTTTTCTCCTAGTCTCCCTGGCGAGTTGAGGGAATGAACTGGAGAGCTGCCAGACTTGGATGGGGACAGCAGGGAGTTGGCGGCTATAGAGGCGGCGGAACCTTGCGCTTTCAGCACAGGCGCAGGCGCGGTGGCTACTTCGTCTTCGTCTTCGTCATCGTCGTCATAGTCATCTTCATCAATGGCACGTTTGGCCTTTTTGTAGGGCGGTTCCTTGATGGGTTCGTGATCGGTGGTGGGGGGGAGCGTCACGGTAGGGGTCGGGGCACGACGCTTCAGACCCGCAATCGCGTCAAGATTGTAAGAACCATCCTCAGAAAACAACAAGGCGATCTTGTCCTCAGTCTTGCGATACAAGTCTGCAAAAAGAGCGCGCCGGGATTCTTCTTCGACATCGACTGGTGCCTCAGGCACCAACTCTACTGTATTATCGACGGGGGTCTGAGTACGCGCCGTTCCATCATCGAGATGATTCAAAGACCTGCTGCCGTTTGCATGGTGCAAAACTGGAGGCGGCCATGCTGGCTGGCCGTTGGAAATGGACATGCTGGGCCCGTGGCGATGAAAGCGACAAGTGGGCGCGGTGTCGCCATGCGCGGTGAGATGCGCTCGCGTAGGGCCGAACCGGAAGGGATTGGAGCAGTTACAGCGGTATGGGTCGAAAGAGCGGCATTGGTATAGATGGAGGACGCAGATTCGCGACAATCGAGATAACGGCGGTGGTGTTTTGATGGATCGCAACGAGTGCGATTTGTCTGCGGATCAAGAGGTGAGGTTGAGGATTCGGGGAGAGCGTAGTACCGCACCCTTTCCCGAAGCGGGACTTTCTCCCAGGCTCACTACTAGGTACCTCACCACCTCGCTGGAGTCGCTACCAAGCGGGCGCTTGAGCACTCGGCGGCCACGAGTTACGGACTAAAGTCTACTTAGTAGGTACTTAGTAGGTACCATAGGTCGCCTTGGCCGCGCCGCGGGTACAAAGGGCCGTCCCGTTGGCAGCAGCAGCATTGATGAATGCGAGGCATGCAAAAGAATTCCAAGACGGTGAATCGAAGCTACAGAACGCAACAAAGGGCCAAATTTTCACGGTTTCTACGATGCTGGTGAGCCTGTCGGCAGCCTGCGCGTGTTGGACAAAGACGTCCGGTGGAGGTACTTGAGACCTTGGCCCCCCGCGGACCGTGTTCCCCCATAAAACCGACGGCACCAACGCCGGCGACCGTAGCAGCAACACCAAGTGCGCCTGCGTGAGTTGGATCAAGGCGCTTATCACGTGATTCCGGCTGCGGTTGTCATCGCCGTCGGGTCACGCACCGAAGCCTCTCTGGTGGTGTAGAGATGAGCTGCCGTGGCATGCAGTGAGGGCGCTCTGGGCTTTGCATCCCTAACTACAATCAAATGAATTGGCGATCCGAGCGTGTATCACACCACCCTCACCATAGCCAAGATGGGTGGCTCACTTGGCGGCACCTTGCTTCTTCAGTTCTCACAAAGGGAGTAAACACAGAGCAGAGCCGCTCTGCTATACTCCTACCTGTACTTAGGCAAACAGATAGATGCATGCATGTGCACCAGACGTAAATGAATGGGTGTACGGAGTAGGCGCTCTGCGTGTGTGCGCACAATGAAGTCATGGGCTGCGCAATCAACCAGTCAACTGTCCAAAATCAGGCACGACACTGCTGCCAGTAGCTGCCCAGCCCACTGGAATGCGCTGAAGCTGAAAGGCCGCATCCGCACTCAAGATATCCCGGTCTGGTCTGGTCAGCTTTCCCTGTCCTACCAGACTCCAATCGTCCTAACACCAACAACCATCTGGCTAGGCTTCGACATTACCAGCCTCCATTTAGAATTTTGCAATCTTCACTGTGCCTGTGGGCTTCGTTTTTCCTTGAACGGGAGCTGTCATTGAAAAGAATTACGTCCTCGACAAGCATCCCCAGTACATGTACCTTGCGCAAGCTGGCCTTGTTACCATCAACATCGGTTCGCCGACCGTCCACGTCAGACCACCGCCAGACGGCTTGATCGCGAAGCCTTATACAATATTTGCTGCGACCGCTTGCGCTGCGCTCGAGTCAGCTTCATTTTGACTTATCTGGCGCCATGCGGATACGTCTGCCTTTTGCAGGTAGCATCACCCAGGCTTCGCTCATCGGGAGGACCAGCAAGGACAAGCTAATTGACTCGTGTGCTTCGTTCTAGGTGTCTTCCTGTTTTTGTTATTGGTAGCAGGATACGCCGGCCTCAGCAAGCTCCAACTCGGGCAGTATGTCAACGACAAAGTATTACACGCCGGGACCTTCTTCTTGCTTACAGTTGTATTCTACTGGATTGTCGACACCAATCGCCGCCGAACCCTAAACATGACGCTGGTTGTTTGCACACTATGCCTCGGCGTGGGGTCCGAGTTTCTGCAGAGCTTCCTTCCCAACGATCGCGACTTTGACCTCTTCGACATCGTGGCGAATATTGTCGGCAGCTTGGTTGGTTTAGGTCTGTGCTCGTGGTACCACAAGCGCATGCTGGAGCGTAAGAGGCAGCAAAAATCGTACAATCCTGTTCCAGGAGAGGATGACGAAGACGTCGAACTGGGCCAAGGCCAGGAGAGTGGCATTATCGATGCCGGCCCGTCCAGGGTACGGACATTGGAGGAAGAGGTGGATAATTGGGATGAAAATGCCCCGGATGACTGGGATGAGGACGATGTGCCGGAGACGTCAGCTCCGCCTCCTGTCAGGAGTCAAGAACCCGACACCGTTGACATTGGCGATGCAAAGAAGCGGACAGACTGATTCCTCGTGTCTCGGCGATAGATAAACGAGGGTCTGGTGTATGGTATGGGTATGGATAAGGAGGTACTGTTGGGAGCTTGGCGTCAAATGCATTGATAAAATTTCAGTCAGCGAGTTATGATAATATGTGTAAGAAACTAATACGGCATGGCATACCCTCTTTTTTTTTTGCAGACTTTGATGGTACGCGGTTGCAATTCTTATATGTATGCCAGCCCCTTCCTGTCACACATCTTCCACGTGAGTTCATTTACTGATTCATCTCCACGGATATTCACTAATAGCAGGCAGTATAAAGCCTTCAACCTGCCCACCGAATTCGGTATTAAGCTACTTGGGCCATGGCTTGAGCCGCCAACATTATTCATTTGAGAGAAATACCGTGGCCACCGTAGCATCATTCACACCGCCAAGCCACGTAAGTGCCAGTCCGTGGCCAAAAGCTGCCAGGGCTATTATAATTGCAGATGTTATCAGCTGTGCAACGATTAAAGCCATAGCAAGCCGATAGATGCCATGGTCGTTGAATTTCTCCCAGCCCTTGTCATCTATTATCTTCTCTCTGAACTCACGAGTATCTCTTGCGAACTGCTTGGCATTTTCGCTCGCGATGATATCGGTCGTTGCCTGGCACAATGACAGCAACAGCAACAATAGAAGTCATAGGACAGGTGTGCTGGTCAGCGCGGGATATGACACACACAGCGCTCACGGCTAGCCTCCATATCTACATCATTGATTACTGTTGTTAGGGGTGGCTCCCGCCGGTCGGTGTTGGCTGTGCATTTTCTCCCTTGGCCAATCTATCAGCTTCTTCTTTAGCTCTTCTACCAGCCTCCTCCTCGGTTCTCTTATCAGCGTCGTGTTTGGCTTTCTTGCCATCTCATTTGCCCTCCTCTATGCCATTGCTCGTCTGCTGCTGAGGGGCCGCTCCCGTATGTCTGGGACTGGCGGCGGAGTGCTTTTCAGTATTCTCCATTTCAATGCTTTTGGAATCGGATGCAAGTCCTGACGCTCCAGACCGTGATTAGGGGACTGGCCCTTTGTAAATGTCGTCCTTGCCATCTGTAGCTGGTGGTGGCATCTTGTAATGGAATGGAAACCTAGCAACTCTTACTAAGAGGTGCTGCGAGGCAGGTATATCCAAGGCTTTTATGTTTGTTCAAAGGCATTAATATATAAGTCTTACATAGATGCTGTTGCACGA
Source organism: Metarhizium brunneum (assembly GCF_013426205.1). Classification (NCBI taxonomy): domain Eukaryota; kingdom Fungi; phylum Ascomycota; class Sordariomycetes; order Hypocreales; family Clavicipitaceae; genus Metarhizium; species Metarhizium brunneum. Next base: position 4,680,276 of record NC_089423.1, on the reverse strand, counting down.
TACCCTTACTTGGGCAGGTACTTAAGTATACAAGGAACTTCAAAGCTAAGACTTTACAGCTGCTACGCCTCTCGGTTCTTCGCCGCGCACTGAGTGTGGGTGTACTCCAGAGCCGAACGCATGTATTATCTCAGGATTATTCGATTGTGCCGTTTGCGGTCGATGGAGCCTCAAGGCTTACGCCACGTATCATCTTTGAACGACCTTTCCAGTGCCTCTTTTGGTGCGTCATCACTGTCTTTAAATGCTAATCGTGCGCAGAGTTGGTACATGTTTAAACTATACCTAATAGCTGTCATTTAAGCGGTAACTTTAAAGTAGGCTCATAAGAAAACAGCTAGGGGCCATTATACATGAGTACCTAGGTATTTGAGCAACTTAAATTGACTCGCTGCCACAAGAAACTCCCATGTTAGATAGATGGTCATGTTGGCGTCCCCCAATCCTGCTCCAAGAGCGACACAATGGTCCACCATCGGTCAGGCTACCCCACCTCGACCTGCTCACCTCGGTGAGCAGCCCACTGGCCAAAGCCGTCTGTCGCAGGTGGGCAGCTTCAAAGCTCCAAATCTTACTTTGCACTGACTGGAGACAGGCCAACAAAGATGGCAACCGCAGGCAGGGCGCCGGCGTCAATGTATGTTCCCAGATCGTCTTGACGAGCTAATGACTCCGTCGTATATGCTGACACAGCCTCATTCCAGCGGCAACGATGGGACTGCCACCAACCCGCGCGGTATTCCCAACGCCCCTTTCGTGGACAGGGTCGAGGACTATGTCGCTACCCGGGAGGAAGTCGAGCCCACATTACGGAGCTTCCAGGAGATGATTTCGTGAGTCAACTCGTTGTTTCGAAGAAAGACGTCGCCAAGGTTTTCAAGATTGCAACCAGATCAAGTTGGAAGGCGGCCTTCACTGACATCAATACACTGTAGGAAGTATCAGTTTATGGAAATGAATCTCCAGCGCCGAATGGCAGGTCTGAAAGACAAGATACCCGAGATCCAAAAAACATTAGATACAGTCAGGTTCTTGAAGCTCCGCAAAGTAAGGAATTGAACCTTGCAAGTCATTGTCCGAGTCTGACGTGGAGGCGATGCAGGACGAAACCGAACCCATAGAAACGACATTCGAACTCAACGAAACATTATATTCAAGAGCGAATGTCCCTGCAACGAGCGAGGTCTATATTTGGCTTGGGGTGCGCATAATACATGACCCCAGTAATTCCAATCAGTGCTGACTGTGGCTTCAGGCCAACGTGATGCTTTCATACACTACAGATGAAGCCGAGACGCTGTTGAGTTCAAAACTAGCCACTGCAAAGACAAGTTTGTCACACTGCGAGGAGGATTTGGATTTTTTACGCGAGCAGATCACCGTGAGTATTATGACTGATCCCCGATCTACTAGCACACTTTGAACTAACACACCATCTAGACCATGGAAGTTGCGACAGCGAGAGTTTATAATTGGGAAGTGGTACAAAAGCGTAAAGACAAGTCAGGGGAAGAGGTTACCAAAGGTCAGTCCGGTGAGAAGACAGGCCCTTCTAAGAACTAGGGTTGTCAGGATCCGTTATCAAGCTTGGTCAGCACTGCCTCGAAAGAAAGACACCTGATGATTTCAACTTTCATATTGTCTATAATAGGGTGGAAATAAAAGCACCGTGAAATTTAGAATATTCGCCGTATGCCCTGAGATGCAATCACGATGCCAAAAGAAGGGCTATCGGGTCCAGGGTAAGTGTGGGGACACGACTTTTTGCATGTGTGCCAATTCGTGCACAGGGTGCGAACCATCTTTTCCCGCCTCCAACCCATCTTTACACGGCGCATCTCCAGTGACTACACGACCAATGCTGATGCAACTTGTGAAATTATGAGGAGGCATGCTGAGAAATGCCTCGAGAGAGCTTGGCCGACGGCGGCGCATGCCGCTCCGAGTGCTCCAACAAGCTGTTGTATGACCCAGTTCGACCATATCTGCTCGTGATCTAGAAAGCTAATCAAGTTTGTGTGTATTCAGTTATCCAGTCGCTCGATATCTCAAGATCTCCGCGTAAATGGTGCCGGAGCAGCTGTAGCAGATAACATAGTATCTACGAGTCTGACGGGCACCGGCCCAAAGGTTGGGCCGCAAAGGGCATTTGCAAAGCAAAACAACCTGCGACATGCGACATCCGACGGGCCAAGACGCCGCACTCGACCTGACGGCACGAGGTTCCATGGTCCATCAATTGTGCGAAACTCTACGAGACAATTACTGGAGCACATGCCCTCTAGCCAGCTACTGGAGAAAGTACTTGGAAAAAACCCATACGCAGACTCCTGGAGGAAAAGAATCGCCAGGTTTCGAACGATAAGACTGCCTATTCTCCTCCTGCAAGAGATTCTGCGACAGGAAGAGCTTCAGTCGGCCGGCGAAAGCGGATTGTTGGAGCTTCTTCCGACGCTACAAGAGAACAAAACCATACTAAAACACCCGTCTCTTGCAGGCCATACCCAAAAGGCTATCGGGCGATATGTGTATATTTTACGAGGGCAAAACGATGAAGAAAGGTGCAAGAGATATCTGGAGGAACCTACGTCAGTCCCCTTATTCATATTCCACTTCCTGCTCCGCCAGTCGTCCGGTATTAGCGATCCAGTCACGTTGCAGAGAATGATTGAGTCCTCACACGCCTATTACAACAACCGAAGAGCGGATAACACCATATCGGAGGGCAACCGTCAAAGTAGTAGAGACGGGTCAGAAAAGATGCTGGATATTGACCGAGCAAACTTCAACTTAATTATGCGACTACTAGTCCACCACTGCCGCCGGCTAGAGCCCAGATTTGTGGTGAAGCTGGCTGATTCGGCTGCACAATATATTCAGAACATGCCGATTTCTGCTCAAGGCGAAAGGAAAGTATTTACAACACAATGTGATATTTTCAATGGATGCTTGCAAATATTACGACCTCTGCCACATGTCCACGTGGCCCAAAGATCCACACCCAACGCTTATTTCTGGGAGGCGCAGAGAATTCTCTTGTCGATGTCGGCAGGCCTGTCAAAACCATTGCTTGTGGATAGAGGTGGATTCCGGGCGATTCGAGAAGTGTTATCAGGCCAGGCCAAGAATCATGCAGAAGTATACAGCGCAGCCAGACACGCATCGAGCTGGCCTCCCTATTTGCAGCCAGGCCACGGAATGGATGAACGTACCGATCCAGAAGACAACTGGAGCCGCGCTGTAAGTGCAGGCATGCTCATGCAAGAGGCTGGATTTGCCAAAGACGAAGTCGACGATGCGGTGGACATATTGCAAGGCATGACACAAGATGGAACGCCAACTATTCAACAGAGAGCAATGATTTCGAAACGCCGAAGAATTGGAGTGTGGGAGGCATCTATCCGCGCCACGCGGAATGCACAAGAAGCTTGGGATCGGTTCCGCAACCCACCAAAAGAAGGGATGAAGCCAGGTCTGCATCAGTATTCGGCCATGTTTGAGAAGCTAGTGCTGCGAGAAGTTGAGCCAGACGGCAGCATATCGCCCGGTGACAAAGCCTTGAACTTTCCTACCCAACATGAGGCTAATCTGGCCGAGTTTGAAAGAGCACGCTTGCGGCCTCCGAGTATATCTGAGCTCTACCAACATATGAGACTCAATGGAGTTGAGCCTGATGGCTCCTGTCTTTGTATTCTTGTCGCCAATGCTGCTTCTTTGGAGATAGCTCATCAGTATTTACGTGACAGCCCCGAGAAGAGTCGAATCATTCGAAATCTTATTGCCGAAGAGCCCGATGCCGGGCTTCTGAGGCTAGTTGGGATGGGGTTATTCGCAGCGTATCTCCAAGTATGCCTGCGAGTGGAAGGGCGACGCGCAGGCAATCAACTTCAACATGTTATACGCCTCGCGGAATCAAGGTTGAGCCATGAACAGTCTCGATGGGCTCCCTTCATGTGGGGCACTATTTTAAAGGAATTATCGCGACACCACCATGCTCTGAGGATCTCGCTGCATCAACAACTTGATTTGATGTTGAGAGTGATGGATGCAATCGAGAAGGTGGACGGAGTCCAGTTGTCAACATTTACTCAGTTCCACAAAGGTGTTCGAAAGGCCGTGCGACAACAGCTGAATAGTGTATTCACAAAGGATGCTGAGAAAGAAGCACTTGCAAAGAGCCCACTGACGCAAGCGCTTTTCTACCAGATGTGCATGGCAAGTGTGGATAATGCGCACCCTCGTCGGAGTCTACTGCATCAGGGACTAGGACAGGAAGATTCTTTCCCGATGGCGGGGGCCGAAGTGCTACTCCTGAAAGAAGCCAAGGCGCGAATAAAGTACATGTTCTGGACGCTCGAGCAGAGGGAGCGCCACGCCCAAGCATATCTTGATGGGTACCAGATAGCACCGCTAGAAGCCATGAATTCTCGCAGGGATGCGGCCCGAAGTGACCATGCTCACGACTACATGCTGACGCTGGGATATCTGGGCGAGTTTGAAGAAATGGGGCGGCTGCTGGAGTGGCTGATACAACAATGGGGCCAATTCAACGTGGCATCGGCCGTGAATGAGATGGATGAGGCTCCGCCACAGGCAGACTTTTTCGAGACGCTGTGCGTTTTTCGATTGGTGGCAGAGCCGATGCTGGGAAACGGCAGGGTGTCAACGCTCCTACAAACGCTGGCGGATTCCGGGTTGAACTGGACCTGGCCAGACGACGAGGCTGTGAAGACATACGCCGAAGTACACCATGATGAATCCATCAGCACCTTGAGACGGGTAATAGAATTGGCTCGAGATGGGAACAAAGAGTCTCGGCAAACGAGAAACTAGAGCTACGGGCCGGATAGGAAGAGAGGATGATGGTGATGAGAAGAGGACCATGGCATGGTGGTATGCCGGCAGTCGACAAGGACGGGTTGGGCAACCGTGAATACGAGGCGGCTGCTGTGCGCATGTGTAAGATTAAGATGAAAGGAATCATGCTCCGTATATACCCATGCATACACATAGGCAGTTGAAGCAGCAGGTGCGCCATGTGCGGTGCTTCAGCCCCCAGATGTGCTTCCCTTAACTAACACTGGCTGCATCGATGGTTGGGGCTGCTGTGAAAATTGCTGGCAGGGATTCATGCGCGGCAACCAATGAGAAGCGGCGTGGGCCTGAAATGTTGACCATCTAGGAAAGTTGGCGGCAAAAACGAGAAGGCGCGACGTAAAGATGGAGCAACAACGGAATTAAAACAAAGGCAAGGAAAAAGAGAAAGAAGAAAGAAAGAAGACCCGGCCCTAGCATGTGCCAGTGGCAGCCACAGGAAGCTCTTGATATTGAGTCGACAGAATCAAAGCATCTTTCGTGGACCAGACACGACGGTTTGACGTGCAAATGGTGATGTACAAGGTCTGTCTGCCACTTGCCTCTGGTGCAGGGCCTCATAGGCGACAGCACCGCCGCAAGCGCCGCAGACCCAGCCCCCAGGCTGCACCAGGTCAGGCTCCCGAGGTCCTGGTGATTGGCCGTCGACGTCTCGTTTCCAACTTTAGAAACATTTCGAGCACAGCCGCTGCCTTTCTGCCCGCATGGTTCGCCGTGGCCCCGTCGTTCCAACGTCCCATCGTCCCATCAATCCGAAACTGCACTGCAGATACTAGCAGTATGGTTCCCCAAGCCGGCACGACCACGGGAGCCGCGCGCATGTGCATCGTGTGCGTTGCTGAGTCTTTCGGTCAAGTACATCTACACGACGCAGGGATGCCCTCCCTTCCCGGCTCGCCCTTTGCCGTCCTCGCACAAAAGCATTGGCCATGATGTGCCCAAACATCTTCAATCTCGATTGTGAAGCTGCCATGCTCCCCGGGGTGTCAGGTAGCGGCCCGCAGGTCGCTCTCATTTCACCTGCTTGCTTGGCCCAGCCTTGCCGTCGTAGACACTCTGGCAGAGGGTTGATGGGAAGCCAGGATTCCGCGATGCATGCAGAATACAAAATGGACGCACAGCGTCGATCCCCTTGTTCTTGCATCATCCTCTCTTTCACGTCTTGTAGCCGTTCTTTGTTGGTTTCGTCTTTGCCAGTGGCTTGGTTGGTGTTCACAGCATCTCTTACGTGGAAGAAGCCGGTGTCTTTCAACCTGTTTTTTCCCCTCTCCTTCGTCTTGCCTTTGAACATTTCGCTCTTGATTTTCCTTGTCTGAAGCCCGCCCTCCTTCTCTGTTCTCAACTAGTACTCGAGGCTCCTGGCCTATTGTCTCGCTCTATACTCTTCAGTGCCTCTTCTTCCATTGTTGCACCAGGGCCTTCATATTGGCCTCTTCATTGACTTGTTCCTTCTTTTTTTTCCCTTTCTTGTGTACTTTCCCTTGTTCAACTACGTTTTGGAGACACAGCGTGTTGTGCTACTTCAATAGTGACTTGGTTTTCGAGATCGAAAAGACAACAAGAGTCAACCAGCAATTGCCCACGGTCGCCATTTACTTCCCTTTGCCGTCTATCTTCTCTGGTTGAAACTCAACTCCTCTCTTTCATCTATTTCGATACTAGGTTCTGGCATCTCGCCGATCGCTACTGTTTTGAGAACCCTTCGGACTTTTCCATCAAGCCATCTCAACTTCATCTTGATAGAAACGACTTGTCCAACAGAGAGCGAAAGCAACAAGTATGCGCTTCAAAGTGTATGTCGCTGCGGCGACGTACCTACTTTTAAGCTCTCAAACCGCCCAGGCTGGTCCTATTAGACGGGCATATAATGTGTATGTTTGGCGGTTGAGTTGCGTTGACTGTTGTGTGGTAGAGTTGAGGACTAACCGATGTGTAGAATCCCCCGTGACGAGACAACTGCTCCGACAGGCGTGCCTGACTCAAATAGGTATAATGGAAGAAGAAATAGGCGTAGCAAGAAATATTGTGTGCCGTGAGACTGACTTTGAGTTGTAGATCGAATCCGCTGACGACGGGCGTGCCCGTGGCATCTACCCCGGGACCAAATTCGGGACCCCCGACTCCGACTCCGTCTGCGTCTGCTTCGCTCCCTGATTCTTTGCATCCCACGACGGAGTCTACGGCCCATCCGGGACAGTCGACGGATACTCCTACTACAGACCCTTTGGGGGCTGTTCCTACAAGTGGCTCTACTACGGCGGTGCTCGGATCGGGACAGACGACACATGCTGCAGGGGAGTCCTCGACTAACGCTGCCACAGGGCCAGCTTTGTCTAGCGGTGGTCATTCTATTTCCGAGTCTACGGGTGTAGCAACGACGACAAGCACGCCTGGTGCAGCACCGACGACTGTGCCCGGCACATCTCCAAGCAGCGTGTTCGGTGTGGGACCGACGAACACAATCGCCTCATCCCCAGCTACTACAGCCAGTACATTTCCGACTGCTGTACTCGGCACGGACCCGACGGCCACGGGTGCGGTTGGTACATCTCCAACTGCTATACTCGGTGCGCAGCCAACGAGTGTACTCGGTCTGGAACCAACGACTACAACGAGCATAGCACCGACGCCTACAGCCGGTACAGCACAGACAGCTGTTGTCACTACTCCCACAACAACAGCAACTGCAAGTTCAACAATAACAGCTGGTGATGTGGGTGCCACTGGACTGCCTACGACAACGGCGCCAGGGTTGCTGGCAACCCCCTCGACTTTGCCAACGACTGAGGCTGCTAGTCGAACAACAACCACCTCCGGCGGCGTCACAACGCCAACTTCGAACATGATCTTTGAGACAACCTCTCGGGCCACTGCAACCACAGGTACCTCGTCTGTCCCAAGCTCACTCACAATTCCCGGGTCCGGCACAGACACAGGCACTGGCACAGGGGGCTCATCCTCTCCCAACTCAGCTCCAACAAACGTCCTTGGCCCTGGCACAGCTACGGCTATCTCTGACCTAACAAGTCAGACATCATCGCAAACAGGGGCTCCAGGCTCTGGCACCACAACTCCCGCGACGGGGACATTGACCAGCCAGTCGTACTCCATCACAGGGCCAACTACCACACCTATCGTGACTACACGTCAATTCCCTCTGAACACGACTGTTGCGTCGCTCGTTACGGGTGGAGGTGATCTAACAACACCGCTTGGAGCGTCTGCCACCACTTCTGGGGCACAGTTCATCACGAGTCGTGAGAACAACTCAATCTCCACTACACAAAGTGATCTCTTTAACACAGCGACCACCCAGTCGACTACAGATCAATACGGTTCTACAGGAAACACTCTGGGGTCATCTGCCACCACCACTTCCGTGAAAGAGTTCATCACGAGCTCTCAGAGCGAGCCAACTACCTCGGCATCATCTACGGACTTCAGTACGTCGTCTGCCCCAAGCAATGGCCAGACAACTCAGAATGTACCTGGCTCGACAACCATAGGAACTTCAGAGCCTACTGCGACAGTTTCGACTCTTACATCTGGTCCTCCGCAAACCAGCAACACAGGTGATGCTTCAAATCCTACGGGGTTGCCAACCGTAACTCTCCCAGGACTCACAACAACATCATCATCATCCACTGAACAACAGGGATCACAGTCGACAGGCACGGCCACATCGTCGCCCACAACAACAATCACAGTAACCCCCACCGGCCAGCCGGACTCCAAAGTCCCAACTGCATTTTCCAGCTTCCCAACCGCCACCACAACCATTCCTGCATCTGTCTACGCCTCCAACCTCGCGCAGGCCAAAGACCTCAACAGCGTCTTCTCCTCGCTCACACCCCAGTCCTCCTGTTCGGGGTCCCAAACGGCCTGTATATCCGGCCAGCTGGGCTCTTGTAGCAATGGGGCTTTTAATCTCGATGCCTGTCCTCAGGGGCAAAAGTGCTATGCGTTGCCCATGACCAATGTCAGGGGTGCAAAAATAGGCTGTTACGATCCTGCATATGCCCAGGGGATTCTTGGGCCGGAGCAGAGCACCGGGCCGAGGAGCATGCGTACGACGTTTATAACCGAGACAAGGAGACCGGTTGTTACACGTACGGAAGTCCGCACCGTTACGAATAAGTCATCTACACCTACGCTTGTTCTGAGCCCCCAGCCGGAAGTGGGTGGATCTTCATCAGCCCAGTCTGAGTCCCAGCCAACACCAACGGCGTCGTCTTTGTCGGCGCCGACATTAATATCGACATCAACGTCAACCTTGATAGAATATACCCCTTCGGCCCCCTCTGCTTCAACAACTACTCAATCATCACTACCAGTAACAACAATACCTATCCTCTCCCCTTCAACAACAACTACCACACCACTACCAGAGGCAACGACGCCTGTTCTCCCTTCGCTAGAGACAACCACTCCTCTACCAACGCCAACCACCACGCCCAGCCCTTCCCCTCCCACAACCTCGTCCTCCATCCAACCAACCCAAGTGGTCATCACACAAACCTTCGACAAGCCCACCAGTCTCCCACCACCAAACTCAACCAAACTGTTCCTCCGCCCCCTCGACGACGGAACAACATCAACAACCGCCAGCGCGCCAGCCGCTGTGACAAGGAACGCTGGAGGCCCCGATGCCGACCCATCGATGACGACTATCGTTAACAACGGTACGCCTACGGTGTCGGTGTTTGTAACCGTCACAGTGACCGACACGCAGAAGGAGACGGTTACAGTGACAGCTCATAATTAAAGGGTGGAAAGGAGCGCGTTTTGCACATCAACCAAATAATCAGGAGCACATGTATTTTGGACATAGCACACAGTGGGAAAACAGATCGATGCGAAAACGGCTTGTTTATTGTTTATACTGTTTATATGGGTGGTAATACCTTGGCATATGTGATCATTTCGTACTTTACTTGAGATGCATTTAGAAGATTTTGCTTGAAGAATAATTGAGCGTTGGATTTACATAGACTATGCTTAATAGAGTGCAATCCGTGAAAGAACAGAATTTTTGTTGTCATTTACCGCCGTTTTGCTGGCCGTCAGCTCTATTTGCAATAACTACCCATGTGTCAGGCTGGCACTGCGGCCCGTCTATATTCCCGCATAAAATATACAAACGCGGCTCAAAACCTTCAACTTACAAACAGACCAAGGGACGGGGTGAACAAGTAATATAATTGCCAGCCCATCTCTAAATATATTCCAGGGGCAAGGCCCAGATTCGATGCTCCACACAACCAGCCAGGCTCAACACGCGTGGCTTCATCCCGCTGCGTATAAATCCTGTGCAAATACCCCGTGATACCCCGTGATACCCTGTGACCCAAACGCCTCGAATGCCATGCCTTTTCAAAGTGTACCTCGCTACAGCTGCACCCAAGTCTGTTTCATGTAGAGTCGTCATCGTCACTTACAGGAAAGGAATCTGCCACCTCTAGCCTCTTCGCCGCAGGCTCACTGTTCCCCGTACGGTCAGCGTCGTGCCCGTCCAGCACAGCGCCATACCTGTCCTGCCACAATTTCTTCATCACCTCATACAGGAACCGGTATTGGATCTCAGATTGAACCATGCAACGCCGCTGTTGCCTCAGATTATCGACAGTATCATAAATGAGATCAGGCAGGGTCTTGCAGTTTGTCTCAGTCGCCTCGAGCTTGCCTCCGTCCAATTCCCGCATTAGATGCTCCAAGGAAATAAAAGTCCCGGTACGGCCAACGCCAGCGCTACAGTGAATTATGCGGGGATTGGACGGCTCGGTATGATCTCGAGAGATGGTCATCAACTCAAAGAAGCTGTCCATGTCGTCGACCGTAGGGACCCCATAATCGGGCCAACGTGTATATAACAAGTGCCACACGATCCGCGGTTCCGCCTCTCCTTCGACATCAAGTAGTAGTTTTCGCTTCTCGATTGCGCCGTTCGCAAGTTCCTCCAAAGACTCGAATGAAAGCTGCGCTCTCCAGTTATCATTCCAAATATTATCCTTGTTCAAGTCCCACGTCGCGTCCTCCTTGCTGTCGGGGAAATATTGGTTGCATTTGATTGCTCCGCCTTCCGTCATGCTTGTGAGCTGGACAATGACAGCGGGGGACGATGTTTGCTCGGCGACCATTCTCCAAACGTAGTTGAATGACGGCAGTGTTGGGCCTTGCATGGCAATATATCGTAACGGCGGTAGAGAGTTGTCACTCAACGGGTTGAGGACTATGGTTGACGCGTTCACATAATCGAATTCCTCTTCGGGAACTTGAAGCTTCACCCTGTTGTGATTCCAAGGCTTAATGTTTATGTACCGATCCATGACTCCTCTCTGCAGGCCGTCGGTTTGCTTAAAGGAACTCCATCTAAAGTTGGTAGGAGCATCAGGTCTGGCGCCTTGGGCAAGGCGATTGCGCTCGGCCCACGTGAGCTCTTGAAACTTGGCTTCAATACCTTGAGTGGACGATTAGCAAGCAAGTGAACCAGGACGCCGGACGCCCGGAAAGGAACACAAACCGTGCATAGAAGTGTTTAGGAAGGCCGGCATGATCGGCCGAGGTCGACCATTGACAGACGAGCCCTCGTCCGTGACAGACCGGGGTGCCACGCCATCCTGGCTGAAGACGGCAACGACTGGCGAGCTCGATAGCCGAGCAACTGGAGAGTGTGTTCTCGCGCGCTTAGCATTCACACGCAACTTGAGATTTCGCAAAGGTGACTTCCTCATGGAGGCCTTTTGCGGCGAAGGCTGACTTGTGATTTCGGTGGTAAAGGTGCTTTCGGCGGTGTCGCTGCTCGTGCGATCGACAGACGTTTCGATGGCTGGAGGTTTCGGTTTCCGCCGTAGTCGGGGCAGTTTGTCCATATTCTGGATTCCGTCAAGATGCTGGCTTGTGGTGGTTTCGAAGGCGGTAATGTATGACTGATTCAGCAACGGCCAGGGGCAGAAATCGTAACAGCGCTCGTAACTATTATGGGCTGGGGATGACGCAGAAGCGGAACACGGGACATGTATGTACAAGGGAAGCAGCTGCCAGTTGTTGCTGAAGATGCCGGCCCAAAAGAAAAGACAGAGGTAGGGGAAGGGCCAAAAAGAAAAGGATAAAAGATCAAGGTCGACAGGTGATGGGACAACCAGGCTGAATTCCCTCTAGCCAGCAGAGAGGACTGGTATGAGATGCGCAAGGAGATCAAGTCGGTGAAGCTTGGGCCGACTTTCTGGTGAGCCGATCGACAACGGTTCGAGAAATCCGAGGCTGCACCATCCGTCCATCCGCCTAGGCGAACTCCCAATGAACTCCAGAGCGGTAGGCCAGCAGCCAAGCCAAGGGACCAGCTGGTGGGTCGCGGGGCCTCGATCCGAATCGTGACCTTTCAATGCAATGTTGGTGCGTTACGTGAGTCTGGATATTTCCGTCTAGGTAGGCCTTCAGACCTGAGGCGGTCTCAGTCCCGGTCCCGGTCTTGGTCTTGGTCTCAGCCCAGGAGGCAGGTGCGACGGGCTGAAATCTTGGCATGCGCGCGCATTTTGCAGGCACATCTGGGCCAGACAAAACCTCAACTCCAACTCCAGGGTTGATGGCTGCTGCCGAGGTGCAGACCTGCAACACCATGGACGTGAAAGGCAATCCATGGCAAACATTTGCATAAAGATTATTTCATCATTTTGTCACTTGGCGCTGTCTCGAGACAAAGGCTTTGACGACAGGTCAAACGTACAATGACTACCCCCACCGCACCGACATAGATGCCTCACATTCCGAATGCTCCAGTTCAAACCGTCTCGTGCCGATTACTTCCAAAGATACATACACTTGGTGCTAAATAAAAATGCATGTTGCCGCATCCCGCCGCGCTCTGCAACCATCCTTCCATTCTCTAGCCGACACATGACATCCCAGCCCACCCGCTGCTATTCTTAGGCTCTCCGTGTTCTACATCAAATGTGCCCAGCCTGGTCCGTGTGTAACGATTGACGACGGGTCGACAATACTAAATGCATGTGACTCGAATGCTGTCTGCTCCATTTGTCACATGGTTAACTTGGCTTACCCTCACTTCACCTCCATACTTGAGACATATATATACGTAGTACTACTAGCAGAAAGTCCGAGACAAATACAACCTATTTTTATCCAAGGCAGCAGCCAACTATTAGCCATCTGTAAAGCTTGGGAATGAAGAGAGGAGCTCTGCGTCCAAAAATAACAGTTGGCCCAACAAACCGCTGACCAAATGAGCGAATGACCCGGTCAACCTCAACCCAGTATTGTACAAGGGGTATACAAAAAAAATCAAAAAAAATCTTTGTCATTCATCCTTTACCTGTATCGCCATTTTAAACGGCCGAGTACACCCCGGTAACCAGCCGGCCGCATTCCACCTTTTGCTCCAACGTAACCTTGCGGCCCTTTCCGCCTTCTCCGATACGAACCGTCTGTTTTGGAGTAAGGCAGAGGCGGTGCATCTCTCCTTTCCTTCTCTTGTTTGCATCCCCTTCGCCGCCATCCAAAGGTCCAATATATGTCGGTGTGTTCATATTCGTCCTTTTCCCAGTGCCCAATTGGTAGTATTCATTGCCACCCCAGAACAAAACATCAGCACCCCAGTTCGTTTCGTTTTCAGAACCGCTGCTTGACGTGTTTGTTTTCGTTATGTTATCCATGACGGCGGCGCAGTGGGTACTTCCAACACTGAGTGCCTTCAGCTTAATTGGCACGTTCTTGTTTGTCTCCTCGTCAAACTCAAAAAGAGATGAAAGTGCTTTAATCTTTGTAGGCGCGATGGAAACATGAGTCCATTTGCCAGTCCCTAATGTGCCTGCAACACCTTGACCACACACCCACAGGTCAGAAATTGTTCCTGGCATCCGCTTGGCTGGAACCATACTCCGAGACTCAACCGCCGTAGTTGGCGCGCTAGCATCAACTGTGAAGAAGGTGTTGGTTCCTCCGGCCTTGATAGACGTGGCCTTTGGTACCATCCCCGAGGCGGCATACAGTTTGTCGACAGGAATCATGGAGGGAGTGGTAGCGTAGGGCAGGCCGGAGTCCATTGTGAATCCGAGCTGGCCAAATGTGTTGTCACCAAAGGAGAAGATTCTGCCCAGCTTGTCCAAAATCACCGAATGATAGTCCCCCGAGGCAATGGCCGTCGCTTCAAAGCCCTTTAGCGACAAGAGTTCATGAGGCTGATCGTATGGACCTTTCGGCCGGGTTTCCCAAGTAAGACCGGCAATTCCCATCTGACCCTTGGAGGGATACGCAATAGCGCTCGAGGCAGCGGTGAAGACACGTCCCTTTGACGTCAACATAATGCAGTGCTCAAGTCCGCTGCTGATGTCGATAACCCTCTCGCCCCAGCCCAAGCCACTTGGTGTTAGGTTGCGGAAGTTGATGGCTTCCTTGCCGGTAGAGCTCCATAATGACCAGGAGCTCTTTTGCCGAGTCTCCTTAACCCCGCCTTCCAGATCGTCCCTGGACGATGGGACAGAGTATACATCACCCTTTCGAGACAAGGCAATGATTCGGTCAGTAGACACCTCGATCTTGGCTAGATCCTTGCCCCTCAGTGTAGTCACCGGCTTCGGGTCACTGCTCGAAAAGCCAAGTCCCCATTGAATCAAGTCGCCCTTCTCATTGACGGCCGCCCCAAAACTATGGGTGAGCTTCAAATCCCTGAGGATTTGGTCGTTGAAGAAGGATATTCGTCGGGGCAGCTTGACGTACTTATCATTAGACTCCGGGTCGATAACCTTGCCACTGTTTGACCCCCAAGCATAGACTCCTGGGTGCTCCCAGCTATTCTTGACCTGCAGGTGTTGAGAACTGATGATATCTCGGTTATCCTCCTTTGATATGGGTTGCCTGCGAGACTTCTCGAACCTTGGTTGGGCTTTTGAGGGCTCGATAGCTTCTTCTTCTGTTGAAAAACTTTCCTTGAGCTCGGGATAGTAATAAGCTCCCGCAGCTGCCAAACCAAACACACCAGCATAGACGGCTGCCCGCGCGAAGGGATTTCCGCCTTGCCTATGCGCGGGCCCCTTGGAGCTGTCGCTGTTATATCGCGCCCATTGGCGGCGGGCAGTGAAACGTGGTTGGCATGACCATCGAATATGGCCAGCCCGTCTGAGAGCCACCCTAGAAGAAATCATCGCCGGGTTTGTGGCAGGTGAGGATTGAATCAATGCGAGGACCGGAGTATTGAAGCTGGGTGCTAGATTCCGATGAGGCCGCAGTAAGCGAAGCCAGCTTCGGGAACAGGTCAATGAGAGCTCCTCTCCAGCAGTTATGTTGAATGAAGCTTGAGCTAAGCTTGAGGTTCGAATGTCAAGTTGCAGTTCTCTGGGCCTGTTGCCGCCACTTACGGCCACTTATTGCGGGCCCTTTGGTTGCTCTCAGCACCAAACACTGCTGTGAATTCCCTGATTACACCACCAGGGTTATGCCCACTGTCACTGGCTGGCTGCTGGCTGCTGGCTGGACACCAGACCGGTTAGTGGTCCATCGGTGGACGGAGCAATTGCTTCCGCCCATGTGTGAACTAACGCGAACAACATGCGTGGCATCGAGCAGCCCACCTTGAGCTCCCAGCACTTGAGTACTCGTCAGAGCTTCCGCCCACCATGTATGAAGATTCGTGGTACAGTTTTGTGCCCGAAGTGCCAAAGAAACCAGCCGCGCCTTCCCAGTCCCAAAGCCATGGACGAAAGGAGTCGCTACTTCAACAGCCAAATGTTGGTGCTCTCCGCCTCCGGCCTTCCTTATCTTCGAGCTGATTGTCGTACAGAACAGCTTACATCTATCGCAGGGCGATGTGAAGGACGAGCGGACCGAACGGCTAGACCATGTTTTTGAGGAGTTGGAAGACACTAATACTCCGCCGGAACCGACTATAATTCGCCGTGCCGCCTCATACACGGACTTTTACTACGTCGTTCGCGCCCAATTGACAAAGGATGGCCAACGGCGACGCAAGAAGAAGCCTGACAAGAAGAGTAGGGCATGGGAAGCGTTGCTGTTAAAGGGAGAGGACGATGCTGATAGAAATTACTCGGCATCTGAACCACTTGACCAGGCGTTTGAAAGGCAACTGTTAGAGGAGAGCCAACAAGAGTATTTGTATGGAAGCAACTATCTAGAACCGCCCGTGCACGCATCTGACCTCTGACAATGCCTAGATTGTACTGTGACCAGCTTTCACTAACGGAACGTCATCTCGACGGTCTCATAGATGATGCTGATGCCACTCTAGCGCTTCTGACGTCTCTTTCGGACTCCTTCCAATCAGTGGATGCACAGACGACGACGTTTCAGGCCCAATGCGAAGGTCTTCTAAAAGAGAAACAACGATTGAAGACACTTGCAGATGAAGTTGAAACCGATTTATACTATTATCTCTACTTGGACACTGCAACCCGTCGGCTCAACGCTCCAGGCGCCAGTCGACTGGTCGACGACGAAGAATTTGGCACACTGATCGGCAATATAGATTCTTGTATTGACTTCATGAACCGTCACGTAAGTCTACCTGCAAACGACTCAATATTTGCCTATCTTGTCTGTGGGCCAATCAGGTGATTAACCCATTCTCGTAGGAAACATATCGGGAACGCGACACGTACCTGGCGCGATACAGTGCGCTAC
Source organism: Metarhizium brunneum (assembly GCF_013426205.1). NCBI lineage: Eukaryota > Fungi > Ascomycota > Sordariomycetes > Hypocreales > Clavicipitaceae > Metarhizium > Metarhizium brunneum. The sequence goes on along the minus strand of NC_089423.1, from coordinate 4,663,752 downwards.
TCACCAAGGCCTTGCATCTGTTGGATCATGGATTTTCCACTCGCCTGGAAAAGTCATCCACAGAGATTGCTCGTCAAGTTGCGGCGGCGGCATCCGACTCTGCTCGCCATGCTTTGGCATACGGTCGTTTTGCAGAGATGATTGCTGATACGTACTCACTGCTGCCCAACGTACAACAAGTTGTCCGGAATGCATACGACCAGTACGGTAGAGCCTTGGAATCTTCGACAAAGGCCGATATTTATGCCAATTCAGCCACAAACATGTTCCATACCTATTTGACCACGAGGGACCGAGATTTGAAAACAATAACCCAACGTGACCTGGAAGAGTACCAAAAGGCAGCCAAGAGCCTCTCGGTGGAAACAGCATCTCGCAACTATGTCAAGCAGCTTTTTGAAAGAATTTATAATGAGGACGCTTTGTTTTTGAAAATATTCGGCATAGAACCAATGTGGAATACAGCAACGACATCGGCCTTCCAAGCTCTCAAGGGAATCAACACAATGATGGTCCACCCAGGTCATATTGCGCCCCTTGGGAACACCATGCAGAGTGTTCTCCAAACAGCCAAGCTGGAATCGGTTTGCAGTGTTGTGGGGTGGCTGGCAAATGAATACTCGGTCGCTGAACAAGATGAGGAAGAGTCTTACTCTGGACGAAAACACCGCGAGTATGCGGCAAGATTACTTGTGGATCATCTTTGGCCATTCACCGACAATGCCTTTGACGCGGAAATTACAAAATCCATTTCCAAAGCCGCCCTACAAGACCATGATTTGAAAATTGGCCCAGTGGTGGACGGCGTTGCTTCGTCAAATGCTTATCCACTTGTCAAGAAAGCCATTGAGTTACTGTCCAAGTTTGACCACGCAATGCCAAAGGAACGCTCGGTAAGTTGGCATTGGCGCTCTTTGATCATGAATCAAATCAACTGACATGGCTTTAGTCCAAAAACAGCTCCGTCGTGTTCAATATTGTCCGCGAGACCATTCGAGTACTCCAGCGAGCTGAAGCAAGAATTCAGTCACTAAAGTCCGGCACGGATCCTGATCTCTTCATGGTGAAGAACCTTCTTATCGTAAAGAACGAATTGGTCTCCCTCGAAATAGGCGATATCCGTAATCATCCCCAATCTATGCAGCATTTTGGCCAGATATGGGATACCTTGAGCCCAACAAACTGGGTAAGCTTCTTTGGCAGTATTCTTGGGGGGTCAATCTGGTCAAGAGGCGCGCCATCCGTAACAGCCAAAACGCTCACGGCAGAGGATATGAGTGAGCAGCTGGACGAATTGCTCCGACAATCAATCTATGCATTCACAAAGCGGTGGGCAACGCTAATTAACGATTCAACGAACCGCAAAACCGGGGTCAAACCGATTGCCAAGGTGGAGGCTGAGCTGGAGTCTATTCTTGATACGGCATTCAGTAATCAGCCTGAAGTGATTGCGAAGCTCAAGGAAGCTATCAAGCTCAATGCGCAAGCGCAAAATAATGTAAAAGATGAAAAACAAGGTGTGAAACGGTATTAGTCGCAGCTCCGAAACCGAGGACCTCGCATATGGGTTGAGGCCAAGGATTTGGCGGCTCTGTGGTTGTTGAAGTGGGCAATCCTGGATGCATCCATGTTGGGACGTCGACGCACCAGGGGCTCAGTCGGTTACGAGATATGGAGAATCACGAAAGAGAGCACACATGATGACAATGCTTGAAGATGATAAGCGGCAATGGGATTGCTTTTTATGCCGACAAAATGGGTCTGGGGAAGCGTTCACGAATAGACAACTACAGGAATCCAAGCGTTTGAGGTTTACTAACATGGTGCGGCTCTGCGCGACGTGGTCAACTGATGCATATGCAAGTCGGCGTAGAGGATGCAATGTGTAGCAAGACTTGACATGAAGCACTTGCCGAAGAGATGCCAACTATTTCTTGGCTCAACGTATTATTATATTGCGCACTGCTGACGCTGAAGGCGACCGGGGTTCTCCTTGTTGGTCCATCTACTTGTTATATCCGCCAGAGGCGCAGCCCGGATACACAACGACTCAGACGAGTCAATAGGCCAACTGACAGTGAACATTTATTAATCGGAAAAGATGCCCCACAGCTACCGGTGCAATTTTGGTCGTTTGTTGAACATATGCCGACTTTGAGAGTACATCTGCTTGCCAGCCAGCATATGTACCTGTACCTGGGTATCGAGGTAGTTATTCGTTCAATGTTATGGATGGCGGGGGAAGCATGAGCTGTCAAAACCAGAACAGGTTATTGCCGAGACGTGACGTCCGGTAGTGGTGTCAAGCGTCAGGCCTTTGGCTGCCTGTCGGCTTATCCGAAGCCACCCACGACATCCGTGAGGAGCGAGGCGAGGAGTAACGTAGGACAACTGTTGGGTTGCAATGCCTCCAGGCTCCAGAGATGATGTGGCATTCGTTCTCACGCAGCAGGCCAAGCTGTCGCCCAGAAACGAAAAGAGTCTTCCTAGGCCTGTCGCCTTGGCTTGGAGTTGGGGCCGTTGTTTAAAAAGCATCTTGCCTATATATAAGTCGTCGAAACGGCCTGTTCTTTTCGTTGTGTCCTCTTTGCTGTCCACTGGCCAGTTTCGTGTTTCCAAGTCTCCAAAATGGCCTCTGAAGACAACACGCGGCAGCCGCTTCGCACATATCGCGGCAACTGCCACTGCAAGGCATTCGTATATGAGGTTCAACTACCTGAAATCAAGGCAGTAAAGCAATGCAATTGCAGCATCTGCCATAAAAAGGGCTACCTGTGGGTGCTTGCCCAGGAGACTGGCCACTTCAAGATTGTCAAGGGGGGTGAAGACACGCTCTCCAGCTATACTTTCAACACCAAGAACCGTATTCACAAGGTAAATGGAATTTTCATCTCTTCCTTCACATGCCGTGTCTCTAGAGTTGACGAGTGGTGCTACTGTAGTTTTGCCCGACATGCGCAAGCCCAGTTATGGCTGTGGCTAAACAGGCGCCTCCCAACAGAACAATAGGCATAAATGTAAGAGTAGCTATGCATAGATTGATTCCTTTCGTGGTGCTAAAATTTTTTTTCTGTACAAAACAGGTACATACCCTTCAAAATGTCGATACGTGGGCGCTGCAGAAAGAACGGTTCGTACCAAGAATAGGGCACTTGGAGAAGTCGGCTGACCGGCTCTCACAAGGATCGACTGGGCCAAAGTTGAGCCCATGTATATAGTCCCTGAGCACAAGGGAGCCGAACCAAGTGCAAATATCGAGGGCGGGAAATTATACAAAGGTGGCTGTCACTGTGGTGCCGTCACTGTCGCGGTGATGAGCAAGCCACTCGACGAGACGTTTGAAGACGGCGGCCTCGAATGTAATTGCAGCATTTGCGAACGGGTAGATGGCTGTCCCCATACAAGTTTACTCCCAGAGGACGTGCTTCGCTAAGCAGAAACTCGGCTTTTTAGAACGGTTACGTTTGGATGTACCCCCTCGACGAGCAGGTCGTTCTCCACGCCGAGGAGCCGGCCAATATCGGACGATACGCCTTCTCCATGCACATGTTTAACAAGACATTTTGTAAAATCTGCGGTGTCAACCTCACCAACGAGTACAACGCCGACCAGAATGAGGAACAGAAAGCCAGGCGCCCGGAACAAGCCGAGAAGTGGGAGGCATGGGCACGGCGTCACCACCCTGTCAACCTTCGTGTGCTGCCCGAGGTGGACATCTCCAAGATGAGCCGGCGCTATGGCAAAGGGTATACAGGGATACCACTACTATACGAGAACCCGTGAAAGAGCATCGTGCGTTGGACAAGGATTGGGAGTGGCCATGTTGAATGGTCGATTGTGCGTCGAGGTTGAGCAAGCGTGGAGTTTGTGGTGTTGATGTCGGGGATTGCGCATGTTGTTTGAGCACGATGGCTGGGAGAACAGAGACTGCCCGATGGATCTTGGCAAGACCAGCCGTAGGTATTTGCAACTTCAGTTATACTCCGTTCAGGATGCATATGGTATGTTGAGCCTGGACACGTTTGTTTGTGATGGCAGACGGCGGAAACAAAGTTGTACAAAAGTACTAAAAGTACCCATCAGATTGGCGGTGGAGCCCCAAGAGCCCTAGCCGCAGCCGCTGGCTCCTTCCTGCGCGGCTACTCTACTGGCAGCCTCTCGACCCTTCTTAAACCATCAATCGACTGCGACGAGACCAAGATACAATTAGAAAGGAGTAATGTAATAGATGAAAACATCAAAACGTGTTGCACCTAATTGATTACTGGTGTCATTCCAAAAATGACTACTGTTGCCAGGAAGGAACACCACATGATGGACTTGCATATTCATGACACACAACTTACATAAGAAATAGCCGCTGCCCCAGTGTTTCCGCGGCCGGCTCCCCGCGCTAAGGTCGGACTGCGCGCAATTGATGGACCCCGCGAAATGGCACCGCGACCCCAAGCACGACATCGGAGCTCAAATCGGGTCATCGCTCGCCGCCTGTCTGTCCGCGAGACACAAGAATTCCATCCTTGCACCTACATTGGCTTTGGCCTTGTATCTTTTTGCCCTTTTTTCCCTGGCTTGCCTCTCTTTCTGCTCAATTCGCCCAGCCATATCGACGAGCTGGATTTGCAACCGTGTCAATTGAATTTGGACTCGGTTCACGAGTCTTTGCCGCCGCCGATACCCGCCGTTCGCCGATAGGAGCCGTCGCCGCCATCCGCAATGGCTGCAGTCGAAGTCGAGGAGATGCAGGGCGGAGGGCTGCAGACCGCCAAGGACCTGTTCTCAGGTGCCGTGGGAGGAGTTGCACAGGTCTTGATCGGTAAGTGTCTCTCTGAAGCCACGATTGCGCGCTGTCGTGAAGTTGCGCCCGTCGCCAAAAAGGCCTGGCGGCGTCAATTCCGACAAATCGTCGAACCGCCTCAAAAAAAAAAAAAAAAAAAAAAAAAAAACCATGGCAAACATGAACGGTCCCAGAGCCGCAGCCGCTGACTGTCCGACCTGCAGGCCAGCCCTTTGACATTGTCAAGGTCCGACTTCAGACCACCAACCAGTACTCGGGCGCGGTGCACGCCGCCGCCTCCATCTACAGAAACGAGGGCGCCCTCGCCTTCTACAAGGGAACCCTCACGCCGCTGCTGGGCATCGGCGCCTGCGTCTCCATCCAGTTCGGTGCCTTCCACGCCGCGCGCCGGTGGTTCGAGGCTCGCAACGCCGCCGACCGGGGCCTCAAGGCCAACGGCCTGAGTTACGGGCAGTACTTTGCCGCGGGCGCCTTCGCGGGCGTCTCCAACGCGGCGCTGTCGACGCCCATAGAGCACATCCGCATCCGCCTGCAGAGCCAGCCGCACGGCGATGCGCGCCTCTACGCCGGGCCCTGGGACTGCGTCCGCAAGCTCAGCGCGCACCAGGGCCTCCTCAGAGGCATCTACCGCGGCACCGCCGTCACCGTCTACCGCGAGGCCGCCGCCTACGGGGCCTGGTTCACCGCCTTCGAGTACCTCATGAACCGCGACGCCGCCCGCAACGGCGTCGACCGCAAGGAGATCCCCGCCTGGAAGATTGCCCTCTACGGCGGCCTGGCCGGCGAGGCGCTCTGGCTCGCGAGCTACCCCTTCGACGTCATCAAGAGCAAGATGCAGACGGATGGCTTCGGCCCCGACCAAAAGTACCCGACTATGCGCAGCTGCTTTGCTGCTACCTGGCGAGCCGATGGCTTCAAGGGCTTCTGGAGAGGCATCTGGCCGACTCTGTTCCGTGCCATGCCCGTCAGCGCTGGTACCTTTGCCGTTGTGGAAATGACCATGAGAGCCATCAACTAGCCGCCTTTTTGTTTCGCATAAATGAGCCTTGAAAAAAAGAGAGAGAAAAGAAATGTCCTTTTTTCGGGACATTGCTCTGGGCGCGGTCAACGTCAACTTGTTGCGGTTTTTTGGTTTTTTTTTTTTCATCTTCTCGTCGCTTTTACTTGATATCACGTCATACACCTAGAGCTGAAAGCTTTGGCGCAACAAAATTTACAAGCATCGTTTTTCTACAAGGAACGGACAACACTTCAACAGTTGATTGGAGATGGGTTAGAGTAGGTTGTTTTTTTGGAGGCGCCTTCAAAGTACTATAGACATGGTGATTGGTAGCTCTGTACATATAATGCATTTTCAATGCCGCCAACTCAACTAGGCGCATTACCACCCGATATTCTCGTTATTCTCCACCCTTCGTTGCAGAATATATCTCGCATTCACGGGCGTCAAGACGTGCAACCCCAACTCTTCCAATACTTTACGCGCTTCGTCGTTATCGGTGAATACCCGGTCACTAGCCTCTTTCAGCGTCAGCCCGGGTGCGCTGCCTTCTGCGCTGTCGGCGGCCGCCGCCGTAGCCAAGTTCAGCAGCTGCATCCCCTCGCGAAGCGAATCCAACGCCCCTGAACCACCGGGAATGTAGCGCTCCACAAGGGAGAATACGGCGCCTCCGTCGTGAGCAAATTGCGCGGCGCCAAGGGTGGTAAACGACTGCTTGAGGAGGACGCTGGTCCACAGGAGGTCCTGGAGCTTGTCGAGGGCCTCGTGCCACACGCGACGAAAAGAAGCCGTTGACAGGGCCTTGGTAAGATAATCAAAGTTGCGCTGTAGAATGCGCAAGGGCTCGTCCAGTTCCGGCGTGATGGAGAATTGAGAGGGGTCATCTGTGGTATGGGAGGTTAGTCGTTGGCAGGGGCAGGATGACAAGGTGATTGTCAACGTACCCAAGACTGCGGCGTCGCCAACAGTGGTCCATTGGACTTTGCTGGCGTATGCGCGGAACGCCTTGGCGTGAGAGTCTACCAAGGCATTGACAAGAAGCTGCTCGGCGGCTTTGCGGCGTGAGGAGTACGCGGAGACGGTCTCGTCAAATATGCCGCCGTCACTGCTGCCGTTGTCGCTTAGGTGGCTAGGCACGCGGCCCAAGATACTGTCTGGTGCGATGCCACTGGCAGCACTGTTTCGCTTGCTTCGCTGGGCGTCTCGGGTCTGAAGGTCTTCCCATAGCACGACGAAGAACTGTGTGATGCAGTTAGTTTTCCTGTTTGCCCGCAAGGACATCTGTTAGTTTGCTAATGCTTGAAGCTCACCTCTTCGTCACTCCATTCTGTTAGGGTATTGGCAATATGATCAGAGCTGCCAATCACCTTGCACAGCGTCTCCAATGCACCTATCCCTTCCAGAGCGGCAAGTTGTTCCTTGGAGGCACCGTGGAGCGTACGGCCGAGTGTCGATGTAATGGATTGGTACGCTTCTAGAGATCCTCGCAGACGATCATGATATCCATCTAGAATATCAAGCTGAATATCCGTAAGGAACTTGGTTTTGTGTTTCAATTTGCGTAAACGTTCGTATTTTCCAGTGACCACTCTCAAGAGATCAGTTATGCGAACGGCAGCGAATGTGGGCTTCATTTTGCCTGTAACAGAGTAGTCGTAGTCAATTTTACGACCATCGGCCGACTCTATAATCTTTTCAAATCTCTCGAGCGCGAATTCCCGTTCCACCCTGAACCAAGCATCAAAGTGGTGGTCCAGGATTTCCCCAGTCAGACCATTCCACCCCTTGTCGTCATCACCATCGTCATAGCTGAACCTTTGACGAATATTTTCATCAAAAGTCATCAGCTGCGATATGAATGAGCTCAGGAAAGGGGGGTTCTTGATGGCTTCGTTGGCAACTGCATGAACCTTTTCCCTCATGACTGGGAGCATAGCGGTGATGAGAGCAGACACTGGGTCCAGGTACACAGTGTTTTCGGCCACAGGGGTTTCATGGAATTTGGTAGCAAGAAGGTGACCTAGATTGTTGCGGAAAAAGTCCTCCCATTTCTCAATCATGGTCAGGAACCAAGGAAAACAGTGCGTGCCAATGGACTGCGGGTTACTGGTGGGTTTGTCGCTCATGAAGTGGAATCGGAATTCAGCAACAAATATAGCGGTCATGACATTGAACGGCAGAAGAGGCAGAGTGCTGCTGCTGCGGGTAATTTCAGGCATTTGCAAGTCGATGAGTTTCTCGACACAGGCAATCCACTCGTCGTCCATTTCGGCATGGGGATCGACTTTTGGCCAGTGCCGTTTCTCCAAAACGCCTTCCAACTCTGCCGACATTGTTTTTTTCATCTCGTTCCACAGGCTCTCGGTCACAGCCTGGACGTGGTCGACCAGGTGAAGCTCCTCATTGCCCGACAAGGACCTCAATTTGAGTGCCAGGCCTTTCAACTTTGCGTAGGGCTCCAGGGCGGCTTTAGGGCTGTCAGGTAGGTACGATCGAGCTTCGGCGCGCAGCCTTTCTACATCCTGCAGAAGGATCAAATATTTCTGCGCCAATTCGACGTGCTGGAGCTTCTTCATGGGCCGCTGCAGGCGAGCAATGGCCTCACTGGGCGCATCCGACGCAGCGGCTATCTTGACCCGGGTGTCAATGCTCGCCTGCAGTTCATTGAACTCGTCTATCTGCTGTTGCAGCGAATCGCTCCGGTCCTCGGTGGTACGCCGAGCTTTTTCGAGCTCTCTGACAGCGTCATCGAGCTGGGACTGCAGCTGGTTCCGCTGCGTTTCGACATTGACAAGCAGTTCATCAAGTGTGTCTAGATCAGCTATTGATTGAAGCTTGTCGTCTAGGTAGTCCTCGACACGAAGGTCTAAAGATTGACTCGCTTCGGCATGGGAAAGCGACATGGTGGTGGATTGACTGTGCATATGGCGACTGTTGCTGACGATGGCCGTATACCTGACCTGTAGAGGTCCGCGGTTGAAGATGGTGACGTGGGCGGGACCTGCCAGGAAGCGAGCTTATCGATTGGACCACGTGCATCAGCTGAGGATATGCAAATAGCGGGACAGGCTCACCTTTCCCATCATTGATCACTTCTGACTGCGCAAAGCTTCCGGGGAAAATATGCCTTTGTTCAGCGGCAGCGTGTCAAATGCCCTTTACGCCTTTACACGCCGAGCTTCAAACAGCGCATTGCACCGGTAATCCTTGACCAGCATCATAGCAGGCTGTCATTATAACGAAAGGACTGGCTGACAGCCCCCTGCAATATAGCTTTGCCACAAGTTACGCAAGGATGAGCTGGCAGCCTCCAGCTTATTGCTATGACAACCACAGCCGAAAGCCGCTCTGGACATCTGCGACCAAGTTCAGCAAAACCATACCGATTTGTTGCACCATGTCTGAGCCTGGGACAAGATGGTGCAGTTGGTCTTGTCGAAGCAGATGTTGGCGCAGCAAGTTCGACAGGACTCCGCCAAATCTGTCCAATATCGATATTCATGCCAAAGGGGCCAAGACTCGGGTGCCAGTTGGTCACCACCGGAGCAAGCTGGCGCTGAAGCTATTTAGGGTGCACCAGAGCTTGACCGCCCCCCGTCCACGCCAAGGGAAACAACACCAGCAAGCCACTCTGGCCATTGGAGCTCGCGACACGCGGCAGAGAGTCCAACAAACAACACAGAGACATGGTGCAAACCTCTGCTTTTCTCTCTTCCCCGTGCACGTGGCTCAAGGTTCATGACATGCGAGACCCTGACTCCAACTTGTGCTTGCGAAGCGCAATTGCACTAAATGGCAAGCAAGGCAGGCGCGGGACCCCTGCATCCGTGGCACTTGCCCTGCTCACCTAGAGCGCCGCTCCCGCGCTGCACCCCCCTGCCAACCTGCCCAAGCTTCCAGGTCCGGACCCACTTCTCCTGCGCTGTTGAGCGGGGACGTCACCAGTTAGGCTCAGACCGGGGGGGCACGTCGCCTAGTCAACCCCCAACTAGGCCAAGTAAATAAAAATCAACGTGGCTGGGCCAACCATATGCACGCATAACGTCTCAACGCCTCGAAATCCAGATGGTTGGTGTACTTTGATGAAACTGTGACACCTCATTCTCTCCGATTTTTCTGCTCCATATCGAGTAGCTACCGCTGTTTCTCTGCTCTGCTGCCCAGCCATCGCTTTTTACATCCAAAGAACGACTGAGTTTCTCCAAGAGATCCACCGGGATACTAACCGAAGATCGATTCTTATTGTCGAGGAGGCAGGAAGAGGCAAACGCTGCCCTTTCTCTCTTTTTCTCTCTCCCTCGTACATTCCAAGAGAAATCTAAGTTGCTTTACCCAAAGAGTCGTTCAAGATACTGACATAGGCCTTGTTCTACCCGATTTGTCCAAGATCTAAAGATAACCTCACCCTTTCTTATTACATTCCAGACGCTCTCGATACCCCACGCCCACGTTTTTGTTACGTTCCCGCAACGGCCCATATCTTTTCTTGTACATCGACGAGACGATTCCCGCATTCCGGAGCTACGCTGCATTCCTGAGCGCAGCATATCGTCGCCACGAAAATCCCCATCGTCGGCAGCAAAGGAGACAATCTCCACCGACGAGCCGTCCCGAGACCAGAGACGTTCCCGAATTGAACAACTAGTGGGAAACGGCGAGTATCATCGACCACGGGGGTCATTGATAACCGAGCAAGAAGCCCATAACCGTTCCTGACACAGCTCAAGCGGAGTCTTCGGAGCCGAGGATACGCATTTCTATTATCGCGCTGCAGGCGCCTTCCGACCCCTCTGTCGTACAGATTGTCAACGACAAACGGGGGAGCCAGGCTGCCTTTCCGAGGCCCGGTGTATCTTTTCACCTCTTTGCCCACGGGGGATAGGACTACAAGGCATCATAAATGGCGCGTGGAAGTAGCAGCTCAGGCTCACGGGCGAGGCCGCGGTTTCAGCTCGGCTGGCAACGGTTCATACCGTTTCTGGGCTACCACCATGTGCTGATGATTCTGATTGCCGTTGCCATTATTTTACTATCACTGCTACTGGCCGGCTGCTCATCGTCATCGCCGCTTATACCAGACATCTTCCTACTCTCGCTGTACTATCAAAAGTATCAGGCCGTTCCCGACACGGCACAAGTTGACTACAATGTCGTCACTGCCATCGCCAACATTGCTGGCAGTGCTAGTCTCCAGGCCCGTGTCGGGTACTTTGGCATCTGTGTCAACCCCGACGGCGGCTCGTGGCTTTGCAGCAACAACGCTACGGCTTTGGCCAAGGAGGTTTCTGTTGACCAGGATCCTCTCAACCTAATCTGGCTCGCGGGCCAGTTCAAGGACATGATTGTCTTTCCCTATCTAATGTGAGTACCGCCACAGTCTTGGGGGTGACTCAAGTTCATTCTGAAGTTGAGCTAACGGAAGCCTTTTAGAATCATTGCCATCATATTCGCCTTCCTGTGTCTTCTTTTGCTGGCCACCTTCCCAGGTTGGCACGACGAAGAGGATTCTGAAGGATCCGAGCGCGAAGTCAAGCCCTTCCCCTCACGAGCCGTCTCACAAGTCGCCCTCGCCATCATCTTCATCGCCTCAATCTTTGTCCTCGTCTCTGTTCTGTGGCAACACACTGCATCAGTCGCGGCATCCGTCATCGCCCAAGATTTTGGCAACGGATCTGTCAAGAGTGGTGTGGGCACCAGCGCCATGGTAATGGGTTGGTTCTCGTTCACACTGCTCATCATTGTCACAATTGGCCTGCTCGTCATGATATTGAGTATGCGCGTCCTCAAACAGATGATGCGAGACTAGACGGCTAGTCGGCCATTGTGATTTTGTGATGGCGTCGGAAAAGAAATAAATGCTTCATTTTTGTTTTATGCATATATGTGATGTACACGTGAACGAATATGGGATCTCGCCGGCCAAGGGCAACACAAAGATCGTTTGGTATATAGACGGAGGGCAAAGTTTCGCATCAGCATCGGAGTTACAGGGGGCCTCGTTACTACAACACACTACACTGCCGAGCTTGATGGAAAAATAAGAAAAGAAACACACACACATACATACGCTACCCCTACCACAACCCGAATCACCTATTAGCATGACTGGACATGGTTGAATACATTCTTCCGGAAAGTACGAGGCAGTATGGTCCGACGCCGCCGTGAAGCGTGGTTTCTTGGTGGTCTCATTTTTGTGATTTGGATTCTACTTTGGCAGGCTTGTTGTTTTTAATTTCGGCCAGGAAATGGGAAAAGACTCGATGAGAATCTCAGAGTGTGAACGGGCCGCCTGTTGTGGTTGCGATCAATGAAATCATGTATATATAGCAAGGTTGATGATGAAGGGCACGGATTTCGTCAAGAAGTAGCCATGTGCCGAGGAATATCACTAATTGGAATGGCGGCGGCCTGCATGTGCCATTCTTGCCTTTGACTTGAAGCGTCGCGTCGCGTGTCTTATGTGTCCTGTCTTCCAGACGAATCCATGTGCCACGACGGAGTTGGATAAATAAAGTTATATTGATGCTTAGAGAGAACCCTGCAACTTAGACGATACTGCATTTATTTATTTATTTATTTAAATACTCTAGCTAGCCTATCAAGGCCCTAGTACTTCTGCAAGTCAATTATTATAGGAAAAACATACATGAAAACCTATAATCGCTCTGTTTCCGCACCGGCCCCGTTTGGGGTCCGGGTTGTTCTCGCCCGTATATGTTGGTGGCCAGCGTTGCTAACCTAGTGCCGTTCGGACGATACTGAATACATAAAGACCTGCATTTCCAACTCCTGTCCCGCTTTAACGCCGTGAATGCTTACTTGCAATCCCATTAAGTGTGCAAAGGTGCAGCTTTTGTAGCGGACCGGGATATGGGCTAATAAGAAGCTAATTAATAAAAGATACTTACTTTTCCTAGTAAATAATACATAAATATAAGTACTAGTTATCTTTAAGTATATATAAAGATATAGTATTATATTACAGTTAAATCTAGCAATACAAGTACTTATACAAGTATTTAATATGTATCACAAGAAAGTGGGCCCGCCACATAACCTGCACCTTCGCACACTTAATAGGATAATCATGCAACTTTATATAATACTTATTTCCCTGTCGCCTCGTGCCCATCGTACAGAAGGAAATAGAGGGTATACAGCTATCAAGAACATCATCAACAACCTCAACAGCCTACAGTTTAAAAGGATGAGCCTCCGTGTTGAGAACCCATTCGTCCAAGCTTATGACGTCTGGCCCTGAGAACAGCAAGTAGTAGTACTTGAGTGTCTCGGCGAGCCAAAAGCTTTCCATCTCATTAAGAAGTGCAGGGTTTACGAGGAGAACATTGTCAATGGCGCTGTTGGCTTGCGGTGCGCGGGTGGCTTTCATGGTGGCCTCGAACATGGCCCAGCCTTTCTCCATCCAGCTGGAGTCACCTGTAATGCGATACATGTACCATACTGATTCTATGGCTTCTGGTCTGGCCCGGAGGGTTAGCTGCATTGAACATGGCGTGATAAAACAAGATGGATTGCCAGAACGACGTACCTAAGGATATATTTGGAAGATGCAACGGAGCTATACCCAGGAGGAATACCTTCTTGAATCTTTTCTCGTACAAATTCTTCGTGCGTTAATGGTTTTGGAGGCCAACCTGAACGGCCGGGATAGTTCTGGGGGATGTGTACTTCCGGGCGAGAGTGGTATTCATTCTTCAATGTAGGGATTTTGGTGCTTGGATGGGTGGAGGGCTTTTGTTTGTTGTCAGAATCATCCAACTCGTCCGACTTGGCCTTCCTGGAGGTCTGCTCATCGTTCGGGCTGGGCTCTTTGCCGGTCGTTGTTTGTGAGCTGGTCCCATCAGAGGAAATAAGAGCCACATTTTCGGGTTCCACAGAAATGGCTGCTCTCCTCTCCAAAAGACTGGACTTGCTAGATACTGAGGTAGATGTTGAGTCTGAAGTGCTTGTTTCTCTCTGAAAACCGTAGTCTCCATCATCTTCGCCCAACGCTTCAAGACCCTCAATTCTGGCTTCCGTATCCATCTGGGCAATTTGCTGCTCAAGCTCCTGCTTCTGTTTCTCTAGTTGCTCACGCTCTAATGCATTCTTCTCCCACTCACTCACTCCCTGATCACGTATGCGGTAAATGGGGTCAAGCGCCTGCCACCATAGAGTCTCGTTAAAGCTGCATTTCTCCATGTTGGGACAGGGAACAACTTGTCCATGTTCAGGCATGATTCCAGTTGCTGTGGATTGATATGCCCAGACACAGCCATCTGTTAATTTCTTGGCATATTCAACGTCCTTTTCACGTCCAAAAAGCTTCCCACCAAGAGCATACATGCCGCCGATGAAGCATGTTAAGTGAGTGACTTCATACTCGACCCTTGGAGAGGCTCCATTGGACATCATCCTGATTCTAGCTGGAAATATGACATCCCAATCTCCCTGTACCATGGGCCGGAACAGAAGATACTTGTTGATGCTTTCGATAGTATCTTCGTAGAGCTTTTGATATTTGGGTTCCTTTCCACCGAGCAGCAGATATTCCTAAATTTCAAAACAAGTCAACAGCCCATCACATGGACACTATATCTAGGGGCAGGCCTACCTTGCCAAAGTACTCGTACGCAGAATCTTGACTCCCACCCATGTGATAGCTTTCATAGATAGAGCCTCCAGGCACAAATCCCTGAGGAACACAGTCCCACTCCGACTTGCTTCCATCTGCTCCAAGAGGGACTTGCGACTTTGGCTGGGGCTTTGCATTGTTTGCATTGTTCGCAGTAGGTGCTTTATCAGCAGATAGCGCTGCGTCAACATCCTGTTGGAGAGATGACAGCGCTCGGCGTTCAAGTCGATCGTCGAGCTTGGTTCTGTCACTAGTACCAGTAGACTCTTTATCAGCCCCGTCTTCGCTGAATCCTTGGGGAGGCTTCAAAACTACTTCTGAATCAACTTGAGCCTTGGCTGCTTCGCTCATGGCATCACGGCGGTTTGTGGCAGTCCTATTGCAACCGGAAATGTCCAAATTTTCAGGAAAGAGTCCAGGGATTGTTGTGCCTCTCTTTTGGAGTTCTATCAGGCCATTGGTGATGCGATCGATGGCATCATAGTACTTGTGCTGCGCCGTCAATTGGGCTAATCGGGTGAATTCCATGGACAGTGTTGCTAGTTCGGCCATACCTGCGCTGGTGGCTCGGCGAGGTTGTGAGGTATACTCGGGTCGCCAGTTGTAGTATAGTAGAGGCATTCTATTTGGAGTGTCGAATATCCCCATCAAGACCTCAGCCAATTCGACGGCCTTGTCTAGCAAGAAAGAATAGCCCCCCGACGCACCACCGCTCACATCATAGGCCGCTATGAGGCCGCCCAAGTATCGAATGGTTGTTTCAAAAACAGGGATTCTGTCCTTGTTTGTATAAGTGAAATCGATGTTTTTGGCGGCCTTGGCGGCCTCGTCAAACTCATCCTTCAAGCCAGCAATCCACAGGGTGTCGAGCGAGTCAACCAATGTCGCCGACCATCCGCAAAACGGATCGCGGGATCGGTTGGAGACGGGCAACAGCTCATCGTGCATCCACGCATACTTTCTGTATCCCGCCCAAGACCGCTGGATTTGCTCCCTGACCTTTGCCTGCCTCTGCAGGCGCTTTTTCTTGGGGCCTTCAGCTTCGGGCGAAAACACATGTTGAATCCGGGGAATCTTCTTTGCAGTGCCGGTGGGCAGAGTAATGATGCTCTCCTTGGGTAGTGGAAAGTGCTCCTTGGGCTTTGTCCAGTGCACTTTGGTGGGTTTGGCAAATTGGTTGCTCGTGGTAGTTGCTGTTGTTGTCTGGTCGTCTGTACCGTGGCCAAGGGGCCTTTGCAAGTGACCGTGTTCATCATGTTCTTGCACGGGCTTGGTACCGGGTTCCAAGGTTGAATCTGAATCTACTTGTGGCATGTTGTTGCTGCTGGGCCGCTTGAGTTGGGCATCCTCGGCCTTGGACGAAGGCCCCTTGGTCCCCGCACCTTTCTCGGCATTCTCATTCTTGTTTTTCTCCGCGAGCTTCTCAGCACCGATAGAGTCCTCATCGGCTGCCTCTTGGGCAACGTGACCAGTCTCGGGCTTGCTCTCCCCGGTATCCTTCAGCGGAAACTGTGCTTTGACATGCGCTGCAACAACGGCATCAGGCACGCTGGGTGGTGGCGGTGGTTGGGGTCGTCCCACCACGGCCGGCCTCAGTGGTTGGGGATCCCAGGAATTCTGTAGAACACGATATAATAAAATAACAATGACTACGGAAAAGACCGTGAACAGTCTATATCGTCGCCGCGGCATTGAAACGACTGCGAGGGCTAGTCATTCGGCGACAAAGAGTCGAATGTTATCGCGAAGATGGCCGTCAAGGGTTACGGGTTACCCAGGCGAGGCCGTCCTTTATATTTGGCAACTGGGTGAACCCCTCAACGCGGTTAATTCTTAAATTCTTAGCGGCACTAGTCCAAATCGGTATCGTTAAGTACCTACTTAGGTAGGTAGTACTTACTTTGTGTGAGGCTTCTACCGCTACAATTTAAAATCGCTAGTAGGGTTTGCAGCCGGGTTTATTGCCGGACAAATCTACATTTATCGCGATATTTTCAAACTTTTAGTCATTTAATGAGAGCTGTCAAGACGTCTATTGCTATCAAGGCTACTGCGGACCCTATAACAAGCGGGGCTCTGGTGCTGTTCAGGAAATTGATAGTACTATGAAAAAATATGCATACTTTTGGCTGGGGAGTGCCTCTTTCCACATTCCGGGGCGGGGAGTGGAGACCGCCAAGGACCCAGATGCCAGCCAGACCAAACCATTGCCTTGGGAGTACGGAGTACTATTGCGTTTCTGATTAAATGCCACATGTGCAACTTTATGCCAGCAAGCGCGCTCGAGCACCTGCTAATTTGTACCAGACTGTTAATCGAGTCGAGTGTGCGTGTGCGTGCGCGTGTGAGTGCCTTGCTCCAGGTCCCGTCATCCATCACCCATACTTGCCTAGCAGATATTCCATCAATACATCTATTCGGCCATAGCGACTACCTACCTAGATAGTCACTACTTGTACCTATAGGTACCTGCTTAAGTACCTAGGTAGGTAGGCAGGAACCGCCTCACTTTTGACTCCCCAAAGTACAGTGCTACTATCGACAACCAGCAACAGACAATAAACCCACCAGCCAAGAAAAACATCACCACATACTTACCAAGTACATAATGCCGGATCCCTGATCTGCACTTGTGGTCAAACTCGCTCCTGGCCCCCGCAGATAATCAACCATCCCAATTCTTACCCGTTTTACACTGCAAGACCCGACGCCAAGCCCCCCCAGCCTTGACTCTTAAGAACCGAGCCCCATCGACGCCACATGGCTTCAAATGCGGCCGACAGAGGGCTCATCGGCAATTAGCAACTAATATCCAGGCAGTCCCTGTCGCCTTACTAGCTCCATGTCACTACCACCTACTCGAGTACTTAGGGGTACATGTAGATAAGTGGAAGTGGTCAAAGACTCAATACCAAGCGCCCCAAGATGCCACCATTTTGGCTCCCCAGCCCTGTCCACAAAAGGGGCTTAGACGCAGTCGGTGGAAAGTCGTGCGACTCGCATCGTCGTGTCATTCATTCTTTTACCTCCCCCCCCTCGTGCCCCGTCCTGGTAGGCATGTCGTCATGCGGACGAGTTCTCATGTATGTATCATTGCCGTGCTATCTGAAACGCTTGGCTGGTTCCTTATTGCGGCTCACTTTTCTTTGCATCGTTTCGGGCCTGTCGCCGTTTGAGGCCGAGACACAGTCTGAGCGTGTGTGCCTATTCTACACACACACTATGCACATGATACCCTTCGGACATGTCACATTCAAGAAACTCGATAAGGCCCTGAATTATAGTCTTGCAGCGTAAGGCTAAAAATCATTATGAATATTAGTATTCCTATGTCATATCATCGTATCCCGTTGTATCCAACACCAACGCCAACACCATTTCCTGACGCCAGGTCCATCATTTGAAGCTAATTTCGCACATATTTGTCCGCACATGGCGCCGCGTTACCTCAAATTTCGTACAAGTAGACTCCTTTGGTACCCATTCAAGAAAACCACAACGCTGCCGCGAAAAAAAAAAGACAAACAAGTGAAGCAAAAACGTGAGCTAGCAAAGCCAGTCGCATGCTGCACTACGAGATCTTGTATGCATCCTTAATCTTGGTGTACAGCTCTGTGTCGTAAAAGTTGTAGTTGGGGTCCAGCTCGCAGAATGGGTGTTGCGATAGAATGACGTCGGCTGTTGGACGATCAAACGGATTCCTATACAAATAATTAGCAACTAACCTTTGAATATGGAGGAGGGGAAAAGAAAGAAATATGAAAACCAAAGAAGAAACATTGGTGTGAAACTACTTACACTTGGAAGCAGTCCATCATAAACGCCACAGCCAGTGGCGGAATGGTCTCTTGAATGTCCTCTGGAATAGGTGGCGTCTCTCCGTTTGCAATCTTGTAGATGGCCCCAACCGCTTCTTCCTTGCTCCAGGGTCTTCGTCCGGCAAACATTTCCAGTACCACGCACCCGAGACTCCAAATGTCGACTTTGGCGCTGTAGCCCTCTCCTTGCGACCGGATGACCTCTGGCGCCATCCAGAACACTGAGCCTTGCATCGAATTTGTTTTATCGTTGCCGTAAATGTTGTCAGTCTTCTTGGAAATGCCAAAGTCGCTAATCTTGCAAGTACCATCCAGATCAAGCAGAATATTGTCGGCCTTTAGATCTCTGTGCAGAATACCCTCGCGATGCAAGTAAGCCAACCCAGAAAGGGTCTGACGAGTCAGTGACGAGACCACAGACTCTTCAAATTTGCCGTGCTTCCTCAAGCAAGATCCAATGCTGCCGCCAGAAATGTACTCCAGGAAAATGCTGATGCTGGTCTCCTTTCGCTCGCATCCCAGGTACTGCACAATGTTTACGTGATCCAAGTGCTGCATGGTGTCGATCTCCTGGTCCAATGCAGCTACCATTTCTCGCATCTTGCCCTTGTCTCCTCCAGCAGCTTTGGGGTTTACTTCAACCTCCTTCACTGCCAAGAACTCACCCGTAGTGGCGTTCATACCGAGGTAGACACGACCATAGGTACCTTTGCCGATGAGTTGGCCTTTGAACCATCTAAACGTGGTCTGTCGCTTGGGCAGTGTATTCTGAGGAATATCCGGCACCACCATGCTTCCCCGTTGATCAGGCCGGATCTGCACAATGTTTGCGTTGAACATCTTCGTGCTCTTACGTCGCATCAAATTTGTCTGCGACTTGCTACCCACAGGTTGCGAAATACTTGTGTACCGCTTGTTGGCTTGACTAGCAACTTCACGAATAGATTTCATCCGGCCCAACCCACCAGACCGATGTATGCTGCGATGAGCCACCGCGTGACTAGATGTAGGTCGCTCCGTAGCCTTCAAAGTTGACTCGTCAGAGCCCAACGTGTCATTGTCATTGGTATATAATGAAAGCTGGCGTGACGGCGGCACTGCCACGGGGGGAGCTCCTGATGTGGAATGACCGGGTGTTGTCATGGACGCAAGACTGGCAGAACTGGACCTATTCCTGCCATCGCCAGAGTCCGTTGATGGTAGTGGCGGGATATCCCCGCCTGCATGATCTTCAAGGACGGGCTGGTCTAGATCGAGATTGGGGAAGAAATCATCCAAGTTGTTCAGCAAGTCGTCGGTTGGTGGACGATTTGCCCACACGTCCTTCTCAATAAACGATTTTCGACGGTTGATTTGGCTCTCCTTGTCAGAATCCCACGTATCAGTCTGTGGCGTACCGGGAGTTCTTCTCGTGCTAGATGTTCTTGCACCACCATCATTGCTACTGTCAAAGCTATCAGGAGATTTCATAAAAGTAACGGATCGTCCCTTCTCTTTGCGTGAAGTAACTACATGCAGAACGGGGCGAGTATCTGTACCCATTTGGGCACTCGATGAAGCGCTTGTACCGGTGTCGCTACTCGGCTTATCCTTCTTCCGGCCGGCTAGAGGAATAGCAAAGAGGCCGTCATCGCTGGAGTCGTCGTCGCTATCGTCGCCAGGTGGAGGCTTGATGTCTCGAGTAGGCGGCTGGGAGGATGGTGAATTTGAGAACTGGATGTCGGACTCCTTGAAGTCCAAATCCGGCCCATGCGACTTTCGCTTCGAGGGGAAAACGTCGGCAGAGCCCCTACTCTTAGAATGAGAAGAGCTAGGACTAACGTCGCCCGGTGACACAGGCCTCGGCACTGCTTCAGTGTTCTTAGCACTTGAACCAGAGGGTACTCTTGCAGCAACTAGCGCGGGGGTGCCGCCGGGTGAGTAGTCTGGCACAACAAACGAAAGATTACCTGGACTCCACGTCACCGAGCCAGGGGATCCGTTTGCTGGCTTTGGACTGCCTCTCCCACGGTTGCTTGTTGAAGCATAGTTCACGCTGGACAAAGCCGTCTTACCTGACTGCTGCTGAGCGTTGCCACTACCCGCTGACGAGTATGGTGGCGATATGATGCGGCCCGGAGAAGTGGCCTTTGGGCCGTTGGCGGTGGATTGGCCTATAGCACCCAAATTCCGGCCCATGCCAACGAGAGCAGCCCCGATGCCACCACTCGCGGGTGCGGGTTGCGCTGCGTATTTCGACCTTCGCTGGCCGTCTGTACTCTCACCGTCGCCATTAGCCGCTAAAGGTGGATGTCTAGGAGATGGAAACCCGTCCATGCTGCCGCTCGAGTTCCTCAAGTTGTGGCCTGGTTTCCTGCTTAATGAATTGGCCTTGATCAGAGTCGCAGATGGATCGCTAGGTGGTGCTGGTGGTCGTCTTTGGGGGAATAGCTGATCAGGTTTCTTATCCTCGAATGGTGATGGGCGAGGTTGATCAAAATCGACGTTGCGGCCCTTGATGCTACTGGACGGCACATAGTCTGGAGCCGTCGGGCTTTCCTTCTTGTTTGCCTCCTTCCTCTTAGCAAGGTATGCTCGCTGTTTCCTCTCGATTTCTGCCCTATAATCGCTGGCTTCTTGAGCCAACGTCTTCTCGTCAATCCTGTCCCCGATCGTATTCGCTCTGGAAGATGGTGGTGACGAGCTTGATCGTTGCCTGCTACGGTTGTACGACTCTTCATCCATACCGGGAGGTATGTAGCCCGGGAACAGGGATGCGGGAACTGAGTTTGGAGTGGTGGCGGAGGATATCTTTGCAGGTGATATAAAGAATTTCAAGGCTCCAGTGGAGTCGCCCTTCACTCGCTTGTCAGTGAGGAGCTGTTGGTCATCGAGAGGTTCAGCGTGATCGGATTTCCCGAGTTCCGTCGCAAAAATGGAATACTGTTCGAACCCTGTTAGACCCAGGCTTCCACAGATAGTCTGACGGATCGCAGTGGCCGATTCTGCTTCTGTGATGTCGCACATGCGGTAGTTCCAATAGTCTGTGGTAGCCAGCACGAACGTTCTTACGCCACCGCTCCGGTTCAATCTTTCCAACATCGCAACCTGGTCTTTCTCGTGAGTTCCAACAAAGGCAGAGCCTAGACGATCAAGTTGAGAATCACTCCCATTCAACGAGGTATACACGTCGGCAAGAGATTTGGGAACACACATGGGCGACTCGGGAGAGTCGAACTCATCGGGTGAAGGAAAGGAGCCATCCTCCCTTTGTCTCTTTTTCCTTGACAAAAAGCTCAGAAAGCTCTTTGAATCCCTTGCGGATGCCGAGGTATCTCCCCCGGCTGACCTATCACCAGAGTTGAGTGGTGAGTATTGGGATCGGTCTTGGCTTCGCGAGGCCGACATGGCTTCTGCTAGATTGAGGCCGCGACTGAGAATCGCAGCAGCGTCAGCAGGGACGCCGGAGCCATATATGGCGGCGTTTGAGGTGACCGAATCCGTACTGTTACGAGAGCGATGGCCAAGTTTGGCGGAAGCTGGCGATGGCGAAAGTACGGGCGTCGTTGCCGATGGAAAGAGGACTTGTTGAGGAACAGGACTGCCTCCTGGGCTATCCGTGGTGCCACGAAACGTCCCGCCTTCAGCATTCTCGTTTGTGATGGGGCTCAACTTGCGGCCTCCTTCAGAGTCTATATATTTGAGAGCTGAGCGATGGCTTGAATCGGAATTCATGGTGCCGCTGCCGAGGGTAGGCATTGTCGTGGATCGGGTTTGGGAGAATCGCTGACCCGCGAAATTGACGCTCCCAGTAGAGCCCGAAGGCGTCTGAAACAGGCATTAGACTCCCATAGACACAGCTTTTCAAAACTTGAAATGATTTTGGCGGAAATACTCACGTTGGGCGAATCGACTGGTTCCAAGCCAGCACTGCCATTGTGGCCGTGTGAAGCAACTGAGTTTGCCCGGTGATGGGGGCTCACCATCTTTGATGGGTCGACCGGCTTTCCGGTGACGATGCTTCGAATAAGCCGACGCATGCGCTTTCCTTCGTCGCGCTCCCGACTCTGGTCCCAGCCTGTTCCGCTGCTGGAACATTCCTGAAGCAAACGCGGATAGACCCTTTGGTGCATCATGCCGAAATTTCCACGACCGCCGTGCAGACTGCCCAGATCCAGAAACTGCGCCCCATAAAGATTCAGGCTTCTGAAAGTCTCCTGCCAGTCCTTGGAGAACTGGTTTTGCGCCAACCAAATCAGCACGGTATCAAGCGGCCACTGGGCTGCCAACTCGGGCGGTATTGTGCTGCCAGCCGTGGCAGTGGAGGCGTTTGAAGGATTCCTCGACTGATAGAAGCGGTCTCGGGAGTTGGGGTCGTCCATGGGGCCTGTGTGACTGGTGTCCATGGTGTTCATCGAGGCCTGCATGTATGAACCGGACGTGCTCGCCAACTCGTTGGGGTCAAACCCAGGGATCCCTACACCTTCGCCGTATGTTCCTCTCGAGGGTATGTATGTCGCGCCCATGGCCATGCCGTCGCTTGGCCGCGGAGGCGGGGGCATGGCAATCGTCTGTCCGGCGGCCATTTGGGCATGGAACTTGGGATTGTACGGTAGATGCTGGTGCCCGGTAGGGGGAGGCGGCGGAATGCCCACGGGCGTTCGGCCATCGTACAGCTTCCCGTAATTCCCGTGCCATGATTGCTGGGGCCCCAGGTTGCTGTTCGGCGGCGGCCCTGGCGGAGGAGGAATCATGATGCCGTTGACAGCTCCCGGCGGCGCGCCAGGATATCTCGGCGGCGGCGGCGGGATATTCATCATTGTGCTCATGGAGGGACCACCGGCCATGGGCGGTGACATTGGCGGAGGAGGAGGCAGTTGAAATGCGCGAGCAGGATCATTGCCTGAGACATGTCTTTGGCCGCCTTGATACATGATGGGCAAAGACGAAGGGCGGGCAACAACCCGCCAGGAGCGACAAGAGCCGAGCTGGTTGTGTGTGGCAGCTGTCCAATGTGACGACGCCGCTGGCGAGAAGACCAAGGTAAAAGCTACTGGAGAAAAATAAAGACAAATAAAAATAAAAAATATCAAAACAACGAAATCCGAAACATTCACAAGAGGCACAACCGCCGCGGCGGGCGTTGACGTGGTTCAGTTCAACGTTTTGCAATGCAAAAAAGTACAGGCGGACCAGGATGCTGTGGCAAGCTCTTGGTGCTCAACGGGACCTCCTTTGCCGAGCCCCGGCCAGGCGTTTTGGCTTCGCCGCAGGGTGCGACAATGATGTTGACGAGGGGCGTATCGAGGGTATCGAGGGTATCGACGGCAATGTTTCGAGGGGAGAAGAGCTCGCGCATGGTGTGCAAGCTGCCGATGAAGCGGTGGGTGGTTTGACTGTTATGGCAGAGCCGCTGACGGGGGGACGCCGGGACGGCAAGAGCTTTTGGAGGTGACGACACGGCATGGACATGGAGGACCAAGATGCCCATGCCCACATGTCAACTTCAACTGGTGCAGTCTGGTTGCGGCCCACGAGCTTACGGGGGGGCGCCTAGGGCCCGATGGGCCTGGTAGCACTTGAGGGCCTGGTAGGGCCAAACGGGCGAACGGGCGGACGGGCCTGCCTGGAGACATGGACAAGGAAGTAGTCTGGTACTACTTGGCCCAGCCCACAAGGTGAAGTGTCAATGTCAATTTGATCAATCAAGATAAATCTAGCCGGCCGGGGCACCGCAGTGTCGCAAAGCTGCCCCCGAGGCTGTTCGGTGCGCGATGCCGTGGTTGCTTGCTTGACGACTCGATGTCACGTAGCAATGCGGCCAGATGTCAACTGGTCTCGTCTTGTATTTCGGACATTGAAACATTGATGAAGGACCAACTACGGAGCCCCGAGCAAGATACCTGCACGTGTGGCTACTTTACCCGGGCAAGCTCTGCCTCCAGAGTGGCACCTGGGACCAGTCTGGTGGGCTCGTGCAGTCTTGTCAAGCATCAATCAATTGATACCAGACTGGCAGCTTTTTGTTCCTTGTCCGCCATGCAAATTAAATTGCCCCAACAAGCCCGCCGGGAACGCACGACCACCGGCAGACGGTGCCGACCTTTCAACGGCCAACGTCGAGTGCACACGATACGAACGTGTCAAACGTCCATCATCGCATCGAACCAGACATACATGCAGATGTAGGCACCAGACTCTTATTCCTTCCATGCTGCTTCTCCAACGGCACTAGCCTCGCAGATGTGCCGTCCCAACTCCCGCGCAGTGTCACACTGCACCAACCGCGCATCCGTCGACCGAGGACCTAGACTCTGCGCCAGCTTGGCATCGCGAGCTTGTCAGCTTGCTTGCACTGCAGCCACGGCTTCTATTCTGGGAGACCGTGGCCTCATGCCCGCAGCCGAGCAGCAATGCTCGAGCTCTGGCTGCTCGTTTCCCCGCCCAGCTGGGCGCTTAGCCGCGTGGGAGGTGGTGGGACGGTCAATGGTGCGGGTAACGCGGACGAATGAGGGGCGCTTGTTTGAGAGACCCGAATGGCAAGGATGGCCGCATTTGGCACACGGCTGCTTGGACGCCCAACACTCCGTACCGGAATAGTAGTACGTAGTAGTAGCATTGGGCTTGGGCTGTGTCGGAACAATAAACCTGTAATAGTTGATGTGCGTGCCTCCCCTTGCAGAAACCCCTCGGGTTTTCTAGGTACATACTTATACAGTTATATGTGTTAAATTGGCCACGCTAGCCGTGTACTCTATCGTAAACTTGACCAAAACTTGCTACCTAAATCGGCCAGGTGCAACTAAAACTATGCTATTGGAAATATGGCAAGAACTAAAACAGAAAAAAGGAGAGAAAAAAAAAAGAGGAGATAGGGCAAGGTTGAATGGAAGAAACAGCTTAACCCCATCTTGATCACCCTCTTAATCTTCCAGCGCTTCACATTACTGTGCAGTTGCCGAAATTGAAGCCATAGCCTTGTTGGCACTGCTCCAGGTACCCAGCCTCTTCCGCGGACCCCTCCGGAACATTATGTTTTCTCACAATACCCTGAACATCAAGGGTTTGTTCTCCCTCAGGATGCCACCACTTCAGGCGTTGGAGCACGGGGCCTTCGCTGTCATCAGAACTCAACTCCCACTTGCCGGTAGATACGGCTACTTCGCACTGATTCTTGGGGAAGTGGTACTCGGGAAGGAAGACGACTGTCGGCGCCTCGTCGCTGGCAGGCTTTGGCGCTGAAATCTTGAGCGAGTACGTGCACTTGCGGAGATCGAATCCCGTAGAGAGCACATTGCCTGCAACAACTGTTGCAGTCGGTCGAATGAAGGCCTCTGCGGCTCGGTATCCGGGAGCGTTAGTCAACTCGGGATCCTTTGCTAATCGGCTGGAGCTTATCGACGGCGTTGTGAGCGTGCGCTGAAGGTTTCCAGGAGTGACGCTCTCGTCATCGCCGCTGCCGTCTCTATTGTTCGTCGTCGACAGTTTTAGCAGGCTTGTTGCAGACTGACCGGCCACTGCGCTCCTGGGGACTGGAGAAAGTGGCGGCAGTTTGTCGTCTACGGAGTGGATGGACAAGTCTTCTCCGTTCCACTGGTCGCCGCGTTCGTGATCGTTGATAACAGTGTATACCCAGAGGCAGTGGCCTTCGATCTGAGAGCCTTCCACGCCAAAATAGTTGGCATCCAGTGCGGCTGACTGGCTAGAGTAGTCTCCCGTCTTGTAAGCCTTCTTGTCGTCCATGTCATATGGTATACCGAATTCGGTCAACAGGCATGGATGATTGCCTGTTCTGTCCAGCCCCTCCTGCCGCAAGGTTGCTAGCTGGTCTTTGAGGCAGTTTCGGATGGCCGTCTCGCCGATTTTGATGGCAAATGCGGGATGCCAATACTTGCCACGAAGCACACCAACAACGTCGACATTCCACGTACTGTTCCAGTGCTTGGTCATCAGGGTGATGCCGTCGTAAAAGTGTGGCGTGAAAGCCATCAATGGGTCGTCATCTTCGGTTCCCTTGATTTCAGGAGGCAGTTCTAGTGTAGGATATTGCATAAGCATAAGGCAATCTCTATGATGAGCTCTGCACGCCTTGCTGTACTTTCTCCAAAAGTCCATAAAGTAGGTATTTGTAAACTCGGGGTAATCGATAGCCTTGCCGGTTCTGGGGTTCTTGGCAAAGTAGTCCTTCTTTAGCATTGTGTCGGTTGCTATATCCCAAACGCCATGCTGCGCCCACAGACACTCGCCGAGTTTCCAGCCAGGGTGACGCTTCCACCCATACTTGGAATCGTCATATCCTTCCGGTAACCAGGCAATCTCGCCATGAGGATCCACCAACGTCGTGCCTGTCTTGTAAGGCCCCAAGCCTCCCATATCCCAGGTATCAATCTCGCAGGCCCTGCCCATACCCGTCAGGAAAGTTTGCCACATGGTCGGGCAGGTGCCTTTCTTCAGGGGGTTGTCCTTGGGGATGACTGTCAAGTCAACATAACCCGTCATGCCTCTGTTGGGCTCATTCATGCTCTCCCAGCCCATGACAACCTCATTTTCCAGATCGCCCGCTTCATGTATCCGCTTTGCCAAGTGTGCGCAGGCATTGACGAAATGGCCCTGCAAATAGTCCTGGATGTTGACGCCGTTTATGATGCAGTTTGGCGCGAAGTCTTTGCCGGCAAAGAACAGAGTAAACATGGTGCCTGCCGCGAGCCTGTGGTAGTTGGTTGACCAAATCATTTTCGGGAAGGTATCCGGATCGGGGTACGTATTCTGAACAATGGCGGCTTCGGTGGCGGCGAAGCTCTGGGGGTTGAGACCGCAGGCGTACAACGTCCACATTGGAGCCCCCGAACCGCCGGTGAATCGTGACCAAACATCTTGGTGAGGGTCCATAAAGACGTAGAAGCCATAGGACTTTGCTATCCTCAACACGTCGATGGTATGCTGGATGAATTGCTCGTCATAGATGCCGGGACCTGCGGCTTCGATTGCCTCCCAAGTAAAGAGGTAGCGGATCGTATTGAAGCCGTAGCGTTTTATCCTGGCAAAGTGCGTAGCGGCTTCCCCTCTACTAAAGGGCCGCTCGTGGAATGTGACGTTGTCGCCGTCGAAGAAGTCATGGGCAATGTGGGACGGTTGATCGGGCTCGGAGGGGAGTTTTGCGTCGCCAGCGACATTGATTCCGCGTAGTACAACCTGTCGGCCGTGAGCGTCTCGGAACTGGCCATCCTCGATCGTCAGCCGAAAGGAAGCCATGTCGTCTTGCGAGCGGAGTGGCCGATGATGAGGAAGAGAGCAAATTGGAGGAAGCGATGGAGAAGATCGAGACGGTGGACAAAGGCGGTTGGTGTCCAGACGTCACCGGGCCAGGCCGTCAATCTTGCCAGCTGGATGTGCCGCTGCCACGAGCTATGACGATGCAAGTGATCAAAGAACTAAATTGTCTCGGTATTTGAGCACCGTACGAACCAAGAAACGTCTTGGTTCCTCCCAAAGTTAACCTGGTGGGTGCAGCGACACCCGTCTCAAGCGGTCAATCGGCCTTGGCTTGGCCGGCGCCCGAGTACGCGGTGCTTGGACAACAATGATCAGCAAAGACCAGCCAGGCGATGAAAGCCACCAGACCCCAGTATGAGCACTGAGACGTCAAAACCGGGCCTGCATGTGCCTGCCCGAGTGCAGAGCATCAACATTCACAACATTGAAGTTAATATATGTCAAGTTGCATCCCATTTGTCAACTGCTATTTGACATGGTCCCTCTCCCGCTTCCTGCATGCTGACGGTCCGTCACGCGACGCCACACTCCACACTCCGCTCTTCGTCGTGACGTACATAGATGGAAGCTGTTTACGCGCGCGGCCACCAGCTGCGCATCTCGCCCATGTCCAACCTTGACCCGACACTCGCAACCCTCTTGTGCCTGTGCCATGCTTCTGCGACGCTTCTGCGACGCCTCCCTTCAACGCTGTCTTAGTAGTTCAACCTCGTGATCGGCACCGACAATGGGGCAACCCAACATGACGCTGCATTGCCTCTATTCGTATCCGTATTCGTACTTTGTCCATGGACCATGACCCATCACGCCTCTCCAGCCAATCTACCGTGGTGGGCACATACAGTCTACATTAAAACACCAAGATACATGATACTGTGGTATTAATACGCCTGTTTCTACTCTTTCCTACCTTGCGATTCGAACCGCTTTCGCCACTTGCCCCCAGCCTGTGTCGACTCACCCATCACTGAAATCTAGAGTCGTTGCGCCTGGTCCCCTGGCGAGGAGTCTGGCCGTCCTGGTATTCCCTCGCATAAGGCACAGCTACCCCCGGGGGGTATATTTCTTCCATTTCTGCCATATTCGGTCTAGTTGTATCCGAAAACTTGGGGGTTTGGAAGACAGTCGGACGTCTTGGCCGCAACTCAACCCGGGCTTCTCCCAAGGGTTCGATGCGTGTTTTCTTCAGGCCGACTGGTCGAGAGCCCCAAACCATGTCTCTGTACAGCTTTGGCTCGTCCCTTTTGAGGCGGAAAACATATTTTCCAATTACCCACGGCAGGTACCTCGTGACTTTGAAGTGCATAAACTCTCGCTTCGAGACGGCAAAGATGTGGTCCAGCTCTTCCAGACTGCGTTGCTTGGTCTCCTCCACAAACAGGAAAACCATGACATAGGCTACAATGTTGAGCCCAGCAAAGATCCCCATGGACCCCTTCTGGCCAAGAGCAGAGTTGATGCTGCCGGGCATGTCAGCAATGAATAACTAGACAGTACGATTGATACACACTGAGGACATACCCCGGGAAGCAGACGGCCAATAACCCGGCAAACAATAGGTTGATGGAAATCGCCCACGCTGTGCCCTGTTTTTTGTTCGATAAGCATCTGTTTGCAATGAGAAAGGCCCCGGGCCTAGGAGCCAAGACATGCCGACTTACTGCTTCTCGATGTGTCAAAGGGAAACTCTCAGAGGCTAGGGTAAAAGGAATTGGCCCGAGGCCGGGTGAGTATGCTACTGCAAAGACTGTTCTTGCGTTAGTGAGATTCCTCCATCGTGGGCACATGGCACCAAATACTCACGGAACAGAAAGCAGGCCGTCACTCCATTGCGAGTTGCATCATCTCTGACATTTTCAGAGAGCCCGGCCCCTAGCATAAACACCGCCATGAAGGGGAGTGTCAGCAGCAACCATCTCCTTCGGCCCAATGTGTCAATGCTCTTTACCGCTGGCAGAGCAAATACGAAATTAATTGCCCCTGGGAGTAGAGAAAAGGTTAGATTAGTCGAGACACTTGTTCCGGTAGAGTTTTCCTACCAAACCCGAGACTGTATGCCATATTTGTGATGACGTTGCTTTCTGATCTGCCTGCTTGTTGGAAGACAATTCCTGCACACATGTAAGCATGTCATTTTATACATCAGGGTGAGGAGACAAAGGCGTACCTGAATAGAAGGCACAAACATTTACTACAGAGAGAATAACCAAGGTCAGCTCCTCCTACTTCAAGTAATCACTAGATATTTGGACTCGCCTCCACAAAGCTGCTGTGCAAGATTGACTGTCGATGCCGAAAGAACGGCATTAAACAAGCGGCGACGTTGAAAGAGCTGGACAAACTGTCTTGCAAAATCACGGATGACCCAGAAGAAGCCCGGCGACATCATTGCTTGAGGGTCGAGGTCGCCAAAGTCCATGTTCTCTTGCTCGATTGATTTGGAGACAAGGTACAGGTCCCTCAGTGCTTGCAACTAATAGACCAACACAGACATTCATTAGCGGGCATCTTTGCCATGTACAGTTTCAGTCAAGTGTGCCAACCTTGGTGTTTCGGACTCTCTTCAACACCGTGTATGCTTTCTCAACACTATAGTTAGGGCCCTTCAGCAAGTGGAAGCGAGGTGACTCCGGACAAACAAACAGTGCCATTATCAAAAGAGCGAATGCGGGAACCAAAGGAGCGCCTTGGATGAGACGAAAAGTGGTAGTCGGATTCGCCGCTTGCGTGAAGATCAAGTTGAACACAAAACTCATCATGATGCCGAAAGCAACCCTATTGCCCCTGTCAGCTTAAAATATTCGCGGGGTGGTATAAGATGACACCATCGACATACCAGAGCTGCCAAGCGAGAATGGCAGAACCACGCCAAAATCCGACTGCAGTTTCACTGGCCAGGATCGGTGTGCTAACTGCCTTGATGCCCATACCTAAGTGTCATGTCAGATTTTGTTCGGCAGTCGTTTCGGTGTTGAGGGACTACAGATTGGCTTACCAATGCCATTAATGACACGAACACCAAACATTTGCGTCCAAGAAGTAACAAAGATGGCGCCGATGGAGCTGGCAAAAATCAAGATTGCCGCAACACTAATGCCTCCTTTTCTTCCGAACCAGTAGTTGATTGGTAGAGAAAGCGGACATCCAACCAACGCAGCAAAAAAGAATGGCGAGGCGTTTGCGGCACCAAGCTTCCAGTTGTCGGGGGTAATCTGGTGTGAGGTCTCATTGCTCGGATTCAGACCCCATTGATTCATATATAATGAAGCTCCGTTGACTGACGACTGTACAAAACCTGTTTCGCGTGACAGTCAGCAGCTGCTACTGGAGTTGGCTCTTTTCAGCCTTTGTCGGCAACGATTCGGACCGACCTTGCAGAAATGCTGCCAGTGAAACCGTGGCGATAACGGCCAACATTCCTTTCTCACTGAATGCGACGTCCTTTTCATTTCTGAGCGCTATCTTCTCTTCTTCTGTCAAAATCACTGCAAGTCTATTTCGCTCTTCGTAGCCGGCAGGTTGTCGGGCCGCCTCATCGTATATTTGAATGTCCTTTCCGACTCTGGCGGCCCGCAGCAACTCTTGGTACCTCACGGAAGGGAGAAAGGTCTCTGCAAAGTTTCGGACATCAAATTCCAACTCGGCGTCCGTGAAATGGGCTTTATATGATCAGTTCCTTGGACCATGGTAGGAAAGTGCACAGAGCGAGGAATAATGTGCGGAGCAAGTCAGACTTACCGAGGGGATTCTCGATAACGGCCCTGTCATTGGCGCTTCTGGTTTTTGCAATGGCAAAAGTCCGATCACGGTAATTGTTCGAATAAGCCGGATGAGTTAACGGCGTCGTCATGTTGTAGACTCTATGCGAGCTTCAGCTGCACCGTTGCAACATCAAACATTCTCTTTCATGCACAGATTGGGCAGCGGCAGAAGCCAACAGGCAGAGAGCGGAAGAAGGACGAGAGGAAGGGCGGACTTATTCAAGTTTACGACCGAAGGAAACTCGGGGCTACAAATGTGTGAAATATGAGATAGCGTTGATTCTTGCCTCTTATGTGAGAAACGATGGCAAGGCGCTCGAGCGCCGCCACATTTCAAGTGCGTGAGAATGCCAGGGCGTCTGGTAAGATGCCTTGTTGTGTCATACTGCCACACATGTGTGTGTCTAATTACAGCACAGAAGCAAACTATTCAAGTGTTATGTATGTGTCCTTGCCAAGAGCATATTCAGCCTCACTCTTAGGCACAGCGACGTCAGGATGCCCAACCTCGGGAGTGGCAAACGGGTCTGGAGGGTCGTCCCGGACCAGCAATCCACGCGGGTGGTACGTATTACGATGCATGAACAGACGAACTATTTCGCTTCTCCAAAGTCTCATCTTGTTGGTCATATTGGTGAGAGAGAACAGAGCATGGAGCGTGTGGCGCTTTTCCGGGGTAGAACAGACAATAGGCAGCATTGCTATTTGTTGCTTATTGGTAGCGACATGCAACCCATGGCTCACATCCTCCTGTTAGTCGCCCCCGACTATTAAACGAACAAGTTGGCTTACATACATCAGAAAATGACATCACATTGAGGCTTCAATGGGCAATAGGCATCTATTGTCTTGGGGTCGGTCACTCTTGGAAACCTCATTTAGAATAAGACAGCAAGCGGAGAAATACAACAGAGTGTTTTCGTTGCCATTCGTGTGGCGCCCAGTATCACGGCGTCAAATTACAAAGGTCAAGATCGCGGCTCGGAGACCTGGCGATAGTAGCTGAAAAATGCTGACGGCGTTTGCCCTTTATAACAGGTCTGGCATTCTCTCCCCCCAACGGCGTCAGCACGTATATGTAGGATGTGGCATATCCTGTAGCCTGGTGTGGGAGTACAAACAATGCATTGTCCGATGCAAGGTTGGCCGAGCTTTTTTTTTTTTCTTTTGCTTTTCAGCTCTCACCGGCTTCAACACGCCGCGCAGCCAATTCCAGGTTGGTCGTGTGCTCTGTTCAAATTTGTAAACAGTAAGACAGGCGTATTTCGCAGAATGGACTGTCCTGCGTTCTTGAAGCAACTCTCTGCAAGGGTAGATGCGTTGCCAACAGGCAGTAATTCCATGGTCATGGCAAAAAGCGTCCGTGGTTCGCGATGCTTGGAACAGTTCCTATCAGCCTGGTTGGGTGAGTTGTGGTTTGTGGTTGTGGTTTGTGGGCGGAGAAACTTCGGCTAAGAGTCCTTTTCGCCGAGCAGCTCTGTGTTGTCATGACATAAGCCAGGCTGAAGTCGACTATTCACTGATGGCAGCTTCTTGGCGTGTGAACTGGTACAGCAGCTGCTGCTGGCAAGTTGCGATTCGCTCCTGTTGAAACAAATTGTCGGGGAGATGTTCCTGTCATGAATTCATTTTCCAGGTTTGCCCCTCAAAACCGACTACACCTTGGCCATTGCCACCCGAACTTGTGTCATTTTTTTAAAGCACAGTACTATAATAAATATCGCGGGGCATAAGTTGTCTCGGGACCGACAACAATGTCAGGCGCCAAGGCCACATTGAAGGCCATAAACGATGCTATCCGCGGCCAGGATTATGACGGCGCCATTGAAAAGGCAAAAGAATTAATAAAGAAGGATCCAAAGAGCTATCACGGGTGAGTGTGCACCCTTTACCGTTTCTCGGAGTGGGAATTGACTGCCCAAGCCTTATTTTCCTGGCCTTTGCACTGGACAAAAAGAATCAGCTTGTCGAAGCTGAAAATTTCTACAAAAAAGCTACAGAATTGCGTCCTCAGGATGCCCAAGCGTTCCAAGGACTGATCAAGGTGTACGAGAAGCAAGGAAACCAGAGATTAGGGGAGTATCAAACTGCCGTCGTGAGCTTGGCACAGATTTTTCACGAAGCAGAGGACCTGTACAAAGCCCAAGATGTTGTCGACAAATTTGTCGACTTTGCCAGGGTCAACGGAGACAAGCTGCAGTATGCCGATGCTCTCTGGATCCAGCTCCCTGAAAGTCCCCTGTATCCCATTTTAGAAGGACGATTTCCACAGCCAGCAAGGACTTATGAGACTATTGCACATATACTCGAGGACTTTGAAAAGAAACGGATCAATACCCTGGTCGGCGAGCGCCGTACGAGATTAGGAGCGAGACTCAGCGAGGTGAAAGTAGAGGTCAAGAGGGAAGTTTATGCACAGAGCAAGTTGGAACCCATCTACCGCCAGCTCATCAACTGGACAAGCAATGATGAAGTCAGGCGGGACTTTGAGGAGAAGCTCCTACAATATTGCTATGACAGATTACTCGTCACTGCTGCCGGGCCTGTAAAAACACAGGAGCAGGCCAAGGTTTTCGGTCTTGCAAACGACATGGTAACCATCAAACATCCGTTCAAACTCGCGTGGGATATTGCCATAGACTGGCAGGATGGTAAAGATATCAAGGACTGGGACGCCGGCCTGCTTCGAGATTACTGCACTTTTTTCCCAGACAGCGACATGTACAAAATCATTACGGCCTTCTTGACAAGCAATTTTTCGCCCTTTCCTCCGGAAGCTAAAGCAGCAGAAGATACCAGAGCGGCAGCAAATAGTGCTTCGGATGATAGCGAAGATGATGAAGATGGAGGTGTTCCTATCGCGTACGTTCCGTTAACTGACGAAGACCGTCTGATGATGATCTCAGAAGGTATTACTGGTAGTGAGTCTGTATTTGCCTACAGGCTTGTTGGAGTTTACTTCCTGCAGATAGGAGAGTACGAGAACACGGTTGAGTTGATGAGGAAGGCTAGAGCATTTCTTGACAAGGAGCGGGCCAGGGTTGGGATTTCGTATGAGAACACGGGTGACACATATGCCTTGTGCCTTGCGACGTCTCTGGTTTACTTCCAGAGCCCCAGGCATCACCAAGAAGCCAAGGAGCTCTTTGAAAAAGTTCTTGAACGGGATTCAACCTCAACTTCTGCCCTCATTGGAGTGGGCCTGATTTTTGAAGAAGAGAAGGAGTACGATCAAGCCATTGACTTCTTGGAGCGTGCTTTGAAACGCGACACCTCTAATTTGCGAGTCAAGTCCGAGGCTGCTTGGGTCAAGGCGCTGAAGGGAGACTGGAAAACTGCTAAACACGAGCTGTCCGAGTGTTTACCAATCTTGGAAGAAAAGATCGCTCTTTACAAGGAATTGATGGCAGATACTCAGTATCGCATTGGCTGCTGTATTTGGAACTTGGACACGAGTCGACAAGCTCGAAAACAGCGCAAGGGGGACTGCGCGTATGCATATTGGTTGAGCGCATTGAACAACAACATGAACCATGCTCCAGCATACACAAGCCTCGGCATATTCTACAGCGACTACGCCAAAGACAAGAAGAGAGCGCGTCGATGCTTCCAGAAAGCCCTTGAACTTTCAGCAGCCGAGGTAGTCTCTGCTGAGCGGCTGGCGAGATCTTTTGCCGAGGATGGAGATTGGGAGAGGGTTGAACTGGTAGCCCAAAGAATCATTGACTCGGGCATAGTGAAGCCGCCGCCTGGTTCTAAAAGGAAGGGGATCAGCTGGCCATTCGCCGCGATGGGAGTTGCCGAACTGAATAAGCAAGACTTCCACAAGGCCATCGTCTCCTTTCAGGCCGCTCTACGACTGTTTCCAAATGATTATCATTCCTGGGTCGGATTAGGTGAGAGCTATCACAGTTCCGGCCGATACATTGCTGCAACCAAAGCCATTGTGAATGCACAGCGTTTAGAAGAGCATCTAGGAGACGGTATCTCCGCCGATACATGGTTTACGAAGTACATGCTTGCTAACATCAAGCGTGAGCTTGGCGAATATGACGAGTCGATCGCTCTCTACAATACTGTTATAGAGACCCATCCAGAAGAGCAGGGTGTTGTTATTGCACTCATGCAGACGATGGTTGATAACGCATTGACATGCATTGAAAAAGGACTTTTTGGGAAAGCTGTGCAACTCGCAACTTATACCATTGAATTTGGGAGCAAAACTCCTGCAGATGTCAAGGAAACGTTCAACTTCTGGAAGAGCATCGCTGATGCCGCTTCGGTGTTTGGGTCTGTACAGAGCCGCGTCGTCAATTTCCCTGCAAGTGAGATTAAGGAGTTGTTGGAGGCTAGTTACCAAGAAGCTTTTGAACTGCTTGCCAATGTCGACAAGGTCGGAACTGACGTGGTATATGCCAAGGGTATATATCCCAAGGATGAACAGCTGGGTGTTGACATGACACGCTGTATTCACGCCACGATTCTATGTTACAAAGAAGCTATCCACGTTTCTTCTGGCGATATACACGCACAAGCAGTGGCTCATTATAACCTGGGCTGGGCAGAATACCGTGCTCACGCTTGCCTGCCTGCCCAGATGCGAAAGAAGCCTAGCAACTATATCAAGGCCGCTGTCAGGGCTTTGAAACGTGCTATCGAGTTGGAAAGTGGCAATGCAGACTTTTGGAATGCTCTGGGCGTTGTCACGAGCGAAATCAACCCAGCTGTCTCACAACACGCTTTTGTCAGAAGCTTGCACCTGAATGAACGCAGCCCCGTTGGGTGGACGAACCTTGGCGTCCTCGCGCTTCTATCGGGGGACACTAAGCTGGCCAATGAAGCCTTTACCCGGGGACAGTCTGCTGATCCTGAATATGCGCATGCTTGGCTCGGCCAGGCGTTCCTAGCCCTTCTATACGGAGATGTGAAGGAAGCCAGGGGGTTATTTACGCATGCCATGGAGATTGCAGAGGCTTCCTCGGTACCAACTCGCAAGCACTACTCGTCTTCTCTTTTCGATCATATCTTGACAGCTCCTGCGAACATGACGGTGGCTTCGCTTATCCAGCCCTTATTCGCACTGAACCAGATTCGAAGTATGCTTCCACAGGATCTTGCTTCGGGCCATTTGTCATGCTTATTTAACGAACGAACACGGGACAGTGCCAGTGCGGTCAAGACGCTGGAGAAGCTGTGCGATGTGATTGAGGCCGACTATGAAGCAACAGAGTCCAGAGAAAGTCTCGCAAGATTCACATTGGCACGAACTGATCTCGCAAGAGCATACCTCGCCGCAGGAGAGTACGCCAAGGCCGTCGAGTGTGGCGAAATGGCCCTAGGTTTAAGCAGTGATGATGCGGATAGCGAGCTCACTGGCGAGCAGCGGAAGAAGGCTCGGCTTTCATCACACCTGACGGTGGGCTTGGGACAATACTACCTGGGACAACACCAGGAAGCCGAAACATACTTCGAGGAGGCCCTTGGAGAATCGGACAATAATCCGGATGCAACATGCCTTTTAGCACAGGTGTTGTGGGCACAAGGTACCGAGAAGTCCCGGGACAAGGCTCGTGAAGTCTTATTTGAAGTGATTGAAAGACAGCCCGACCACGTGCAAAGTATTTTGTCTCTGGGCGTGGTAGCCCTTCTAGACCAGGATGAAAGTAGTCTTGAAGCCGTTGTCGAGGAACTCCAGGGCCTTCGCACAAACGACAAGGTCAGCACGACGGAACAGTCCCAAATTGGTGAAGTGCTTCGCGCCGTGGCGGGCATGGCGGAGGGCCACACACAGCAAGAGGTGGTACAACAAATACAAGAGGATATCATGTTGTACCCTCACCTTCCACACGGCTGGTCATCTTTGGCAGAGGCAACAGGGGACAAGTACGCTGCGCAAATGGCACTCAAGGTTGCGGCTAGAGGCATTCCGCCCAGGGGTATCTTGGAGGCTCAAGATTTAGCAAAGGCATATGCAGGCACGGGCAAGGCAGCTGACGCCCAGAAGGCTGCGTTCTTATCGCCGTGGGATGGATGTGGGTGGACAGCGTTGAAAGTTGTGACTGACGGAATATAAACAGAAGCATTTGGCTCGGCGATGGTATTTGGACAGTGTCTAGTTGTGAAGCAACCATGGGTGCTATGTTAGATGAAGGGATATGGAAAATGTTTGGGGTATCTTGGTAAGAAATCGATACATGAGAAATCAAGAATCCTGTCAGGTTGTCGTTGTCGTCGTCGTCGTGTGCGCATTGCCAGCCCCGGCAGCTTCCTTTAGCCTCGCCATTCGCCCATTCATCCAGGCGTCATGCCAGGCGTCAATCTTGCCGCCCAGCAAAACGCAATTCTCGGGAGTCAACAGCACGGTGCCGCGAGCAACGGGGGTCCCAGCCCTGAGCAGCATCTTGCATCCCATGTTGGTCTTGCCCACCCCTATGCCATCTATCCTCGTCAGCTCCACGGCGTACACCCTCTCCCCTTTGCAATCCTGCAACACGAGACGATGCGTGGCCTTTTTGGCGGCAGAAACAGGCGGCCGCGGCCCCGTCCCCGTCCCCGTCCCTCGGGCTGCCAACGACTCGGCCGCATCCGCACTCTCCTCGTCGGCGACGCGAATAATTTCCCTTCCGCGCGTCCTCTCGCCCCTCTCAATGGTTTCCATCTCCTCGACCTGCTCCCAGCGACTGAGGCTCAGGTTCTCAATGTCGACGACCTGCACGTGCGTGTGGTGCCGGAGCTTGGCCTCCTTGACATTGGCGCTGTCTGTGCCGGAGGGCAAGGGGCAGAGCTGCGCGCCGTCCAGGTAGGAGCTCGACGTGAGGTCGGCGGCGAGCAGGCGCGCCTTGGCGGTGGCCACGAGCGAAGGCAAGGGCGGCTGTGGTGAGCGGGTGGTGAGGCTGGTGAGGAGGGACTCTGATGGCGGCGGGAGGCACTGGGATGTAATCGAGTCCAGCAGCTGAGCGGTGGTGTCCATGGCTGTGGATGTTGCCGGCGAGGAGACGACGTCTCTCGAGTGCACATGTAGAAGTGAGCTCGATGCGACGGACCTGAATCTGGCAAGTGCTAGCTGGGGCCACCCGCCAACGACTCGGCGTCGTTCCTGCAGGTCGACGGTGGAACCTGGTTGCCCCCACCGAAACCCGAAACCCAAACCCCCGGGCGTCGGCAACGTCATGTCATGTCACGGCCTTCAACCCATCTCCTATCCACACGCTCGCCACGCGGCACCATGTCCACGATAGCCTCGCCGCGCGACCCGGCAAACCCCCTGCGGCGTCTCCCCTCCGGCACGCCCACCTCGTCCGGGCGGCCGTCGCTGGAAACGGCCCGGTCGGGCGTGACGTCGCCCGCGCCCGACGCACCCTCCCAGCCGCTCCCAAAACGCTCCAACCGCGCCGCCCTCCGCGAATACTACAAGCTCCGCGCGCCTCGCATCGAGGTGGCCGGCTCCGAGGTGCCC
Organism: Metarhizium brunneum; assembly: GCF_013426205.1. Taxonomy (NCBI): domain Eukaryota; kingdom Fungi; phylum Ascomycota; class Sordariomycetes; order Hypocreales; family Clavicipitaceae; genus Metarhizium; species Metarhizium brunneum. The sequence goes on along the minus strand of NC_089423.1, from coordinate 4,625,029 downwards.
GCCAGCGACCTCGACGCCCCGGACTTCAACGCCGCCGAGTACGTCGCGCGCGTCGTGGGCAACAGCGGCCTGGAGGACATGCTGCGCCTGTACACGCAGGTCGTCGCCGAGGTCAGGGCCCTAGACGCCGAGAAGAAGGCCCTCGTCTACGACAACTACAGCAAGTTGATTACGGCGACGGAGACGATCCGCAAGGTAACATGCGTCTCTTTCCACTCTTGGAGAAAAGCGAGGCCAAGGAGAGAAAAAGAAAAAGAAAAAGAATGAAACATGTTGCTAATGCCGTGAGAGCTAGATGAGGACGAATATGGACCCCTTGAACCCCATGGCGTCGACGCTCGACCCTGCCATTGCACAGATATACTCGCAGGCATCGTCGATACGAGAAAAACTACGCGAGTCCGTGCCGGCGCCCGATTCCGAGGAAGGGTGGCGGAGGGCGGCAGAGCTGAGGCGGCAGAGGACGCGGGAACTGGCCGTCGAGGTGCTTGCTACGCCGCAGAAGCTGAGGGATCTCGTCAAGGAGGGCAAGGTGCAAGAGGCCAAGAGGCAGTGGGAGATGCCCAAGCGCCTATTGGTAGCGTGGAAGGAGACGGGTGTCGGGGGCGACCATGTACAAGATGTCATTGATGAAGGGGATGCTGTTTTTAAGCCAGTGCCGGATTTACCGCAGAGGACTTCTAGAGATGATCGGTAGTCTTGAACATGGCACACGACGGCGTGAACTCTTTTGTCCCTCCCCCTCTGATAGGCTCTCTCTGTCTCTCTTTTTTTTTTTTTTTTTTCGAATCTATGCTATCAGGTATAGCCCTTGGCCACAGTCAGCTGGCTCAACATCCATCTTGCAATCCTGCAAATTAAAGGTGCTGTCTAGCCTCCCTAACCTAGATGGTCGACGTTGTAAATGGTAAAAGGATCCTTGTCAAACTGGCTCAAGACCACTTGAGCTTCTGGAACGGCCTTCTTTAGCTGTTCTTCCAACATTGGCCCGAGAAACTTTTGCAAGTAGCCCCTCTCCGAATTACTATGAAACACTTGCACCAATGTTCTTCCTTGCTGGATGGCCCTCAACGCCGAATGGTGGCTCGTTTCCCCCGTGACCAACAAGTCGACGTCTGCCTTCTTCAGGACGTCATAGCCACTGCCCGCGCAGACGCCAAAGCTTCCCACCGTGGCGGTCTTCATGTCCGCGCCTACAGGGCTGGCAACCATGACGTATTTCAGACCACCGAGCTCAGAAGCCAAACGCCTGAGAATCTCGGCCAGAGAAACAGGGGCTTCAAAGTGGCCCACGGCGCCGTAGCCCGCTGGGGAGTGAGATTCAGGGGCTGCCGGGCAGGGAACAGCCACGGAGCGCCTGCTTGCGTGCGGACCAGCTACAATGTCTGCGAGCCAAGTGTTTAATCCCTTGGGGGCCGCGTCGACCGCCGTGTGAGGGCAGTAGACAGCCACTCCGGCCTGGGCCAGACGTAACAGTGTCGCTTGCTGGGGGTCGTCATTGGTGATGGACTTGAGCCCAGAGAATATGAACGGATCTTGGGGCTGCCATGTTAAAAGTACTGTACACAGAAAGGGCCTATATGCTTCTTCTTCTTCTTCTTGGATCGTGACCGGAGACAACACTTACGGTAGCTCACAATGACGCTGACATTTTGGCCAATCGCATCCGCGGCGACCTGCCAGGTGAGATCGTTTGTCACCAGAACCTTGGGCTGCCTGCCCTCAGCTTCTGAATTGCCAACCAGGAGACCGACATTGTCCCATGACCTATCTGCCAATTCCTCGGGATACCTGCAGGAGAAGAGTTAGTGCCTGAAACCAAATGCCATCAGGAGACGTGCCCGGGCGTACAGCGTCCTCATGGCGTCGACGACGGCGCGGGTAAACTTGGATGGCTGGACCTGCCAAGCTCCCCATGCCCCGGTTTCGTTCATCTTGCAGCTGGTGCAGAACGACGTCGCAGACCAAGCAGGTAGCTTTGCGCTGTGCCCGAACAACGTCGAGGCCCGTGTAGCTCGACGGCTGAGCAGCGACGACGGGGGGGTCAAGGATGCACGCGGGTTGAATCGAGCGAGGCTTCGGGCGATGGTCAATGGGCAGCGACGAGACCGTACAGCTGTCCTCATGTCAATTTCCAACCCTCAGCAACTCATGCAGGCGATGGGCGATGGCGGGTACGAGTGAGAGTGCTTTGCAGAGCTTGAAGCTTGCTGCTTGAAACTGCCAGACGACCAGGCCCGACTAGGGTTAGTCCCAGCAGATGGAGTCAGCAGTCCGGCCGCGGCGCCGCCTGGCGTCTCTGTACGTCACCGCCCGACACGGACCCTAAACTGCAAGTGCAAGTGCAACTGCAACTGCAACTGCAGCTGCCCCGCGGCCAAGTCCATCTTATCAATCCCATCTTTTGCGACATCGCTCGTCCGCCCGCAGCGTCCACGACACCAAACCACCCTGACTTGACGCGTGCGCCAACCCTCAGGATCCCATGTCACCATGTCCCAAATAACGGATGCCAGCATACGTGACGCCATCACGCAGCGTCTAGGGGCCACCCACGTCGAAGTCACCGACATGTCTGGTTCGTAAAATGCCCCTCCATTCACCATCTCGCGACAACTTCCACCTCCCATTCTTGTCCACCTCAAAAAAAAAAAAAAGCTAACTGGACGGGCTCATAGGCGGCTGCGGCCAAGCATTCACTTGCCTCATCGTCGCGCCCCAGTTCCAAGGCCTCAACTCCCTCAAGCGCCACCGCCTGGCCAACGCCGCTCTCAAGGAGGAGATTGCCGCCATCCACGCCTGGACGGCAAAATGCCAAACGCCAGACGAGTGGGAGAGGGACAAGGCCAAGGCGGGCCCCCCCATGGACGGGACCGTCGGGGGCCATGTCGAAGGCACGAGTGCGTGATTGCGGGAAGGGAAAAAACACCATCGCGGAACGAGCGCGGGATATGGCATTTTATAATTACAGGCTGGGGTCTTGGCGTCTATTGCGCCCGGCCGAAATACCATGTGGATAAAAAAGGAAGAAGACGCCATGTCATCGGGACCGCGGGGATTGGATCACAAAAGGTTGGAGGAAACTGCCTACATTAGATACCTGAAGCACGTATTTTCGTGAGAATTGCACGAGTGCAAATTTGCCTAACATTGCAAGTTAAACCAACTTTGCTTCCGAACCAAGATGCTTCTTCCATTGACACTTCCGTGGATCTATAAACGGTGCGCCTACTGCTTTCCCAGTCAACCTCTTTTGTTTGAGAAAGAAAAAAAATTTGAGTAAAAAATAAAACTATTACTACTACCCTCCTCACAACAGCCCCAACAAATCATCGCTATCCTTTTTTTGCGTCTGAGTGCTGCTGCCGCCCTGCGCATTGTTCAGCTGCATCGCCGCGGGGAGAGGCTGGCTCGAGTTGCTGTCGCCAAAACTCAGCCCGTCAAACCCGCCCATCAGGTCGTTGATGCCGCTACCAGAGCTAGGTCCTGCTGCACCTCCATTGTTGGTTGCGTCTATTGGAGGAGCGTCGAACATGCTCATCATGTCCGCCATGCCACCAGATGCGGCACCACCGGCTGGGCTCGCCACTCGGTCGGGCGTCGCTGACGCGCTTTGCTGCTCGTGGGATGCCGGTGCCGCGCCATCAAAGTCGATGTCAAGCAAGTTCTCAATGTTGTTAGAAGAAGCACCGGGGCCCGCGCCGTTGGCTGCTGCGGCGACAGACGCCGCAATGGGATTGTCAGCCGCATTTTGTCTTTGTTCTTGAATTGCGGCTCGCTGGATTTCGTCGGCACCGAATCGTCCTTTGCCAACAAATGACTCTGGGGGTTTGTGGTATACCGAAGCCAAAGTGGACAGCTCTGAGAGCAGCTGTTCCAGCAATGACGGCGGCAGCGTGGTCATGGTGGTGGAAATGGTAGGCTTCTGGGAGAGAACAATGTTCTACGTAAAAAGTGTCAGCTGAATCGAGTAAACTAGTAGTGTACCAGGAACTGAAGGTACCTTTGCAACGTCCAAGTCGCCAGAGAGCAGGCGCCAGTAAACATAGGCTCTATCTCGGATGTCAGGGTTATCGTTCTCTGCAGTAGCAGCCTGCAAAACTTTCTGCACAAGTCCTTGAGTGTTGCTAGGCTTCTTCAGGAAGAGCTTCACCGCTGCAGTGAGTATTTGTAGTTGTGTCTGAACTCGTTGTTAGCGTGACTTTCGAAAACTAATCAGGTTCCTAGCGGCAGATAAACGTACTTGGGTAAACTCCTCCATAAAGCCCTCGACGAAGCTCTCAAGAATCTGGTCGGCGTTGCTAATCTTCTCAGCATACTCGCCAACGATCCAAATAAGGGATCCTCGAGCCTCCGGCTCGTCAAGTTCATCGATATGTTCACACAGCGTGGGGATCACACCCTCGTAGCCGGGATATTTCCGCAAAATGTCCTTGACGACCACGATGACTTCTTGCACCACATAGTTTACCTTGGTGGCCAGCAAGTCTTCCAAGGCTTGCACGCACTTGGCGCTGGCCTCCTCAATCTTGATGGCGACCTGCCCGATAGCCTTGACAGCGCGGCGGACAAAGTCCATATCGACTTCCAGAGCATATTCCTTCAGTTCAGCCAGGAGCTGTTCATAATTCTTCTCGTTTGCTATCCGAACCATAATCTCGAGCTTTTGGAGCTTAACGTAGGGCGGATCATTGTACTTGCAGAAGAAGACCCGGAGCTCTTTGCTAAGGATATCGGGCTTGGCTTGAAGTAGGAGATCAATGTTTCGTAAAGCGACATATTGAACCTCGGGAGCCGAGGCCACCAAAGTCACTATAGAAATCTTGGTTAGTGGGCCATATAGCCTCGTACTAGCCAGGTCAATATTGAAACACGTACCGAGGGGAGGCCCCATCTTCTTGAGCAAGGATCGAACCAGTTCTGGGTTGACTGCCTTCATATGAATAAAAACGACCTTGACAGCGGCCAAGACAACGGCAGGGTTGACGTGCTGGAATTGCGGCACTACTCGTTCACAAATGTGTTCTGATTCCTTGACGTCTGAGGCTGGGTAGTCGGCCAGGGTGGTGAGGATGGTGATTCTTCCCCACTCTGTACATTCGTTGAGCGCCATGAGAAGCTTCTTCAAAGTTGCCGAGGTCACGACCAGCGCTCTCGTCTCGGGGGCGGTCTCGGTGATTTCAGACAAGGCTTGCACGGAATTGGCGACAACCATGGGGTTCGGGTCACCAATCATCTCTTGGAGAGTCTCCAGGAAACCATTCTCGATACACATGGCAGGGTTGAGGTCGAACAGCTTGGCGACACAGGTGGCGGCTGTCTTTCGCACGTATGGAGATTCGTCTCGTAACGTTTTCCGCAACGGTTCTTCCATGTAGTCTACCATCTTATCAACTCGAATGCAACCCATGGTTCGGATAGCGAGCGCTCTTATTAGAGGATTCGGATCTTCTGAATCTTGAACAAAGGTGTTTACAGCGAGAATGCATAGGTCTGGATGTGACTTGGCGTAATTCCTGTGCTATGGTCAGCCTCCTGTGGTGTCGACCCTCCCAACATGTTTTGGGCCCCGGAGCGTATTCGCATTCGACCACCCCAGCGCCAGGAAACCAATAGTGTACATACATGAGATAGAGATAGACGAGCTTCTTCTGATCGAGGTCGGCCGTAGCAATGTTCTTCAAGACGTCCGGAAACAGGGCAGACACATCCTTGCCAAGGGTCATGGCCATGATGGTCTTTTGGATGGACTCCTTCCGCTCATAGGCATACTGGGAGACCAGACCAGCGCGGAGCTCAAAGGTTTCGCCCTTTCTGGGAGCGGCGAATGCGCCGCGAATGCGATTCACCGCCATGGTCGATGCCGTCGAGGGGTCGGGACCAGGGAGAGGTTGGAGGGGCAGAGATGGAGGCGGTCGTGGTATGGCCGTACGAGTGACGACGGCGTGTCGTGCGTTGGCCCAGGAAGCTGCGGCAGGCCTGTGGTTCACGGCTCGGGGTCTTTCTGCATCAAAAAGGCATCTGAGAAGCCCGACAACTGGCTGTGGTATCGTCTGGTGCAGCCAGCACTCGAGATGCCAGTGCAAGGACAGAGTTGGGGACGAAGGTGCGTGAGCCGCGAGCCGTGATCCACTGGCATTAGTTATTAAGTTTACGGCACCAAGTCAACTAAGTTGGAAGTTATGTACTCTGTAGCTCCAGGCACTGGGGCCAGAAACACCTCAACTTGTTGCGCCCATTGGCCATTGGCGTCCAGACTGGCGCTGGAGCTGGGGGCAAGCGTCAACAGATGTCAACAAGGCGACTTCGCGGTGGGCTTGGCTTCGTGCTTCCCCTAAAAATTAACGGGTACGAGGCTCCACCGTCTCCACCCAGTTGTTGCTGCACCCAGTACAGAGTACCAGACGTATGTACCTCCAGTTGACCTTTTCCTGGCGCTGATGGTAGGCTTTGCCCCGCTAAAGGGAGACTCGAATGCTGGTTCGATCCACCAACAGTCAGCGCCCAATCTTGCGTCTACAGTTGTCAAGTGCAATTGGCGCCTCGGTTGACCCATCATCGACATCAGAGCAGTCCAGCACCGAGAATCACCCCGACATAGGGCTCGGCATCGAACCGCCGCAAAATGGTCCGGTCTCTCACTAATGCCGTCTTCAAATTATACCGCTAATAATATTCAAAAGGCAAATTTTCCCAATTTGAGGCGCCTCTTCATCGAGGCCCGGACGGACGATGAGGAGAGAGACGTGTCCCGCAAAGCTGTGAGTGCACACATGAATGATGACGAAAGAAAAGAACCCAACTAACAAACCTTAGTTTTACAACGCAGTGCTCTTCATGGCATCTGTCTCTGTCTTCAGTTTGATAGCACAAAAGCTGAACGCGGGAAAGTAAAGGCTGCAGGGATATAATGCACACATGATACCAATGAATGCTAGGCGACCATGTATAACACAAGATGAGGATATACCCCAAATAAACTGCCTAATTATACTGTTTGCGCTGCACAAAGTAGGCACATGATTCATTCATCCTCCATCTGCTCTAGCTCTCCATCTCCTCTCCCGTCTGGTGCCTCTCGCGGGACCGCCTTTGCCTCCTGTTTCCTCCACAGCCCGGCCAGGAACTCATTCGTGCTTGCTTCTTCCAGGCTCTTGTCGTCCCGTTTCTTGAGGAACCGCGGAAATCTCAAACTTAAACCTCGTTCATCACTGACAAGGCCGATGGCCGCCGTGTAAGTCGGACTCAGGGTAACATCTGCAAAGGCCATTTCCCACACCTCCTGAGGCTCAAACCAGACGTCAGGCATGGGGCCAGAATACTCGATGAAGCTCGGCATCTGCGACCGTGTATTCTTGCGCTCTCCACTCTCTTCGCCGTTGTCGTAGAACTGCTTCATGGCCTTGTAGAATGTGTCGGTAAAGCCAGACATGCATTTGCACACTGCTTCCAACATGCCAGTCTCTTCGTTGCGAACGGCGAGAAGAACTGGCGACCACCACTTTGCCTTTCGACCCTGTCCGTGCCATCCTGCAATCGGGATCAAGTCCAGGGTATCAAAGCTGGAATTGTAGTCTTTCTTCACTTTGAGCCATGAGTCGAGCCGCTTGTCGGGTTCGTATGTCGCGAGGAGGGGCTTTCGTCGAGAGCCCGTCTTCTTCTTGTCTCCCTCCCCCGCTGCTGTTGCGCCATTTCCTTTCTTTTTTGCTTTGGATTTTGACTTTGGTGTCGAAAGCTTCTCTGTTTCCTCAGCAGCCGGCCCCTCTTGGTCGCCCAAGTATGGAATATCAACCAGGTTGTCAAGAATTTTGACCATGACTCCTTCGCATTTGCTCTCCGTGGCCGACTTGAAGAATTCGAGCACCGTTTCGGAGTCACTGGACGTCGCATCGAGGCTTTTCACCCAGGTGAAATTGTGCGGCACCTCGGTGAACAGCGATCGAAGCAACTCCCGTCGTTCCCTAAATGGACGGTCCAGCAACGGCTGCCCGTTCAGGAACATCAAATCAAAGGCAAACAGACAAACATCAATCTTGATGCTGCCGATTTCCACATCCTTTCTCGCCCGGTTGGTCAAGGTCTGAAAGTTCTTGAGCTCGCCAGTTTCTCGATCCACTGCGACCACTTCGCCCTCCATGATAAAGCTACTGACACCCTCTCCACGGATCCTAGGAACCAATTCTACAAGATCGGGATATTTGTCCGTCATAAGTTCTAGGTGTCGTGAAAAGATTGACACCTTTCCTCCATCGTCGCAATGCACCTGGGCCCTTTGGCCATCGTACTTGTATTCACAGGCAAAATCTCTTCCTTGAAGTTTCGTCAACATTTCTGACAAGTCTCTGGTAATGCTGCCCAGCATGGGTCGAAGCGGAATGTGCAGAGCTAGTCCGCATCTAATCAACAACTCGTCTGATATTCCAATTTCCAGAAGAACTGGGATCAAATCGTTGTAGTTGGGCCGTCGTGCAAAGCAGGCTTTGACAGTTTCCTCGGCTTTCCCCCAAATCTCGGCCAGCTCTTCTTTCTTCAGCTTGTAAAGTTCAGGGATAGACAGAGGAGAGTAGTCTGCACCAGGAGGCCGAGATAGCAGAAAGGCTCTTGACAGAGCAATGAGCATGGTGGTTTTCACGGCGCCAATTCTTAGCTACTAGCAGCATTAGCAAGGTTTTGGCTTCGCTGACAAGACATTGCAATGACTTACATGCTGGCAGAGCGTCCGGACAATGAAGCGACTCTCCTCTCCACCCCTCGCATCTTGCAATAGTCTATCCACAATGCGCTGTTTCGCCTGTGCGCTGCCCTGTCCTTGAGAGCTAGCAATCTTAACAAGGTCCTGATAAACGCATTTGATCGTAAGTGGCTTTGGCTTTCTCAGTGTGAAGCTCTGCTTCTTTTTAGCCTCAAAGGCTACATCGCCGGCATCACCGTATTTGTCATAGATTGCCTTGAGTGATCTATTGTCCAAGCCGCACACTTGCTTTAGAGCTTTAGATATTGCAGAACCCCCCAGTCCCAGTTCCAGGGATATATATGCTGGCGATATAGAATTCGTCGCCAACCATACCTATCGCTTGTTGAGTGGATGCTTGAAACCACATGGGAGTAGAGCAACTTACGGCTGGCAGGAGACTTGAAGGGTCTCCTTCAATTAGCAGTCGAAGGCAATTGACAAGTGTATCAACTATTTTAATGCGGCTCGCCGTGCTGCTGACGAGGACGAAACATCTGGTGAGCAAAGAATAGGAGGCGTTTCCACCTTCAGCTGCCCAGTGCTCCCTCAACAAGTCGAGATACTTTGATGGCTGAAATATTAAAGGGGGCTCATCAAGAGGGATGTTGGTAGTAATAGCATCCTCGGCCATTCCTGTAGATTGCAACGTAAGAGTATTCCCCTTTGAAGCAGGCAATTCGGCCTCCTTTGCCACACGAGGCTCTAACTCAGGTTGGGCAGCCGGCGAAAGTTCATCGATTGCCAGATTCGAAGCCGGTGAAGTGCTTCGAGTATTCTCGGTTTCATTTTTACTCTCATCTGCTACTTCTTTATTCCATTCATCTTGAAGCTTACGGGCCAATTCTTCATCTGTTAGTTCCGTAGATGCCAAGTCAGGCACGTCAGCGGCATCTGCTGAGGAAGTGGCTACGCTGCTCTGTCTTTGCTTCGCAAAAAAGAACTCTAAACCTCTTGTCGATGGTCCATGTTGCTTTCCGCCGGTATTTAGCTTCCTCTTTTTGGACGGACTAGACATTGTTCTAGATTGTCTGGCCACAGATATCTATAGACGACTTGTTAGTTTCAGCCTGAAGAGGGGAGGAGCGCGCTCAGCGAGTTGAAAGCCATAGTCGGCGCAGAAATAACGTACTACATCATTATCCCATATCCATCTCGTCAAATTCCTTTACAAGTCAAAGAAAAAATCGCAGTGTTGCCAGGGTCATGATCGTGAACGCGTGTCGGCCTGCATACTCTATGACGTTCCAGTCGCGAGACCACGTGACGGCATCGCCAAGGTCATACCGAGCAGGTGCTCCAAGTCGTTGTAGCGGCACACAAGCCCCGTCTCCATACACTAAGCCCCTTTGACGCCCACAACCGACCACCCTCACACAACCCGTCGAAAACTTCCCTCTGCCCCACCATCACGAACCTCTCCACGACATCAACCCCCTCAAATACCAACATCCGCATCAATACCGGCAAAATGAACGGCGAAGACCCGCCTGAGCGGCCCGATTACATTACCAACATTATCAACGGCCTCGAGCGCTACAACCCTGAGGCTGTCGGTTCTCTCGAGACATATCTGCAAGAACAATGTGAACAGAAGTTTTGCGACTCCAATGCCAACCGAACCTTGCTCAAGCTGTGAGTCGAAAATTCTCCCCTCAATACCAACACGACCGGGACTATTTTGCGATTTTCATGGCACTTTTTTTGGGGTCCTGTGGCAGTTCAATGATGACTATTTGTCAACGTTTCCTATTACCTGACAGCGACGAGAGCGATTAATCTCATGCACATGAAGTCAGCATATTAGCTCTGACAACTGCCTGCAAACCATGTGCTCTGTGAAACTCAACATGCCTTTTTCTCGCGAGGAATACCAGCTAATTCGGATCTTGCCCACCTACCTAGGTACCAGCTCAACCCTGACCGATTGAAGGATGAGATCGTCACCAACATCCTCGTCAAGGCCATGACCCTCTTTCCCTCCGCGCAGTTCTCTCTTGCCCTCCACCTGATCAATCCCTCAGCGGCCGCGACCGGCGAACTCCACGAGGCCCTGACCAAGCTCCGATCATTGAACTCGCAACTCGAGGGTGCTCAGTATGCCCAGTTCTGGGCCTCCGTCGACGGTGACGACCTGTGCGCTGACCTGATCGCCGATATTTCCGGCTTCGAGGACATGGTCCGACTCCGTATCGCCCAGCTAGTTTCCCAAGCTTTCCGTGAGGTGAAGCTCGCCCACCTTGAATCCTGGCTCGGGCTCAGCGAGGACGCTACCCGCAAGTTCGTCACCGATGTCTGCGGATGGACAGTCGACGGCGAGAGCAGCATCAAGATTCCGTCTAATCCGGATAACGAAGCTAAGAAGGCCGAGATTCGGGAGGATGTGAACGTGGAGCAGTTCGCAAGGGTAATCCGGCGATCATGGGAGGAGACTGTGTAAGCTATGTCATCAAGGGGGGGCGGTATTGAAGCCCCAGGGTGAACGACGCAAGAGAGTCGAAATCGTTACGGGACATGATGCAAGCATGATGGGCCACACGATGGGGGTTCCCTAAAGACCATGAGGGTTACGGTGGGGTGGAAAGAAACCAAAAAGAAGGGGAAATTTTCAATCCAGGCGTTACATCGGGCATGTCATTGAGATAGCGGTATTGAGATCGGAGTTAGCATATAACGCAGATCCATGAAACCACCTGCCTGAGATATTCGTGACTCGTCGAGCTCTGCCCACAGCTCACCGTATGGCGGTTCGCATCCTGTCTATTCAAGTCGTACTGTATTCAGGCTACTTTTGCTTGGTAAGCTCCTCCCATTGCACCCCAGCCCACTCCTCCAGATATCCAGCCTCGTCCTTGCCAACATGCCTAGGCACACAGTCCCGCTCACAAACGCCAACAATAATAGTCCCCCACTCCATTCCTTCCAGGCTCAGGTCATCCGCTTCCAGCTCCGCGATGGCATTCGGCGTCAGCTGCACCTCAAACGTCCTCTTGCCGCCGCAGTTTGGGCATCCAGGGATCGAGCCCTTGGATAGCTTCTCCCCCACAGCATCTGTCCTTGAGTAAAGGAGGGGCGTCCCTGCAAACTCGTAGCGGATGACCTGGTCTGGGTTCTGGGCAAGACGATCCGCAAATTTTTGAAATGCAGCGTCCATGGACGACTCGAAGGCCTCGCGGTCCAAAACGGAGACTGTCTCCGGCGCATCTGCCTCCTCTATGCGGGCATTGTCCGGGATCTTGGTTGATGTCGGCTCGAGAGTTTCGTAGTCGGCTTCTGCTAGATATAGCGTTGGATACGGCTTGGGCTGGGCCGAAGTCTCCGGCCATGGCTCTGGAGGAGGCGGCGGACCGGCGGGTGTTGTGCCCAGCGATAATGTTTCAGCAAAGCTCTTGCTGAGAGTGGCAGGTTTGGCATCTTTCTCTGCCTCCTTGGGGGTATCTTTTTTCTGTTGTCCGGAGCTGAATGGGTTGCCAGAGCTCCCGGCGCTACTCGAGGTGCTGAACGGGTTCGCGTTGCTGGAAAACGGGTTGGCTCCTGATCCGCCGCCAATACCCTTGCCTCCAAACAGAGCGTCACCCAAGGCGAGGCCGTCGTTATTACGTCCTGTCTCTTGCTTCTTTGGCTCTTCTTCTGCCTTCGCCGCCGAAGCAGCCGGGGTCTCGTCTCCCCAAATTCGCACCCCTCGCAAAGCTCGAATGCTTCCCTGCTTGCGACGGCAGGATTCTCGCTTGCAAGCAAACACGTAGAGTCGTCGGTCGTGGCCAGGAAATCTCTCTGGTAATTCGGCGTTCAATTGAAGAATGAGAGCCATAAGGTCTTTGCACACTTTGCACCGCGCAAGAGCTGCTGAGGGTGGCTTGTCGGCTTCCAACCATTCCTTTTCCAAATATCAGTCAATCATGATTCATCACAAGGCAGGGCGCAAAGTCTTATAGCAGAAGCACTTACAGGTATGCCGCCTAATTTGCTGATAGTCTCATCTTGCGAATCTTTAGAGGCATATCCCAAGAGAACATTAGTCTCTGTAAACTCCCCTCCATCTGAAGAATCAGAATCGTATGAGGTCATTGTTGCAAAGTCTTGCGCGTTTCGCAAGGACTCTGCGAGAAGCTGATATCGATGGTGGGGTCAAGAATTTTTTGGACAAACATTGAAAAGGAAGCTAGTCGACGCGGGGCTATTTGGCATGACTGCGGGCAAGTGGTCCCGCCACTGTGACGCCAGCCCTCGACTGACTTGACATGCCACAGAAATACCCCATGAGCGCAATGTTGTGTTCACTGGATACGAATAAAGACTTATTCAGAGTCAGATAAATCGTGTATACTGTCCCATAGATTTTTTTATTCTACCGTGCCATCTAGTGGTATTAACATTTACATGTGGTCATCAGGGCCGTCCATTCCAGGGCCAGGACCTGCAGCTCTACCCATTTGCCGAGCCTTCAACAACTCATCGCAAAGCAAGAGGTTGGATGCAATGCTAGAGCTGGAAGCAATGCAGTTCCTCAGTACCCGGAACGAGTCAAAGACACCCTCCAACTCGGGGCTCATAGGTTCTCCGCTCTCCAAGTTCAGTCCAACAACGTCCCCGTCATTGAATTCGTCCTCCATAGCAGCCACTGTAGCTTAGGTGTTAGCACACTGAAAAGAGCTCGTCTGAGTCATATGCTACTTACAAGCATCCTGAACGTCATGGCCCGCGTTGGCAGCCAGCGTCTTGGGGATAATAAGCAGAGCGTCGGCAAAGGCCTGGACGCCAGACTTGGCTTTTCCCTTGACTGTTTTGGAAAAAGTGTCACTCTTCAAGTGAAGAGCGCAGGCTAGTTGGAACGCCCCCGCACCAGGAACAACGCTCTTGTCAACAATCATGTTATAGACGCTTCTTAATCCGTCTCTGACAGCATCGGTCACTTGAGCGATGGTGTGCTGGTTAGGCCCCTTGATCATGAGAGTCACAGACTTGGGGTCTTTCACCTCCTCAATGAAGGTGTACTTCTCCTCACCCAGAGTCTGTTCATAGACAAGCCCAGCCCATCCAAGAACATCAGCAGACAGGTCATCAACGGTGTTCTGAGCCACGCCACCACAGATCAACTGCAGACGCTCCATGTTTCTTCGCTTAGCACGTCGAAGCGCGAGGATGCCGTTCTTGGCCAGCACATCCAGGGACAGTGGATCGATTCCCTTTTGATTAATAATGACAAAGTTCTTCTTGCCGTCTGTTCCACAGAGTTCCTTCTTCAGATCCACAATCTTCTTCAACTTGGCATCGATAAATCGGCGCTCACTCTCCACAAGCTTGTCGCGTTGGTCGGCGCTAGAGTAAAAGAAGCCAGAGTTGATTTCAGTCTTCTCGTATTCCAAGCTGACATTCATGGTCAAGATGTAGCAGTTCTCCAGTCTCTTGGGCATATCTGGGTGACGAGCACCGTGATCCAGAGCAAGGCCACGAATTAGCTGGGTGTCGGCAGCGGTACGATGCTGCATCTTCATGATTTCAACCATGTGCAAATCGGGCTTGGCAGGTTCTTGGTAAATTGCGAGAACAGCATCGACTATAGCGGGCGTGAGCTTCTTCGCAAGCGTAGAGTTGAGCTTGGTGGCGAGAGATGTGCGCGCCACGTTTAGGAGTAGTTCTCGGTCGACCTCTTTGGGTAGCTTGAAGTCATCGAGGAACTAGACAACTAGAGTTAGAGCCCGACACGCATCGTTCTACAAAGACTGGGAACAATAAGTCAAACCTTGAGGGCCTCGGCCTTGGCAATTTCGAACCCATCACAGATGACACGAGGGTGCAGCCCTTCTGAGATGTATCTGTCCGCCTGCTTCAAGAGCTCACCAACCAACAGCACAACCGAAGTAGTACCATCTCCGCAAATATCGTCCTGGGCGGTCGCGGCTCGGGCAATCATGACGGCGGTTGGATTTTGGATTTGCATTTCTCTCAAGAGAACGTTTCCATCCTTGGTCAGTTTGATCTGAGGGCGAAAGAACATCAGCTTCATCGTGTTCCCCTGAGGGGCAGCAATCGCAGGGTCCGCACCTGTCCAGCGCCGTCAACCAGCCTGTGAAAAAGAGGTCAGCCACACTGCCAGAAGATTAGTTTTCGATGCATTAAACTCACATCTTAATTGTACCAAGAGGGCCAAGGTTGGACCTGAGGACCTCCTGCAGACCAATACCAGCATTGATGTTGACCTTCAGAGCTTCACCCCTCCTCTAACAGACAAGTTAGCATGCACACGACACACCGCTGTTCAGGAAATTTTGACGAAAAGAGAACATACTCGGGACTCGGCCTTGGGGTTGAGAAGCTGCGCGGCCGACATTATGATGCTTGCGAGCTCGCTGGGAGGTGCTTTATGTCGTGGAAGGAGTGTCGGTCGCTGAATGGTGATTTCGCAAGCTGGACAGCGGCGACCCGCACGAAGTCGTGGTGGGCTGGATTGGGGTCACTTTTTTCTGCCTTGAGGCTAAAGGCGGTGTGAGCCAACGCAGCCCAAGCTAACAGTGCATCATCTGGTGCCCTGTTGCCAGGCAGGAGCGGTGGTGGGGTGACAACGGTTGGTTACATGGTTGCTCTTTCCATTCTCATCTCCCTGGTTCTGCTTCCAGGCCTAGCAGCGCGGGCTTGTGAAGTAGAAATAATATATCGCCATGACATCCACATAAATATCTGGTAGTATCAAAACTGTGATTAAAATAAATTGCTTTCAATTTACTAGCAGGCCGCTTTTCTTAACGTATATCATCCTTGAGCCGTCTATTCCCCGTCTTGCTCGTTTCGGCTCCCCAACCATCATCCATCAAGATTCCGAACACTCCATACGATGCTTCTTCCAGTCTTTCTTCTGACATTCCGTCGAACAATACTTGACCGCTTGGCACCTCATGCATTTCTTCAATGAACCTCCATCTTTAGCGGCCGCTGATCCACAGCTTCGACATCTATCGCCTGCCGCCAACTGCTCTTTCCCCTTGGCCATGTCCCCAGGGTCAACGACATCCTCCACAAGAGGCACCGAAAATGTCGGGCTGATGGCGATACGAACAGCGTTTGGAGCTGCCGTTTCCCATTCTGGCACTGAAACAAAGTTCTCGGGCAACTTTCCGTTTCCACAAGAGCACAGAAACTTTTCTCCTTGCACCAGGCTCAGGGGAACTGTTGCCCCCTTTCGTTTGTACTCGCAGTCAGAACGATGGCTCCATGTACGACAACGTTCTGCCAACGCTGGCAACACTCGTTTCCACAGAATGAGTTCCGCATCATTGACGTTGATACTGCAGCATTCCAGTGTTCGTATGAGAACCAAGAATGGATCCATGCTGCCAGAAGCGACGAGCTGGTTGGTCATGGGTACCACTGCTGCATCCAACACTACGGAAGAACAGTCTGCGTCGAGCTTCAACGCCGAGACGAATATCAGCATGTGAATACCCCCCTTTTCAGGATGATTGATGGCAAACATGCCAGTCTGCCCTCCTTGTAGTCCGGACGTCAACATGAACATGGTAAGCAAGGATTCTTTGAAGTTGACTCGCAGGTTTTCGGATATCCCGCTCTTTTTATCGGCCTCGTCTCTCATGCTCTTCTCCCGGGGAGAAAACTCCAATGATGCCAATGTCACGAGCCACTGCATCTGGTCTTTCTTTTCTAGATCCAGAACAGGGAGTGCGTCCAAATTCATATGGGAAGCATTAAGAGCAGCCGGGAAGCCCTTGCCGTCCAATCTCGTGGGATAAATGAAATCGGAAAGAACGTCCGAGTCCTTTGAACTGGCCACTGGGGCGACAACCTCAACGTAGCCTGACTTTCTTGCGACTCGTAATCGGCTGCCTGTCTGTGAGACCGGTATTGGAAACCGTAGCGGACATACCAGGGCGTTATTCCCAAAGATGACATCAATGACAAACGCGTCACGCTGTTGAAGTTCAATCGGGATCCTGTCCTGTAGCATCTTTTTGCCCTTGTCCGAGAGAATGTCAACATGCCCAGTGATTGTCGTAATCGCGGATTCCGAGGCAGGGACTTCTGCCATGATCTTGTTACTCGTGCCGTTTCCGGCATCATCCACAACATCAGTGAAGTTGTTAACCCTGCTGCACACACTTTTGTGTCCTGTGAGACCTGGCATGAGTTTGGTGACAAAGACACTTGAGGCTGCCGACAGCTTTGTTTCAAAAACTGTCATTTCCATCCCCAGGATTCCCATATACAGAAATGCAGCTTGCG
Source organism: Metarhizium brunneum (assembly GCF_013426205.1). Lineage (NCBI taxonomy): Eukaryota > Fungi > Ascomycota > Sordariomycetes > Hypocreales > Clavicipitaceae > Metarhizium > Metarhizium brunneum. The sequence continues at coordinate 4,608,063 of NC_089423.1, read as the reverse complement.
TCGATGGCGGTATGCAAATCGCAACTCGTGCGTCTACAGGATCAACTTGCAGCGCAGCCGTGGGCACAACAAAGGATGCAATCAAGGCTGAGCTGCCGCTCCATCCTTGGTCATCCTGCTCGACGATAATGGGCGTGTTTTCGTCCTTAGGGGAGTTCTTGACCTTTCCAAAGACAATATGAACATCGCTGTACATGTTCTGCCACTGGTTTGGCGAGCTCGCACCCGCGCGAAGCGAGCCAACAAAGGTTGGAGATGACCTTTCTCGGTTTTCCCCTGCGTAAAGCCGCTCAACAGCAGAACGGGGAACAATAACAGTAACGGCCACAGCGAGAGGGATGTTCTTCCACATACGGAACCGCCCGCCGGTGGACAAGTTGTCGCTCTCGCGAAGCAGCCACGACTCGGTGCTCACGTCTTGCAAATGCATCTGGATTCCAAGCTCCTGAAGCTGGTTCGTCGACAGGGCTAGAGTTCGATCCTGAGATATCTTGTCAAGGAGCTGAGAACAGACAGCAGGCCAATCTGTTCTGACCCGGTGCTTGACCAGCTTCAGAAACGAGGCGTAGCTTCCCCGATGAAAATGGGTGTAAGCCGAAGATCTATCCAATGCCGCATTGACAGAGATTTTGAAGTTCTCCCCCGAGAACATGCGCATGTAGATGTCAAACAAGATGCGAACGAGGGCAGAGGGATCAATGTGTAGCTTTCCTCGGGCCCCCAGCGTCCCAGACAGCTGGTCATCTCGCTTCCACGCCATACGGCTATGGATCTGGGTTTGCGGAGCGTTCATTGCGCCCACAAGCATGGTAAGAAAGACCTCATCCACATGAGACTCGCACTTGGCATTCGTCCAGTACTGCACGGGGCTGATACCGAGGAGAAGCAACACCGTGGCAATGTTGCCGCAGAGCAGCTTTTCAAACGCTTCTTGCTGCGATTTTTCTTGTTTGAGGAGAGTCTCAGTGTACAGTGTAGCCCACGGCTCAGTCTTCAGCAGCGACGAAGCCGCAACGATGATGTTCAAGGCGCCAACATGATCGGAAAGATTGGAGCTGTCGACAACGTCAAACGCAGTCGGGCCTTTTCCAGCCGGTCCGTACTCATCGCCATCCAGCCTCAAGGGTTTCGAATCCCACTGTCTTCGGTACCAATTCCCAGATGGCTTGCCGGTGCTCGCTGAGTGCTGCAAGGTATGGCAGCAAGCAAATACGTCGGCGACCATGAACCGCACCATCATCCCTCGAGACGCAAGCTCCCTGAAAGCGGCAATCCATTCGGTAAACTGGGTTCTTGCGGCCTCTGCCGTCTGAAACTCCGTCTTTTCATCATGCATTTTAAGAGGCGAATTCTCAGACAGCGGTGCAAACGCAACAGCCAAATGATACCCAAGAGTGGGATCGCTTCCGTAATGAAAGACATTCGTCTCGGAGACCAGACTCGCAAACATTGGATTCGGCACCGTGTTTCCTGGATCATGAGGCGTCACCGTCCCGTGGGTAGAATACGTCTGAAACGCCTTGATCATATCATTGTGCGAATTCAGCGAGAGCGGAGCCGCAGACCTCACGCCACTCATATTGACACCGTCTTTTCCAGAAAAGGCCTCTAACGCCTCGGAAGTCTTTTTCAGATTCTTCTTAAAAGTCCTAGCGTACGAAGCAGTGTCTCGCTGCTCCACGCCATCACGAATCCTGCGGCACACGGCTCGAACATCATCAAGAGTGTCCTGGTCAGCGACTCTGATGACCTTGGCGTACGGCCCGCGTTTCCAGGCCCCAAGAGTCTCGAGAAGGGGCAGCAGCTTCTTCACATGCTTCAGGACTTGTTCCACAGCAGCAGCATCCACATAGAGGTGGTAGTATATATCCCAGAGGCAGCTCGGCGAAACATGGCCGGGGCCATCCAGCAGCAGCGTCAAGAAGAAGATATTCCGCGCTTAATTTTTTCCATTTTTCAAGTTCCCGTCAGCCACGCCCTGCAAACACCGGCAACAATGAAGACCACTCACCAATGACTTTCTCGTCGTAGTCGCAGCAGGTCACGTCAATCTTTCTCTTGGCTACCTCGTATTAGTCTCGGCCAGGCCACAAGTCGAGCGAAATTCCATCCATTACCTAGTCCTCTTTCCACGTATGAGGTGAAGAGAATATTTCGCACATCGCCACACCCCAGACTCAGAACGTCGACGTCCTTGCCAATGGGGACGCTGCGCGTGAGACTCGTGGCAGGTGTGTTGCCAATTGCATATAGGAAGCTGAGACGGTTGGCGACGGTGGGCGTGAGCATTTCGTCTGCCTCGATACCTGCATCACAGGTGCGTAGACGTCGATAGCTGTTCTCCCCAAGTTGGCGGCGTAAGATAAGTTTGGGTGAGTTTTTGGAAGCCGACGTAGCTTTTGTTTGTTTCTTGTTGGCCAACTCAGACGGACGGTGGAGAAGTTAAGAATTAGCCCAGAAATAATAGTAGTAGTACTATTAAAAAAAAAAGCGAAAGAAATCCTTGGTTAATTCACTGGCCACGCCGCACTCACCAGCCACACCGCTTCAATCCTCGTCAGTTCACAACGCACGAAGCGCACATGTATGTATTTCAATGAAGGTCGATTCATATTTTTTGGAATACCGATAAGCCAAAGCAAATACACATCGAAACTCCAGCAGCGAAGAAAAGCAGACGGCTCCATCGCCACTGCAAAAGCGCCTTGGTCAACGTGTTGATAAAAAAAACATAAACCCGTTCGCCCTGCATCGAAAATAAACATTCCTTTACCCCAGTCCCCCTATCATACAAGTGTTTTTTTTGTCGCAGAAAGTATTCCCATTAAATCCATTGACGATTATGAGACGCGCAGACCCCATGTTGGGCCATCTCGTGTACAAGAAAAAGAAAAGCAACCCAACAAGTCCAACGTAGCCCATCATACCAGACACACAGAGACGTTAGCTTCGTACTGATTAGATACCTAGACGATATTTGACAAAAATGGAAGACAACGGGGCAGTCGGCCACTCGTGCGCAATTACGAGTTGCTGAAGAACATGTCGTCGTTGTTGGTGAACATGCTGACCGCAGCCTCAAACTCGTCGTCAAACTTACTCAGCATGAGCATGTTTGAGTCACGATCCAGCTGGACAAGACCACTGTCGTCTTGGCTAAACTGCAGCAGCAAGTCGTCGTCCTGGTCGCCCATGCCCATGGGCAGAGTTCCGCTCATGCCCGAAGAACCCATCATGCTGTTCGTGGATGACATGACCGCCAGATCGGCGCCAGAAGACGTGTTGGGAGCCAAGTCGAAGAAGTGACATGGTGGCGGCGATGACGATTGAGACAGCTCGGGCGGCGGCGGCGTATTGTAATGGCTGACGCCGCTCTTTGCAGGTGATGCTGGGTGCGATGGTGCCGTGTCCATGATGGCTTCTGGCGACACATAAGAGTGTGCGCTGACAACTGAAGGGGACTGGGCCATGTCTTGGTTCATCACCCTAGGTATCAGCGTAGGCATAGGAGCCGTTGACATGGATGGCATTCCGTGGGTTCTGGCACTGACAATATCCAAGTCTACCATGTCGTCAAGCATGTTATACTCGTTGTCCGGCGAGTTGATGGCAGAGCTGTCAGAGTAGCCGGAAAATGACGACATGGAGCTAATCGACATGTTCTTCTTTCTTGTTCTCGCAGACTTCTCCCTCCTCGTCTCCAGGTCAGGGCGTTTCCTAGGGCGGCCGCGCTTCGCTGACTTACGGACAGCGCCATCAAAAGCGCCGATACACATTCCTCGCTGCCGGTGTCTCGTGAGGGCGTCGTGGCGCGCGAAGCTGTTTCCGCATTCACAGGGATACGGCTTGATGCCGGTATGGATCTTGGCGTGTCTCTTGAGATCGTGTTGGCGCACAAAGCACTTCTTGCAAGTAGGGCATTGGTACTGTCGGTCATTGAGGTGGGTTTGGACGTGCGACTTGATATTCTCCTTGCGCCCAAACTTCTTGCCACAGTCTTCAAAGAGACACATCCACTTGCCGTCCGTGGTTTCGGGACTGTGGATATACTGAGAAATCTCTTCCAGGGTAACGCCGGTATCAGTGCGAGTCTCGTCAATGTTGATGTCAGCTATGCTGGCGGCGCTGGCCATGGAAGCCACAGACTCTGTCCGACGATGAGGCGAAGACTTTCTGGACTGCGCAGCCGAGTCCAAGCGAGCAAAGTGCTGCAAGTCGAGTTTGCCCTCAAAGGCAGCGCCAACAAACTGTCCATGATTTTGAGTGTCCGGAGAAGTGTGATGAGAAAGATCCGATAGGGAGTTGGTGGTGTCGAGCTCAAGTCTTGCTGCGTCGTTCTGGTCCTCAATCTTGACAAACTCTTGTCTTAGAGCATTCATGTTCATGTAGTCTGAGTTTTGCATCTGGAGGCCACTGAGGCATTCGGCATCGGAGATTTTGTTTGTCACTGGGGGGCTGAGCGAGCCAGCATTTTGCTCGGCCTGCTGTCTCATATGTGCAAAGACGGACTGGGTTCTGAGACCAGAACGGCTGTTTCGGTTGGGCTTGATAGTTTCTTCCATTGATTCGTCATAGTCATCAGAAAATCTTCCTGGCCTGGCTTCTTGCTTGAAAATACGGCCTTGGGGAGTTTCCACCGGTGTGGGAGGGTAGTAATCTTTGGCAGCCGTGGTCAGCATTTTTCAAACATGTCGTATAGTGTCCAAAGAAACTCACTAGTTCCATTCTGATTAGGTGGTGTTGTAGGTCTTTGAGCCTCTTCAATGCCCATGCCCTCAAACTTGTTGACACGGTCCATGATGCCGTCGCTAATCCGCCTCGAATTCCGTCGAGAACTTGCGTCATCGGCGGGCCAAACCTGGCCAGCAGGGCTGTCTGGAAAGTTGATAAAGGTGGGAGTTGAGAGGGCGCTGTTATTGGAGAAGAGGTCAAAACTTGCGCTCTCGGCCATGTTGTTGTAGTAATTCTCTTGGTTCTTCCGCATCATCATGTCGACGTGAGCCGGGTACGAGAAGCGGCCAGCATTTGTGTCAAAACATGACGACGGAGCGAACCTCTGGGTCTGAGGAGTACCATGTGGCGAGATCAAGAAACTCTCATTGCTATTTGATACCATGGATGCGTACTGCATCTGGTTGGGGCCCGGGCGTGCTTGGGTGCGTTGCTGCTGCGCTTCTGGCAGAACATGATGCTGCGAGGTGTTTGCTAATCCTGTGTTGTTAGTAGCCATTCTTACCTGGTTGAAGTCCTGCCGTGCTGTCTGTGGTGTCGTCTGGTGTCGTCTCATGTCGAGACTGAGGCCGCGCCGGTGGGCAGCGGCTTGTCGTCTGTTGTTGGCGTTTGACAGCGGCGAGATATTCACGCCTTCGAGAGCAGAGGGTGTCGAATTCTGGCGGCGGTGTTGCCTCTGCCTGGCGTGAACACCCGTCGGCGAATTGGGCAGCATGATTGTTGCAAGGGAGTCCGGATGTTGGAAGTTGTCGTCGGTCGATATTCTTTGTCGATGGGGAACCGTCTGGGTCCGAAACTGCGCCATCTTGTCAAGACGGTTGTTGGTCGTCTCGTGGGCGTGGCAGGAACTCACCTCACGCAGCGCAAGCACAGAGCGCCGGGCTAAAAAAAGTTGTAGTTGTGCTCAGTCGGGGGCGACTTTTGCACGAATCTTGGGGACCTGTGTATAAGTGCGAGCCTTTGCTCGGCTATGGGACGTGTGTCAACCTGGACGAGCTTGGGCCGTTCGTTGGAGGTCTTCTCCCCCGAGAGCCGGAGTGTTCAATATGCAGGTATTCTCGAGCTCTATCTGAAGCTTGGAGAAGAGTAAGGATGGAGTTTTGGCAAGTGGATTCAGAATGCAACATGAATGGACCAGAGTAGCTGGGCATCATGGTGGTGTAATGACCCCGGCAATTGTTGACTTGGTTGCCACGGCAACGACTGCGGCCACTCAGCGGCCACTCAGCGGCCACTCACAGAGGACCTCAGCCTCCCTAGCGGCACCTCCATCACGTCACCACGGCGCCGACTACCATGTCTCAATCTGTGGTCTTGTGCGATCCGATTCCCAACGCTTGTTCCCGATTTAGCAAGCAGCTAACTTGTTATGCCGTTGGTGTCATGGGATGATGCTGTTATTGCGGGTGGCTTGCATGTGAGCGCTTGGGTTCGCAGAGGTTCGGAGCATACATACATAGTCGATGTTGCCCGTCAATCCTTGACAGAATATTCTAGTAGTACTGTATATGTATGCGGAGTAGATGATAACTACATCTCTTCCGGCATAGTCTCTCTCCCTTTTCCGAGCTGTCTATTCTGTGCATGTTCTGCCTGTCTTGTTTCATGACAATGGAGCCTCCTGCTATCCCTCGGGGTGAAGACTGAGACAAGCAGGGACACCGAGTTATCAATTCGAAGGGATATCTCACAGGCTAAGCTGGATCACATTATGTTTCTTGCTCATGCCGAACATGGACGCCAAATAGAATGCCCACGTTGTCGTGCAGTAGCACAACCAATATTCGCCCAATTGGAACGTAGCTGCCGGCTGCAAAGGATAGACATTTCGTGCACATCACATCTCGTACTCGAGAGTATTGATTGGGTCATTATTTCTTGCTCGTCGCTTTTATAGTTCTACTGTTCTTGGCCTTGGCCAGGAGGACAATGGGTGTGTACAGGGTAGCCTTCCAGACGAGAAGGGATAATATTATTGTATCAATGACACACAAGGTGAAGCTGAGGGTGGATAGTGCTTCTAGTTGACTCTGATTGAGATTTATTCAGATTCTCTCTTCCTTTCTTTCTCACCCACTCACTCTTTCTCTCTCTCTCTCTCTCTCGCTCTGGCAAGAAAGGTGGGCACTCTTCCGCTCAGCCCGCCTCGTCGTGAGTTGCTGAGGTGGTGGCATGACTCTGCCCAACATCGCATGATAACGACTGATGAATACCAGACGCACCAGCAACGAGTAGAGGGCGCAATGTTGGCCGGAGAACAGGCCACCATAGAGGCCTCAATGTTGACGTTTTGGGCAATTGAGTTTGTGCTAGGAGATGTTAAGTTGGCTACCTCGTCTTTGTGGATTGAAGTTGAAAATGGACAGGTCGGGAGTCTTGAGTATCACGCTCGAGCATAGGCTTCACTCCACAAAACCACCAGCCTTTGTTCTGGCCTCGGCCGTGCTTCTAAAGCTGAATTGAACAATGTCAAGTCGTAAATAAAAAAAAAATGACCAGGTTGTTCTGGGAGCATTCCAAATGGCCAGAAAATTAAAAGCGGGGTGAAAACGAGAGACTGGCCAGTCACAGAGCTCCCCTCCTCAGCGATCCCTGTCACCTCGACAACGTGACGCTTGTCTTGAGAAACTCCAACGCGGTAATCTGCCGGGACCAGACCCGACCAGACGAGACCAGACCACCAGAGAGCCCCCGTTCCCATCTTGCTCACCTGTGAAAATCCCGCCAAAGCCTTTCTCCTGTGCTTTGCATCTGCCCTCTGGCGTTAGCAGTTCTGCGGGCCTCGAGAGTTGTCTCTGAATCCACATCCACAACCGCTCCCCTTTGTCCACGAGGCACGGCCGACAACGCTCTGCAAACATGTCAGGGAACACCATGAGAGGGACTCCCAACCGCAACCAGGGCAGGGGAAACATCCCCTTTACCAACAGCCCGGCAAACTCCAACATCCCTCGCCCGGTTCTGGACAGCCAGCCCAGTGAGGCGAGCTCCTCCGTCAGCGCCAGCCGGCAGAAGCAGTCCAAGCGTGATGAGGTGCGTTCAGTTGTTTACATGAGTCTCGGGGTTGGACACGTCGGCGGAAGCGTGCACGCATGCTAACTGCCTGGCTCCAGGCTATCCGCAGGAAAATGGAGAACGACCTCTCCAAGAAGAAGCATTTGACGAACCGCGCCAGGCATTCTCGTAAAGCTCCTCCTGGCACTGTGCTGGCTCTCAAGCCCAGCCAGGCATTGCAGATCAAACCGCAAACCACCGTGTCCGAGGCTGCCCAGCTCATGGCTGCGAAACGAGAGGACTGCGTTCTGGTCACTGACGACGACGACCGCATTGCCGGCATTTTCACAGCCAAGGATCTTGCCTTCCGCGTCGTTGGAGCCGGGCACAAGGCGGCCAATATCACCATTGCGGACATCATGACAAAGAACCCGCTCTGTGCTCGCACTGACACAAGTGCCACAGATGCGCTGGATCTGATGGTTCGCAAGGGATTCCGCCACCTGCCAGTCATGGACGAAAACCAGGACATTTCTGGTGTCTTGGATATCACCAAGTGCTTTTACGATGCCATGGAGAAGCTGGAGCGAGCCTACTCGTCCTCTAGAAAGCTCTATGATGCTTTGGAAGGTGTGCACTCCGAGCTGGGCGCTTCCCAGCCCCAGCAGATTATCCAGTATGTCGAGGCACTTCGATCCAAAATGTCTGGGCCGACTTTGGAATCCGTTTTGAATGGCATTCCCCCGACAACAGTCAGTGTCAGGACCTCGGTAAAGGAGGCCGCTGCCTTGATGAAGGAGAACCACACCACGGCTGTGTTGGTGCAAGATGCGGGTGCTATTACTGGCATCTTCACCAGCAAGGACGTTGTTCTGCGCGTCATCGCCCCCGGCCTTGATCCGGCAAACTGCAGCGTTGTTCGGGTGATGACGCCTCATCCAGACTTCGCGCCGATGGACATGACCATTCAGGCTGCGCTGCGCAAGATGCACGGTTGGTTCAAATCCCTCGCCCTTGACCTGGTTGAAATGCCAATAACTAACGTTGGCTTCCAGATGGCCATTATCTTAACCTACCCGTCATGAATGATGGTGGCGAAATTGTCGGCATGGTTGATGTCCTCAAACTCACCTATGCCACTCTTGAGCAAATCAACACCATGTCTAGTGGAGATGGTGAAGGGCCTGCCTGGAACAAGTTTTGGCTCTCAATTGATAACGAGACAGAGTCAATGATGTCTGGTGAGGGCAGCCACAGCCATCACCATACTAACCTTGGATCTCGCATGATGTCTCCTGATGTAACTAGGGACCGCCATGGGGACAGTGTGGCTCCAGGTGACTCTGCCTCGCACGTCGGTGTTGAATCACCCCCTCCATCGATTGCCCCCGAGATTCCCGAGCAGAACCCTGCTGATGTACCGTTCCCCTTCAAGTTCAAGGCACCTTCAGGCCGAGTGCATCGCTTGCAGGTAATAGCAGCTCAGGGAATGGGGGCCTTCGTATCTGCTGTCGCGGCTAAGCTTGGTGCCGAGGTTGATGCCATTGGTGGTGTGCCAGCTGTTGAAGACGGAAAAATGAGCGGCGCTGGATTCGCTCTCAGCTACATGGATAATGAGGGTGACACTGTTTCCATCACTACCGACAACGACTTGCTCGAGGCCATCATTCTCGCTCGTCAAAGCCGGCACGACAAGGTTGACCTCTACGCTCATGATCCTGAGAAACCACCCGTGGCACCACCCGCTCCCGTTGAGACACCCGTTATTCCCACGCCGCCAACCTCTACTGCTGCTGGTCTCCGCGAGCGCCGAAGGCTTTACGATGATGATGACGAAGACGAAGACGAGGACGAGGACGAGAGTGATGGCGCACCAGTCCGACGCTCACGGCGGACGAGAAGCGCACCTGTTCAGGAACAGCTTATCGCAGGAGTGCCAAATGATCTTCTGCTTCCTGGTGCTATTGTGACACTGGCTGTAGTTATTGTTGGTGTCTTTACCATTGCAAGAGCCACCAGCAGATAAGATGAGCTGTAGTAGCTTCTTGTACCACTAACGAAGTTACGAAGTCGACAGTGCGCGACTGTAAATATATATAACAAGTTTTTTTTTGTGTATTTAATAGAGGGATTCTTTCTAGTACTTCTTAGCTCTTAATTATACTGAGCCTCCATTGCTGCTGCCACGACTTGATGGCGTCAAGGGCAGAAGGGATAACGTTGGGGAATGTGTCATTTGTATTTTAGGTACTTTGGCTAGTACAATAGCAGTGCAACCCAAGCTACTGCACAGTACAAGGCGAAATGGGTGTTGGAACACCTAATAAGGTCAGAAAAGGGAGTCATTTGCCAGCGAACCTCATTCCTGTCTTTGGTCCTCTATCCCCTTGACTTCTGTCCACATATCTGGTTTCCCACCCTGCTTCCCCTCTACCTATCCAGCCAGAATGGGCGTCATGATATGGTCGTCTTTCTCATCTCTCTTTATTGCTGTTGAATTCGTCAAAGATGTCATCCAAGTACCTTGCCTCCGGCCTGTAGTGGTTCCCCTGTTCCCTCTACAACAGTAGTGCTTATAGACCTGGGTGCAAGGGCCGACATCAGCGGCCTTTTGAGCCTTTTTGGGTGTTGGCAGTGCTCGTTTTCCTCTTCTAGCCTTTCGATATAGAGTCCTTATCATTCTCATTGAAGCAATGTGCATCGGTCCAATACACCGGCTTTAAGGTGGCATCGGGTAGACATGGACACGAGGCAGCGGTAGGTCGCTATCTACACTGCAGTTGGGTTGAAACAATTTCGTGATCCTGGTCAGTGGTCGCCGGCTCAGCGGATCGGGAAACTGTCTGGTGTGCCCCAGGTTTCTTGTTGAAGTACCGTCTGCAAAAATTACGCACTGTCTGGGGCATGTGTAGTCGTTGAAACAATTTCTCCTTAACGGTACGACTACTGGACAGCCAAGGCAACGGTTAGCAAAACATTGAATGGTATAAGCCAGAACTGGCTCTTTACTGTCGTACTTTGGGGGAACAGTAGGCTGGTAGAGGTTCGAGCCACAGAGGGGTCCTGCTGTACTCCGTAGTAATCGTTGGGCCGCTTCATTGTGCATCCGGCCGGAAAATTTAGTCTCCGGCCTGCAACAGCTGGCCCCTGTCGTATGGTCAACTTTTTGGTGACCTGAATTTCGGCGATGGGAATTTGAACCGGGCAAACAACCCGTCTCATTACGTCGCCATGATACTCAGAAATGCCGCTATACGGCATGGTGAGTCGGTCAAGAATGTGTCACGGTCTCGCAATTGCTTACATAGCTCGATAGGCCGTGCATTGGCGCCTCCGATCTCGAGATCTGCCCTGCGACTGCTATCCACCGAAGCGAACAGCCAAAACGCAGTCAATTCGAGCCCCAATGCATCCGCCCAGGCCTGGTCCGCGGGGCAATCTTCATCTGCCCAGCCGAAAATCCTGTCAGGATCGTCGTCCAAGAAGAGGAAGCAGAAGACTGTGCAAGAGTTCATCATGAGCCTCGGATCTGATTCCGCCCAGGAACACTCGGGAGCCTCTTGGACAAAACCGCACCAGATCGGAAGCGAGGGGCAAGAAGTGACTCCGGCGCAGCAGTTTGCAGATTTTCAAAGAATTCAGAAGAATACAAGAAGCCTCGGCTCTCATGTGGAGAGGCGTTACGTGCCGACTGAATTAATTAGCAACCCTCCCGGCCCAGAGCATGTGTCGTTGGAGCTCCTGATGGCTTCACAGGCGCACATGGGACATAATACCTCTCTCTGGAACCCCGCCAATTCTCGATACATTTACGGCGTCCGACAGGGAATTCACATCATCTCACTCGAGACGATTGCTGCGCATCTTCGACGAGCGGCACGAGTCGTTGAAGAGGTTTCATACCGGGGCGGTGTCATCCTCTTTGTTGGCACTCGAAAGGGTCAGATGGAAATTGTCACCAAGGCCGCTGAACTGGCTGGTGCATGTCATTTGTTCACCAAGTGGACGCCTGGAGCTATTACAAACCGAGATGTTATCCTCAAGACTCAGGCGACAAAGGTTGTCGATCATTTGGACTCCGAGTTGGATGGTTTCGACATGTACAAGGGCATGGCCAGACCGCTACTGCCTGACTTGGTAGTTTGCCTGAATCCCTTGGAAAACTACACCATGTTGTACGAATGCGGTCTGAAGAACATTCCTACAATTGGTGTCATTGATACAAATGTCGACCCGTCCTGGGTTACCTACACTATTCCTGCCAATGACGACAGGTATGTGCCGCAACTACTGCTGCCTAGTATTGAATTTGGCTAACGGGCTGCATTCTAGTTTACGAGCAATGGCGGTTGTTGCCGGAGCCCTGGGCCGAGCTGGTCAGAAGGGCAAGGAGCGTCGCCTCCAGGACTCTTCCCGGGGCAACGTTTCATGGAACACCTCACCAGAGTTGGAAAGACACATGAAGAAAGAAGTCCAGGCGGCGGTGACGAAACGCAAGGAAGTGATGGGCCGAATACAGTCTAATGTTCAGGGGTTCACCGAAGAGGAACAGAAACTTTTGCGAGTCCGGAATAACGAGGTGGACCTTGAAGTGAGCGAGGACGAAATGGTCAACATGTTGGGCGAGACTGCACTGAAAGATGCCGGAGAAGCTGTCGCCGAAGCAGGCCATGTGGATTCTTCAAAGACGTCAAGTTGGAAAGTAGGGGAGGGCCTTGCGGACATCGAGGCGCAACTGCAACGAGTGCAGCAACAAACGAGACATATCGAGTTGGCAGTCGGAAGCAAGCAGGAGTGAGCGAGCCGGTGTAAACTTATGTAAAAATATGGAGACGTGTATCATATATGGAGCCGAGAATACCTGGCAGACATGGCAATGTATTATCATAGCACAAGCGCATGGGAAGCGGTGCGATTGCGAAAAAGAGTGAGCTTTGTATACGGAGTAATGTAATCGTTAGTTGTAACTACTTAGTACTGTTATAGGCAGGTACAGGTCTTACAGCACAACAAGCCATCTGTGGCTGATGGTTTCTACCCCCTGCTAGGCAGCGGCATGTCGGCTCGGATTAACCGGTGGCCGCAGCCTTTATGGCCAAGAGAGCGGCAGTAGCCAGTGGGCATGCAGATATGCAAATGCAGGCGCACACACACTTGTGCAGGCGGGCTGTAAACTTCGCCCTGCGCATTTCCCCTCACCAGGCAGTCGACCTCACGACGAACATTTCAGCACAGCCAGGCCAAACGGGACCCTGTTGTTCCACATAATACCACCACGGCGAGACGTCAGGCCTTGAAGCTAGACGCGCCAGTGAGTGCGCAAGAAAGCGTACCCTAGAGCGTTGGCGTGGGCGCGAGCGTGGCATCGGCCGTTTTTCGCCTGCAACCAAGCAGGAGGGCATTTTGGCCGTTTGCCTGCACTGGCACCCGCAAAAGACCCAGTCGCCGGCCGAGCTTTCGTGCGTCTGTATTATAACTGGCAACAACAGGTTTGACTAGGGAAGCAAGCAATGCCAGCAGAGCCTGTATGGCCTGAGATAGATCGACATTGATTCACCGGGTACTCGGTACGGAGTCCCTGGCAACTGGCCACCGAGGAAAAAAAAAAACAAAAATGCCAGCCGTCATGGACGACCCGGCCGGCCCCACCGTCTACCGGGTCTCCGGGCAGCCTCCGTTCCCGGACCCGAACTGCCCCGGGTTGCCCCCCGACATTGTCCCCCGCCAAGTGACATTGCGGGATCGCCAGACGGTTGCGACGATTGTGCCCTTTGTCTCGCGACACCAGCTTCCCGCTTCGCTGCTGGTGTATCTGTGCGACCAGCTGAACCGCGAGATAGAGGGAGGTGATACGTATCCCATGATGGAAGCCTTTACCGTGGACGGTTTCGCAGACTACTGGTTCCAGACCTTTGGCGCCGTCATGCTGATGGGCAATATCGACTGTGCGCAGGATGTCCTGGACGGCAAGGACTGGGCCAAGGAGTGCCTCGGAAGCTTCTTCATCAAGCCCAATTATCCTGGTCGCAGCAGCCACATCTGCAACGCCAGCTTCATCACCACCGACGCATCGCGTAATCGTGGCGTGGGACGACTCATGGGCGAGGCGTACATCGACTGGGCCCCGAGGCTGGGCTACACGTACAGCGTCTTCAATCTCGTCTACGAAACCAACGTGGCGTCGTGTCGTATCTGGGACGCCCTCGGCTTCAAACGCATCGGCCGCATCAAAGCCTGCGGCAACCTGCGAAGCCATCCGGACCGGCTCATTGACGCCATCATATACGGCCGGGACCTGGCTCCGGGAGAGAGCGAAGAGCTCGTCAGCGAAGAGCGCTTCGACAAGATACGATTCTACCTCAAGTACGGCAAATACCCCAACGGGGCAGACCGCGCCGAAAAGAGCAGGCTGCGCAGCGCGGCAACCCACTACAAGCTCCTCGAGGGCGACAAGCTCATGCTCAAGGACAAGGAAGTCATTTCGGACCCGGGCCGGCAGTACGAGATTGCCAGAAACGTCCACGCCATCCACCACGGAGGGATCAACAAGACCACCGCCACCATTGCAGAAAAGTTCCACTGGAGCCGCATCAAGGAGACGGTCAGCGACGTGATTCGCGCCTGCGCCGAGTGCAAGGAGCTGGGCAAGACGCCGAACCCCGGCGGCAGCAGGAAGAACGGGAGCGCCAGCACGCCCACCAGCTCGGCAACACCGTCCGGCGGCCTCGGCAGCGGCAGCGGCGACGCCCAGCGCCGCCAGGCACAGTCGCCCGTGCCGCAGCACGACGGCGACGGCGACGGCGACATCGACATCCACGTCGACGCCGGGCGCGTGCTGGCGCTGCAGCAGCAGAGCCGCGCCGGCCTCATGGACTCGCTGTCCCGGCCGGGCCCGGCGCCGAGCCAAGGCCCGTACGCCAACCCCAGCGACATATCCGTCCTCGCGCCGGCACACCAGGACAGCCACATGCTGCACGACGCTCACTCCCACGCCGTGCCGCACCCCCCTGGCCACGGGCACCACGGGCACAACCCCATGCTCCAGGACCGGCCTGCCTCCCACGAGGCCTACCAGCCCATCGACCCCCAAATCATCAACCACCACGGCCATCAGCATGCCTCGTCGGCACACGACGACATGCCCTTTGACCAGTACCACCCCCACGCCGACTTTCAGGCTCTCCTCAACGCGACCGAGGATGTGGGCCCGGAGCCGGATTCCGACGCGGCCGCCGCAGAAGCTGCCGCCGCCGCTGCGGTGGACAGAGATTTAGAAATGTTGATCGAGCACGAAGACGTCGACTGTCATGAAGGCCCCATGGACTGTCTAGACGAAGCGAGGAGGACGGGGCATCGCGACAGGCTGTATGACGTTGGGTTTGACGGGGGATAGGGGGCCGGTGGTATAGGTATAGCATTGCTTGTGCTTTTGATTCTTCCCACAGCGGTAGTATTTGTACATACATGTAGCGTTTCATAACGACTGTCACTGGTGGGCGCCAACTGCAGCATTGCGGAGAATACGCATCCAAGAGACACACATAAGCGCGTCAAGTTAGACAGGTGACGAGGACAACAGGTCTAGTATAGAAGTCGTCTTCTAGGTATCATACAGACCCTCAACGCCCCATAGTTTCATTTCCCTATATACCCTTTTTTTTCATTTTCTGCAACCCACATCTATCCGTGTCCTACAACTTCTCTCATTTTGTTTTGCGCCCCCGTTTTCACCATGCTCATCGACGGGGCATTCCACGGCCACGACCACGGACTGCCCGCTGAGCAGCGCCCGGCGGCAGCTGGCCGGGGGCTTGGGGCTTCGCACTTTCCTCGTTTCGAATGGTTTCGTCTACTCCCAGGATCAAGCAACTGGCTTCAGTAGCGGCCTGCAGAGCGTTGATCTTGACAAGGGCCGGTTCCCAGACAAACCGCTCCATCATGTCGGCTACACCTTCATTCTTGAAGTCCACTCCTGCCCAGGTGCTGCCCTTGCGGTGCTCCACGCGCAGCTTGTTGAGGATATCGGTGGCGTCGAATCCGGCATTATCGCATAGCTGTCGCGGGATGATCTCGAGGGCCTTGGCGAATGATTTGATGATGGCTTGTTGCTTGTGGGAAATGTTCTTGTCAGCAAAACGGTGTAGGTAGGCTGAGATTTCCATTTCGACAGCACCACCACCCCCAACAACCATGTGGTTCTTGATGGCTCTCTTGACAATCATGATGGCGTCGTGCAGGGATCGCTCAACCTCGGCAATAAACTGCTCTGCACCTCCACGCAGCACCAGGGTGCAGGTCTTGGCTTCAGGGCACTCCTCGAAGAAGTTGAATCGCTCGCCGCCGATCTGGCGCTCCTCGAAGCTACCACATGTGCCCAGGTGCTCGGGCAGGATGTCAGAGCACGTTGACTGGATAACAGCGCCGGTAGCCTGGACCACACGCTCCATATCCTCTGAAGAGACACGGCCGGCGCAGAAGATGTCTCTGTCGGCAAAATATTGAGTGGCCAAATCGCCAATGGGCAGCTTGCTCAGAACAACTTTGGCACCAGTCTTGTAGATAGCCTCCAGCTTCTTGTAGATAATCTGCCACTCAGCGTCGACAATGGCTTGATACTCTGACACCTGCTCCACACGAACCTCGGCGTTGTCCTTCTCGGCCTTGAGTTCCAACTCCACGTTCAAGCATACAATCTTAGGCTTCTTGAACGATTTGGGTTGTTGCTCGAAACCGGCGTACGAGAAGGTCTTCTTGAAAGCCACACCGTTGACGAATCGCGAGTCGGTCAGGGAGCCGCCGGGGATTTTCTTGATTCCAATCAACTTCTCGTTGAGATCGTCTTGGTCGAGGGACAATACGGCATCGACAACCACTGCATTGTGAACACCGGGTTAGCAGCTGCCATCTTGGTTTAAGGGTCGACAAAGTGTCAGTCATCTTACTCTCCGTGAAGAACCCTGTGTTTTGCTTGATCAACTTGCTGGTCATGGCGGTAGCGGCCAACTTTTTCAGCGTGTCGCGACGATTACCCTCGTTGGTGCTAATAGCGATCTCCTTGATCTTATTAACAGCCAACTGTGATGCTCTTCTCAAACCCTTGATGATGATCTGAGAGCTGACACCCTGCTCGACATGGTCTTTGACCTCCTTCAAGATCTCGCCCGCAAGAACAACGACGGAGGTTGTGCCGTCGCCAACTTCAGCGTCTTGTGATCGAGCGATGTCGACGAGGATCCGGGCAGCGGGGTGGACAATATCGAGGAGCTTTGCGGACAAGTTAGCATATGGGCTTTTTATGCCAAGCCGCATGTCGTATATAACGAGGTGTGTCAAGAGTTTTGGAGTAGCGTCGAACCTTCATGACGGTGGCGCCGTCGTTGGTGATGGTCTGCTTGCCATTCTCATCAACCATCAACAGGTCCCCGCCGTAAGGGCCTAGGGTCGATTTGATGGTGGCCTGAACAGCGAGACAGGCATTGATGTTGGATACAATTTGGCCCTTGCCCTGGGAGGTATCGGTGCCTATTCCCGGAAGAGTGCAATTAGCCGAAGGGAGTTCTCAAGACGGTACGGTAGGCACGTGAAGCCTCCCGGCGGCGAGACGAGACTCGGAAGCGACGAGGGGTGGTGATGGCGGTGGGGCAGCTCTCACCTTCCTTGAGGACGATGATGGTGGGAGTTTGGCCTCCAAACGACATATTGGCGGTGGTCGTGAGATTGCCGGTCGCCTTGGAGCTCGACAGCGAATTCTGCGCGCGGTTTTCGTGCTGGTCGAGTCCCACGAAGTGCGATGACGGTTGTCAGTGGGATGTGGATGCACAGAATGCCTGCCTGCCTTGGGAGCTCCAGCCAAAAAAATTGTTGTCTCTGCGTGGTGTTGTCGGACGGTGCGGGGAACACTGTACAACACGCACTGTACGTAGAATAGCTTACCAGGCCCATTGAGGTTTTGATTGAGAGCTCGAAGCACGTTTGTCCTGCATGATGATTCTACATTCTGATTCTGCATTCTACGAGCGTCAGTGTAGAATGCATATCATCCAAGACATAGTAGCCATCAGATGAGTGAGCTAGCCGTGTTTAATAGGCCAAGTCTAGGGCCAAGTCTAGTTACCTCCTCGTCCTCCTCGTTAGGAATCTATTGGGCGGCCTGTGTTTTCCCGAGTCTCAAGAGGGCCTTGGGGATGAATGTAGTTCCGTTGGATCGGCTCTCTAGTTGAAGTGTAGGACGGATTAAACATGGAAATGCGATCCTCGTGTGCACAAGATTTGCAGCTTATGCCAAGGACACAAAGCCACTCAACGTATCTCATATGTGCGGAACGGGTTTTGATCATTATTAATTCAAGTCACTGAATATCGAGCCGCAGCCTCGAACATTCGATGTACTGAGCGGATTGAGATGATTGATAATTAAAGCAAAGGACAAGAAACATAGTAAATCAAGATGCCCGTCGCTCGGCCTCACCTCATTCCATATTGAGATATAATTCCCTCCTTGGCTGTAGTTAAATTACCCTAGGGCCAACTAAGATTATCTCACAACCGCTCCTGGGACACCAATACTAATATAGTCCAGAATACGGTGTTGTGACCACCTTCAAGGACATTGGGGGCACATTGTAAAGACGATAGACCCAAATCCTACTTGGAGTCAACCCGAACCTGTGGATGACGCGATGTCTCAGTCAACAACGCCCATAGGAAACAATGCACTCAGGGGGAGCGAACCCGAACCTGATAACAGCGCCAACCCTCAACAGCAGCTGGGGCAACCAAAGACATACTGACAGGCCAAGGAATCCCTGAAATGGGAACCCTCACGTCACTCAAATCCAGACAATAAATCAGCCTCAAGTTGATATTCTAAGGAGCGCCACAGCATGCCTATTGAGACGGCCGAGGCGAGATGTCCGTAAGAAGGCGGCAGAGAAACACACTGGGCCCTCGACTGAAGCCTCTGGGGGTTTTGGTCTCATATATTCAACACCATTACAACGATGGACCTTGCGCCGGCTCTTTCGCCTTTCCTCGCCCAGGTGCCGCATCGAATTTGGCCTTCCAAGCCTCCTCCTGCTTAAACATGGCCACGCATTGCATAGCGTTTGGATTTCCATGTTCTGGATCTGCGCCTCCCTCTAACAGTGCCTGCCGAAAACTGCATAAGTCATTGCCTCAGTTTCGGAACAGATGTAACAACTTGCCTCGATGACGGCATCTTCTTTCTTAAACACAGCTCCCGCCAGAGGACTCTGGTTCTTATCATTGAGGCGGTTTGGGTCCGCGCCGTGCTGGATAAGGAGCGTGACTAATTCTGCGTGGCCGTAATAGGCCGCAAGCATGAGCTGGTTACGAATTCCGCAGGTTAGAGGTGGCTTTCCTGGTCAACTATGGCTGTGGTTCTGTACAAACCAGCGTGTCGCCTTTCTCGTTGGTCAGGTTCGCCGGCAGACCAGCAGGGAGGGCTTGTTGAAAAGTGGCCAGATCACCGGCCCTTGCTGCGTCATACATGCGCCCGGCCAATTCGATGGCCTCCGGAGGCAGAGAGCTGGACGGACCGTCCATGCTGCCGAGTTTTCCGGATGTTGGATCTGTCGGTTTGGTGTTTGATGCTGGCGGAGGGAGTGTTCGCCGCGGCCCTCGAAGCAGAACTTGTGTGATGAATTGTAAGCTGTAAATTCTTTCACATTCGCATTCAGCCAAGTAAACAAACTCACTCTGGCAGCCGCAACGTCGTGCAGCGGATGGAGGTATTTGAGAATGTGAGATGATGTAAACTAACGGTTCAAGTGGGGCGAGTTGAAAGGGAACCGGCATCGACAAAAGGCGGCAGACTTGGTGGCATACTAGATTCAAGAGCATCAAGTAGTGCCAATTTCCGCGGCTTGGAATTGATTGTATTCCGCTTTCAAAGGCTATCGTACAATCTAGTAATAATAACAAATATTCGTCATCCAGTCATCAAACGCGTGTACATAAAACCCGGCCACTTCCGACGTTCTCGATATCATCATAGTCATCTTTGAACGACGTTGCACTTTTTTTTTTTTACCGTTGCAGCCATAGTGTTGATCTTCAACATTTGAGCTCTCATCTCGCGCATATCTGCTTCATCGTCTTGAGTCCCTGGATACGTTGCTGGTATCTACCCAAATCATTCTCTATGGGTTTTTGCGGACATGGTTGTCCTCCCCGCGGCGGGGATCGATGGTCAAAGACTCAATAGTCAACTGGACCATCGCCACCGGGATTGGTTGGCACCGGTTCTGGATCTAGAGGAGCTGACGGCACAGGCGCGGGCGTCTCTGGTCGATGCTCCATTGTCTCTTTCTTTCTCCGTCTTTCTTCTTTTCCTTGGCTTGGTAAAAGGAACAAGGGGTTTTCAGTAATTGATTGCTGTTGAATAAGGTACGTCAAGTTCACATGTTGTTGCTATGACGGACTGGATGCGGCATCGAACGATGGGCAAAAGCGGCATTTGGATTCAATCTTTTCATCGCTGGCGGCGGGGAACCTCGCAATTGACGTCAGGTGATATTGTAGTGATTGGAGGGGCAACTTCAGATTGACTGCACATGTCAATGGAAGCTGCATGTCAACTGGTGGGTTGACAGAAACTGGTACGTACCGGCTGGGTGGCCAGTTGTGACAGCTCAGCGCTACTCAGCTGCACGTTACAACTGGATGACGCATCAATTGATGCAGACCTCATGCGATGACAGCTGCCAGGCAAATGCTAAGTGGGCAGGTTGGCAGATATGACGCTAGTGCGTGATCCAGAAAGAGGGATCGAGTGATGGAGCAGGCATCCCGTAGTGTAGCATTGAAAAGCTCAGGAGATTTTGATGCACAGATGCTATCGATTTTTGATGCGATTCGCTGGCAATGCCGACTGAGAGAGACCGGTCTTGTGAAGTCTGCGAGTGCTTCGACATGGGAGATCCCTGTTGACGCGAAATGCCACTTGATTTTGCCTCTCGAAGCTTCACGAGCTGCCCTTGCTATGTTGCATGTGGCTGCTGCTGTCTGGTAGCTCAGCAAGCTCGAGCACAGTACTCCTTACATGTACGGAGCTATGTAATTCAGTACGCCCACTGTCCGGTACCTGCCCAAGGGCAACTGCTATCAATTTAGATTGGGCCCATCGTTATCAATTGATGTTGCATCTTGACCTGCAAGCACCATCGAGATCAAGATGCAATTGACCTCCTTTCCTTGAATGCCGCAATATTTGAGGTAGCAGGGAATATACAAAAGCTCTGCGCACCGCCGTACTTTGTGGCCTTTGAATTTAACGAGTTCCAATGTTCCCAATGTCATGTCTCGCCAAGTCTCTGGACCAGCACCTGCCACCTCCAACTCGTCCAGTGGTCCTTCCTTCCGTGTGACGCCACCAGTGGCCATCGCATTCAATACTTCTCCCAGTCCTCCATCATCCGGTGGTTCCGCATCTGCCCATTGGGCCACGAACCACCACCGACGCCGTACAGCCAGCAGCTTCGCCGTCGAATTAGCTGCTGCCAACTTCCTTTCCGATTCCATCACTGAGCCACCGTGGGACAACCTTCGCACCATGCCGCCCACTCTGTTTGCGGATCGCCGATGTAAACGGCCCGGCCAGAGGACCTTGCGTCTGGACTCTGGACCTACAATAGTCATGTAATCGTCATGCTACCCTTCAAAACTGTCGCCATGGGCGTGCCGGGTCCCCGAATGCCAACTTCTTTGCTTCCTATTCTTACTTCATCATCCAATTGGCCTGTTCATGCCAATTTGATTACCTTTCCTCGGGAAGCTTGCTGACATTGCTCACACTGCGAAACCGTCTCTCCGTCTCGCCCTTTCTGAGCTTCAACCGACCCTGTCACCAGCGCCGGAGGAGCTATTCAACATCCAACACCCGCCATTCGCAATGGCTGACGAACAATCCATCCGGGCCTTTGGTCCAGCTCGTTCAACTGTCAAGGGCAATCCGCTAAGCTCCTCCGATATTGCTCTGTACAACGACTACTTCAAGGCCAGCTGCTACTTGTCTTTGGGTATGATTTACCTCCGAGATAACCCGCTGCTTCGCGAGCCTCTCAGCAAGGCACACTTGAAGCAGCGTCTTCTTGGCCACTTTGGTTCTGCTCCCGGTCAGATTTTCACCTATATGCACTTCAATCGTCTAATCAAAAAGTACGACCTGAATGCCTATTTCGTATCTGGCCCTGGCCATGGCGCGCCTGCTGTGCTCTCACAGTCCTACTTGGAGGGCGTCTACTCAGAAGTCTACCCGGAGAAATCCTTGGATGCTGCAGGCCTCCAGAAGTTCTTCAAGTACTTTTCATTCCCTGGTGGCATTGGCTCTCACGCCACCCCTGAAACTCCTGGCTCCATTCATGAAGGTGGTGAATTGGGCTATTCCATTTCCCATGCGTTTGGCTCAGTTTTTGACCACCCAGACCTGATTGCCTTGACCATGGTTGGCGATGGTGAAGCCGAGACTGGTCCTCTGGCAACTTCATGGCACTCGACCAAGTTTCTAAATCCCATAACAGATGGAGCTGTTTTGCCAGTCTTGCATCTTAACGGGTACAAAATCAACAATCCCACCGTCCTTGCCCGTATTTCCCACGATGAGCTCAAGAATCTGTTCATTGGCTACGGCTGGGAGCCCTTCTTTGTTGAGGGCGACGAATTGGACAGCATGCACCAGGCCATGGCCGCAACTCTCGAACACTGCGTCCGCCTGATCAAAGACTACCAAAAAGAAGCCCGAGAGAGCGGGAAAGCTTTCCGTCCCAGATGGCCAATGATTGTCTTGCGAACGCCCAAGGGATGGACCGCGCCCCGAAAGGTCGATAACAACTATCTTGGAGGATTCTGGAGAGCGCACCAAGTCCCCATTACCGATGTCAACACAAACTCTGAGCATCTCAAGGTTCTCGAAAATTGGATGCGTAGCTACGAGCCGGACAGACTCTTCAACAAGGAAGGTGCACCAGTCGCTGCCTTGCGAGCTCTGTGCCCCGAGGGACATCGCCGCATGAGTGCCAACTTGGTGACTAACGGAGGTCTTATTAAGAAGCCTCTCAAGATGCCTGACTTCAGAGATTATGCCATCAAGGTTGATCAACCTGGCGCCACAATGAACGGTAGCATGACAAATATGGCCGGCTTCCTGAGAGACATCATGGCACTGAACATGCACAACTTTAGACTATTTGGTCCAGACGAAACGGAATCGAATAAGTTGGCTCGAGTTTACGAGGCGGGTAAGAAGGTTTGGATGGGTGAGTACTTCGAGGAAGATGCCAATGGTGGCAACCTTGCCATGGCTGGGCGTGTCATGGAGATGCTCTCCGAACATACTTGCGAAGGGTGGCTCGAAGGGTATATTTTGAGTGGTCGCCATGGTCTTTTGAACAGCTACGAGCCGTTTATTCATGTCATTGACTCCATGGTCAATCAGGTATGTCGGCCATGCAACGATGCCTATGATGACGATAGTGCTAACAACATTACAGCACTGCAAGTGGATTGAAAAGTGTCTGGAGGTGGAATGGCGAGCCAAGGTTGCTTCGCTCAATATCCTTCTGACCGCTCTTGTTTGGAGACAGGATCACAATGGCTTCACCCATCAGGACCCAGGTTTCCTCGACGTTATTGCCAATAAAAGCCCCGAGGTTGTTCGCATCTACCTGCCTCCTGATGGCAACTGTCTCTTGTCTGGTGAGTCTCAACCCATGCTTTTGGCCAATGTGGTTCCTAGAGAGGAGGGGGAAAACTTGGAACTAGAAGAAGATGGCATTACTAATCAGGCGTAGTCATGGATCACTGTTTCCGATCGAATAACTATGTCAACGTTATTGTTGCCGACAAGCAAGATCACCTGCAATACCTAGACATGGAGAATGCCATTCAGCACTGCACTAAAGGAATTGGCATCTGGACAAAGTTTAGTACTGACTCAGGTTGTGAGCCCGATCTGATAATGGCTTCCTGTGGCGACATTAGCACTCAAGAGTCCATTGCCGCTGTCGATCTTCTGCTCAACTACTTTCCCGATCTCAAAATCCGCGTCGTCAACTGTGTCGACTTATTCAAGCTAATCCACCCGACTGATCACCCGCATGGTCTCACAGACAAAGAATGGATCAGCATCTTTACTGAAAACACCCCCATCATCTTCAACTTCCACAGCTACCCCTGGATGGTGCACCGTCTCACCTACAAGCGACCCGGCAGCAAGAATCTGCACGTCCGAGGATACCGTGAGAAAGGCAACATCGACACACCACTAGAATTGGCTATTCGCAATCAGACTGATCGTTTCAGCCTCGCTATCGATGCTATTGACCGTATGAAGTTGCTGGGTAACCGCGGTGCTTCGGCTCGACAAGCACTGCTGGACCAGCAGATTGCTGCCCGTAACGAGGCCTTTGAGATAGGTATGGATCCGCCGGCATTGTCAGAGTGGACATGGCAGCGGAATGGACTTTGGCAGAAAGCTGCTGAAAAACTGACCATTCATACGAAATAAATATTCAAGGGGGTTTTTTGTCTGAGAGGGAGTTAGCAGTGTATAAGTATGTGGCGCGATACGTTGCAAGGTGGATATGATGGTTTGTTTCTACAGCTTCTAGTCTCCTTAAGTAACTAGTAATGCTTCAGAGTATGAAGATTTCTTTGAATTCGACGGCCTGGACCTCAACACAATATTATCGCTCCATGAGCTCAGTTGTATGGCAAGGACATTTCATTGACTGGCTCAATACGCATGGCAAGGTAGAAAAATATCGAGCGGCGATACGTATTGCTCGACGGGCTGGGCGTCGTCGATGAAACTAAGTGGTTGTGGACTCGCCGCCCTCACTCAACATGTGATTTGTCACCAAGCCACCTTGAAACTCATGACGTTCAGCAACATAGAATCCAAAGCCCTCAAACAGTGCCTTTGTTTCCGGGGTGGCATTTCCAAAAGCTGCCTACCCTTCTCTATCTGCCTTGTCAACTCCCCATCTCGAAAGCTCCTTATCGGCGCCACGCTTCTCAGACACCTCTGATACGATGAGCATAGACAGAAACTACACGTTTGATTGGCCCTGGCCTTGTTCATCGCGTCAAAATTGGCTTGAAAGAAGCTCGCAGCGGGTTTCGCATCGCCGGCGGCCGGGAACATGGTCTCGGTGAAGGCCGTGGGCTTGGCGCCTGGAGCCGGAGCCGGAGCCGGAGCCAGACGCCGGAGCCAGCGTGCCCACCCGGCAATCGGGGCCGTAGGGTGGGCCGTGTTATTCTCGATCCAGTTGACGTATTGCCGCTGGGAGGTTGGATCTGAGTCCGGGAAACAGCGTTTGTGGAAATTGCTGTTTCGCAGCGCGCTGTGAAGGGCTTCGAGCATGGCCGTTTTGTTGACGGGCATGGCTGGGCGGATGCGGAGGCGCGGAGATATTGTTGGATCATGTATATGCTGTGTCGATGGGCTTTGAATTGGTGAGAGATGGGTAAGTCAAAGGGTCTTGATGGCTGGATCGTGCTTACACTATGTGTGTGAGTCGCGAGCGCGAGACGTGCATGGGCATTTCCCGGCGTCGACGGATTCTCAAAATAGAGTGCTAGGCCTTCAGCTGGGACTTATTCGGTGAAGCTCTCTCTCTCTCAAAAAAAGTCATGTATTTTGGCTGTCCTTTTAGGCACGCTTCATCTGAAGGAGGCCGCAGCAAAGCAGCTTTTTCCAAGGCTCAGCGCGGGGATACCATGTAAATGCGAAATACGACATCGTTCGTCATGTCCCCTCAGCCGCTGCATTTTGGCGCCTTTCTTGAAGCCATTCACAGCGGCATCATGTTTACCAACGCGATAATTATCTACACAGCAACCATTGCCCGTGCCCCCAAACTCTCACACACAGTCAACTAGACAGAGAAAAAAACAATGGGAGAGGGAATAAAGTTCCAATGCCACCTTTACACGGCGGATAATTTGGAGCCAACCAGTAGAAACCTTACCACGACAAAGGTACACGTCGAGGCCAAAAGAGAAAGGCCACAAAAGAGCTGCAGGCCCAGGTAGTTGCCGTCGTCTGTGGCAACGAGGGCGCCGCCGACAGGACTTCCCACCAGGGCGCCAAGGGACATGACTGCGAAGGCCGTGCCGACATTTGTGCCGATTTGGCTAATGTCGGAGATCTGAGCAATGAGGGTGGCAGACAGGGAGATGAATCCGCCTGAGGAGAAGCCGAATACAGCCAAGAAGACGACGATGCCGGCCGCGTTTCTAACGGGTATCCAGACGGCCAGGCAGGAGAGAGCAGAGAGGAAGCCGATAAAGATCATGACGTTGAAGCGGCCCAGTTTATCGGCTGCAATCCCCGGAATGATGCGGCCAAAGATGCTAACAAGATCCAAAGTCAGCAAAGGGGGGTTCTCCAGGGGGGGAAAGCCGTGCAATATCCTTTCTTTCCCAATTGACACGTATAGAAGAAGAAAGAGATGGTATGGTACCTTGCAGCATTGAGAATCGGCAGCAGATACGGAATCAGAGCCGCTGGGACCCCGGCGGCCCGGGCCTGCAACAGAGCAAAATTAAATGGCAGCCACATGCCAACCATGAAGAAGAAGAAGGCGGCCGTCGTGGCGGCCAGGCGGATATCCCCCAGGGCGCCGAAGCAATCCGTGAGCTTGAACGGGCGCAGGCGCGGCGGCAGCCTCGGCCTGACGGTGCAGCAGGCGACGGTCAACAGGGGAAGGAATATACACGCCAGCGTGCGCATCATCCAGGGGAAGCCGAAGCCCCGGATGAGGCGGTCTATCGTGATGGGCAGCACGACGCCGCCCACGGAGCCCCCGGCGGCCATGATGCCGTACGCGGCGGAGCGGCGTCTCAAAAACCACGACGCCACGCACGGCATGGACGCGCTGAAGACGGCGCTGGAGCCGAGCCCCGCGGCGACGGACTGCGCAAGGAAGAACTGGTGGTACTCTTTGCAGCAGGACATCATCACCAGCCCGAAGAGGAGGAAGGCCGCGCCGGGCCCCAGGAGCCACTTCGGCCCGTAGTTGTCAAAGACTCGCCCGAACTATTGGGGGGGAAACATAAGACCAGAGGGTTAGAAAACCTCGGGAGGAGAGAATGGGGAGGGGGGAGGGGCAGGCTTACAACCGTGCTGGCAGATATCATGAGGAATGCCTGGACGGCCGTGATCCAGCCGATGGCGGAGGCGTCGTGGTGCGCCAGAGGACCAGAGGCGTAGTATTCGACAAACACGCCGGAGCAGTTGAGCAGCCCAAAGGTGCAAAAGGAGGCGCACCAGCCGCCGAACACGACGAGCCATGCGCGAAGGCCGCCGTCGGGGTAGTCGGCGTCGTTGCCGGCTTCTGTAGCCGTTGCCTCCGGGTCGGCGCTCGGGACGCCGTGTTTCAGTATGCTCTGGGACGCTCGTGCCGCAGTCGGCTGGGGTTGCTTCTCGCCAAGCTGATGGTCGGACGGGCACGAGCTGAGGCAGAGAGTCGTTGAGCCCAGCGACTCGGTGGAGGACGTGGTTCCGTCAACCGCCTTCTCGGGGTTTGCAAACGGCATCTTGACCGAGGCAAACGGCGCAGATGACTTGCTGAAGTGAAAGACGCCGCGGTGGCCGTTTATACCTGCTGCTTCATGCGAAGAGCGCAGCAGAATCCTGGCAAGTGTTGTGGTTACGGTGGTTGGGCCGACTTACACCGTGTCTATCGGGCGAATGGTTCCCGCGGGGTGTAATAGGAACGGTGAAAATCGCTATTTATAAAAAGATGGTAATCTCTGAAAATACGGGCGCCTCTGTATAATGAATGCTGGGTTATAAGCGAAGGGCGGAAGAAGAGACAAGGAGCCGAGGATGGCGGCGAGCAGAGTCTAGGACACTTGGCCGATGTTATATCCCACCAGCCAGCACTCTGCTTGGGCAAACAATACACCAAAAAGATGCTACAGCATCGCTCGGCGATCATCACACATGATCTTGTACAAAATGCTATTGTTGTCCTTTGTTCCGCGGTCGCGGTGATCCTGTCGCGGTGATCCCGGTGAGCCAACACATCCGGGCAGCGGCTCAGTGCACTCGCCCACAACAACGTACAAGGTTCCGAGGAAACCGACACGACGCACCTGTTGTGAAGAGACGCTGCATGCGTATTTGGTGGTTCTTTATTGGCTATTCCGTGTCTCGCCCGTCCAGAGAGATCCGGGGGACCTGAGCGCCGGTTGTTATTGTGACTGCCGGGTTTCTATTGTGCCCGCGGCGACCAAAACTGTCAGACATCCCGGGCTTGGCAGTGCATTGGCAACAAGCAAGCAAGCAACTGTGTCGGTAGAGTCACTCAAGGCATGGTTGTCGGCGCAAACCCTCCAAGGGCCGCATGGCTGCGTTATGGCACCGCGAAACGATTCAAACACCCATGAGCTGGAAATGCATTCACCAGCTCCCGCCACGGGCGCCGGCGCGTGATGACTATGGAAGTATAGCAACTGTTCATGCGGATGAGCGGACAGTATACACGGCGCAAAGGGGCGGTAGATATCCGGTGGTTTGTTTGACGCCCACATAGAAAAGAGAAATGTATGACTGAAACACGACGAACCTTGCCGGCCGAGACGCCTGTACTCTGCATGTCAATATGGACATCTGATTTTGATTTACACCCGCAACGTTGGATGCGAGTACCTGTGACACGCCCGGTCCCAAACCCGGCCCCAGCGGAATGACAACTGGGAGGAGAAAGCTCGCTGTCGTCCACTCAAAATCTATGAATATTCAGTAGCTTGTCTTGTAGTACTAATACACTTCTACCGTCAATATGGAATACAAATGAGCAAACGTGTCTTGTTCGTGTCATTTTGGCTCTCCCCAGCCAACAGCGCTTCTCATTACCGCACAAACTCCTTCAGCTCCCTTCCCTCTTCTAATACAACCTTGCTGTCTTTCGGCGGCGATCCAACTTGCAGATTGCTGGCGGCCTCGTCTGCTTGAGACTTGTCTAGCACCTGCCCTCCCTGCTTCGGCTTGTTCGCCAGCTCGACAGCTGAGGGTAATACTCCCGCCGGTGCATCGGCAATTTCATTGACTTGCTCTCGAGACAAGACATCTGCGACACGCACACCCCGACTTGACATCAGGATGGTGGCAGGGCCCTTGAACTGAAGGAATAGACGGTCACCCCAGATGGTTCGTCGTGCCATGGTTCGGAAGTTGTGCAAAGCCCCAGCAAGAAATTTGTAGACATCCGAGTTTCGCACCGTCTTGACAAACTCCATCTCTGGAATCCAAGATGTTAATGAGGGCACCTGAAGACGCAGGCTGGTGCTCTTGAAACGGAATGGCTGCGGTGCGTTTCTTGAAACAGAGTAAGCGACAACGCTGCCCGGATGGGCGACAAACTCTTCGCCTTCTCCCAGTGTAAGCTGGTAGATTTGTCCAGGAGCAGATAGGGCGGCCAGTCCCCGCCCAGTTAACTGTGTACTGCCCCAGTGTGCAAGCGCAAGCCTGCGCTGGATCCGGGAAGACAGTGTCAAAGTGTGGCCTGTCCAAGCGAGGAGCGCATTTCGTTGCGAAACCATCCAATCGGTAGTGCCATCGAGGTGAAGCACGGTAAACGTAGTCGTCGGTGATTTTGTCGAGATGAGAGCGGTAATGGGTGTCGTCGCGGAAATTCGCTGGTAGACAAACGGAACTCCGAAAGCAGCTCGGGTTACAGGATTCAACAGTGACAAGGTCGATTGGGCCTTGGGCAAGCATGCAGTTAGAAGTATTTCCCCAACAAGTTTGGACCGAATCGCATGCCATAATCACACCGCTTCATCATTCATACATTATCTGGCTTTCCAGCTACAGCAACAAGTGTGCCCCGCCTCGTGTAAAGTTTCTGCGATGCTGAAAGGGTGACGGATAGCAGTGAGTATGGAGATCCAAGAACTTCGAATCGAGCATCTGTAAAAGTCCCATGTTAGCTTCAAACTATGCTGAGCCAAGCTAGGAGTGCGAAAATGAGCAGTCGGCTTACCGGCCATATCTCGCGCGCCGTCAATGGGAGCTCCGAAGGCATCGCCCGGCACCCTTGGGGACTCGGTGCTCGGTGCGGTGCTAATGTGAATACTCCTGCATTGCCAGCAGACAAAGGACGCGGGCCGCTGAAGACGCAGACCACGTGTCGACCTCACCAGCGGCGAAGACCCTCGCATCATGGCGTCGCAGTCTCTTTGAGGAGACTTTTGTTCGTCCGTGGCGGTCGCAAGAACGGACGGTTGACGTCGATGCGCAGCTCACACATGCTTGGGTGGCACGCTTGGCTGGGAGGGCGGCTTTTTCCGATGCCGTCCACTGGCCCCACCATCGTGGGCAGCCCTGTTGAGATGACCCGGCTATTGGCTGGAGCTGTCGTTGCCCAGACAACCATGCCAATCTCGCTTTGCTTTGCCAATGAATTGGCACCTCCACACCAAAGATCCTGGCTGGACCTAGTACTCCGTAGTTACTCGGTTTGCCAGCGAGTTTCCATCACCCGTCATCTCCCTGGACACAAGTATCGTGTACGGGAGTAGTGCCGGGAGCGTTCATTGTAAATCGCCGTCGCGTGCTTCGGGTTGCATCGCGACGTTCCCTTTGTCACTTGGCGTCCTTTCTGTCGTGTCTGGTGCTTTGCCTTGCATGCCTTCTTTCCCTTAAACATCAGCCATGTCCGTTCGTGTTGTTGCGAGGATACGTCCGCTGCTGGAGACAGAGCTGGACAAGGACATCATTGTTCGTCCTGACGGTGCTGAAGCAGGCGGGCCGCACACCATTGTCAAGATCCCCAACCCGAAGAACCAGGCTGAGGACTTTTCCTTTGCGTTCAATGCCGTATACGATCAGTCGACATCACAAGAGACGCTGTTTACTTCTGAAGGTATGGGTTGCAAAAGGAACGGCAGTTCCTGTCCTTGCCCCTCTCCAAACGTCTGAAGGACGCGTCCACCTCTGTCCCTCCCCCAATGCTAAAGCCTTGAACAGTACAGCCGCATCTCAAGTCACTATTCCAGGGATATGATGTCACAATATTCGCCTACGGCGTCACTGGCACGGGGAAGACGCACACTATGCGTGGCGGTCTCAAGCTCGCCGACCGAGGAGTTATTCCCCGGCTTTTGAGCGGCGTGTTTCGAAGAGGCAAGAAGATTGCCAAGGACTCCGAGGGCAACACGACGGTAAACGTCAGCCTGTCGTACTACGAGATTTACAATGACAAGGTGTTTGACTTGCTCGAGCCGCCCGAGAAGAGAACACCATCCGGACTGCCCCTTCGCGCCGAGGCCAGCGGGAGAACCGTTGTAGCTGGGCTATCTGAGCGAGCCTGCGAGGACCTCCGAGACTTTGAGAAGCTGTACATTGAGGCTAACAACAACCGTGTTACCGCGTCCACAAAGCTGAACGCGCACAGTAGTCGGAGTCACGCCATCCTCCGCGTCAAGGTAACCCAAACCACGGACGAAATGATCCGTGAGAGTACTGTATCTGCCATTGACTTGGCAGGTTCAGAAGACAACCGCCGCACTGACAATGGCAAGGAGAGACTGGTCGAATCGGCGGCTATCAACAAGAGCCTCTTTGTCCTCAGCCAGTGTATCGATGCCATTTCAAGAGGTGACAAGCGCATTCCGTATAGAGAATCCAAAATGACCCGGATTCTCTCCCTTGGTCAGAACAACGGCATCACTATTATGTTCTTGAACCTGGCTCCTCTCCGCAGCTACCACCTTGACACCCTGAGCAGTCTAAACGTCAGTTCCCGGGCGAAGCGGATAGAAGTCCGCGAGATTGAGAACGAAGTAGTGTTCAAGCAGTTCCCCAGATCGGCGGGCTCTCATACCGTTCAGCGCCAGCCGCTTCGACCGCTGGCTCATGCCTTGAGCGCTCACAACGTGCACAATGGCAACGTAGCTGCCAAAGGTTCTGCAGACGTAACTCGACCCATCAAGTCGTTCAGTGTTTACACAGACAAGGCCAGGCAGTCTCCGACCAAGACCATCTCCATGGCAACATCGCTGCCGCGACCTGCTGCTGTAAATGTTAGTTTGGTGCCTCGCCTCAGCGCCGCCTACAAGCGCCCATCGGACCACGAGAGCGGAATTGCGAGACCCAGAAAGCTTGCTCGACCGTCCATTGATGAGCCATCCATCACAGTAACTGCATCACAAATTGAGGCCATGGTCGAGAAAAAGGTTGGCGAGATCTTGGCAGCGAGGACGGCCGCCGAGAAGGCAGTGCAAAGCCAAAATCGCGGTGCGTCTTCTCAACATGACGTTAGCGAAGCTATGCAAAGACGCCTAGAGGCCCTCGAGCGGCGCATCGAGAGTGAAGATGCTCGTGTAGACTCGAAGTCTGATGGTCTGCGATTTCTGCTGGCTGCCAGGCAACACAGGGAGAAGGGTGACGACGCCTCGGCATTGAGAGCTTACGAAATGGCTCTGCCATTCTTTCCAGGACAGGCCAAGTTGATTGGGAAGATTCAACGCCTGAGAAACCGATTGGGAATTTCCGTCGAGCAGACTTGCGTCATGAGAAGCCCCATGAGGAGCCCCCTGAGACACGACAAAAAATTGAGACGGACACGCCTCACAATCAACCCTGACGGCACAAGCTCCGGCCAGGACGAAACGGATGTTGAGGAGGAGTTTTTAGATGATGACACTGTCAGGATCAAGCCGCGAAAGTCGAGGTCGAAATCCATGGCCAAGCTGCAAGTATACGGTGACGTCAACGAAACGACAACTGTACTAGGTGCTCGGGATCTGGCTCCTTCAAGGGGGCTCGTGAGTTACTAAATGGCGGCGGTTTGGCCATTTGAGGATGTAAAAGCCATTTTGTTTTGCATATGCATCATATAAATAGAGAGTTTGGAGAGGGTGTGATTTGCATACCCTGCGTATGCAGGGCTAGCATATTTGAATGGCGTTGAGCGGCATAGTGTGGGATGGGACGGTCTGCGTACCTGCTTGGGCAACGAACATGGCGTAGTTGCATGTTTGCCATGTCTGTGAATAAGGTGTTTGAATATATCCGCATCAAAGTCTAGCTTTTTTTTAAGCCACATGATGTGATGTGTCTCAGTCGATAGCTTGCCCTGCAGCGTCGGGCGAGAAGGCGACTGTCTTCATGGTCCGGGTCCGGCCAGGCATCTTATACAAGTTATTTCAGTTCACCCAAGTAGACATCTGTGTCGTGGATTTTTTTTTTCATTCTTTGCCAGCACATCAAATGAACCCTTCTCTTCCCTTTTGTGTGTGTGTGTGTGTGTGTCAAGCCAAACAAGGTAAAGCATCAAGACGTTATTTCCGTAGTCGCCGCGACGGCGTTCCCCACAACGGCCAATGGCTCCAGGGCCAATCGACACCACATGCAGAGACTTGAAACTCACCAGACACCAGACATGACAGCTTGACAGCGGCATTGGCGACGAGCACTCGGTCCCCAGGGCATGAACGCCCCCCCACCGGTTTCAAACCTCGTCGGTCTCACGAGGCGCCCTTCTCCAGCGGACGACATCAGCTCGAAACAAACTGGTTCAGGACTGTCGCACCGTTCAGTTGGGTGCTCACACGAGACACTTTGCCACCGGTGTCTAAAACGACAGGGTCAGAGACATGGTGGCCCTCGTGCCACGTCTGGCCCTTTGTGCAATTGATTCTTCCAGTCCACGGGGAGGAGGGGACTGATTACAGCTTCGGCCCTCTGAAGGAACAGAGCGCACATGTAGAAGAAAAAAAAGTGTCAACATTTTCATCCAGACAAATCTATGTACAAGTGGAAGCCCGTGGTTTTAAAAAAACCAAAATACGCTCTACAAGCATGTACGGCAAAACCACGCACAAGAGCTCCAATATGAAGCCGTCGAGACTCGACGTGCCCGATGGCCAGTGCTTTTTGGATGTACCCAACTCCCTGAAGACGGAACCTCAGAACCGATGAGGCCGTGACCCATGAATCCCCCCCCTTCACACCCCCCAAAAAATTAAAAAATAACGAGGTTGATGACGAACGCTGAACTAGGCATGACGAGGTAATTCGTGAAAGAGTCGCACCCGTGTTATTTCCTCGCGACGGGAGAGATCCATTAGACATATTCTTTGCTCTTCCTTTGCCCTCCCTCCTTGCGGACCTGGAAACCATCTCGTTGATTTCCGCCATGTTCTCTCAACGTGGCGGGCCCTTGGACCGAGGGTTTCAAGGATGTATCCTTGCAAAGGGCGCATCTCACATCAGGCCATGTTAAACAACTATACACACAAGAAGCAAGTTGGAACATCATCTGATCATGCTGGTGCGTCGCTCGACAACTCGCGGTCTTTCCTTGGATCCGAAAACACTGCCGAGGCTGGGGATGGAACTGAATCGGCTCAACTTTTTGCGCTCAGGCATGGAGATTTCCGGGCGGGACTCGGGGGGGAAAGCAGTGACGGGCATATTTTTGCCGGGCGATACCATTTCACCGTGGAGTGCATCTACATGATCGTTGCTGGAATCTGTGGACGAGCCAGTGGTGTTTGGCGTTTGGTAGACGTATTCGCCGTCAACGTAGATTGCATTCGACTGGAAGGTAGATCGGCGATTGCGACGACGGGTATATCGCTGCTCGAGGCGGAAGAGCTCCAGTTTGGCCTGGATTCTGTCGATGAGGCTTTGGCCCATGATGGGTGAAGGGTAGAGCGAAGTAGCTGGTCGGAGAAGAAGAGGAAATGAACGTCCTGCCCTGTTCCAGTTGGAAGAAGCCGATTGGAGCTGTTTCGACTGCGCAAGTGGCCACCAAGAGAAGGCAGATAGGGAGTACGGGGGTGAACAGGAGTTGAAGCCGCCGTCGAGATTAAAGACTGAGGAGTAGTAGTTCCGCCGAATGAGGATATAAAAAGGAAGGGTGCGCGCCTCGAGAGCAGCTGGTACTAATTTGGCGGTTACGAGGCTGCTTGACCGGTTTTGTGATTTCAAAACGAGAGTGTGCTGAGAGCAATTTGATGTAGGGATTCACCAGGAGTATCCCAATCTTGGCCCAAGGGGAACGATAGCAAAGGAAAAAAGAGCGAGAGCACAATCAGTGCAGGGGTAACTGGTGAGAGTGATAGCGAAAAGGAGGGACGGACATGGACGACACGACGAAGTAGCAGTAGAGCGGGAGAAGGTCCAGATGTCGACATGGACTGACTGGGACATGGAGTGAGTGGATGGTCCTGGATGGACGGTGGATGCGCAACAGGGGATGCTTTTAGCTTAGTGGCCTGGATGATTGGCAACTTTGGCTGCTGGGTCCATTTCGGGTGTCCGGGTCTGGGTGTTGGGCAACGTAATTGGCCGGCTGTTTTGACTGGTTGCAGGAATCAACCCTCAGAATAGACCGGGGGGCCGGCTGCCGCTGGCAGGGGCATTGAATGGTCAACGGTGCTAAGAGCTGAGTGGTGTGGTTCCTGTATCAGAGACGTCCAGATGTCGGTGGTATCCATGCGCCCACCAGGTGCCCAGCACCACAGAATACGGAGTGTACCACTAGTATTCCCTACCACCCCAGGATTTAATTCAAGTAATATCTGGCACCGCGGCGACATGGCAACACGGCAACAGGGTTACCTCCTCACGACAGGCTCGTGGGCGCCGCTGGCAGGCACCCAGCCAGATCCTCAGTACAGTCAATACTACTAACCAAGTTATTAGTACTAGTAGATTGAAAACACAGCATGTTGTTGGCTGGCTGGCGGAATGCTCCGTGCTAGTACTCGGTCTGGAGCGCCGGGCCAACTGGTGAGCCTGGCATAGTGTACATGTACGGAGTATGCCTAGGTGCGCAAGTTGTTATAGTGATGCCCACCAGTGAAAAGACCCAGCTTGGTGGCGTGGCTGTAGAGTCCTTGGTACGGAGTATCGGATGGCGCAAGCACATGCAGGCTGATATGGATTTCTCGCAATGCAAGCTGCAGGTAACTTAGTCATTTGTATCCAAATGTGCCAACTTGTTGCTCTGGACCGTTCGGCGTTTCTTGCTTGTCTCTACCTAGCTGACTCTCCAATGCTCGCCATCGAGAATCCCCCTACCATGACGGTTTGCTGTGTATGTATGTACATACAATTAATTATTCGGCTCCCCAACTTTGAATATTCCAAGCTAGTCTGTGCGTTCGGTGCTACGGGCCCGGTGTCAAGCCATGGCGGCGCTGATGATGTCTAATTTCTCAACCGTGGATCGTCATTGGAGTTTCCGTGCGCCGATCATGGCGGAGGTCAAAATGGGGAAATGAAAACAACGCCTTATGGCTGATGATTATTAGTCGAGTTGATGCGAAAGAGAGTTTTGTACAGAATCCTTCGTATCCATGCTTCAACTACCCAGATCGGAACATGTCTCGTGCCCACTTCGCATCAATTGCCATGAGTGATGCCTATGCACCACTTTGAAGCAGCCACTGGCTGCCCGACTGGTGACTGCTTTCGAACATTCAAAGTCTACCTAGCACGTACAGTACTTCCATACAACCTTGAAAGTTTAGCGCAGGTACGAAATGCGGAAGCGCATGCAGCAATCGTGTGGGGGTACAATCCGGTCATGTCGTCTTTCGTAGTCCGTTGACCGTTTCTCCCGCCCATGTTGCTTGTTGAGGACAAGCCTTTGCGTTAGATTGGCTCATCTCACGGTGCTACTCTGCATGTCGACAACCGTGGACCGCCAACCGCCTCACGTCGTGTCGCCCTCTCGTCGCGCTTGGGTTATCAACCGCCAAACCGGTATTGTCGGATACTCCCTAACACTCACCGTCACACTAAACGGTGGTGCATACAGTGGGTGTACATGACTTGTTCTTTCGTTCACCCGTGTAACCCAACCAATAATCTCGGAAACAATGGCGCCAGCTCCTGCGTTCACGTAGTTTCTGTATGCCATCCACCTGTACCCACTTGGGCAAGATTCGTAAAGTTGCTTGATCCAGCTCATCCACTCTATCAGCATTCTGGAACGATTACCCGCTTTCCCTTGATCTCTTCTTCCAATCCGCTAGTCAGGGAGGCTTCTTGTGAGATGATCCGCACGACACCTCTGGCTGCAAGTTGGTATCTGCAGACTAGTCGTGGAAGAGGACCATCAAGTGTGGCTCATTTATTTGCCTGTTTCTTCTTTGAGACAGAAGACCTGTCGACCTCATTAGCCATTGTGCAGAACACATTTTTTCAATCGAAGCAACGCCCCTTCGGCTAATTGTCCCGTGTGTTTGTCTCGTTGAAAAGCGATGATTATCTGCCAAGGTGGCATCCCGTTTGCGTGGAGTCTTGCGACGAGGTCATGTCAAAACCATGTTGTCTCTCAAGCTTGTCATGCCTCAGTCCGTCCTCGTCAATATCACCAACAAATGTTGCATGTTTGCATCTTGGGTTGGTATCATCTCCCTGGGCACAGAGGCTTGTGTGACCCGTTCCTTCCTCTTGTGATTTCTCTCCCCATATGAACCAATGGGAGAGCTAAATAGTAGCGACCTGGTGTGATCTAGCCGAAGCGGACAAGAGCCATGAAGCGAATTCAAACAAATCTATCTAGGTAGTCGTGGCCGTGTATTAGATCATCACTCATCTTCCTGCTTCATTTGCAACCGCCATTGTTCCTTGAAGTCCCACACATATGAACGCCTAAAGACTCGGCGACGAACTCTCAGTTAATAGGGTGCTAATTAGCTTCTTTCCAAGTTCATCCCTTGTTCAAACTAACCAGACTTGACAATACGAAGCTGTTTACCCGAGACATACCTCACGATCCCCCTCATCGAGCCAAAATGCTGGTTCCCTCTGTGCTTCATGTGCTAGCAGCGGGCATTCTATCTAATGCTGCAGCGGCTATCACCAACCTACCGGCCTGGTCACTGTCGACAAACTCGAACGGTGCACCGGGCAACGGGATAGTACAAAAGTACATCGTCGAAACTACCGGGGTATCCAATACAACTCTGCATTCTCCGTCGTCCTTCGGGTACTAACCTCATGTATCAGGGAGACTCCCCACAGTTCTTATCTCGACTTTTCGATAATCTACATGCAGGTGATCATGAGCAATTTGAGTGCGAAGACATTTTTACCGGAGCCACGGTTACCACATATGCTGAAAACATTGATCTCATCCAAGCCATTCCCGGTGTAGTC
The DNA here is from genome assembly GCF_013426205.1 of Metarhizium brunneum. Classification (NCBI taxonomy): domain Eukaryota; kingdom Fungi; phylum Ascomycota; class Sordariomycetes; order Hypocreales; family Clavicipitaceae; genus Metarhizium; species Metarhizium brunneum. Next base: position 4,570,187 of record NC_089423.1, on the reverse strand, counting down.
AATGTGTGGCCTGTCACAACGCTGTCAACCCCTCGCTCGCCGGATGTCACCAATCAAATCAACGAAAATCGGCTAGTCAACTACTCAGTTCACCATTGGACCGGGGTAGACAAGCTTCACAAGGCTGGAATGAGAGGAAAAGGCGTCAAAGTCGCCGTTGTGGACACCGGAATCGACTATTCCCACCTAGCAGTTCGTGCGTGAGAATCAAGAATATGACTGTACTGGTCTACTGACTCCTATAGCTTGGCGGCTGTTTCGGCCCCGGATGCAAGGTAGCCGGAGGATATGATCTTATAGGACCAGAATGTACTCTCATAGTCCCACCCTCGTCAATGCAGAGCCCTTGACTCAGGCTTTACAGGGAATTCTCGTTCTGAGCGGACTCGCCCTAAGAAACCGGATAATAATCCCATGGACTATAAAGGGCATGGGACTCACGTCGCTGGAATAATAGCGGGTGAAAACGAATGGCTAGTTATAATTATAACCAACTACCTCCCGGCGAATATTGCTGATAGTTTTCGAAACAGGTTTACTGGGGTGGCCCCTGGCGCAGAACTCTTGATATTCAAGGTCTTCTCAGATGTATGTCAGACAGATTCCCTAGAAAGCTTACAGCTTACAGGAACCGCAGGCGCCTACCCCATCAGATACAACCGAAGACGTCCTTATACAAGCCTTCTGTGACGCATATACTGCCGGCGTATGTGATTCTTCTCCCTCCTTCAGGATTTAAATTGACTCGTGACAGGCCGATGTAATTACAGCCAGTGTCAACCGACCCGGTGGATTCATCGATAGTCCGTGGGCTTTGGTTGCCAGCCGAATTGTTGAACGCGGAGTATTTGTATCTATCGCAGCAGGGAATGAGGGAACAAGAGGGCCGTTTTACTCTGGAGTTGGATCGAACGGGCGCCACGTCGTCTCCGTGGCAGCCATTAATGCCACTGGCAATCCCCTACTATCAGACTCAGATTCACAGCATAGACCAATTGCCGCATACTTTACTTCTTGGGGGCCAACAAACGAACTCACCATGAAACCAGACATCGGGGCACCTGGGTACAATATTCTCAGTACTTATCTTGACCAAGGATTTGAGACAGACAGTGGATCGTCTATGGCGGCACCTTACATCGCTGGCATCGCAGCTTTATATATCGCACACCATGGCGGTAGAGAGCTCCATGGCCCAAGTTTTGCACAAAGCCTGGCTCAAAGAATTGTTGCGAGTGGTCGAAATGTTGCTTGGAGTGCAGGCGAGGTTGTTCTCAACGAATCTGCGCCCCCTTTCCAGGTCGGGACGGGGCTAGTGGACGCCTGGAAGGTATTGAATTATACCACGCAGGTTTCGTTTGAACCCATCTCGCTTCTCGATACCGAGTTGTTCCAAGCTGAGTGGGATATTGAAATAACGAACAACGCAAACCAAACAGTTAAATACACGTTTGAACACGAGTCTCTCCCAGGAGTAGAAATATATGATGGAGTCAGCGATATTCGCCCTTTATCCCAGCTACAGCCTCTCAGAATTGTGCCAGGCGTTTCTCTCCCTCCAGACACGACCCTTCACTCTGGTCAGACCAAGACATTCAGGTAGGCAAGTCCCGTTAAAGACTAGTCAGGTGAGGCTGATTTTTCCTCCATGTAGAGTTAGATTTGAGCTGCCGACTGGGGCCGACGATGACATGCTTCCATTATACAGTGGCAAAATATGGATGAAAGGCAACAATGGCGAGCAGCTATGCATTCCGTACGGAGGTAACCACTATATTTTATTGTATACACCTTCTAGAATCTAGGCAACTGATAATTTGTGGCAGGGGCTGCTTATGATACCGAGAAAGCATTTGACACGATGTTCGATGGTGCACCTATTATAGACGGTTGGCACGGCGGTGCTACGTTTGTGAACAATGATCGCCTTTACTGTCTGCATACACTAATGTCATCACTACAGGTGGTCTTTTGACCCTGCAAAAACGCCTAGCGACTTTGCAGATGTATCCAGTCGACTCAGCTACCCCTGTTTCCATCTCCGCTGGGATGTAAGTTAAATTTGAAACCTTATGCGTCTTATAGGTTGGCTGTACTAATCTTGGACCAGATTTTCGAAGCTGGTTGGACTGAATCACAATGGCGATACCCTCTCGAAATCGGAAAAAAACAATATATCGGGTCTGCTACTTCCGTGCGTGATTCAGACAAGTTCTTATGGTTCGATGCGTCAGATGTCGACATAAATGACACTGTTTCATTCCCCCTGACTCGAATACCTCGAGGATATCAGCGATATTGGTGGTTCGGAAAATTGTCAAACGGAACACAGATATCTCCAGGCAACTACACGTAAAAAAACAAGAATACTTCGTTCAGTCGTGTAAAGAAGATTTAGCTAACGATTTTTATTAGCATGCGCATTGCTGCCTTGCGGCCATACGGGAACCCAAAAATATCGGATCACTGGGATGTTGTAGACTTGGATAGACACACAATCCAAGTACTGCCACGAAATGCGACCAATTCTACTATTACTAAATTGATGAACAGAAACTGGTGCAGAGGAATGAACCGCAGAGAGATGACTTTCACAATGTTATAACAGATGTTATCCATCTGTCAAATGTACTCATGGAAAAGCATAACTTCCAGTTGTTATAAGCTATAAGCTACTTTCTCTACTAGATGGCATGCCAGATAGCGAGCTTTTTCCTCCGTCATAAGGATAATACCAATTTTTTAAGGTTGCAAACAATCTTTGCATGCTCGGGGAATCGAATGCGTTTTTTGGGGTGTTACTTTCGCCGATGATTTCGGTCGACATCATTTTAACAATAAGCCAGAAAAAGAAAACTATGCGTAGTCTACGCCCACTTGCCCAGGAAGCTCATCAGCACCATACCAGCCACGAGACCAAATAACCCAAGGCCGACGGTAAGCATATCTGCATCAGCCAACTCGGCTTTGTGACCATGAGAGCCAGTCATCCAGTCAGCTGCCCACATTTCCACAACGCCAGTCCAAACCAAGATGCCGGCCGAAAGGGCGTCCAGGGTGCCGATTGCGAGGAGGGTTGATCTGTCGTTGCCATTGAACTTTTGCAGGACACCAATGCCGATGGCCATGCCAATGGGCGTAACGAATGCGAAGAGGGAAGCAAGACCGAGTTTCTTCTTCATGGACAGTGTAGGGGGCTCAAAAGTCGAGGAGGCGTCTGCTGTCTCCTCAGTCGGAGAATTAACTGACTTGTCCGTATCATTTTCGACGGCTCTGTCAGAGTGGTTGACGGCGGGAGGCAGGAGGTGGACATCGGCGGAACTTCCAATCGTGGCAATTCGGGTTCCGAGCGCCAGGCCTTCGAAGACTTGGTGGAAAAGAATGACAATGAACAAGGTAATGAAGAAGGAATCTCCAGCGACGACAAGAGTCAACCCGATAACTGATCAAGAGGTTAACAAGCCATAATACAAATATTTGTGCACGATGCCGGTAATGGGAATAGGGGGGCAAAGGTTTCTCACGCAAAGAATGGAACAGGATTCCCGCCTCCATGACCAAGATGCTCACCACCTCGGTGGACAACAAGGCCTCCGCTTGTTTCTCTCTAGTCAACAAGGCAGTGGACCTGGTCTTGGCAAGGACGATCCGATGACCAATGTATTCGACCAGGAAGGAGAGGAAGATGCCGGCCATGAGGATGGCGGCTGTGGTTCCTTCGTAGCCCAGTTCGCCGATGCACTTGTTGCCGAACATGAGGGAGGCATGGGTGAAGAGCTGAGCAAAAAAGATGTTAGGTTTTGCTCTCGGTGTTGGACGAAGAGTTGGCTGGGGGGGGACTTACATGAACAAAGGCGGTTGAGATGATGATGCCGGTACCGAATTGTTTGAGGAGCGTGAAGATTGTGGACAGTCTCCTGGGTAGGACTCTGTGTAGGAAGATGGGACCAAATACACCTGTCTTTTCGTTAGTGCATGTCGTGTATGTTTTGTCACCTGGCTGGAGTTTTGGAGCGTACCCAAGGCACTCGAGGCCATGATGACGAAGAGCAGGCCGACTCGCAGGCCAATGTTGTAATCCCTGGGAGTGGTATCGCATTTTGGCGCGGCGTTCTCACTTTCGTCGCCGCCTACGCAGTGTCTAATGAACAGTTAGCCGAGTTGAAGACGGGGTGGAAGTCTGAAAAGGGGCCGAGATTTGACGTACTCTACGCCGGCGTGGAAATGACAGTGCTGGTGGCCGCTGTCTTTGGAATCGGAGCCATGTTGGTCTCCTCCTTGATGGGCGTCGCCTTCGGCACCGGGGACGTTGACTTGGACATCGTCTCCGTTGGGGGCGATGCAGAACCTGTCAATGCTGTCAGCATACACAGAGAAATACAGCTGCTAAGAGGATAGAATCAAAAATACGTTTCAGCGCCATGGCTGTGGCATCCCGTAAATTGGGCGGGAATGTCTGTGGTCTGGGTGGGCGTGGTGTGAACGAGATATTCGGTTGCTCCCGCCAGACAGAACCTACAACATGATACTTGTGAGTTGGATGCGCTCCCATGACGGATCAGATTCCTCCAGGGCGTACATACACTTGGGATCCGTGAAGATGGCAGTCGGTAACAGCGGTAATCTGTGGTGCGGCCGCACTTGTAGGAGACGGCGCAGCGGTCTGTCGTGGATAGATGTTGTTTGCGGTTGCGGCGCCCAAGAGGGCCAGTCCGGCCAGTGAGGAGGATACGTGCATGATTGAAAATATTTTCTAATTGTCGGGGTGATTGGATTGTGCAAAGAGGAAAGAGCGCGGCGATTTGTCGTCGAAATCCGTAACTGTTTTTTTGCAGAGAGGCAGGCTGCTTCTTTAAGTAGTCGAAGGCATGTACGATTGGTTGGTTGGTGTTGCTGCAACTCGACAAGATTTAAGCTTGCAACTTAAGCTTCATTAGCCACGCCAAATGTTGGCAGATTTCGGAGCCGGTGTATGTATGGGTGATGCAAGGGCCGGATAGCCAGAAGCCGTGGACGACTTGGGGCATTTAAGCTTGGGCTATACAGTTATAATAAAGTATCGGTGAACCGCGAGGCCAATCCACAAAAGTCACTTGGTGGCCGAACTTGAAGGGGAAAAGGATTGATTCAGCGACAGTAATACCCACCCCACGCATGCCCTTGTGCCTCCATCTCGATGCACAGCCCTTGTTGTCGAGCAGCACTAGGGGAAAAAAATTCGGCCTTGGCTCTGACGCTTTGGGCGGCTGGCATCAGCTTGTCGACGATGGTGAACCTTGATGGATACAATGATTGGCGGAGGGGCGGCAGCACCTTGATGGTATGGACGATCCTTGTTGCCAAGACCAGCTACCTCGCGGTTTACATGCGCTGTTATTGCATTCTGACCTCGACATTGGTCATAGTAATCAAGGTTGCCTTGACGTTCGTTGGTGATGAAAGCCCTCGGGTTTGATGCCGGCGCGGAGGCGTCCAGAAGGGGCAACGCCATTTTCATTATGACAGAAGGCCGATCTGCCAAGACTATATTAACCATAAAGTTGTCCGCCCAGGTGTCCCATGTGTCGTGCCAGGAGCGTGACCTTGCGATAGGATGGGTCTTGACTCTTCTCTTGGGTATGAAGTGTAGTATGTATGTACAACGTATGTATGCACATAAGTAGTACTCCGTAGCCGAGCGGCAACTGACGGGAATAACCCCCTTGCTGTGTGGCCTGGACTTGTCCGAATAGTGGCCAATTCTATAGACGATTCGGCCATCCAGAGTCCTTGGCGCGTTTGCAGTCTGCAATATAGTCACGGAGCCTTGTTCATCATGTGTGTAAGCACACCGCTGTGCACCCGAGCTGAGATGAACCGTCCACTAGCACACAGGTTGCAGGTATTTGGCAACAAAAGTGCTTTCCATAGCGTGACATTGTGTGCACAAGGTTTACCCATCATCATCCCGAGGCGTAAAACATTGCATGGGGTGTCATCTCATGCAGGAATTGACGGGATGGACAAGGGCAGGCCGTCATTAGCCACGGCCATGGTCCGGCCGGTCTATCAGACCATGGCTACGCTTGGAATCGGTTAGTTAGCCTCCTCGTAAATTCAGTATAGGTGTCGCTTCAAGTGCTGGACGTTCACCTGCTGCTCTCTCGCTGATACTGCATCGGTGTTCGTCGCTCGGGAGGCCAAAGTACCAGTTGACCTCTTCTGTGGAGTGTGGAGTGGCGGTTCTGGGTGCGGTGTGCATCAAAGACATCGATAAGTGCAATACTGAGTACAATATTCTGGAGGAGGCATAGGGTTCGCGAGGCCTCCGTATTTATAAGTTTTTTGCAGACAAAGCAATTCTGCGGAGAGTCCTTGGTGCTGGTAGTTACATGTAGATAGATGCTTTCCGTCCCTGAGTTGGCCTGCTGGCCACACGACATGATGGTGGTCAGCCACCGTCAGCCACGGTTAGCCACCGGTTGCAAGAGCTCCCAACCCCAACCAGCAACTTCAATGTTGGGAAATTAGTGGGTCGCGCTGCCACAGACACTTTAATTGAAATCCCCCAAAAACGCGTCTCCCAAGCTCAGTGGGATTGGCGACGCGACTTGACTTTCACAACTCCGTCATTGCCCGTCCTTTGGTTCAAGGTGTGTGACGCCCAACGAGGAAGAATTCTGCACTATGGCTTCAAGACCCGAATTAAAGGTGAGCACCTGCAAAAAAAAAACGACGCCTTCTGTGTTGACTTTCTATGTATTTATTCGCTGACTCGCGACTCGACTCGACTCGACTTAGCTCGACGACGAGGGCGGCTTCATTCGTTTCTACAAGTCACTTCCCGATGTAGGGGAGGACACTATCAGAATATTTGACCGGGGCGACTGGTATACTGCGCATGGTGACAATGCCTCGTTCATCGCGAAGACGGTAATTATCTGCGTTCGACTCTCCTCAGCCACTGGTGTGCTAATGTCAGCCAGGTTTACAAAACGACATCCGTTCTCCGCCAACTCGGGCGAAACGACCACACCGGGCTCCCATCCGTAACAATGACCGTTACCGTGTTTCGTCAGTTTCTCAGAGAAGCTTTGTTCAAGCTGGGCAAGCGCATTGAAATCTGGGAGAGCCCGAGTGGCCGGATGAACTGGAAATGCGTCAAACAAGCTTCCCCCGGCAATCTGCAAGACATCGAGGATGACCTGGGCGGTCAAATCGAATCGGCGCCCATGATCATAGCAGTCAAGATTTCAGCGAAAGCTTCCGAGGCAAGGAATGTCGGCGTGTGTTTTGCAGATGCCAGTGTGAGAGAACTTGGCGTCAGCGAGTTCCTAGACAACGATCTCTACTCCAACTTTGAGTCCTTACTCATTCAACTGGGTGTTCGGGAATGTCTCATCCAGCTCGATAAAGGCGACAAGGATAAGGACCCCGAATTAGCTAAACTCAGACAAATCATTGACAACTGCGGAGTCGCTATTGCAGAACGTCCTGCGGGGGATTTTGGTACACGAGATATCGAGCAGGACCTCGCTCGTTTGCTAAAGGACGATAAGTCGGTGAATCTCCTCCCCCAGACTGATCTGAAGCTTGCAATGGGGTCCGCTGCCTCATTAATCAAATATCTCGGAGTTCTGCAAGACCCTTCAAACTTTGGGCAGTATCACCTCTATCAGCACGACCTTGCACAGTTTATGAAGCTGGATGCAGCGGCTTTGAAAGCCCTTAATTTGATGCCTGGTCCACGGGACGGGTCAAAGACTATGAGCATTTACGGCGTCCTCAATCATTGCAAGACGCCAGTGGGCAGCCGCTTGCTCGCTCAATGGTTGAAGCAGCCCCTGATGGACAAGGACGAGATTGAGAAGCGCCAACAGCTAGTGGAGGCATTCTTCACCGACACTGAGCTGAGACAAACGATGCAGGAAGAACATCTTCGCTCCGTGCCGGACCTCTATCGCCTATCAAAGAGGTTTCAGCGAGGCAAGGCAAACTTGGAAGATGTCGTTCGTGCGTACCAGGTTGTGATTCGACTTCCTGGATTCATTGGCACTTTTGAAGGGGTCATGGATGAGGCTTATCGAGATCCTCTTGATATAGCCTACACGACCAAGTTGCGCGAGCTTTCTGATAATCTCGGCAAATTGCAAGACATGGTGGAACAGACAGTTGATCTGGATGCCCTCGACAGGCATGAATACATTATCAAATCCGAGTACGATCAGGGCCTGCAAACTATTCGCAAGAAGCTCAATCAGCTCGACCGCGACATCCGAGCAGAATTTCACGAGGCTGCGCGGGACCTAGGTCAGGAAGCAGACAAGAAGATATTCCTAGAGACTAGCCACAAGGTACATGGAGTTTGCATGCGATTGACCAGGCAAGAAGCCGGCTGTATTCGAAACAAGTCAAGTTATCAAGAATGCTCTACACAAAAGAACGGCGTCTACTTCACCACAAAAAAGATGCAGTCTTACCGACGGGAGTACGATCAGCTATCGCAGAATTACAACAGAACCCAGAGCAGTCTGGTCAACGAGGTTGTCAATGTTGCATCGTCATACTGCCCCGTTCTCGAGCGCCTTGCCGGAGTCCTGGCTCACCTTGATGTGATTGTTTCGCTCGCCCATTGCTCCGTCCATGCCCCAGAGGCATATGTCCGGCCCAAGATTCACACCCGAGGTGAAGGCCAAACCCGGTTAATCGGTGCCCGCCATCCCTGCATGGAGCTGCAGGATGATGTACAATTCATCACCAACGACCTCGAGTTTACCAGAGACAAGTCGTCCTTCTTGATCATCACTGGCCCCAACATGGGCGGCAAATCTACCTACATCCGCCAGGCTGGTGTCATTGCGCTCATGGCCCAGATTGGCTGCTTTGTACCTTGCGCCGAGGCAGAGCTCACCATCTTTGATTCCATTCTCGCTCGCGTTGGCGCCAGTGACTCACAGCTAAAGGGTGTCTCTACATTCATGGCCGAGATGCTAGAAACGGCAAATATTCTAAAATCCGCCACAAAGGAGTCCTTGATCATTATTGATGAGCTTGGACGAGGCACATCGACATACGACGGCTTTGGGCTGGCGTGGGCCATTTCAGAACACATTGTCAAGGAAATCGGCTGCTTTGCCATGTTTGCAACTCACTTCCATGAACTGACGGCCCTGGCAGATCAATATCCCCAGGTGCGCAACCTCCACGTCACGGCACACATTAGCGGCACAGGCAAGGACAATAGCAAGCGCGAAGTCACGCTGTTGTACAAGGTAGAGCCCGGTATCTGCGACCAGAGTTTCGGTATTCACGTCGCGGAGTTGGTTCGCTTTCCGGACAAGGTGGTCCGGATGGCGAAGCGTAAGGCCGATGAGCTGGAAGACTTTACAACAAAGCATGAGGACAATGCACTGGCTTACAGCAAGGAAGATGTTGAAGAGGGCAGCGCAATGCTCAAGCAGCTATTGATACAGTGGAAGGAGCAGGTCGGCAAGGGAGAGATGAGCCAGGAAGAGAAGGTCTCTAAGCTGAAGGAGCTTGTGGCTGCTGATTCGAAGCTACTGGCGAACCCGTTCTTTCAATCCGTTAAGGCTCTGTAATCAAAGGTCCGAGTGTGAGTGTGAGTGGCACGGGTAATGCTCCAGGCGAGATAGGTTTTGGGCTTGTACAATATTCGGATTCGTTGGTCGAGGCGTTGGTAGTTTGGGGGGTTTATATTTGGGCATGTAGAAGGATGGGTACACAGTAAACAAAATAACTTTGAACGGGCACGCTCCTGTGTTGTGTCAACTGTCCCCCGGCTTTAGTGTTCAGCCAGATGCTGGTTCTCTAGATATGAGTGCACGGATCAGATACGGTAACACGTCTGGCTGGGTATTGCCATGCCGAGGAGTATAAACAGCAAACTAAGCCATGGTCATCTTTGGAAGAGGCAAGCACCGCACCCCAATGCCGTGTCGCCTTCTTCCGCAATAAATACCATTACTGCAGGTTATCTTAATTCAAACCCAACGACAGCACCACAGTCACATCGTATTAGGGAAGCTCATTTTAACGTGCTTGACACAAAACAAAGAAACTCCATTTCTCTAGTAATGACATCTCTTCCCCCCGCCCCCGGAAGAGGTATATACATTTTCTCTGACGGGCGCGTGCTTCCTTCTCAACTATACATGTCCTCTTTATTGGCTGCCCTCCACGGTAGCCTTGACGGGGTCGATCTCGAATCCGTACGTCTCCTTGATGCGCTCGCGTCTCCGCTCCTCATATCCAGGAGGCTGAATGCCTATTGCGGTCATGATTAGCAGGCCGTAGAACAAAAAAAACTACTTCAAAGGGCTACCCAAGTCGGCGCGTACCTCGTCCCTCGCCAATCTCGGCAACAGTCTGCTCCACGGGTAGCCTGGTCGTCCTTCTGATCCTCTCCTTGCGCTCGAACTCGTCAGACTCCTTTTTGAAGGAGTCAATGCGGCCACCGAGGAAGTACAGTGCGCCTTGGATGGCGCCCACGGCACTGCCTAGACCCACGACGACGGGCATTCGCCGAGCTGTATTGTTTTCAACCCACGGCATGGTTAGATGACTTGTCATTCGCGGTGTGCGTGTCTATTGTAGATGTTGCGACGTACAGGGAAGGCCCAAGACACCACCGCACATGAAACCGCCAAAGGCGGCGGACCATGCGTCCTCCTTTTCGCGCAGGTTCATCATGGTTCTGGAGAAGAAAGCGTATGCGGCGGGGCCGGCAGCTGCAACACACACGAAAAACCAACCCGTTAGTCTCGCGAATTTTGAGAGCTCGCCGCATTGCCAGTTGCCAATTGCAGTGACAGGCTGGCGGGTCAGCGGGGGCATTTCATACCGCAGATTCCGATAATGGGGGCGCCGCGGGTAAATACTCCCAGGGCGCCGACGTTGCGCTTCGACATGGCGTTGCGAATGGCGGCGAGGAAGAAGCCGCCTCCCAGACCGACCACGGCGGTCTTGGCCGTCTCGTCGAGGACATCGTGAGGAGCGTAGGGCTTGTCAGACTCCAGCGGAGCCTGGTGGCTCGGGCTCGATTGGTGATCCATGGCGCCGGGCTGCGATGGTTTGATGAGGAGCTGTTTGAAAGCTGGTTGTACGCAGGCTGGTCAAGACGGGATCTGGGGTGAAGACGATGGCTTCACGTGATTTGTGAGCAATTCAACGATGCAGATTGGCTGGGTCGCAGCTTGGGTGCCAGAGTCTCCGCTTTTAGCTGGGATGGTTAGGACTGGTCAAGCTGAGGCTCACTAACAATTTACTCTTACCGGACTCTTCCTGTGCTCACACGACAAGTGAGTGAGTGAGTGAGTGAGTGAGCTCAGCACGCGATTGGGCTCAACACAGGCAAAATTCATATTTTGAGCCCGGCTTTTCTTGTCAGCCGCCATATGACTTTTCTTGTTACAGGCCCGTCGTTCATTTCGATCCTGTTAATCAATCCCGGAGCAAGCTTCTGCATGAAGCAGCAAAATTTTTCTTTTGGGCCATTCCATATAAGTCACAACTCATCGACGAGTGAACACCCCTTAAAAGTCCACCATTAAACATTCGCATAACCCAGAAACTACATCCAGCAGAAACCCGTAAGTTCACCAGATATTAACAGAGGCATTCTACCAAAAGAAGAAGAAAAAAAAGAGACATCAATGGAGATTGCCGAAGCCAGTACTACCAGCGGCCAGACGGCGCAAGCCGACCAGCAACAACCCCAAGAAACCACCACCACCAAAACCACCACACCAGCAGCAGACCAAACAACCACAGCCGGAGCAGAAAATGCAGAGCCAGCGGCGCCCATGTCCAAAAACGCGCTCAAGCGCCTCCGCCGCGCGCAAGAGTGGGAGGACGGGCGGGAGGACCGCAAGCGACGCCGGCGAGAGAAGCGCGTGGCCGGCAAGGCCCGGCGCCGCGAGGAGCGAGCAGAGCTGCTGGCCCAGGGAGCCGACCCTGCCGTGCTGTTTGCCAAGCGCGCGCCGGCGCGGCTCGTCCCCGTCTCGCTCATCCTGGACTGCGACTTCGAGGCCTACATGACGGACAAGGAGCGCGTCTCGCTGTCGAGCCAGGTGACGCGGTGCTACTCGGAGAACCGCAACTTCAAGTACAAGGCGCACCTCTGGATCAGCGGGTGGCGGGGCAAGCTGAGGGAGCGCTTCGAGACGGCCATGGAGAGCCAGCACGCCCACTGGAAGGGCGTCAGCCTGGAGGAGGGCGACTTCTTGGCCGCGGCGGCGCGGGCGCGGGAGGGCATGAGGTCCGCCGAGGGCGGCGAGATGGCAGACTCCCTGCAGAGGAGTGCCGACGCGGCGGCGGCCAACAGGTGGGAAAGGGACGAGAGGGAGCCGTTCCCCCTGCCCGGGCCGGTGCCCGAGCTCGACGCCGAGCACGCCGACGTGGTCTATCTGACGTCCGAGTCGCCCTACACGCTGGAGAGGCTGGAGCCGAACACGAGCTATGTCATCGGCGGGCTGGTGGACAAGAACCGCGAAAAGGGGCTGTGTTACAGACGAGCCGTGGAAAGGGGCATCCGCACGGCGAGGCTGCCGATAGGGCAGTACATGAAGCTGCGGACGCGGCAGATTCTCGCCACGAACCACGTCGTGGAGATTATGTTGCGGTGGCTCGAGTGCGAGGACTGGGCCGAGGCGTTTATGCGTGTTATTCCGAAAAGAAAGGGCTTTGAGATGATTGCAGACGGGGATGAGGATAAGACGGGCAATGGCGGTGAAGACGGGGATCAAGGAGATCAGGGGGAGGACGGAGAGGAGAACAAAGAGGGTGGAGAGAAGAACGGAGAGGAGGACAAAGAGGACGGGAAAAAGAGCGGAGAGGATAAAGAGAAGAACGGAGAGGACGGAGAGAAGGATAAAGAGGATGAAGAGGATGAAGAGAAAAACAAAGAGGACGGGAAGAAGAATAAAGAGGACGGAGAGCAGAACGGAGAGGACGAGACCAAGGGCAGCAATAGTCAAGACCCAAAGTAGAGCTGGGAACGACACAAAAAGGTCCAGGTATATACGTGTTATTTATTAGACTCGTGGTTACGCCAGCCAATTTTCAGACATGTTCATTATAGTTATATCCCAAAACAAAAGGCCAATGGATAAATACCTTTACTGAAATGCATCACGCATGACCCTCGTGGAAGGCTTCATTTCATGTCCGACAACGCATGCTTCATCTATTTGTTCAACGTTAGAAATCCATCAAGTCCTCCCGCTCCCTCTTTGTCCGCACATCTCTTTCGTCCTTCATGATTCCGTTGACAAATGTCCGGAAATATTCGACATACGGTTTGAGGCTCGTCTTTTCCCAATCCGAGATACCTTTGCCATTGTCGTCCTGGCTTGCGGCGCCGTCGTCTCCTTTCCAAGAATCAATCTCCCCTAGAAGTTCCTGGACGGTAGGAACTGCCAAGGGGTCGAAATCCTCGAGTTCTCTCGTGTCAATTGGCACACAGACACGGCCGGTGCCGGGATGCACTACGAAGGGACTCTTGAGCAAATGGTTGAGTTTCTTGCTAACCTCGATATCGAGTCGTGGGTAGGTATATTCAAGGACAATGTCTTGCTTGGCTTCAAGGAGCGCCCGCGCATCCAGGTTCTTGCTAGCGCCAGTCTTGGCCAGAGCGTCAATGTCTGCCCATTTGGATACTGAAGCTCTTCCAGGGGCGGCATCCCATTTACGACGTAGGGATTCGTTCAGGTTGCGATCGGGAAGTAACTGCAAGAGTTTCTCATATCGTTCCTCCGTGCCCCAGGGGTCTTGTACTTCCAGAACGTCTTCCTGGAAGTGGGTCTTGAGAATCTCAAGACTTCGACTACGGCCTTTGTTAGTATTCGCCCAACAACAACAACCCCGTCACGGAGGTGCCAAGCTTCAAAGTGCAAACTTACGCCAAGTGAGGGTGCAATGGCCTCCGGACGTTGACCTTCTTGCCACTTTGCGCTCCTCCCTTGACAACCTCAAGATAGCCGGCAATGGCCTTCCTCTTCTGATCGTCTAGACTGCGAACTTTCTTATCGCATACCCAAGCGTGGGCACCACGTCGACCCGAGTACACCCACATGATGTGCTTGAAGCCAAAGTCTTCACGCAGCGCAGCATCGACAACCTTGATAGCCATGGTCATGAACTTCCAGCACTTGTTACAAATGTTGGCCTTGTCGCAGCAGGTTCGGATATCGTCATAGTCCGTCAAATCGATATCGAAGCAGAGTTCCTTGGCGAGTGGTTTGAAAGCAGATGAGTTGCGGAGCATCTTGCGGTCTCGCGGATTTGTAGAGTACACGGGGCCGATTTCGAAACGTGAGGGCATGAGACGGAGGACGTCTTTGCGGAGGCTTCAAGAAGAATCATGTTAGTACCGCAACAGGCAAGCAGAGAAGGGCGGGGTGTTGATGCCAAAGAGCGGTGCTGTACGCACAGGTCAGCTGTTGCAAACGACTGATATCGCAGGTACGCGTCATTTTGGAGAGTGAAGGCGAATTCTCGATTTCCAAAGTCGTTGGTGGGAGTTGGGCTATGATTCAGCCACTGGAAGAGCTGGCGCCACGGAAACAGACGTTGGTAGAAACTCCTCATAACCTCGGGATCGGATGCTTTTAACGCACCAATGTCACTGTATAGGGCTGGTCAATACTTTTTGTGCTCACCAGTCATCACCCAGCGAGGTCTCAATTCAATGACTCAAGGGTAACACATCGAAAAAGGGCCTCGCAACTTACGTTGGCGATGGTATCCTTGCTGGTGGGCTGGAGGGCGGTTGCTTAACTGGCGCAGAACTAGGAAACTCTTCGTCGTCCGAATCGTCGGTATCAACCATATCGGTAAGCTTGATCTCTTTCTTGACAAGAGCGACATCATCTGCATCATGGTCCATGTCAACGTCGTCGCCGTCACTGGCGGCCGGGCCCATGCGGCTAGCAACGCCAGAGTCGTCCATGGGTTCGTCCTTGACGGCACCTGGAGACGACTTTGCGCCCGTGATTGAATGTGGCATTTCAGGTCTAAACTGAGTGCCGGGATGGTCTGCGGATGGCAAAGTCGATTGAATGTTGGTTCGGTGAAGCGCAAGACACTGGAGGGTACTCGGTATCGGTTGTGAGGTTTAGCAGAAAGCGCGTCAGACGCGTAAATGGGCGCGTAAATGGATGTAGGCTGTCACGGCTTCACTAGTATGTACTAGTACGTACCAGCCACAGCCACAACCACAACCACTGCCACGAGTATCAGCCACAGACATGGACATAATAGCCACTGCCAGCGCTGTCGAGTACCTGCCAATGTGCAAACATTGAATCTCGCAAAATACGCCGTCCTCGAGCACAAGTCTGCTCCTCGCGGCAAGCACCTGGTCGCACTGGCCGACACAGCCCGTTTGCCCTTGAACTCTGTGATTCTGTCAAATTAGGCACTCTGCGCTTTCGCGCGTTGCACAGAGCGCACAAGTGTGACGTGCACGTTCAATATGTATGTTGCCACGGTCCCACGGTCCCACGGTCCCACAAACAGCCCCGGTCGTATTTCGGGGTCGCATCTCCTAGTTCAGCGCTCAAGGGCGGCCTCTTGGCGAATTCGAGACCTGTCAAAGCTGGAGAAGATGCACGTCATCACACGGTCTAGAATACCGTCTGGTTCGTAATACCATCACAACAGCTCGCCTTTTGACACGGCCATCAAGATGCTGGGTGAGACCAGTCGCGCGCCTGACAGGCTGGGACGCGGCCCGTCTCTCTCTCTCTCTCTCTCTTTTTTTTTTTTTTTTTTGCACCGCCCGTGCAATTAAATTGCAGTGTGTTGCTTCTCTTCAGAAATTTGGAAAATGGAGCTGTTTTGCCAAAGAGGCAAACTTCACCACCAGCGGGGGGCCAGACAAGATGGGACCAGACGTCGAGTCTCCGGGACTTGTCCGTGTGCCCCCTCCAAAATTTCCAGAAAATGAGACCCTGCACGACCATGGAACCAATTCTTCCTGTAAAGGCCCGCTTCTCGTTGCCGTCAAAACGCATCTGGACGGATCCCTCGTCGCCCTCTCCAGCCGCAGTCGTCACCGTTCGTACATGTAGCATCCGTGCCATCTGATAAACACGTCAATTGGCAGCGGGCATCCCCGCGGAGTTGTCCGCAGACGGCCAGGCCATGGCGAGACTGCATCGATTTTCCTGCACGGCTTGCGTCCCTGGCTTGTCGAGCACAACAGAGTATTGGGGCCTAGAATCTCCCCTTGGACCCCCAGCGACTCCGGGGCGTCGAGCAAGCAGCCGGTTTCCTTGGCTACTTGACACGAATATGTGGCCAGCCCGTTCCTGTCCGTTTCACCTCGAGTGCAACCATTCTTGCCCCTGCCACGCCGCACTCGGGCACTCGGTACTCGGTACTCGGCCCCCGTTGCGCCGCTGCCCGACGACCCAGGTACGCGGTACCCCCGTGCCTGGTTTTCCCCAAAGGGGTCAATCAGTCTGGTGGGCGAAGAAAAAAAAAGGGGATCGGCGTCATATACTACACACTATTGCATCGTCAACAAGGCTGCCTGCCCTCCTCAAAAATTCCAGAACCCCCCAGCGGCCCGAGCCACCCCTTCTTCTCGGCCGGCAAAACAAAAAAAAAAAAAATGGTCTGTGCCCACCCTCCCTTTGCAAAGCAAAAAACCCCCATCGTGTTTGCTGTCATGAGTCTGGTCGCCCAACCCGCTTCGCCGTGGCTCCGAGGCTCCGACCAGACCCCGCCTACGCGCCGGTCCAGACCGTGATGGACCATCAGCCCGGAGCCGGGATCCCGGACCAGGAGATTGGCGCCACACTCTGGAGCTGGTCGCTATTATTATATCAGCCTGCCCGATGCCCTCTCTCTCCCTTGCACCCCCTCACTTTCAAGATCCTCGATACTCCAGCCTCTGCTATAGCTTGTGATCCGAAGGAGGGAAAAGGTGCAGTCCATGGCGCTGCCTCGTGGTGCTTCTTCTTCCCAATTTATAAACTGTGGCCCAGCCTTTTTTTTCATTTAGCACTTGTTACAAGGCATGTGCTCGTCGTCAGGCATCATGGAAGGCAGTTGGGTCAATGTGTGCAACTTCCAGCACTCTCGGTATGCATTGAAGAAGAAAAATGGTGAGTTGACGTTAGCAGCGCCTATATACCAAGCTTCCCTTTTTTTTCTTTCTCTTTTGAATTAAGTTGACATATTCCACAGGTTCTGTATACAAGTCGCTTCCTATGTGAATGCCCTCCTCTTCCCTTACGCGGCGTCATCTAAAAATGGCCTTCATTATCAAGAGATCTCGAGGATATCATTAATAAAAAATAGTCCCGGTATCCAAACGCCTTCCCGCCACAACCACCTCGAAGCTTTTGGTTTTGAAAACGACATGCAAATTTCGTCGTGTCGCATCACGTCTCCTCTGCGAAGAGCACCCCCATTCGAGACCAACACTTGGACGCCACATGCGACCAATCGAATTGGACCATCTGGAAGAGCAGATTATTCGTTGCTACATCAACGAGAAAAAGTGCTTTTTATGCTTTTTAAAATAGGCTCCGGTATACGGCAATCGAAACCGAATGAATCTCGTCATCAAAGGAGAGAGGAATTCGAGTCTCCATTTCGCCAAAAATAAATTTTTCAAAAAAAAAATCTTGGTCTTGCCCTCAACCATAGTTGGCTTGGGACACGTTGAGTCTTTGGCGCTTCTCAGGTGGGCTGTCGTGATCCGTGGCTGTGAAGCTGGAACGGCCTACACTGTATTGGTTCCCCCCATTCATCATACCATTCCACTGGTCGGCGTTGCTTGGACCCATGTGACTCGGGGACCATCCAGAGCTATTACCTCCAGGCGGCGTGCTCGACTCAAACTTGAGCGATGGGGGGGCGGCACCCACATAAGAAACGTTGCTCATCATAAACCCGGCTTCCGACTGCTCGGGGGGGTCCTTGAGGAGATGAGCCAAATGCGTCCGGACTGATTTGAGCATTCCTTCTTTAGTGAAAGGCTTTGCCAACACTCCGTTCATGCCTTCACGTGGCGTCGTTAGTCTACGTGCCCAGGAGATAGGGTTTCTAATGGGGTCTCGTATCTTTGCGGAGGGTCCTTACCATGCTCAAAGTATCCGTTAACCTCATCAGGCCTGATATTCGAAGTCATCGCAATAATGGGAGTCGTGGGGCAATGTTGGCGAATGTACATGGTTGCCGAAACACCATCGAGCCTCGGCATAATAATGTCCATGAACATCAGGTCGAAATGATCCCGGCCTACATTGCTGACGCGGGTCACGGCGTCAACGCCATTCAGCTGCGACAAATCAGCATCGGCAGTTCTAAAGAGGCGATACTCGAAACCGTCCCAACGTCACTAGGGAGCTCTTTGGTTTACAAGACTTACAGCATGCTCGACCTCGCAACCCATCGAATTCAAAAACTTGATGCCAATCTTGGCGCAAGTCTGATCATCTTCGACCAGAAGAACCTGCGGCTTTTTCGGACCCCACATGGGTGTAGCTCGATCCGTGCCCAGCCCAGTTGTTGCCGGCACACTAGAGATGGGCGCAGGTGCTGAGATGGTTGTCTCACTTGACAAAGTGGTGCTCGGGGTGCCTTCATTGGGAATCGCGAATGGAATTTTGTGAATGTGGTCAGGTTGAAATGGATCAATACCGACCGTCTGTCCCACCGGGTAGACGGGATACCGACTAAGGTCCGTCATGGGGTCGTGCATGAGGGGCATGGTGACGGGCGTGATCAGAGTCGCGGATTCAGTTGGAGCGGCGTAGATGTCATGAAGACGCTCGAGTTCTCGGTCAGATACGGTGTCTGGAGCCACACTAGAGAGAAGTTCTCGCGCTCTGCGCAGTTCCGGCACGCCATCTTCGACATCGTTGGAGCCGTTTGAATTCATCGACTGTCCCATGATGCCTCGACTTCTCTCATCGTAGGGAGAAAGATAGTTGAGCATCTCGTACTGTGCCTGTTTCTGGGCATTGACCATCTTTTGCAAGGTCATGACCTCACTCACCAGCAGTCGGTTGGCCTGGGATACCTCGGCATACAACTCTTGCAGTTGCTGAACCTGCTGCTGCGTCGCGGTTAACTGCTCTGTTACGACACTGACATGCTGGCTCGTGGTAAAGTCCTCGGTGACTTGGGGCTTCCTGGGGGCGGGGGCCTTCCGCCGAATGTTGTCAAGGCCATCCTTGCTGTCGGCACGAAAGTAGGGGTGCTTAAACTCCAATACCTGTAAGGGCAGACGAGGTTAGTCATGAGTATCCCATTCTCGATGTACAGTCCAATGCGCCTTCATACATTTCCGCCCGGGTTGGACGATTCGCTGTCGCTTGACGGTTTTACTTTGTGAAAATCGTATTTGTTCAGTTGCCGAATAAAACTGGACATGTTGCTGTGTTTGAAGTGTTTAGGAAGAATAGATCGGGTGAATTTCTCGCCCTATGCCGGAGTAGAAATACTGTCAGTCTTGAAACGCCACTTGGGCCACTTGGTGTTGGAGGACGATTGACGAGACATGTGTCGCACCTCTACCACGACGAATGAATCGCCGTCTTTCCCCCATCGGGCTACATCTTGATGTGACGGGTCCTCCAACATGCTGTGAGAGTTGCGATCAGCACCATCGGTCATTTAGCTTGAGAGGAGAAGGAGCAGGGTCATGGATGGATAATACCGAAAGAGTTTGCGAACCTGTTGCGGGAACAGTGAGTTAACCAGTGAAGAAATTCGAATATTGGACACAGGCATTGGGGAACAGAAGAGACGTACGAATTCGCTGGCATTGTTGCTACCGCCAGTGGCAGCGGGCACCTCGCTTCCCGACATTGTCGGGTTGGGAGAGGATGATTGCGCCGGACCGAAGCCCAAAGGTTCGTCGCCGGTGGCGAGTGTTTCTGTATGCGCCCGGAGGCCGGACGGAAAGACTTGCTATGTCTGTCTCGTCTTGCCTAGCAAAGGCAATCCGCGGGAGGGAATGGCAGAGGAGAGGCGAGGTATACTCGGCTTCGGTCGGCGATGATGTCTGCACCTGGTCGTCGTTACCGGGGGGAGGGTTTCCGGTACAAGCTCCACAGTGAGAAGTCGTCGGCGTCAACAGCTCGGGGGGGCGCAAGGTCGGTCGCCAATGGCCTGGGCAGTATATAGGGTCGTGGCTTGACGCGAAAATGAGGAATTGGCGATGGTGAGGTGAAGGGACTGAGGGACAGACGGGAGAGTCGACGACAGATGAACAAAGTGAGATTGTGGATTTGAACGAGTCGCCTAGATTGTGGAAAAGCACCATTCGACTAACCAGACGGATGGATGGCAACTGGGGGGCCTGGTAAGTACAAGAGGTGGGCCGGGGTACAGTGTGTAGGCCACTGAGAGACGAGGGCACTTTGAGGAGCCATGACTGCCAGGGGAAGTCAGGTCAGTCAGGTCTTTGTGTCAACGGTATGCAGAAAGAGCACGAATACCGTATGGAGTGCCAGTTGCTATGAATAATGCATTAATATCTAGAGTGCAGGCGGGGTTTTTTCTAATTAATTAATTTACGGCTGACAAAACAAAACGCCTGCCGAACCTCCTTTTACAAGTATTCCGTAGCAAAATCCGAATGCACGACTGCGGTGGCGACAAGGACCCAGCTGGGGCTGGCGGCGGGCGCACCGGGCCAGAGGCACCGGAGCCGGCAAGGATCAATCGATAAAGTATGTCCTGGGTATCAAGGACATGGCGGACAGACGTGGTGGGCTTCGTTTCCATGTTGCCCAGCGCTGAGTCTATGCTTTACCCAAATGCATCATTGTCGATGTTTGTGGGGCGTTGCTTGAGAAAATATTCGAGTCAAGTCGGGTAACCAAGTGTGCGCAACATTTCACATACCAAGGCAGGAGGGACCTGAGGTACCAGAATAGTGTCAGGCCAAGCTGCCCACCTGCTCGTGCAATCGAACACGGAACATGGGACCCGTGGGATCGCCAGCCTCCTGTCAGTTGCGAAAAAGATGGCGTGCCAAATGTCCAGGGCTGGCCATCTCGATCTTGTCCGTCCAGTCGTGCGGCCACCAAGCTTGTCGACTCCAGAGCTTGGCGCTCAAGTGTTGACGTGCAGTTGACTTGCAGTTGGCGCTAACTCGGGCGCGGAACATTCAAGTCGAGAGTGGAGCGGAAGTACTTCCCCGACCACCCACGCTGCCGTCGCGCGAAGACGTCCCTACGTCCCCGACAGTACCAGGGGAGGTACTTTGGCCATGGGGATTGAACTTGAAATGGTGTAGTGAAATGTCGTACGGCGCAGACGACGACGCAGAAGCAGACACAGGATTCCGACACGTTGCCAAGAACATCAATGAACCCATACCTACTTGTATTTGAGCAGGTAGCCATTAACGTTCTGAACGGCTGAAATGTAAAATAAATTGGGGGGGAAACGCAAATTCGTCTACTACTTACTTGAGTAGATGACAATGTGCTCAAGTGGTCAACCCGTGTTGAAGTCCAAGGTACAGGTAGGCACTTAAGTACCTAAGGTAGATCCAAGCCTATCGAATGTCACCACAAGCCTCGGCTAGCTGAGCAATACGTGACCTGCCCCAGATCTATTTATTGTACGGAGTACGGGCATTGACAAGATAAGGGAAAGAGGAGTCTTGCTGCTTGGCCAAGCCCAGAGCTGCTTCTGCTTCTGCTTCTGCTTCTGCTTCTGCTTCTGTGCGTGCTGCACCAGTTAACTGCAGCACCAGACTCCAAGTCGTCCAGCTCAAGCGCTGTCATGTCGCGGATTGATCACCGGCGCCCGCACGCCTCGAGCTGCGCCTGTTTATCTCGAGACGACGTCCAATTCAGTCTGGGGGACTAGCCACTGGTAAAATGCGTCAATGGCAGGAGTACTAATACTACAGAGTTAGTTACCAAGGAACTACCCCTGTGCCGAAATCTATACTACCAGACATAAGCGTCATATCCCTGTCCCTCTGGATGAGCCCATGTCAGCAAGCTCCGCGGTCGATGGAGCTGGAGATGGAAATCGACAAGGCGGTGCGAGCACGTTTCCCATCTTATTTCAACATGGCCGCGTACTTGTCTTGTGTGCTCGCTAGTCCGGGAACGTAGGGCGCCAGATGCTCTTGTTCGGATGTGATGCGACAGCTATGATGAAGAATGACGGCGCGCTTAAACAACAACTGGAGCTGCGCAGCCAACAACCGGGGCATTGCGTGTGCGTGGCGTCTCAGCCAAGAAGCAAAAATCCTCCTAGCTTCGATCCCGAGGTTGCCGGATCTCTCGCATTTGACAGATTTCAACCTGAGTCAATCGAGGTCAGCGGGTGGTCGAATACGCATGCGCACGACTACAAACTGCAGTTGCATATACTTCACATTTGGTTGGTGGATGGCGAGACCAAAACATCCACCAGATGACACCAGCTCCAGGCTCCAGGCTTCCAGGCTCCAGGCTCCAGACTGCTCACTCGGCCCTCCCGCCTCCCGCCTCCCGTCTCCCGTCCCTTGTTCTTCTCACGTACATATGTATGTTGTACTACCCGTGACGAATCATGCACTCGAGCACTGTGAGACCAGTTGCTGCCGTGCATGGGTACCATGTTCGCCTAGTTGTCGCTCTGATTTGGCCTTCAAATGCGACTACTACTACTCCTGCTACTACTACTCAGTGCTACTACTAGTAGCATCCGGTTTGGTGCCCGTGCTCCATTTCTAACCGTCTCCAACCTCTAATTTTGTTTGTTCGTTTTTGCACCTCGTGCCCTTTCAATGTTCCTTCCCTTTCCGGAGCGGCCGTTGCACCGTCGGACGTTTTCTCCAGAGACCGTGTGGCGCATTCTGCCGCGCACAGTGGGGCCCCTCTGCCCTTTCTCTCTTCTTCCCTCGCAAGTGTGCGTGCGAGTGTGAAGACTGGACATGGAGTCGGTAGATGTTTATGCTAGTACTCCGTACGGTCAGTCGACTTGGCATGAGCCAGTTAAACCAGCACCACTTGAGACGCTTCGGTCCATCAGTGCACAGCTGACGTGCTCGCGAATGAATCATGCTGGCACGTCGAGCCGAGAGACCACCTTGCGCACCCCTCCCACATTTCCGCTCCCGCGGCTGCGAGTTTGGTACACACTGTACGGAGTATGTATGTACTCCGTACTCCGTGGGCTGCAATCCAAGTCGACATGCAATCACACGCAACATGCGCCAGCGTCTAAAATATTTTTTTTCAGAGTCACCATGGCGGCGGGTCCCCGATTTCCAAGATTGGCTCCGATACTCTTGGGGACCTCCCGATGTGCCCGCGGATCGAGCGACTAGCAGCTCCCCAGTTTTTTTTCTCGGTTTTCTTCTTTTTCAAAAATCAAAAAAGGCCAAGTAAACGAGAAGCGCCGGGAGGGTTGAAACTCTCGCTCCATGCTGTCAAAGCTCCAATGTCGTGGGCCCAAAGAAACGAAACATCCCCCCGCAGCCCATCACGACCGACCATGTTTTCGCTCGGCCATACAAATGTCGACAACTCCACCATCGTTCATCACCCTCGTCACCTGTGTCATGCCTTGGCCCTTGATGCTGTAATAGCCTCATTGTCCCTTTTTGCATGCCGTTGACGGCCCTGCCGCTGTCCCCGTGGTCTAGGCCCGGCCCCCTCCCCTCCCTTTCTTCTGTTCGCTCCCAGGCTGGTCCAGCTGAGTCCGTCGTCAACACCAATATTCCACATGTCACGATGCTGCTAAGCACACGCCCCCAAGTATTTCGACGTCTTGTTGGTAGGGCCATCTGCAATAGGGCCCGGTCCGTCATGCGTACCACCAGAGAGACTCGTCACACCTGCACCCCAGAGGAATGCTCGGGACACGCCACATCCCGGAACCCAACAGCGCCCACGACCTGAGCCGACAAGACAAGCCTTTCTGGCCATGGGCTTATTCTAATTAAACTTTTCTGGGCTACGCCGTAAACGTAGGTGCTAAATTCTCCGGTGGGCTCCTTTCGCCTGACACCGGCGGCCTTGTGCCTGGTGGTAATGTTGAAATGTCGACTTGTCATATCGCCGCAGAAAGATGCCAAAGTTGCACGTGTGCGGAATACGTCACTGTTCTTCCATGTTGAATCATCGATTGTCATTGTTGATATGTACTATTATACCAACACGCCGGCAACGCTACTCCGCATCTCCCCGCAAAAGGGTATCTGTCGACAATTGAGACAAGCCGCATCTTCCTCTTGGACGTTTCTTCTGCCCAATGCAGACCCTGGGCTGTGACTAGAGTCGGATTCTCATTTTCAGGTTGAAGCTAGTCTCCCCCGTTGGCCATGTTGGTGTTGGAAATCCCTTCAGACCCCTTCAAACCCAACGTTCCGAGGCAGACCGATGTATGTGTGTATTCTGGACAACCACACGCAACCAGACCAAAAAAAGAAGAAAAAACGAAAAAGAAGGCTGTCGACCACTTCTTATTTGGGCGGTGGCGGTGTGCGCCTTGCGCTGCGTGAAACCACATTGGGGACACGGGATTGGGATTGAGAATCAATACGCGACTCTCCGGCTCAGCCTGCCGCGACGCATATGCACAATGTCCAATGATGCCTTGCGCCAGTGTTTGATGGCTTCTTCTTCGTCGTCTTCTTTAACCCTTCGGCTGCATCATGTGCGCCCAAAACTCACTCTAGACAGCTCCAGCTGATGAGTTGACGCACTGCGTTTGCCGCCCAATTTGGGAGATACTTTGAACAAGTCAAAATGCCATCAAGTTGTTGCCCCGCATCAATCGATTGATCATTTGTTGAAACGCAGATAGTCGGCGTCTTCACTTTCCAACCTTCCAAGGACAAATGAGGCCCCATGAGTATTGGGCGTACCAAGCCAGGTGTTGAAAATGTTGAGACCTACTCCGTAGTTATAATACTATGGATTACCGGGGCGCAAGGATATCCAGTCTAAAATCCATCAATCGCAGATGCTATAGGGTAGCCATCCGAGGTCGCACACCCAAGGCCACCGAGGTGGGCAAAGTTGCGGGCCGCAACCCTGCATTGAGTCACCTCGTCTCTAGGACTGGACTGGGGCTGGCAAAGGCCCTCTCACCCCACGCTCAAGCTCTGTTCATCCTCCAACTTCCAACTTTTCCATCTTGTCGCTCCGGCCATGTCGCACAAGGGCAAGAACAGCGCGGCCAAGGGCAAGAAGCCTGCCAAGTCTGGCGCCGAGAGCAAAGGCGAGGATGCCTTGCAAGCAGTCGTACGTGGGATGGCGGGGCTCATGCTCAAATGATGGCTCAAGTTCCAGGCTAACATGGTGTTGCTCTGCCTAGATTCTTGCCGACTCATTTCAGGACAGATTCAGGCCGTTTACGATAGACAAGCCAAGAGTAAGTTGGGATGAATGGGTAGAAATGCCTGCACCTCACCCAAGTAGCTAACCAATCCACGTGGTGGTAGTGTCTGTTACCACTGGGCAACACGCCCATCATCGAGTATACCCTCGAGTTCCTGGCCATGAACGGCGTCAACGAAGTGTACATTTACTGCGGTGCCTTCACAGACCAAGTCGAAGATTATATCAGCCGGTCCAGATGGGCTCCTACGTCGAGATCATGCCCCTTCTCGGTTGTCCAGTTCGTACGTTTGTCAGATGCGAGGTCGGTTGGTGACATATTACGAGATTTGGACAAGCGATCCCTTGTCGACGGTGACTTCCTAGTGGTTCATGGAGACTTGGTTTCAAATTTCATGCTGGATGGGGTCCTGGCAGCACACCGTAAACGAAGAGAGACCAGCGCCGCCAATATCATGACGGTTGTCCTGCGCAGTGGTGGCGACGAGGACCACCGTACCAAGACAAATGGAATCACGCCGATCTTTGCAGTTGACGCCAAGAACCAGCGATGTCTGCAGTACGACGAAATGACCCCATTGCAAAGCGACCACTACCTGGCACTTGACCCAGCCATCCCCGACGAATTGTCCACCGAGTTCGAAGTTCGATCCGACCTCATCGACGCGCATATTGATATTTGCACCCCAGAGGTATTGGCACTGTGGTCGGAAAGTTTCGACTACGAGCTCCCCCGCAGAAACTTTCTTCACGGCGTTTTGAAAGATTGGGAGCTGAACGGCAAGATGATTTACGCAGAGATTTTGGAGGATGGGTACGCGGCCCGTGCAAGCAACCTTCAGATGTACGATGCCATCAGCCGTGATATTCTGGGACGATGGACCTTCCCATTCATTCCAGAGAATAATCTTGTGCCGAAACAGACGTACCAGCGCCATGCAAACGGACTCGTGATGGAGCACAACGTTTCTCATACACACGACGCCCGCATGGCCAACACCGTCATTGGCAGGGACACCACCATTGGACCGGGGTCCAAAATATCAAACTGCTTTATCGGCACAGGCTGCAAGATTGGCGCCAACGTGGTACTGGAGGACTCGGCAGTCTGGGATAACACCACAATTGCAGAAGGAACGAGAATATCACGCTCTATTATTGGCGACTGGGTATCCATTGGCAAGAGCTGCACATTGTCCCCTGGTTCCCTGGTAGGCTCTGGAGTTCGGATTGACGACAACATTGCGCTGAGCAAGGACAGTATCTTGTCAGCTCTGACACTCTCCGGAGAGCCGATTTCCAGAGACACAAAGCTTCTCGGTGCCAGCACAAATGCCGCTGCCTTTGCTGACCTCGACGAGGACGATTTGGACGAACGGGACGCCTCGCGTCTGCAACGGTCGCTCATCTACTCACTTGCCGATTTCAACATTTCCACGTCGTCAATTTCCACACTGTCCTCTGATGTGGACTCGGACGCCGACGAAGACGGCCGCTTCTTGTCCCCCGGGGCCGCCTCCTCGTCGCGGTCGCGACTCTCATCGTTTGCCTCGGACGACTCCACCGGCAAGCTGTCGTTCCACGCTGACGCGGTACACGGCCTTTTGGACACACTCCGTGGCGAGACGAGGGATTTTGACGGCGCCAAGCTTGAATTCATGGGGCTGCGTCTTGCCAACGACGCCTCCGATGGCATGATGCGAAAGGCCGTGGCCACGGCCTTTGCTCGCCGCGCCGCCGAGCTTCTGACGCTGGAGCACGGCTCCCTAGAACCCACCAAGGCGGCAGAGAAGGCGCTGACCTCGAAGAAGGGCGCGACGGCCTTTATCGACGAAGTCGGCGTCGGCGGCGAGGAGACAGAGCAGGCCGAGTACATTCTCGCTACGCAAAAGGCACTCCGGCAGATTAAGAATCCCGAGCAAGCCAAGTTGAGTACCCTGCTGGCGGCAATGCTTCAGCAGCTGTATACCCTGGATATCCTGGAGGAAGATGGCATTCTCGGTTGGTGGCAAGATGAGAGGGCAGCCGAGGGCGATGGAATGGCTGCGCTAAAGGAGAATTGCAAGGTCTTGATTGAATGGTTGGAAAATGCCGAGGAAGAAGACGACGAAGACGACGACAGTGACGACGAGTAAGTGGACGTCTGTGCACTTCGGAAATGTTGCGGCCCCAAAAACCCTATACAGATGATACGGGTCGTCTAAAAGCCAATGACGAAAAAAACTAAACTAAAAAAAACTAAAAACTGGGCAATATAATCCTCTCAAGGCGGTTTGCAGTAATACGCATTGTGAAAAAGCCGTCTAATCACATGCCCCGAGCACCTCTTGCAGATGAAGACAATACGCCCCTTTAACAATCATAGACGCATTTACTACTCTAAAAAAAATTGTAATGCGGAAGCAAACTATCGTAAACTGGCGTATTTTACGCGTGTGACTCTTTTCTTGTATTATCCCCTGATTCCGCTATGTGCTCCTTTCAGAGGCCGATGGTATCGAAGCACTCCTTGACGCCCGGAAAACAAAATAATAAAACCTCGACGCACCTCTTTCCCTTGGCCGATATACATGAAATCCCGAATAAAACATGGCTTCATTTCCCCTACTAGTAGTAGTTTTGCAGGTCGGTGTTGTTCGCAGCCTGCCCTCCGCCCATGGGGCGTCCACCGCCTCGACCACCTCCACGGCCGCCCCCTCGTCCTTGATACGATCCCCCACGACCGAGAGATGCTTTCGGACCTGTTGGCGGAGCCTGAGATTGCGGCTGGTTCAGATGTGGGTGGGCGTCGTCGTAGCCAACTGGTTGGCCATATCCGGGTTGCTGATTCTTAGGCTCGACATCGTCCAGGGATCGGTAGTGATAACCAGCACCTCTGCCTCTCCCACCACCCCTGCCTGCTCCTCTTGCACCGCCGCGGAAGCCTCGAGAGGGATTAGCTCTGCCACGACCTCCCCCTCGGCTGCCTGAATGGAAACCCCTTGATTCATTACGACCACCGTATTGTCCGTGTGTGCTGTTAGCAACCCTGCCGTCATCGCCAACATGTTTTCTCTTGGAATGCCTGTTCGCAAATAAACTCTCGTACTCGTCCTTTCTGGGATCTTCGTCCTCGACACGCAGAATGACCTTTTCGCCTACTGTAGTTTCGAAAACAAAAGATTGCCCGGCTGCCAACGGCTGCCAGTGCTCAATTCTGCCAGCATCCACAGGTCGCGCACCTTTCCTGAGGGCTAGTACCACTAATGGCACAGGATTGTCTGTATGATATGCTGCTGTGGATGGAACAGGTCGCACGCATGCCGCCCAGATGCTGTTATCGTAACACGCGGTGCCTGTTACCTCCCACAACATCTTGCTCCCCATGCCACCAACTTTGTCGAGAATGCTCGAGGGGCAGGGCCGCGGACAAATCAGGATATTGTTGGCATGGATCTTTAGCTCGTTGCCGGCTAGCCCTGATGGTAATTGGACAAGCTTCATGAGCTTCTTGCTATCCTCGGAATTTATCATGTAGCTCGTGAAGAACACGGTCTTCTTGATCTGCAGTCTGTTTGGTCGTAGGTGCATCGGTTGCCGCATAATGGAATTGTTGTGTAACTTGATCATGTGCTGCACTTCGGCAACCTCCATGACTGGATCCAACGTGGTTGAAGTGTCAGCTACTTGGATTACCTCGGCGTCGATAGGGCCACGGGTTGGGGAGGCGTTCTGTCGACGGTTGTACTCGCTGAAAAACTCGCGGAACCCATTCGTGTGCTTTGGCCGGTCCTCATATACTCTAATTTCAGTAGCCCCCTTGTAAGTCTCCATGAGTGCATTGAGAAACAGCTGCTTGAAGTGCATGGTATTTTGAAATCGCTGATTCGTCGGGCTGACTTGCGGCTTGAGACAAACGATGTCGAAGTCGAGACCCTTGGCGGCAACCATCCTTTTGACCAGTTCGCTGAATCCCTTCTCGGAGCGACCAGTCAACAAGACGCATAGAGCGTCAGGCTGCTTGATGGTCAGCTCAACAAGTTGGACGATTTTTTCATTCCACCATCCGTCCCATGCCCGAGGCTCTTCTTTCTCCAGACCCTCGCCCGTTGCGGCGAGAATACGGTTATCGTGCCACCATCCGCCGTTAGTGAAGGCTTCCTGAGTAGCCAGGAGTCCTATTGTCTGACCAGCCCAAAGAGCCGGGTTGGGCAGCGGCGTTTTGAATACTGGAAACGAATGATTAGCATGGCCGGCTTTGCGCTAGACGGCCGACGCAGACCGTACACGGGGGAGCACATACACGTATTGTCGAAGTCGTAAACGTGAAGGGCCTTGATTTTGTCGGCAGCTGGTCCATGGTCAGTGAAACTGGCTCATCACACCAAGCTCGCGATGCTACCGGGGAGCTTACGAGGCAGAGTTTTGTTCAGACAGGACCATCGACCCATGGCAGTAATGGTGTATGGGGAACCGTTGGAAGCGCCATGGTACACGCTGTACGCCGAGGCCATGGCGCTTGACGGAGGACTGATGGGATGGCGTTGGGCCGCGTTCACACGGGGGCGGAAGAGACGAGCAGATGATGTCGATGATGCAAAAGTTGATTGCCTACTCGACGGACAGGGGTGCGGCGACGGCCAGACGCAGCTTGGGACATGGCACCTGAGCAGGGAAGGCGGGCCACGGCCAGACATGGACAGGGCAGGCCGGCACTGGGGTAAGAGCTTCAACAGCTTGAGGGGTGCCACTGGGGCTGGCGCCGCTGAGGAGCGCGCTGTCGGCCCTGCAAGACCCCGCTGGGACGCCAACCACGCGTCTTGACGTCGCGGCACTGGAGGGGCCTCATTCAGACGCCTGAGCCACAAACTCGGTCGTTGCACCGCACAACGCAGTCCAAGTTGACGGACCAGGCTGGGCTCAAACATTTCAATGTTCCTTCAGTGGATTCTTTGTTCAGGAGCAAAGGATGAGGTGAACGAGCGATGCGGCGGCGTGGGCAGGGCGCAGGACGGAGGACCAGATGGCAGAGCCTCATGAGAGGCTCGGCCATTGGAGAGGAAGGAGCAGGAATCCAGCAGCCCGACGAAGTTGGCCTTGGCGCACTTTATCACACACCCTGCCGCTGCCCCATATCCTCCGTATCTTGGCCCAAAAATTGGAGTCTGACTCTCGCTTCCATGTCATCACATGCATCTAGTACTATTGACCCCTCACCAATCAACCCAACAGACGCCACAACTCCGGCGGCCCTGTTTGTCGGGCACACTCACACTCGGATCGGAGAACCCAGCCGGACCAACAAGCAGCAGACGGTTTGAGGCACTGGGCGGAGGCTGATCCGGCACACGCATACTTGACCCCTTTGAGCTTGTCGCTTCTGCTCTGCTACATTTGGGGACAGTGCCTTGTCTAATGGCCTCGCCACTTGCTGCCAGATTCATAGCCAGCAAACCGGGTTCGCTCTCTGTCGGCTTTGTTCAGCTTCAACTCCGTGTCAAAGCAGGAACAAGTAAGGACCGCGAGGGGATATTGGCCGTCACAGACAGGGCGATTGAACTGTGTGTGGCTGCCCAGCCCAGACATGGCGAGGCCAACAAGGCTGTTGTCCAAGCTCTCAGCAATGCTATAGGCATCCCCAAATCGCGGTTCCGGTTTGTCAGTGGAATCAAGTCCAGAGACAAGGTAGTTGCCATTGGCGATATCCAAGGCGACGGGCCAGAATATACCGAGACGATTCTACGCTTGCTCCGCGAAGCAAGCCATCGAACCCTTACTCCCTAGTTCTCTCTCTAGTTCTCACCCTCTCCGCCACCAATGAGACGCTAGGGTAACTCGTTCGCCGGTTGACTCAACTGGCCGCGACGTATGGCAAGTCGGTAAACGGTCTGTTTTGCGAGCATTTATAAACGGCCACCTGGAATCAAGCTGTAAAGGCCCCCATTCACAGACAGAACGCACAAACAAGGGGTTAATTTCCTTGCAACCGCACTCTCGCCATGTCCAAACCAACATACACCCTAGCAGCGGTCCGTTTGGACGATGTGCCAGAGATTGGCCAGCTCACTGCGGATGCCTTTGTCGATGACCGCCAGACCCAAATGAAAAACATGGGCAAGGAGCCTTACGACATGAACAAGATGACATTGGAAAGCCTGCCGAGTATGCTGCACAACCCACGCTGTATTGCCATCAAAGTCGTCGACAAGGACAGCGGAGACATTATGGGCGTGTGCAACTGGGGATTTCGAGGGTTCAAGCCCGAGGAGATGCCAAAGATGGAGGGCAAACCCCTACCTTTGGAGAAGCCTGAAGAGACAAAGGCAGGCCCGGAAGAGAAGAAAGAGCAAGGTGCCACTGACGGAAATGGAAAGGAAAGGCTTGACAGAGAGGAGGAAACGGACCCCATAACAAGACTGCAAGCTCGGACGGGGGCTGATTTGGAGGCATGGATGGAAGAGGTGATGCCAGAAGGAACAAGATGTCTTTTCGTCATTGGCCTGTCGGTTTCCCCCAAGCACCAAGGCCGCGGCGTCGGCTCTGCGCTGTTACGCTGGGGGACTGACATTTGCGACGATCAAGGTGTCTTTGCGTGGGTTCACTCCTCAGAGCCCGCCTGGCCGATGTATGAGAAGTGCGGATTTCGAACCGTACGCTCTCTGGACATTGACTTGGATGAATATGCACCGGCGCCCCCGCCCAACGAGGGACCTAATGCGAAATGGGGGCACTACGTTTTTCGATACATGAAGTACTTTGGAAACAAAGGGGAACCTTGAGCCTCGGGTTCCTTTCGTACAAGGACGATGACTTTGGGATAAATAGCATGCTAGTTGAACATGAGAAACCGCCTCACTTGCCTGGACAATCATATGCCATTGAAGAGCCTGTTTATTTGCGACTAGTTGCACTGGTCCTTTTTTCTTTTTTGTTGTTGTTGTTACAACAGGGATGTTGTGCCTGCCCGCAGCTTGAAAGCTCACGAGAGCCATCAATGGTCCTATGATGCTCAAACCACTGAAACTGCTTCCGCCTGTTCACCAACTCAAGTACCTACTTAGTTTGAGGCAACTGCCTATAGTTTCCCACAGACTTACTAGCGCCGAAATTGAAGTTTGGTCCAGCCCCCGCTGCTCGTGAGTGGCGGCCACACCACCTGCTAAGTTGTATGCCCTCATTTCCGTCGTGGGTCAGAGGGTATCCCCTCTTAACATGTATTGACTCCTCCCCTCGTCATCGAACCGCGCGTACGCCCCGTTGGCTCAGTGGTAAAGCGTGTCACTAGTAATGACAAGATCACTGGTTCGATTCCAGTACGGGGCAAGCGATTCGAGACTTTCTTTTTGCTTGCTTTTGCAATTTGACATTGATTGATGATGACTTGAACTTGTCCAAGAATGCGTTAAGCAGGCAGGCGGGCAGGCAGGCACTGGCGGCTTGTGTGCCCTGTCCCCATAATTTTTTTTCTTGTTTCCTTTCTTCCGTTGAACGGTGAGCGGCGAACGGTGGCCCAAACGGGCAGTTTCTAAAACGGGAAGCGAACTTGCAAGTACGTATCTGCATAATAAAACGGCACGACAATTGCACATTGGTTTAAAGAGCGATGCGAATTAGAGTAGTATATGCTTTGAATTCATATTTACTAAGCTATTTCCCCACTCTCTATATCCTGGTCGCTACGACGAAAGATACACAGCATGTCATTTCATTTGTAGTAGGTGCCATACTTGGACTTGCCTTGCACAACGTCGATGAAGTTTTTGGACAAAATCTCTTGCATGCGCTCTGAAGTATGCAGCTCGTCAAACCTGCATTCCTGTTAATGTTTTCTTCTTCTTCCGCCACGGAAGGAAATGGCGGTGGGACAATGGGTGACAGATGGATGGTACGTACCACAAGAAGCTCGACCGGGGATGCTTGGAGTCGACACAGCCGTTGAGCAGACACGTGCGGAACGGGGCGACGACATCGGCCGGGGCATCGAGGTAACTCGCAGGGCTGTTGACGACGTCCATGATGAGCGAGTGTGTGTCGAAGAGGGAGAGGGAGGCGCCCGGCCAGCGCCGCTTGGCGAGCAGATACATGGGCCCGCCGTAGTCGTACATGGTGTTGACGCTGGTCGTGTACTCGAGCACCTTGTTGGCGTACTCGGTCGTGTTGTACGCCGTCTTGTTGCTCCAGCCGGGGGTATCGCCCAGGCCGCCCGACTCGGGGGTGGCGTACATGGGCGCTCGCTCCAGGGGCGCCTGGTTCAGCAGGACGAAGTGGCGGCCGCCGGCGCTGTAGATGCGGTCGAGCACGGTCCAGATGCACTCTACGTAGGTGGTGATGGTGGTGCCCGCCTTTTGCTTGTCGGCGAGGATGCCGACGATGCCCAGGTCGTTGGTGCCGATCCAGAGCGCGTAGACGGTGTTGTCGGGCCTCCGGTCGGGGTACAGGCCGGGGTAGCGAGTGTCCTGCTCAAAGGCAGGGATCTCGTACTCGAGCACCGAGGGGAAGGGGCCGTTGATGGCGTCCAGGTCGCGGGAATCGACGTTGTTGGTGCACATGGCGCCGGCGACGGCGTAGTTGTAGTATTTTGCTCCCGTGGCGTTGGCGACGAGCCGTCCCCAGGCGTAGCCGCCGCTCCAGGTGTCGCTGCTTGGGGGCAGCATTTCTCCGATGGGCGGCGCCGCGTGGTGTTGGATGAAGTAGTTGAAGCGGTTTTCGTCGGTGTAGCTGTCGCCAAAGGTGACGAGGTTCTCCATGTTGTTGCTGCCGCTGCGGCCGTGGAACGATGTTGGGCCGGAAATGGCCCGTAGAGCCATGGACAACAGGGTGAGAAGCATGATTACCATGATGGACAAGAAGAAGGGTTACTCGTGGGAGCAACGATTACCGTTTCAATGTTTCAATGTTCTAAAGGCAAGGGGCCAGGGTTGTGAATATTCTCACGCACGAGCAAGAGCGTTTCATCGGCCGTTGCAACAGGCTGTGGCCATGTACTTGTAATATAACAAGACACATGCGCCTCCATCTCGCCATGGCCAAAAACGAGGGTAGAGCGCTTCGCATTTCTCAGCATCATTTCCCCCGGGTCACGTTTTGCTGCAGATGCCACGAGGCACGTCTGACGCATTGCACGAGGATTGCGCCATTGACGCATCGGCCCGGTCACTGGGCCTGTTGGGGAAACAACGGCCACGACTTGGTGATGGACTCATCGGCCAGATCGGGATTCCGGACGCCCGTCGCGGACAACAAGGCATGAATTGCCGCTGATGCGAGCGAATCACGGCCGCGGCGGGCCAAGGACCGAGAGTTCACGGCGCACCTCTCGACGGATTCGTAAAGGAAGGGGCCCAAGGACAAGACATGCATTAACGCGATGCAATACGACACCAGAGTCTAGAGTCTAGACATGGACGCAACAAAGCCAAGTCTTTGGCGGCTGCGAAAACGGGCTTGGCCATGTCTCGGCGTCGGCCGCCGAGGAATCGATTGACCAGACATTTGTCGCATGAACGGACGGGACGGGCCTCTGTTTTGTCTTTGGTTCTTGCACGGCATGCTGTATATCCGGTCCAGTACGGAGTAGTCATCATTTCCGTACGACCGCCATGAGTGTCGACTTGGATGACGGGCCAGCGTCCGTGGACGATTTGATGAAATGGAATGAAATGCTGGTCTTGTGAGATGGTGTGGTGCCACTCACGAGTCACTATCCGGCAGGCAGGATAAGTTTTTTCCGGTTGCACAACTGGGCCATGGTTGCAAAATGCACAAGTCAACATGCATGCTGGATTATTATTGGAGCAGCTCCGCTACCGTTGTTTATCCCAGAGTCTGGTATTTTATATTGTAAATTTGTACGGCTGGCACAAGCTGTGCATATGTAGCTTTAGTCACCCACAAGGTTACTAATATAAATTGGGTTAATTTCAATAATTTACGCATGATAGCTAGCCTGAAGCGAAATTTATCCTGGGCATAAATCATGTAGCTAGAAACCTCGGTTCAACCACTACAACGTTTCATCGTGTTGCTAGGCCCTTTGCTGTTCCAGTGATGAGCGTTCCAATGTGTTGCAAACACTTGCATGGACACTATAAGCCGTTTTGGTTGGTGATTGAAAGCATGGTATGGATTAGAGCAAAGAAAAAAACACCGACGACTGCCAGTTCACCGTCGGGAACATACACCACACTTGTTACCATCATCATCAAATGTTGGATTCGGCAGACATGAAAGCACCTTTCCTGCTCATACGACTGACCCGATGGTGCCATGGCGTCTGTGCCGTGTCGAGGGTGCCAGAAGAAGGACATATTCACGCCACTGAGCTCGACAGTCCATTAGATCTGGGAAACCCATGAGAGTGAGAGCGACTGAGCGGCCGATACACGATTTGAGCATTGCAACCCTGGCGCAACTAGTATTTAGCTCAAACCTTGCTTGCCGGAGCGGAGAACTGGGATCGAATTGGTGTACGAGGGCCTAGAATTAGCAGTAAAACTCATCAACGGTACTTGTAATTTGTGTCTTGAGCACAAGATGCTCACGTTCTTTTCTAGTCTCTTGAAGCGACGTCGCCCGAAGCTTTGCCAAGTTGCTGACGATGGAGGGATTGGCCTATCTGGTTTCGACATGGAAAACTATGCAGCGGTGCATTTTGTGAGCTTGATGAGGGTACCTGCAGACGAGGCGATCAAGTGGGTTTTATTCAAGCGCGACTTTGACCAAGGTGTCAACTCTCACAGCAACGGCAGCAGCGGCAGCGATACTTGTACACGCAGCTTGGCGGGATAAAGCGGCATTTAAGCTCGGGAACTGGGAACAGGCATTCAACAACCTTATCTATATGCATATGCGAAATCTTGGCTGCCTTGGGAAAAGCAAAACAAAGGTAAGAAAAGGCGATCGATTGGTTGGATGACACGGCAAATCATGGGAGCCATGCCCAGGCTGTGTTTCGGACGGTATGAGTTGGATGAGAGCAATGGCCAACGCTGTTGGAACATTCAAAGTCAACACCTTTGTTCCATGCGCTCATCCAAAACATGACGCAAGCTCCATTAACGCGGAAGCAGAGCAGAAGCTTCACACAACTTAGTCCAGGGTCCACCACCGCCCACATGACGCCAACACGCCAGATCCAAAAAGTTCACATCACATCACTTGCGGGGCCCAGCCCTCGGCCTCGGTGCCGTTGCTTATCCTGCATCTGTCATTGAGAGGCTTAGCTGCTACGTGGGCGTTTACTCCGTGCCCCGCATGGTCCCTGGATGGATGTTTGGTCTCCTGAGATGAGGCTTATAAAAAGCCCAGCGGCTCCCATTGTCCCTGCCCGTCACATCCCTTTCTCATCATTTACGCATCCCACCAAGCTTTCCTCTCAGCATATCCACGTTACGTTTGTTTCATCTCAGCGACAATGGGTTGGTTTGATAGTGAGCATTTTCAACTCCTCTCTGCAGTGGCAAGGGCATCCTGTCGTCGAAACAAAGCTAACCAGTGCTCAAGACGACTCCGATCAGGCACAGGCTTACGACCAGGTGACGAACCGTCCCCACGAAGCCAAGTGGTCTCACGAGCTCATCGGCGGTGCTGCCGCCTTCGAGGCCGCCAAAGCGTATGAGGATCACGTTGCCCGCAACGGTATGTCCGGAATAGTCGGCGTGCATCTGACCACACCGATCCGCGTGGATAATGCTAATACTCGAGTTTGACAGGCCACCCTGACGACCACGCCAAGGCCAAGGAGATCCTTGCCGGCGCCATTGGCTTCTTCGTGGACCGCGAGGTCGAGACCAAGGGTTTGGACTACATTGATCGCGAGAAGGCCAAGCGCCATGCCCAGCAGCAGGCTGAGCAGGGACTGAGCAGCGAGGGTCGATGGTAGTGGATGTTTTTCCATCGATGAGAGGCGAGGGCAGTACAATGTGCAGTGTATACACACAACACGATTAGATGACCTGCGTGTACAGAGTATAGCTGTAGTGAATGCACTTTACCTTTGTTCATGTGAGACAACCGCATCGGGACGAACCACTACCGCTCCTGGTCAACCCCGTGCCACCCCGCGATGACGATATTGGTGTTCAGCTCGTACGCGAGACGCACAGATGTCATGCGTTCCAAGGAACCACCTCAAGAGGGCGGGTTCCTTGGTATCGGCGACGCCACCGGCACCCTGAGAGCAAATGGCGTTGAGAAAGCATGACAGAGTGCTGAAGAGTTGAGGTGCGGTTGGTTCGTCGGGAAGGCGATGCCGGGAGGTGAGTTTTGAGCAGGGTGCATGCAGGGTGCGGGCGGGTCTGCGGGGCCGTCTCCAGCCGCTCTGGTAGGCCGGTGCCTTTGCATCTGGAGGAGGGACCGAGATGAACCCCTGTTGCCCCTGCCGCATTTCCGATAATAGTGGGGTCTGGAGCTGTGGCGGTGAGGTTGAGGCAGGAGCCAGCTGAATTAATGCCATCGATTGATTGATCACTCACCCCAATAACGCGCGCCGAAGTAGTACTGCCGGCGTTTTTTTAATTAGGCAGTTTTATCCAATGTTCTCAATCCTTCCATCCTGTATTCTATTTGTAAATACTGGCATGTACTACGATAATCCGGATGCGGAGAGCGCGGGGATTTTATAATCGACATTCGCAGCTGGACAACAGGCCACAATGGATAAAATCACACGGGAAAAGGCAAGGACGTTTTGATAATGAAAAGTAGCACCAGTCGACTCAATTCTCCGCGGCTGTCGCGGCTGATGACGACGCTGGCGATGCAACAAGACGGCGCAGATGGGTTCGCTTATCCCCATGGCATGGTAACTTTTGCACTGAAGCAGGAAGTGCGCAGTTGTCAAGTGTATCACAAATGGAACGAATCCAACGCTACTGCCCACATGTATGTATCGACGGCTTGTTCCGGAATGTGGCACAACGAAAAGGCCTCAACTGGCTGGGTCCACCAACCAACACCAGAGTCCAGACCACTTACACGACATGTGAGGCGGCCACAGTCACGCAACTCCCTAGGTACGGTACTCTGACGTGCTTCGAAACCGCTGCTACTCGGAGCGAACTGCTCTGTGTCGTAAAGAACCCGGGCCAAGTTGGGCTATTGTACATACTACATAACGATATACTGCCCAACATTGACTCAACAACCAAGGTGGCTGGGGGAAATACACTTTAGCTTTCAACATGTCATGTCGTGTGGACTGCCATTGCTGAACAGGATTGAAATTATTGCTACGACCACAGCTAGGTATGCAGGGGCAGTTTATTCAACGGCAACAGAATTCAATGGCTCATGATGATAATTATAAGATAGAAAGTGCGAATCTCAGGGCTTTGGGAAAGGAGCAACATCATCATCAATGTTCAATGGCAGGCTATCCAGCTCGTCGTTACACTGCAAAAGAACATCAGTCCACACTGCTACAGTTGGAATAAACAAGATGAAGGTTTCTTTTTTTACCTGACCTGTCATTTTCTTACCAACGCGGGCTGGCAACTGTGTACACTACGGAGTACTCCCAAAGCATACCGGACCGTGTACTCTGTGTCATTTTGGTTACAGTCGGCGGTAGAATATGCTTGCCTAATCATTAATTATAGTAATGTGCTACAGTATGTCATAGCAAAGGGCGTGCTAATCAGTCCCAGATCTGGTTATATGTTTCCTGCCTCTCACCACAACGAGGGGCCAACGGGAGATTCATGCGAACCACGAATGATGCCATCCACTATCAAGCGGGGACACACGATTCACACAATGAGTCTGCTACTCTAGCTTATTCTGCTGTGCTCACACACACAAAAGAAGATGGAAACCACGGCATCAAATTTCCTCCTTGTTCCCCCCGTCTACTGCGTGCTTCTCAGCAGCCCTCACCTTGCGGATAAACTTTTTATATCGGTTGTGCACGTGGGTTTCGTGGCATGCGATGATAAACAGGGCAATGTGGACGAATCTGAAACCGTTAGCCGGACTTGCTCGATGCCAACGGATGCCGGCAGCACCAACGCTTCAATAGTTGCCAGAACAACAGCCATCTGGACCAGGACAAAGTTGGCGCCGCCGTAGTACCTCTCGGCCATGTTGGTGTCCCATGTCGACCACGTCGCGGCCATCATGACGGCAACGGCGCCGAACCCCAGCCAAACGATGAGGTCGATGCCGACGCGAGTTCCCGGGTGAATGTCTTGCCCGTTTTTGCGAAAATATCGAACCATAATCATGGCCACATTCCAGATCAGAGTTGCACCGGCCTGCCTGCCGTTAGAAGAAACACTTTGCCGAGCGGCAGCCACTTTTGGGAGAGGGGATACTTGCGGGTGAAAGTAGAATGATGATGACGCCTGGGACATCGCCGAGCTTGATTCCCACCCCGATGAGGATTGTGCAGATGGCGGCGGATAGTAAACGGATCCAAAGCTTGACCGTCTGCAGTCCTTCTGGCGTCGTGCGCAGTGTGTAGGCTGGGGGAGGGACAGGCTGAGACTTTTCCACCATGTTGATGTCTGCCTCTGTTTTGTTCGCCATGGGGGTAATTAGTAAAAGTGCAAATGGGAAACAAGTCCGATTCTATATCGGCGCCTGGTCTTTTGGGGTAACGAATCGCGCCAAGTTCCTTATATATGTGTGTAGCATATGTATCTCGTGTCGATCAAGTTGCGTGGATTCAGAGGCACCACAAAGGTCTCACGTTTGCCACCTTGGTCCCTCGTAAAACGGCTGGCTAGCTGGCTAGCTGGCTAGCAAGGTGTCTCGGCATGAATCAAGTAAGTATGTAGAATGGCAGTGCAGTGCCTTCTTTCCGTCCTTTTCTGTTGTACGTTGCCAAGTGGGTTTATTTCTGTGTGCAACTCGACTTGTAAGTGATGCGCCACGCGGACGGGCCGCAATGACAAAGGCATGATTAAGGTTAATTCATCGGTATTTTCTCCTCAAGTGCTGGCATGTAGGATTGAACATGGCTAGATGCAGTATCAGCTTACGCGGCTTTGCGAGCGCATTGGACTTGCCAATACGAGAGTGGAGCTGTCGCGTTTCCACCGAGTCATTATCAATTGGCCGAGTCGATGTCTTTGAGCCTTTGAGGACGGCCGAAACTGAGCCAAGCAAGGATTTCTGACGTAGTTGGAACCGTCCTTGGGCGCCCAAAAGAGGCGCTTGCAGACCGACCGCGTGTGCCATTGCGAATCCGCTCGCGGGCGCCTCCACCGGTGTCGTTTGAGGTTGTGCGCGATATCACTCGAGAGTCGAGTGGGTGTTTTGGGGGTTTGCTAACTTTGGTTTAACAAGACATGTGCCCCGGGGACCAGACACGAACAAAAGATGAAGTGCCGTGTCTTGGGGCTGCGCCGGAAGATGAAGAGTTCATGTTGCGTTTATTCATGTAACTACTGACCGGCGTGACTGGCATCATGAATCCGTACTTGATCGCCCTTGGACAGGCATTCCTCGCCGTCCTGCTGTTTGTTCAGCTCGGGCTCACTGGCTATGGTTTGTAACCTATTTGACCGTGGACAAAGTTGCCGCCGCTGACACTTTTGGAAATCAAGCGACCAGCTTAGAAAGTGGCCTTGAAGGAAGCCACCCGTCGAAATCGATTCTGTTCATGCTCGGCAACACCGTCTGGTCCATCCTCGCCCTGGCCTTTATTTCCATCACGCCGCTCGTGTTATCGTATGCGCTGCACAACCTCGTGGCCTTGCTGTTGCTGGCAGTGACGACGATAGTGTGGCTGGGCGGCTCCATAGCCATTGCGTCGATACTTCGCGATCTTTTTGAGAATCGCAAGAGCATATACGCCATATCGCAGCCCATTGTTGCATTCAGCTTCTTCATCTGGGCGACGTTTGCCGCTCTCATGTCGCTAGAGGTGGTCGGCTTGTTGAAAGGGGCGTACAGAAATGGCGAGCAGGAGATGATGGACTTAGGGGAATTCGACGAGAGCGAAATTAGAAACGCGCTTCGATGACGGCTTGAAGCGTACATGGCACTGCGAGACGGGACTGTAAAATAGGCTGGTTTTGTTTCTTTTCATACCAAAAATTATGTAGGCGCAAGTGATTTATTTTTCGTGTTTCATGCCCCCAATGTCCAACAGTAGACGGAAGGAGCATCTCTGTATCTTCTTCCTGGCAGTTGCCTGACTTTGCTTCATTATGCATAACTCCCCGTGAGTGACGGGCCGTATTTTGACCGTCCTCGACTCCTCGACCCTCACGTCTCATGCCCCGCGCTTCGCGCTTCACTCCCTCGTCGACGTTGAGAGACACATCATGTCGCCCATTTCACTTAATCACAGTCTGAAAAGGCACAAAGACAAAGGCCAGGGCCGGATGAAACGAATGCTGGCAACAACATGCGGCCCATCGCCAAAGACAAGTTGCCTCTTGGCCCGGCCCGCAGGTGAAATGGCGCACTCGGTGTCCGACTAGGCAAAAGGTCCTTTCAGCCCATGGACTCTAGAGGCAAAACCTTGATGCATCGCAGCTACCAGCAACGTGGTCGCCGGGCTTTATCCCGCATCTTGGCCTTGCTTATCTCTGCGGGGAGGGCGGAGGCAAATGCTTGGCATTGGCAGCGGTCATGGTGTAGATGCTGGTACATACATACACATGTCGATACATTTTTCAAAAT
Organism: Metarhizium brunneum; assembly: GCF_013426205.1. Lineage (NCBI taxonomy): Eukaryota > Fungi > Ascomycota > Sordariomycetes > Hypocreales > Clavicipitaceae > Metarhizium > Metarhizium brunneum. The sequence continues at coordinate 4,528,260 of NC_089423.1, read as the reverse complement.
TTGACTCCAAATCTAGTCGTCTTGGCCCTTGGCGGCCGTCCGCCTAAAATCGCCGAATCGGACACCGACCAAGCCAGACGACGAGACAGTTGACACTCTCATCAACCATGTCCAGCTTGGCTTGGGTAGTTGTCGCCAGTGGCCACGGCAAAAGAATTGGCCCTTCCATCGCCCTTCGGCTCCTCCATAACCCGGAATAGAATACTGGGGGTTGTGTGATCACTGCCATGTAGCAACCCAGGCCCGGTTTTGTGTCGATCGCCGCTCCGGCTCATCTCATTCCCCGCTTGATTAGTAGGCGTGGGAACTCATGTGGCCCAGGGTCCCCTGGCCGTGGGTTTGGTTTCTTTTCTTTCGCATCCTCAACTTCTCCCTTGAGGCGAGAGACGCCAACAACCGGCTCGTCCACCTGCCCTTCGTAGGCTTCAACGTCCGTCTTGGCGCCGCGGCTGCTGCTGTCTCAACCCAAGATGCTGGTACCAGAGAGGAGTAGATCGGCGGCAACTTGGTTGTTCTGCCGGGCTGCCCCCTCGCCACTCCACCGGGTTCCTCGAGCTATTGGAAACAGATCGGCCATTGGCAAATAGCATGGCATGTCTCGCACAGGTGGTGTGCTCGATTGGGCAGTCACTATTCGCAAGGCAAATCATGTGGTGTAGATGGCGACGGGCCTGACTGGCTCACGGCGCCAACCGAGCCTACCGATATTCTTATTCGGGAACCTTGTCCGTGGGTGTGGGAGAGCGCCATGTCTATCCATCTCGTCGAGCCTTGAGATGCGGGAGTATATAGATGGTGCTCGGTTCCCTTGAAGTCGAGGGAGCCATGAGTTATCGAGGCTCAAAAGGACCTCCAAGTCTCGTCTTCCTCCGTCTCCCGGCCTCCCTCATCATCTACTACTTCTTCCTGCCTTGATAGCTCTTGGGGATACCACCTATTTGTGCTTGGCTCTCATCCTCACCAAACATGAAGTTCAACAACGCCATTCTCCTCGCCTTGGCCACCACGGCCCTGGCCGCACCCGCGTCCGACGTCACCACCCCGAAGCGCCAGGACATCAACACCGTCACCGACCAGCTCCTCTTCAGCTCGACCCTGCCTCAGTTTGAGGCTCGTCGCAACGCCAAGAACCCCCCCTCGTTGGACTGGTCCTCAGACGGCTGCACCAGCTCGCCAGACAACCCCTTTGGCTTTCCCTTCCTCCCCGCGTGCCACCGCCACGACTTTGGTTACCAAAACTACCGCATTCAGAAGCGCTTCACAAAGGCTGCCAAGGCCAAGATTGACTCCAACTTCAAGTCCGAGTACGTGGCCATTTCATTCTTCTTCTGCGGAACCCGTTCGCAACGTGAGTAGACGGACGGTGGCTGACGTGAACGTGAAACAGCCTGTATTACCAATGCCAGCGCGAATTGGCCAAAGGTGCTTGCGACAGACTCGCTGATGTCTACTACGAGGCTGTCAAGGAATTCGGCGGTGGTGATGCTACCAAGCGTGACAGAAGCGACTATGACAGGGCTGTTGCCGCTTACAACGCAGCCGTCAAGGAAGCCCAGGAGCAGGGCCTGCTTCCAGTCCTGGACTAATCTAGAACGTTGCTGGGAATCAAGAGATGGGTCACGAATCAAGATTATCTAACGCGCATGACGCAGGGGTTGGTTGTACATATGCGGCACTGGATATCTGTATATAGTGTGCATAATGAGCGAAGTATATATAGCCTTTCTTGACTCCCTTTCCGCATTGGCTACACATACAACTACATCAGATACGTTTGACCTATTAGTAATTGGTGAAATCGTTGTCAGGAGAGGCTACGGTTCACGTTTGCGAGCAATTGGAACTTGTATGTCGCAGCCCAGCGCGCTGTTACTTTTGATGCAAGACCTGACAGGTATTGACTATACTGGATAATTCGTACTTGCATTGCTCATATGATATACTACGCCTTCTGAATCCTGCTTCAGACGGGTTCGTTACCTACGCCTCAGCCGGGGCGTAGACCCAAGGAATAGGAAACGTTCCTTTACCCAGCGGCTTGGCATCCTGCGTGACGTTCTTCAGCTGCGGCAATGTAAAAGGCGTAGTGTCGCTCAAGCTGTGTACGCGTCCCAGGAGTTTCTCCAATTGTCTAAAGGCAGACGTGGCTGCGTACTGCGGCCCCTCGTGGCCAGAGAGACCGGTCACGACAACAATCAAGCCACGCTCATGATGGGACGTTCCCACAACGCCCGTCTTGTCCGGCAGATCGGTGCCATAGCCGCCCCCCCTGCCTGTGCTGTATCGCGGGACGTAGAAGGGATCGGTGGGACGAGACTCGAATCCCAGCTTCCCACCCCATGTCATGTTCTGAACGGCCAGCAGGACGCCGTTGGCGGGAAGAATAAAATCGGTGCCGCCCTGGACGAGAATGACATTCTTGGTCTTGTCAATGACATTGGGGAGCTCGTATTTGGACGGGGGGAGAGATTCGTCATATTTGACAAAGGCCGTGTTGACGCACACGCTCCATTCGACCTGGAGAGGCGCGTGGATGGCCTTCTTCACGTCCTCCCGGTTAAAGTAGGGGTCGTCACCCAAGGGATCGTAGAGATCTGGGCAGTGATCCAGGATGTTGTATATGTTGAAGCAAGGGTTGTCCTTTCTGGCCTGCCGGTAGATGCTATTCCACAGGTTGCCGCACCCATCCTTGTACTGAAGGGTTCCATTGGGGAGCCTCTCCTGCCAGGGAAGCAAGGAGGGCTGCTTTCCAGCCGGAGGATACACGTAATACTTCTCGACGTAGTCTCTGTATCCGCAGCGCTTAGAAGTGTTGTGCAGCTCGTCCCTGAAGCGGTCGTCAAAGGGCATGAGGTTGTAGTTTTGCTCGACAAACGTCTCGGCAATGGCCTCGGACTGGACATCCCCGTCGAAGCTGATGCCGTCAACCACCATGAGGCCCTTGAGATTATAGTACTTGGTGTCGTTGGCATTGACAAAGTGGCTGGAGATGTACGGGCCGTAGTATCCGCCATACGACTCACCAACCACGTACACCTTGTAGCCTTGCATGCTAAAGGTATCGATGAAGTTCTTCCAGAACCCCAGGAATTGTTTGGCCAGCTCATCTTCATTGTGGATGGTGGTATTTCCAGTCGAGAAGCCAACAGTCACGGGCTGCTCGATCCACACAATATTTGTAAGATGATGCCAGCTCCAAGGGTTCCGAACTGGCTTCAAGGTGCCGGGGCGCCAGACGAATGGGCCGTTCTCCTGGAGCAGACCCAGGAGAGACGAGCAGCCGGGCTGGGGTGTGTGTCTCAGTCAGACCCGGTGATGACAAAGAGGGGGGATGATCTCTTCCTTTTTTCCTTTTTTTTTTCTAGGGGACGGGCGGGGAGAAGCGACTTACTCCGCCATTGAGCCAGATGGTTATCTCCTTCTTTTTCTTGTGCTCGTCATTGTCCGTAGGGAAGAACCAGAAGAAGAGGTTGTCTTTCTCGTCCTTTTTGTCGCTGATGGGCAGAAGTCCTGAGTACGACTCGCCAATATCAAAATTGACTTCTGGGAGCCCCGTACCGTTGACTGCGAATTCTGTAGCGTGTATGTTAACATCAATGATCAATTTCTGGTCACGGGTAAATCACATGTCCCCTTCCGTGGGCGCAGGAGACCAAGTTCAAGAGGCCCGGTACACTCACTCTCGGTCTTGTTGTTCAGGAAGCGATGGGGACCCGAATCAGGGCTGGTCCGGGTATATACTGACGGAGGAATGTGAGCCTCGCCATAGTCGGAGATGTCTGCCAAGTCATCTCCATGCAACTGCTGTAGGAGCTGGCGGTGGCTCTCGGAAGTGCGCGCTGCTGCGGTGGCAACCAGGAGTCCCAACAGGGACAGCACCAATTGGTTTTTCATCATGAGTAGCTCGGTTGAGGCCGAGAGATGCTTGAGCTGGCTTGGAAGAGACTTTCGGGTTCTCAACCATGGCATTTATATACCGTGGAGGACATGCAGCTTAGTAAAATGCTACTCTCTCGTGTCAGCCGTGTCTCCGCGTCTAAGCTCTGTGTGACCCCGAACGGTATATCGTCATTTCGCTAGGCACAGGCCCCTAGCATGCAGTCTGATCATCGACATGCAATACTCGTTTTGGTCAGAGCAAAGGGTCGGCCACCCGGGCACCTTTTTGGGCAACCGGCAACTCACGCATGGCGATGCGAGCTGTCCACAAATGCCCTAATCCGATGGCATTAGGCTGGCTGGATGACAGGATAGCGCAGTCCCCGGCTTATCATTGCCGGATTCTCCGTTGCATCGGGGTGGGATCGATGATAGCGGTCAAGCCGCAAGGCGAGAGTCTGCAGTATGCATCACTGGAAAGCTACGCTGAGTTCCCCTGCAAGTGGATCTCGAGTTTGAGGACTTGCCTATTGCAGTATATGTCTTGAGGATAAGGATTTGCAAAGTTCAAAAAGTTCCCTCTTTTTTTGGTCCTGCAGCGGCTGGAAGACACCGAGACAGGCCCTACTGCATGACGCAATACGTCGAGTCGATGGTAATGAGTCTAATGACGCGCGGAGGAGCAGCCATGAGCCCATCATTGTAGAGTCGTAATTGGTGCGCACAAGCAGATCCTATAGTCCGTTAATTAAAGAATAATGGGAACAACCTGGCTTCTGCCATGAACTTTGAAGAAACCACACATGGCAAAGATAGCGAACCCCCGCCGAGGTTAGTTTGTTACCTAATGCGTCATTGATTGGACAAGTCGCACGGAGGAAGGCGCGAACAGTGAAGGTTGTTCCAAAGCTGCCGCCCGAACCGGCGACGTGACGCCGCCTCTCGCGGCCACACCTGCTAGGCGTGTTTCCCTGCCTGTTTGGCCGATTCGATCATACCGACCAGACTTGGATTTGGAAATTGTCCGCGCCACCACCAAGGCACTGCTTGCTACTGCTACTAACATGATGCCTAGCGATTTGAACCGAGTGCGACAGGTAATGGCTAAGGGATTAGCTGATACGACGTGCATTTATTAGCCTCTTCACGGTGAAGCAACTGCGAGGCCAAGTTGGAGCGTGACCCATCTAATTACATCCCAAGGCGCGCAAAGCAGTCGAGACTATCACCTACATAAGAGCCTGAGGGCTCCTATAAGATGCCCCTTTGTTCCTTTCCATGCGCATTGATTTTCCCCTCCAAAGCCACCCTCATCTTCTTTACACGAAGTGTTTCATCTTCCACTACACCATGACTTTATGCCAGGAAAACACCTTCTATCAATCACAATCTGGATACCCACTCTGACCTCTCAAGTGTTGGTCATCAGCCCACGGAATCTCCAGAATCACGACAAGGAGAGTATGATGTGCAAGGGGCAAAGGGAGGTCAATTTCTTCTTCGCATCGATGGACAAGCCCCTGAATGCAATGAAAAAAAAAGGCAGCGTGCGTCACCTGGAGGTAGTGTAATACCAGGGACACAGGAAAAGAAATCAAAAATTATGCCGGGTACTTACCAAACCTGCTGATCATGCCAGGGTGTTAGTAGCCTCACGCAGGGCCCTGGCAATCTCAACACCCAACCTGACCTCTTGAGCGTCAGTGATGAGCGGCGGGTTTCAAATATAAAATGAGATATGTATACGTGGAGAGGAAAGAAAAAGAAAGCAAAATTGAACACGAGAAGGACGCGAACTTATGCGTTTCGAAAGCACATGCTCGCTTATTATTTCCTCTTTGTAAAGTGTTCCGTGAGGTTTCGAGGGAAAGAATAAACGTCACTGACCAAAGGGTAGGTATGGCACTAGGCGAGATTGTCACAAAGTTGGGAAAGCGCAACATCGGAGGCAGGCAAGCTGTCAGCTGCCTTGCTTGCGCTTGCCTCAGGAGAGCCACTCGGCAAGGGACACTCGAGCCCTCCGAGTAGTCTCCGTGATGGACCATCGAGCAGGCACGGGAAGAAAGGTCAACTTGTCACCAACGCGCCGAAGACTGTCGAGATCGGAGCCGGCGTCCCTGACGATCGCCGTGTTTCGCGCCCTACTCGCGACGCTGTACATCTCCGGCACGCCCAACTCCCTGCAGCCTGAGATTTTTCGGCGACGACGAAGACGCCCGCGCGAGGTTCGTGCTCGTCATGCCGAACCGCAACTTGGTCCTAGGGCTGGCTATACTCTTACCGGCCGTATGGTACTTGTCCTTTTTTTTTGTTGTGGGTTACCACTGGACTCACTGTTCATAAGCCAGTTTTTCTTTTACATCTCTCACATACGGCCATAGCTACCACTAGCACCAGAATATACGGGTTCCCATGAGACCAACCTCTTTGAGGACAAGTTCAGGGCCATCTGCCTAATCTCTTTGAATCTGGCACCGGCCAAGGTACAGCCCGTTGGTGGACTCTCGGGGATCAGCTTCATAGAATTGGCAAAATCCAAAAGTTCATCTTTTTTCAGGGTATTAGGATCCACCCATATCACAGCGTTTGGTAGAGACATAAACCCCAGTCCAGAGTGGTGGCCATTTTACTCGTAGTGACCTTTAAGCCAATACGCCTGCATGGCTTGAAACAAACCCGGGGAAATCCTCCACCTTTGCCTCCTAAGTCCTTTCATGTTGTTATTTACTACGCGTGTGCATATATGGCGGGGGTGCAAGGATCTAAAACACTATAAAGGCTGATCATTCGTCATACGGACGATTTCCAGACCGGCGCCAAAAATGGCAGCTAAAGACTGTCTGAGAGTTTCGGATGCCGCAACCATAGTTCAACGCTACAGAAATGTATTAGCCGGCGGAGATGGCCGTCGCCCCTATCAGCTGGACAACAAATTCATTGTCTCCGTGCTGTGCCGACTGTCCCGACCTGCCAAAAAAGGCAGTGGTAGCCACAGCATGCCCAGCAACGTTGACCATTCAGAGCCCGGAACTACTCCCAGTGTTGACCCCGTTGGCGTCGATGGACGGTCGTCAAGAACTCGGATTATTCCTGCTGCGGACGGGATTGACGGTCAGCAGCAGAGCGTGGACTGATAGAAGCAATAGGCAGACGGTGACTTTGACAATATATATAAGTAACTACCGTGGCCGTCAAGGTCCTCATCGCACGACTAGATGAACGTTGAACGCCCCATCAGAGTCAAGACTGGCCCCCACGTTTCCCCGGACTGTGTCTGAAGTTTGTACAAACTAGGCTATTCAAGATTGTTGCCAAGTGTTTTCGCCAAGCCCTCTCGCAGTTTCCATTGCCTCTTTCGGCCATTCGAGCAACCAACTCAGGTGGTTGTTAACTAATACAGGACAATTTACACGACAGGTATTCGCCAACAACGTCATGTCGCCGCTTGTTAGTATTCTTCTAGTTGGTCTTTCCGCCACGAAAGGCGCCTATGCTTGGGGTAAACTCGGCCACGCCACCGTCGCCTACATTGCCCAGCACTATCTATCCCCCGAAACGGCATCATGGTAAGCCCCCATCGGGGTGATTTTCGAATCCGAGTGGGCTACAAGCGTTTGCTGTCCATGCCCCTAGACCGACTGATGCTAATCGAGACTTGCCGACACAAAAGGGCGCAGGGTGTCCTCGGCGACACCTCCGACTCATACCTGGCAAACATTGCCTCTTGGGCGGACGACTATCGGGCCACGGCCGCAGGCAAATGGTCGGCGCCACTTCACTTCATTGACGCCCAAGACAGTCCTCCGACGAGCTGCAACGTCGACTATAACCGCGACTGCGGCAGCAAAGGATGCTCCGTCTCAGCCGTGGCCAACTACACCCAGCGTGTCGGGAGCAAGAGCCTGAGCAAGGACAACATTGCCCAAGCACTCAAGTTCCTGGTTCATTTCACCGGAGACTTGACGCAGCCTCTGCACGACGAGGCCTACCAGGTCGGCGGCAACAATATCAAGGTCACCTTTGATGGATACCAGGACAACCTGCACGCTGACTGGGACACGTATATCCCCGAGAAGCTGGTTGGCGGCGGCGCCTTGACAAATGCGCAGAGCTGGGCCAGCGATTTGATACAGCAGATTGCCTCTGGGAGTTACCAGTCTCAGGCGGCGGACTGGATCAGGGGAGATGATGTCGGAGACGCCATAGCGACGGCGACCAGATGGGCTTCGGAAGCCAATACTTTTGTCTGCTCCGTCGTGATGCCCAATGGCTCCGCGGCTCTGCAGCAGGGCGACTTGTACCCCAAGTACTACGACGCTGTCATTGACACCGTCGAGCTGCAGATCGCCAAGGGAGGATACCGTCTCGGGAACTGGCTCAACAACATCTACAAGTCTACCGTGGCCAAGCGGGACGTTGGGGGCGTTGGGGGCGCAGAGGTCAAGCCTGCCGAGCTGCCAGACCTCATGGGTTACGATTTTCTCCCAGAGCCTCGTCCTCTGAGCCGTGCTCAGCTTGCACGGGCTGCCATGGAGGGCGATTGCTGTGGGAAGGGGAAGGGGCGCGAGGGCCACCAGCACTAGGCGTTTTGTCGAATCAAGGCTTCATCATGAAATTTGTGCACATGCATGTTCTGCTAGTTTGTCTACCCGGCTCGGGCTCATCTTGGCCCATCTCCCTCTGCGCCTCAGCTGCTTAATTAATCCTTGATTTGATTGACGGTTTCCACGAGAGAGACCAGTCTCCCGTCCTCGGCAACGACTCCAAACATGAACGTCTCGGACTTCAAAACCGTACCGTCTTCCAGTGTCGTTATCCCCACGTGTCTGTCGGCTACCTGGGGCCCGTCGCGGAGGAATTGGGTAATGGTGAGAGTGACTCTGGGCACATTCTGGCGTAGCCAGCGCATGTGCGACACAAACGCCGCAAAGTCGCGCGTGCCATCCTGATCTCGCAGAGTAAAGTTGGGGGCAAGCAATTTGGATAAATCCCCTTCTGTATCTTCTGGCTTGCCTGAAAACAGACTGACCAAGGCGGCTTGGTAGGTGTCCTTGTGGTCTGTGAAGGTGGTTCGGGAGGCCATTGTTGAGGTGCGTATAGTATTGAGAAGATGGAGTGTGTTCTTGGTCTCTATTCTGTAGGGGCGGTTTTTGAAAAGCTTTCTGTAAAGCACACAAACCATGGATTTTATATTCTGGACCCTTGATCGTGGAAACTGGTGCCTGGAAGAATATCTGGGTATGGTTCTGATGCTGCCTGGCCAATATCTACACCTCCCTTCAAGTGGCCTCGTGTTTTCGCTGTAGGCATCCATCGCAGGCACGAGCTTTCCGGAGCAAATCCGCACAGGAAGCAGATTCCTAATTACGAATCACAGAATACCGTGCAGCGTGCGGGCTCCGAGCAGAAGGCCCCATCATCATTCATAGCACCCGTCAACAACCGCTCAAGGCCACCAAGTCATCAGGACGCGTTGGACCCTGCTAGTTCGCCACGGGTTATCAGTTAATACTCCGTACTTATCTGTCGCATGGAGCGAGGCCATCCCCTCGTTGGCCTTCGTCGTCGCTTTGCCATAGGGCCGACAAGAGAGGCTGTGGATAGTCCATGTCAAGACTCTTTCCAACTTGGCAATATCCAAACGGAGATTTTCGATCCGTATGATATATAGCTGTCCTTGCACAAGCCGGCACCGATATCCGAAGCCCTGGAAATAAGCGGCTGAGTGACGCGAATCATCTTGGCTGCGCCACCAACCTTGGATAGCACAGTCAGACGGCCTGATTGATGGGAACCTCGCCGCCAGGTAGCAAAGCATAATCTTGTAAAAAGAGGCAACAGACGGTGGCTTGCTCTCCACATTCGGGGGCACCGAGTCAGATCGGACATGCGACGCCTTCCCCAGTGCGGCAGGCGTTTCGGCGCTGTTTCTCACGATTTCGCATCATTGGCCGGTCAGATAGCTTCGCTGGCAATACATATGTTGGTTCTAATAAGTACGGAGTATTCAACGCCGCCTTTGCAACTTGGACCGCGTCTACCACGTCTTCAAAAAAGGGCACACACAGCGCGGGCGTCATTGCTGGGCTGTACAGGCTCAGAAACGGACCAGACTTGTGTGACGTGGCTGCCTCCCACCACCATGGTACAGTTTGTACAAAATCCCAGGGATTTTCTCGATTCCTTCCGCATTGGTATTACCTTTTCGTGATTTCTGAATGAGTTGTCGCTCTCCCGCCGCCAATTCTCCGCTTCTTTGAAACCAGCCTCGGGTACTCTACTACTGAGAAACATCGAATTGCTCAGGCCTTGGCGCAAACACACCTGACCCCGTCGCAATACTTGCTGGAGAGGGCAGGGGGGAGATTGATTGTACTCATGGTGTTTAGTGGACGGCCCTCCGCGGCATGTCTTTCATGTCGACAGAGGAGGTTAAGAGTAAGCCCTGCGTCGGCACCCTCAGAAGCCTGCACAATGCAGGACCCCTTGCGTCTCCCATCCGTGGCATTGAACGAGGGTAATTTGAAGGCGACAAAGACACCATCTAACACATGCCGACATCTAGTGCGACCGAGTGCCCACGGGATGCTCGCCATGCAAGCGCAAAGGAATAGAGTGCTCCGGATATCGGGATCCATGCGCCTTGCGAGTCCGAGATGAGACGAGCCGCACGACGCGCAAGTTTGCAAAGGCTCCAACGAGGAGGAAAACACTACACCGTGTACCAGAGCCCGAGGCGGGCGCCAAACATCCCGTTGAGCATCTCACATGGCCGTTCAGCCAACTGGTAAGCTCCCGGATGGGAGATCCCTCGTATCCCTTGCGGCAAAATCTACAGGAAGCATCCATGGCATACTTCCTGACGTCCTACATCACCGCTACCCCTTTCCAAAGATACGTGCCCTCATTCTGCCTGGCAGATGCAGATCCGGAAGACGCATGCTCCATCACCATCTCGGCCACGGCGCTGGCCGCATATTCACGCCGCGTCCGGTCCGCCGAATATCTCGAACGCGCAAGGCAAAAGTACGCAGTCGCACTGACCCGGGTCAACGAGCTGTTGTCCAGCCCCGAAGCCGCGGTCCTCGACAGAACACTTGTCTCCGTCTTGGTGCTCGGCCTGTTCGAGGCCATTGTCTTTGAGGCCGGCAAGTCGCCCACGAGCTGGACGGCACACACCGTCGGTGCCATGCAGCTCCTGAGATTGCGAGGGCCGCAGCAGTTCAAGTGCCCCCTCTCCCGTAAAATGGTCGCCCAAGCCAGCAACAACATCAAAACTAGCTGCATTCAAAGGTCGATCCCGGTGCCAGACGACTTCGTCGCGTTGGACAAGCAGCTCACACTCCTGCACGACCCCAACGATGCCCCTGTCAAGTTGGCGCCCATGGTTCAGCAGCTTGCCTCCATCAAGGCAAGGGCCGTGGCTGGCCCTGATTGCAATCTAGTCCACGAGGCTCTGGAACTCGACCGCCGAATTGTCGCCTTCTCCAATGAGTGTCCCGCCTGGATGTCGTACGCGGTCGAGCCCAGTTCTCATGCCCCTGGCTGGGCGTATGGCGGAGTCTGCCATCGTTATCCCAGCGCGTACGTCGCCAAACTGTGGAACACTGTTCGGCTTCTTCGCATATTTTTAGTCGTCTTGATCAGGCAAGTCGCCTCCGGGCAGCTGGATCCTGATCTCGCTCGACTTCGTCTGCCCGATGGCGAAGCCAGCCTGGCTGATTACTTGTCCGGGCTTCAGCAGTACGCGAGAGAAAACATAAAGACCATCACAACGGGGGTTCTCGCCAGCATCCCCAGTTTCATGGAGGTGGACGATTTCGGGCGACGATTCGCGCCTTCGGGCAGGAGTCTGGCCTGGCCCCTGAGTATCATTGAGAACACCGACATGTGCGGGGAGGCGGCCAGGGAGCATGCCTACGAGAACTTGGAAATGCTGGCTGGGGATCTAAACATGCCTCAGGCGGTGCATCCGTCACGATTCCCAGGCATCAGAGAAGACTGGTGAGTGACCCAAAGTCCATTTCATGTTTGGAAAACCCATAGTGTTGCTAAATCGTTCCTCCCCAAGGATGCACCTGTTCCACCTCGGATAGTACCAGGAAGCAGAGGCCTTTAGAGCTGTCAATTTATACGACTCGGTACACAAAGAAGGTTCTGGAATCTTTGCAAGTACAACAACCCCGGGACGGGACGGGGTGTCTGGTGGAACACTAGATTCATGGGTGACTGTGTAGTTGGTTCACCTTTCTTTTTTCTCCCTCTTCACAGATTTTCCTTTGCCGGCTGGCCGGACAATTTTTTGCACAGCCTTGTATTGAAAAGACGTGTCAAAATTGAACGTGGCGTCCATTCATCTTCTTCAAACACCTTGGCTGTCGATCCTCCGGCGAATACCGTTGGGCAAATGGGACACCCCTTCTGCCGCGGGACAAGAGCCATCTGTGCGTGTTTGTACTAAGGACGATGGCAAGTATCATCAATAAGCACACAAATCCATCTAGCACTTGGTGGGCCTGTTTTTGTCAAACAGTTTATATATGCCCTAGTTTCTCCGTTTCATGTTGAGATGGTCGCGCTGTCAGCGCCTGCTAGCACAAGCAGGCCAAGCTCAAAGTTCAGTGTCCATTGGCAGGCGGTGCTTTCATGTCGTCCTAAATCGGGCCATTTTGTCTTGGACCTGCTTTCCACGGCGGTCGCACCAAGACGCCCAAAAGGTCTCGTCGAACGGTATTCCCGACGCAAGCAAGACTTCCCAAATCCGTCCGAGTGCCTGTCTCTCATTGGCTTGTGCGTTTCCAACTAATATGTGACCGGTCGCAGTCGGGGTCGTGTCTCTCGTCAAGAACGCTGGTTGGGCCGTCCTTTTGGGGGATGTACTCGGCAGAGGTCATCAGGCAATCAATGATCGACGAGTCGCGTGATGCTCGAAAATTCGGCAGGCCGGCGGGCTCAAAGTCACAACCCGTTCATTTATGAAGTAGTTGTTGACGAACAACTTGGTATGGCGGCGAGGTGCTGCAATACTCGGCCACCACGACTGTCCAACTCCAGTCCGCGTCGAGATGGGCGCGGTATACAGAGTACACGGGCCCTACTTACCACCGTGGAAGACCAGTTTCTTGGTGGCGGGCTTCAAAGACCGGGGGCAAGAGCACTCCTCGCGCAGTTGGAGGGAACGACGGATCAGGCGTCGATGGTTTGTGTAACATTCCCCCAAATGGACACAGAGGGACGGCACATGGCCAGCGGGGATCGAGGGGAGTCAGGGGACCATCGTCTTGCAGGTCAAGTTCAAGGCATCAATGATATTACAAGCGCGGAGGATTCAATGTTGGACGTGGGTAGTGTTCTGTATTCACGAGAAAAGGGGGCGGCCGCGGCAGATACAACAGGCAGTGTTGGCGATGAAACAAGATTGGCCAAGGACGCAATTTGAAAGCTGCTGGAGATGCCGGGCTCAGCCTGTCGGACGGGCCGTGGCATGCATAGACGTCAATGTCTACGGAGTACATTCGGGCAATATGCATGCCGTCTCGCAAAAAATATCATGTAAATCTCTCGCGTGCCAGTTGAGCCACACTGCACCATTCTACCCCCCGCAAGTCCAGAACGTTCGCAGTCATCATGCTACATATGTATCTGGAGGCATCACGGCGCAGACAGTCGCAGGACGTTGCTGCTCGCTACATGCACACCCCTCTCTGGGTCCAGATGTCGTTTCGCAACACATCCCTGCCCCGTCGAGGCTGTGGCTAATGCAGCGACGAGCCGCGCTCGCCGGATATTAGCATTGACGCGTTAATTGTCACCCACCCCTCCCCGGGGTGTTTCCCAGCTGGCGTCGACTCCTTGGCGCTTGAAGAAATAAACCGCTTCAAGCAGTCAATGAATATTCATGCCGCCTGGCGCTAGATACGGAGTAGGCGGTTGTGAACAGTCTTGCGCTCCACCTGCCTCACGCCCCGGGGAGTACAAAACACCACCACCACCAACAATTGCTTTCCGCACCTGCGCGCTGCGCCCCGTCATTGGTCGCATTTCGCAAGGAGCAAGTGCTCCTTTCCGCTGTCACACAAGCAACTACCATAAATCTGTATTATAGCCCTACCTACGGAGTGCTGCCTAAGTAGGTATGTACATGCATAGGCACCTTCCTAGACCGCATAGGTACTCCGCAGGTAACCCAGTGCCTTCGCCGGCCCAAGGGTATTCTTCTAGTGACTATCGTCCACGTCAGCTACATCGGAGTTTTTCTTTTTAGTTTTTTCTTTTTTGTTTTTTTGTTAATTTATTATACTTTGGAAGAGTCAATCCGAGACATTTCTTAAACAGTGCGGGATTTTCTTTTAATATATTAAACTTTTGAACAGCCTGCGACATATCATGCTGAATTGTGCTGCCTTGGGAGTGTGGAGCACTTGAGCAAACGAGACTCGCATGTTGTAGTCATTTCCGGACTAGCGGCTCATGCAACTACATTAGGTAATAAACGCTTCACGTCTGGACTTTTTCATGTTGCAGCCTGTGCCTGCCATCTTCTCCGTGCGTCCCATCCATCTCAGAATCCCATCAACTTACCTAGCTACCTATCATGTAGGTGCCTGTGCGGCGCGGTCCCTATTTCTAACGACAGAAAACTTCTCCCAGGACGCGGTCAAGAGTTGTCATGTGCCGGAAGTCAGTCTGGTAATGCAGCCGATAGCCAGTCAATATGGAGTAGACCTGGGGACACCGGCTACAAAGACCCACTTGGCGCATTGGTATTTCAGCCATTCAGAGTACCCCACCCCCCGATGCCGTCAGCCACAAGCTCCTCCTCTCCAACAGGACGACTCCATCCCGCTTCGTCCCGTTTCGTCCCACTCGGTCGTCCACACTGTAGCATGCAATGTAACGCTGATGGCCACAGCGAATAATTTGTTTTCCTGAATCGAGCTTGAGCTCCTCTCTTCACTCCCTACAATGTTGTACTCGGTAAATACTCTTCAAGTACATTGCCTTACAATGCTCTGCCAAATAGCAGAGGACAAGACCGAACTCCTCTCGCTCTACCATCAGCCAACCAATCCGTCAAACCCAGTCGTCGTCGTAATCACTCATAAATCTACAGCTATTGCTCAATCCAGCAACTCCGACACCCAGACCATGGGTATCTCCAATCCCTTGTTCCCCTGTATCTTTACTTGCTAATGCAAATCGAATACAATCAAGTAAAAGGCGTACAAAAAAATCTTTACACAAAAGCTGCCCGTGATTACATGGCAAAAAAAAAAAAAAAAATGAAAAATAAAAATCAGGCACACCCAGTGTGCCCAAAACCCCAGCTTAGAAGCAATGTCCGCCTCCGTCTCTGCGCTTGGTAGCACCAACGACACAAGTTGCTTTGTTCTTCAAGCCGTATGAAACAAAGCGTAAATATAATTGGTTGATGTTGAGTAGTCCGCCTCCTTGCATTCTCTCTCATTCTCTCAACATCGATATTTGTCTTTTGAGAACGGATGCTCTGTAGACCCGCAGCCCGTGGTATATCATAACCGATTATATAGGGGAATCGATAAGAAAAAAGAAAGAAGAAGAATAGACCAAACTCCAAAGTTATCGCTCCTCGCTAAAATGTGTATCGTGTACTGGGGTGCGTTGATACCTCGGAATGAACCCAAGTACATTGTGATGATCATGCTTTGATTGTTTTTTGTTTTGTTTGAAAACTTGGCGGGAGAGAAGCAGCGCTCAACTACGCCCGCTGCATGTCATTTTGGATGATGACAGAGTCGGTAGAGGAATATGACGGCAGTTTCATTAAAAGGTCAGCCGAAGCACAAAGCCCTTCGCAAAAGGTGCAACGTCGTCGCCATCAGCTCCGGTCTCGTCCAATAACATCTCCCATTCGCGCTTGGTCTGCGAGGATTGTTCAATTACCTCTTCGATTTCCAGTCGCATATCTTGCCCTTCCCTGAGTTCACGGATAACATCATCATCCATTTCAACCTCCAGCCCTCCCTGGATTACACGTAGAGAGCGCAAAACTTTCGCAGGTTCAACGCCCCATTTGCTAGAAATCCGACCATTGAATTCTTCTACGGTTCGCTTCGAAAGATAAATGGCTCGGTAATATGTCGGTTTCCCTTGCTCTGACTTGTCGCGATACTGGACATAGAAACAGGCAACAGGTTTTTCAGCCTGCTCTGCGGGGGGCCGATATGACGGATCAACCCCAAGAGCCTCGATCCATCCACTCAAGGTGCCAGCATCGTCCATTCGAGGTATTCTTGATATTTGCTCAAATGCCTTCCCTGAAGCGGTGGTGTTATCGATATTCTGCCACATGCCAGATGCCTGAGAGACGAGAGACAAGGAGCTGGGCGATGGAGATACCATGGACCCTGCAACCGAGGATTTCGTACTGCGAGCTTGCCAGTTAGGTCCCTCACGGGAGACTTCCAGTTTGTTTGGAGGAGACATATCTCCGGGAAGAGATACGGGGTGAAGGTCGGGATCGTCCAAGTCCTCTCCTCTCAGATATAGAATGCTGACGGGTCTGGTGCTTGTAAACATATCTTGCAGCGTTTGCAGCTTGATTTGCAGGTCTTCTTCCAAAGTCATGCGACTTCCACCGCACCCGGCATTAGAGCTAGTCGACGACATGGACCAGGTCCGTTTGTGCTTCTGCACTTTTCCCGGTCGCTGTGGATCGCTTCCCTTGGTAGCACTGCTGATCCGCTTTCTCTTACCCATGTCCTTCATGCCGCTTTCGATCTGTGCAAGCTGCTGCTTCAACTTATCAATCGACTTTTTGACGTGGGCAATGTCGTTGGACAGCTTTCTCTCAGCTCCGTGATCTCGAAAAAGTTTGACTTTGCAAAAGCAAACTTCAGAGCTCGATTCTGCATCTTGTAAGGAGCCATCGGCGGGTACAAGGCTAGTCTTCGCACACAGTCGTACCGGAATTCCTTTAACTCCTTTTGAATGGCTGAAATCTGTGGACAGGAAGTTGAATCTAACGGCAAGGTTGACGTCATGAGAACCACTCGCTCCTGGAGTCCACGTAACGCAAAACCCATCAAATGATGCACTTTCTACCTCGATGCGTGCTCGTTTATCGTCATTCTCTGCCGGTTGGCCCGCTTCGACGTACTCCACGGCTTGAAGCTTGCCACCTCTATGATGGGCCTCGTTGGTGCCTCTGCCTTCTTTCCACAGGCCCCAGCAGACACTAGATTTCTGTCTCTGCTCCTCATCCTCGAATGAAACACGTACAAAGGTCCTGTACTTGGTACCAGGTGGAATCGGAAAGGTTCCGCTTGTGTCGACAACCGAGAGTGAATAAGCCTGTCCCTTGTTGAGATATGTTATCGGGATCTCATCGGCTTGTTTGATCATGGCGGTAGGCGCATTCAAGGTGCAGTGAAAACGAAATTTCTCGGCATTCGGCGGCAGTGCGTGGCCCATTTGCATCATATGGCCAACTGCCTGCGGCTGCTGCAGGACCGCTGGGACCATCGAGGGCACGCGGTGTTCTGGCGGTGCTGCTTCCAAGACAACACCATCTTGATCCATAGTTTCATATCCAGTATCCTGGTGGACAAACGAAGTGGTCGCAAAGGCTGCTCCATGGATAAATGGATTGAAGTGATGGAACTGGTGGGGTGGCAGGGCCTGGAACCCGGACAAGTCCATGGCAGTCGCGCCAGCATGAAGCGCATCGCCAGAGTTTGGTAGAGACAGCGGCGTAGAAAGTCCACCGGCTGCTATTGTCGGGGTATGCAAGTCTCCTGCCTGCGAATGGAGGAGCGGGTTGTTTCCCCCGGGGGTTGGCACGTAATACCCGGGTTGGGTACTAGCAAAGGCATTGAAAGCATACGAGTTCGGGTCCAGGAGGGAAGGGGTGAATCTCCATGGCTCATGAGATGCTCGGGGCGTAGGATCTTGGTCTCGAAATACGTCGGTTTCGACATTTGGGTTCCTGCAGGTTATCATCAGTCAGGTCAGTCCCCGGGTCACGCTACGGTAATGCCTGTTTTAACGAGCGAAAACGTGCAAACACCGCATTTCGGCATGAACAAACAAGGCCAAATTTGCCCTCGAGCAGAGAGGTCGGCTGCACCTCCGGAGGGAGAAAGCTAGGCACACATACCTCTGATCCTGAGGGGGGAGGTTGATGATGGGGTGGTCGACGGCAGATGCAGCCTGAGCAATAGTTGGTGCAGACGCTTCCGAGGTGACGGCAGCAACTTCCGGAAATTGTTGCCTAAAGTTGGCCAACAGGTCATCGCCCGGCTTTTGTGAGCTTGTTCTAGTTTCACGCAGTCAGGTTAGTCACTGGCAAAGGCAATGAATGGTGTGTTAGCGATATAGGGCCCCCAGTCCAAGCCCAGGTCTTGGAGGCGACCAAGCACGCGCAGTACTTGGAAATGGGGCGGTATTGGCACAATTGCCAAGCAAGGAGAGAACTTCCGCTCAAGTAGGAATTAAGTAAGGGCAGTGGTGGGAGATTCTTGCCTTTGCCGAAACATGGTGCTGCGGACTGGACGTATGTGACAACCCAGCAGATACCGCAATGCCGCAGCGCAGTGGCAACAGGTATCTGTCTGCTTCGCCGGGTTGGCTCGACAAGACTCGTTACCAAATACTCTGTCGTGTCTTTTTTTTCTCTCTCTTCCTTTTTTTTTCTTCCGCCGCAGATAATGTAAATCGTCGTGTAAGCAGAGGTCAGGAACCCATGTGCCTTATAAGTTGAAGATGAGGCGCGAGGCAAGACCAAGAACTGGGGCGAGTAAGCTAGGAGCAACGGGGGGACCTGGTAGTAGCTCCAAAGAGGAAGCGCAAGGCGACAAGAACAGACGGCGGCGGCTAAAGGCTAAAACCGATAGTAAGTCGCAGGTGGACGTTGGAGCGCAAACGCGATGGCTAGGCACAGCGGCGGACGGAGAAAATATACAGGGCGTGACAAGAAACGACCGGAAGGAGAAGTGACGTGGTAGAGAGGATGAGAACGAGGTTGAGGTTGACGCACGGCGCGCGGAAGAGAAAGTCCAGGGCTGGCAGTCAGTTGGTCGTTTGCTTCAACGTCTGGTTCAATGTAATGTTGGCCCTGGGGAGTGTCGAGCGGTCCAGAGGCGCTGGCGCACAATGGGACATGGACATGGAGAAACAGCGGAATAGCGGAATGCCAGAATCGGAGAATGACAGGGGCCAAGCCACTCGAGCAATAGAGCACCTGAGCAGCGACATGTACGGAGGTGCGCTCGAAATTTGAAAACCATGTTGACCCAGGCATTCACACCGACCAGACAGCGCTAAGGACCAGACCAGACGCGTTGCTGTACGGAGTAGTATCCAGGGCTAGCTCAGTGACATCAGGTACGGAGTACGGAGTACTCGAGTACTCGAGTACTACTACTAGTATTTACTCCATAACGGACCAGTGGGGCCATCATTGATCCTACTTACTTTATGTAGAAGCACCCTCACCCCTAGCTGCAGGCCACACCTACATCGTAGATGGCCGATGGCCGATGGCCAGGCAGTTCGCAGACAACAAACATCTGGCCTGTAGCCTGGCGCTTGAATGCGGGAGTATGCACCGGGATTCTTGTAACCAGACATGCGCGAGAGAGGGCGGGAGAGGCGGCACCGGCAGACAGAGCAGAGCAGAGGCTAGCTAGCTGGTGGGCGGGGGCAGGTCCTTGTAGGCACTAAGCATTGACTGGGCACTGGGCACTGGGCACAGGACGGACACTAGACACGTGCAGGCATAAACAGCGAACAAGGGCCAGGCCAGGGCCAGAAAGGACCAGACCAGATACTAAGTACACATGCATATGTACATACTTCATATCTGGTTCTGGACCCTGTGAACAAGTTCAGCACTGCCAAGACGCCTAGAATACGCAGGGGGGGTGGTTCCCTGACTGCCACCAACCTTATTAGCCATGAGAAGACTGTGTGTCAGAAATTTCATTTAATGTATCGGGCTTTATAACACCCCGTGATAATTTAGAACCTCTTGTGATCCCTGTACGGAGTACATATGCACACAAATATAAGTACTTAGTACATATAGTACTCCGTGCTGCCGCTATGATCAGGAGCCCGCGCGTTGGTACTTAGGTAGACACTGACACGCTGTTGGGGAGGTGTGGCTGGGTCGGAGATGGGAGCCATTGATTGATTGACGGATATTGCAGACTGACTCGACACGTCCGAGGTCAGTTCGGCAGCGCCTGGGCTTGACTTTTGTCTTTTCTGGATGCACGCCAACCAGACATTTGAATTTTCAAGCACATACATGCATACACACATATCCCGTACAGCGCCAATTCAACAGCAGGGATCGGGGCTCAAGAGAAGTCAATTCCTCCCCAAAGGTCAACCCCCGCTGTTTGCAGTCATGGCGATGCTGATCTTGACACCTGCAGACTGGCCAGTGCGGCGGCCTCGGTGACCTCCAGGTGCTTGCATGACAACATTGAACATTTCCGTGCTTAGAGGCCATAGTTTTGATATCAAACGTCTGTGGCTTGGGCTCTAAGCACTTGAGTAGCCAAGTACGTACTTATACTGTATGCACTTGACCACCTACCTACCTGGGTAGGTGCTCAGGTTGCAAAAATAATAAAACAGAGAACCTGACGGTGGCGTCCATGGACTGGCCTACTCGCTGAAGTACCTAGGTACCATATTATGAGAAGCAGCAAAAGAACATCAATTAAACCAGACCGGACCAGACCATACACCTACCTCTATGTGCTCTAAGTACTTAGGTATATACTAAGTACACTGTACATAAAGCAGGCGGCAGTCGACTCCACCGAGGTCCCACCCGGCGGCAAAGGGGAGGGGGGTCGGTGGCGTTGGGTGTGTGGTTGTGGCTGTGGCGTGATCGGTGTGGACTTGACAAGGAAAAGGGCAGAGAAACCACTGAAACGTTACGGGATATCTTCGGCTGCCAAATGGCTCGTGGGGCCTCCTCTGCCATACAATTTTCTTAGGTAAGCGAGTCTCCACGAGCCGTTTGGCAGCTAAAGAGAGAGAGTATTTGCTGTGTTGTATTTGATTTATGTATGTGAATTATGTATGTGATTTCCGATAAGCATTAAATGAAGACGCGACGCACAGAGACTCACCGCCTGGGGCCACTAGGCTGAAGCTTGTGTTGTGTGCTTGTTCGCAAGCAGCCGTCGGAGTCTTCATACATGATGCTGCATGTTTGCATGGTGAAGGCATCCCGGGAGAATGTGGCAAAAAAAAAAAAAAAAACCACCTCGCTTACAACACGTGGCTCTAGCCAAATATCCCAATATCCCAATATCCCATCTCCTAGTGAAGCCACAGGCCATGTATGCCCGTCCCATTGACCTCTGGCACTCGAGCATTTTGACATAATGACGTAGGCACTCGTACGTAGTAGGCGCGTTATTTTGGCTCAATCGCCCTGATGGCGTCACTATGCGTATTGCGCTCGCTTTCGAAGGAACACTGGCTCCGTGGCCTCCCATCTTTGGGAGGTGGTGGTGTTGGCGTCTTGACACCATCATTGACCGTGTGGCTGGGAGCTGCACGGCAACACATTTTCGCCCGCATCGTATAAATGTACACATATCGACTGCCTATCTACCCAGGTAGGTACTAGGTGTTATTTAATCGGGTGTTATATACCTCCCAAGTAGGTATTTATGTTCCTCTACGTGCGGTAGTCAGCAGATAACAGGGCTGTTTTGTTTGCTTACTGGTTTGCTTGTTTGTCCATCGGCGACAACATGGTGAGTGCGTGTAGGTATTACGTCGAGCTTCCCTCTTGTCCCAGTATTACTTGGGATTGTTGGTTGCCACTTCAGAACTCGCCGTCCTCACGAGCAGACTTGGGCGCAACTGCGGCTGTCCTGTTGGGAACATGCCATGGCATAATATCTCATATCAAGATTAGCCCGCGGTGACTGCAACACGCACATGTTGCAGGATATATAGTGATTTATACGAAACCCAGATGTGGTTGAAGAGGACAACCCGCGTCGCTCTTCTTGGGCGCAGACTACCTAGGTGTGTCTCTCTTGTTGGCGACCTGGCCATGGACCCAAGGTAGTTCCGTAAGACATCAGATACCCAGCCAGGCGCTGATAGTCGATCCCGTTCGCGATAAGATGACTGCTGGCGCCATCATTGGGCGTACGCCTGCGCTGTTCAAACCAGTAGCATATGTACGTAATCATGAGCCTGCTCCGACATTGGAGGGCCTTACTCCGTACAATAATGAGGACTCCAGGGCTTGACGGGACGTTTGGTCGCTTCAATGTTCCCGATAGCACAGTCTACAGCCCCACGGTGTGGTGCATAATGTGTCTGGTGCGATAGTCGAGACCTCGCAAGCCTGGGTCCTACCTAGGTGCACGTAGGGGCCACCTTGCGCTGCAATAGGCCCGGTCCGACCAGGAGATGAACAAGGGGTAGGGCGATGCTGGTACGGGTCCGCTAGGCATGGGTATTGTATTTGACTGTTACCGGGGACGGACTTTGGTTGTTCAGGACGGTTGACAGGAATAGAAAACATATCCCACGCAGCCATGGAGCAGATGGGCACGTTGTCGGGAGGCGGCGCTCTGGAACGCGAACCCTGTAGCCCATAGCCGCTGCGAGGGCTCTGAGAGGTCGACGGGTCGCTGCTAGCCGTGGCTCCGAGATTGCAGCTACACGCTTGGTCCAGGCCCCTGCTAGTCCACCGCGAGCAGTGGGTCAGTGACGACTATCGGGCAGGTCTTTCCGTCTTTCCTTCCCTCCCTGTACATTACAGACATTTGAACCTCTCGAGTGCTGATGCTTGAAGGTGTGGTTTGTTTAACTTTGACATGACAGAGAAGCCCACAGCCCGCTATAGGCGCATGAACAACGTGCATCATGATCTGGAAAGATTCGGAATTGGGAACCGACTCGTCCTATGATCTGTCTTTCGTAGACCCTGTTACGTTGCCTCTGGTTCCATATTCCCATGAGCTTCCCGGAAATACATACACACGTACATATGAACGACTTTAGTCTGTGCGAATCCGTCAGTGCCGTCTAGTCTAGCCTTGTGGCCAGAAACCAACCCCGACCCAGGGCATGTACGTATGTACATACAATCCAACCCTTGAATTATTACTTTATAATAAAGACGTAAACTTATTAAGAAGTACTATAAAAACCCCAAGTACTTAAAGGTTTTACTCCTTGATTCCAAAAACCTATTTTATTGGTTATTAGCCCCCCTGCTAGGTCACGAATGCAGAATAATTCAAGGGTTGGACTGTACATTGTACATATTTAGTATAATCTGCACCGCACAGACCGCATCAGCCTATTGCATTCCGCTTCCCCAGCCCATCAAACATCATGCCTACCCAATACGCGCGCGGGCCCTGGTTCTGGTGACAGTCTCCTAGCTCATCAGCAACCACAGGACAGCTTATAGAGTTTAGGTGCCAGAAGTACATAAGTAAGTACCTACCTAGGTATCTAGGTAGGTAGTCGATCTGTACGTAGATTTCGCACCGAGAGACGATCGTAGCGAGGGTGCCCATTCCGCTCCGTCATACTGCTGTAATTGAATTCGTCCTTCAAGCCACGCCTACTACTATTACCAACGCCACTGTGGCGGATATTATGGAGTCTCCTCCGCGTTGTGGCTGGGAGGCGTCTAACAACATTTCAACGACATCGAAAAAAAAAGGCATTTGTGTCCAGCTCCATTGACATTTTTAACCATAGTGTCAACCTCCTCGCCCCCGCCGAAAGCATTGTAGGTGTCCTTCGAGCTACGCCCAACCCATCTTTTGATGTACAAGGCTAACAAGTTACAGCAACTGGATGAAGTTGGCAACGATCCAAAGCGAAACCAATAGCATGCTAAAAGTAAGCTTCTGGTCTGCTGCCCTTCTGGACACTAGACTCACTCCTATCAGGGGAATCCTCTATGACATTGACGAGTATTGAGTTCGGCTCAGGGGGGAGACAATGCGGCGGACGTTTAATCAGAGGCTGACATCAACAGCTGTCCCCGACGCAATTGACCCCGTATTGCCAAATTAACGAGGCACGGCAGTGCAGCATCCTGTACGTTGTTCCGATTTCCACCGCCACAGCCTTACAGAACGAAGTACATGATTTGTACGAGAAAGCATGTCGAAAAGATTCTTTTCCACGAGCAATTTCGCCGATAGTCGGTAGAATAACACCTGAGACTTCTGTGGGTGCCCGCCCCAAATGCGTCACAGAACCCAAAACTTACTGTTTCCCTTGCCATGCGATTTGCATGGATATTCTTGTTTGGACAAAAGAGACCACTCCACCCTCTCCACCGTGCCGACTGCAGCCACGGTGCGACCAGTAGTGCGATGCACTAACACACATCCTCGTCCATTATTACTACTACTGGCAAGGCAGTTCAGCCACATGGCGAGAGTAAAGGGGTCCGCCCGGAGAGCTGCTCATCGTGGCATGAGTGGGTTCTTCTGCTAGCGGGCTCCAGAAACCAGATCGGCGGACTCGCGGGCCATGTGATCCGTGGCCCCCTCGCTTCCGTCGTATTTACCATGCGTATCTGGCAGTTTTCACCTTCATCACCGCGCGCTGCTGTATCTCGGCGAAAGCAATGTCTTGCGGGTGGCCCCGTTGCATGCCGTGTGGCTGTGTACTGTCTGTGTCTCCTGCCAAACGGAGAGGCTGTACTCCGTATCATGTACGTTGACGGAGTACGGAGTGAAGAGCCCGCCGAGACAAACTGTACCCCAAAGCCCTGGCAGCGGGTATTGTGCTGGCTCCGATGAACAAGCTCTTGCTTTCTTGTCAATGCACATTGGCTTATACATGGTAACAATTAGCCCTACCAGGTCTTTCCACGCTACATCAGTGCCAGAATAGGCAATTATGTCGTCCATACATGACTTGGGCGACAATGACATCATCGGCCCATATTCCCATTGACGTTGGACCAAGTTGGGTCAATGAACAGGCACGTCATCGACAGCAGGCCATATTGGACAGAAGAACTATGTCCAGAGGCGAATTTCTGAGTGAGCGACAAGCTTACGAATACTAATTGACGCGTTCAATATGTGTATCATGCGTCGCTCATACGTGAGCTCTCAAGTGAGCCCCCAGCGCCCACGAGAGCTTCAACCCTCTCTGCTACCCGCGGCCATTCAACGGCTGGTTGTGAGGTGATGAACTCGAGGGGGAGTCGCTCTCCTTGCATGATTTGGTGTCGGGTGTCAAGGCGGTGTCGCAAGGCGCTGACTCGATAGGTCAAGGTGAGTGGTATCGCAAACATGGGATGGGCTCGCATCTATTTCCAGGAAAAGATGACTTGTCCATGGCGCCGGAAGATACAAGTGCCGGTGTACATGTATTTTGGAGTGCCTCTTGCGCAGCTCTTGCGCATGTCATGGTTCAGAGGTTGGCCGTCGGAATGTTCCAGGTTGAAACTCGCATGTTATTACGGAGTAGTACTAGGCACGTTTGACTCTCTCCCGGGCAGGCGGCGAATCAGGCGGCGCAGCGCCACACCTTGGGATCGGCATGAAGGGCAGCCGTTTTAGAAACAGCCCAGTCCAAGACATGCCAGAGCGCCAGTCATTGCACCACGGCTGCTCCGACTTGCCACTCTGCCCGGCTGGGCCAGCAGCCAGTACGCCAAGGTTTTGTTTGTCCTTTGTGTTTTATTTATTTCGGTGGTCAAAATTGCTTGCTAGCCCCTCAAACCCCTCTACACACCCCTCTGTCTAGACCACGGTCTGTGGAGCTATTGGTGTGGCTAGTGACGTGGCTTGTTCGCCTCGGCCGACGGCTACCGTTACCGTTTCCCGCTCCTCTCCTCTCCTCTCCTCTCCTCTCCTCTCCACCACGGAGGTCTTGGCCAAAGGGGCGTATCAACAATCAGGCGGATCGCCGTCATGTAGTAATTTGGAGGGAGGGGCGCTTCGCGAGACATTACCCCGACGAAAAGGAGATGCGTTTGCCGCCTTGTTTGGTGCGCGCAAGTCAGTGTCACTGGTCGGATCAATCTCAATATCGCCAGTGAAGTCATGGCCAAACAAACGGCTGGCCCAGACGGCGGACCATGCAGCCAATCATTCTATTCGGACCAACAGAGAGGAAGACAGCCTTGTTGCACAGCATAGCAAAGAATGCGTCACGACTGCACACTCACTCACACGAGCCTCTGGGAGGCCTCTGCGTCTCTCCAACCAGAGGGAAACCAATCCAAACTCCATCAACTACATCAACTACATGTGTCTCGCGATACCTGGAGGAGAAGACACTACACAGCCGATGGAAGGCGGCCAAGCGCCCCAAGGTTTCCAGGTCCCTTGTGGCGGAGTAAGGGTCCTTTTGGCTATGGCCTCATACCCTGCATGGCGTGGGCTCGTCTGGCTCTACTTGAGCTCCAAACTCAAACTTGTGATGGGTAGAGTCTGGTGCCAAAGACGCATAACCATGGGTATACATACACATGTACATACGTATTTGGGGCGCCTACACGAGCCGTTAGTGCCCATCATGAGTGCTGACTACTAGCTAGGTACGGTACCCGTTTTGAGTTCCAGGTTCAAGGTTCGGAGCTTCAACCGCTTGTCTTCAAATGTCACGAAGCCCAGGAACAAGCGCGCGCGCTTTCACTGCCACACACCGACATTTTTCTCCAGCTTTTGCAATGGCTGGGAAGTAGGGCCAGGTACACAAGCCGCCACACATCCGCGCGGACCTTTTTTTACGTTAGACTCCCGTCCTAAATTAATAGAGGGGAGTGAGGCGCCTCAGCCGAAAACCTACTGGGGCTCCTTTTCCGCGGTGTTGTAGGTTGATTTGTGATGGAGAAAGGATGAGTTGCTACAGGGTAGGTTATTCTGGAGGGGGGCATAATGTTACTTTTCTCAACTCTTTTTGCGCAACCCTTCTTTTGATGTTGTAACTTGCACGTGGCACGGGTGAAGCTTGCGAGTGGATTAAGTGTGGAATGGGCATACTAGTTGGGTTATGTGTTTTAGATAACGAAATACTTTGGTAGGACGGGCATGTCTAGGAAGCTTGCAAGAGTTTACTAGACAGCCAAGAAAGAAAAGAGGTAGATTGTGCGCTGCACCATGACATGTCAGCTCGCGACTTGCCGGCACCACGGCCGCAGACAGGTCAAAGCTGATTCGAAACGCGACTTGGTTTGCAGTCGCCTCTTGCACCTTCCAGTGTACATGTGTATATGACTGGCGTCAGTTGTATCTGATATTGACCAAGGATGGATGGATATTGACAAAGATGGCAGGGCAATAGGGTAGGACGGAGTCTCGACGCCATCCGCATGTACGGATACAGCAAAGTATACGTGATGGAATATCAGAAATTCAGAATGACCAGGGCGTTGGAGAAGAGGGCGTCGGGAAGACTGGATTGGCCAATGGTAGAACGTGCCGCGATAGTCTAGAATATATCTCAATAGCAGGATCATGTATCTCGACACAGTGTATTGTATCTCGATAATAGTATAGTGTATCTCGATAACAGTATATTTTATCTTGCTAACAGTATATTGTATTTCGATAATAGTATATTATGTCTCGACATAGTATTTTATATATTGATAACAGTATAATGTAGTAGTATCTAATCTTAAAGGGTTTATTAAAAAAAAAGCAAAAAAAAAAGCGGCGCAGGCAATAGATCAACGACGGCAACGCACATCCTGTCGGGCAGCCATCCTCGTAACAACTGAACGGCGAGACGGGGAATTGGTCAGGATGCAAGATAAATAGGGTTGTCTGTCGAGATATCCGTTGGCAACCAAGTGGACTAGCCACGTATATATACCTAAGTATATATAGACTCCGTGGTCGGCCCTGGTGCGATATTCCGCGGACTGCTCGACACGAGAACCCACTTGGGCGGCTCGGGGGCCACACCGCTCCAGATGCTCGGGCGAGTCAGAATGGCGGACTCGGTTCCGTCCCACCTAGGAAATTCCAAGTCTCCGCTTTATGTCCGACGCAACCCGTGGACAACAATGATCCGTTCATTCATTGATCCATGACGGCCGCAAACGGTAGTTCAATTGTCTGCCCTTTCGCAATACTGTAGCCAGCATTCCAGCAATGTAACCCTCAGGGTTTTTCTTCTTCGTCTTCTCCTTATCCCGTGTTCTCTGTCTGTCCCCTCGGACTATGTGACTCGTACGATACAGCTTCCCCCATCCCGTTCTACACACGCATGCATGTACAAGAGTTGGTCCCCATTTCCATCCCTGTTTCTGCTGCTATTCCTATTCATGCTCCTGTTGCTCCTGTTGCTCTTCCCTTTTTTGCTCCGGTTGCGGTTCCCGTCAACCAGTCCCGTCTGTCCGTGCTCGTGCCAAATCTCAGTCCGACGTACGGCCCGGCCCTGGTTCGTCTCTCAACATCTCCTCGTGTGCGCGTAGGGTTTTTTCTTCTTCTCCAACCTCCATCTTTCTCAACCCCCGTGTCCCTTGTGCTGTTGTCTATCTTGCGCTTCTGCCCAATGTCCCACCGGCTCCCAT
The DNA here is from genome assembly GCF_013426205.1 of Metarhizium brunneum. Taxonomy (NCBI): domain Eukaryota; kingdom Fungi; phylum Ascomycota; class Sordariomycetes; order Hypocreales; family Clavicipitaceae; genus Metarhizium; species Metarhizium brunneum. Next base: position 4,499,843 of record NC_089423.1, on the reverse strand, counting down.
TCCACGGCTGTGGAAAGCATAGAGATACATCCGGCTCCGACATCAACCGACCCTGCGTCCTTCTGGGCACCTAAAAGAACCAAGTCTCGACAGCCAAAGGCTGTCTGGTCCGACAAATGGCTCCCGATCCCGAAAAGGCACCGGCAGCAACGTCCGCGGGTGACGGAAACCAGCTCGATACCATCCCGTCGTCCACCTCCCGCTCCTGGTCTGACGCCGAGTCGCCTCGGCTCGAGCCCATCAAACCCTCGTACACCAACCGCAGCCGGCCGTCGAATGCTTCTCAACGGCTGGATGCCACTGACCCGTATGAGAACCTCGACCACTGCATCACGCCCGATGTCGAGACGGAAGCCGAGCGTATGGCCCGCGAGCCCATCACCTACACCAGGACCGGCACCAGCATCGGCAGCACCGCATCCCGTCCGCCAGAGTACGAGGTGTACTTTGAGGAAAACGACCCCGAGAACCCCAGGAACTGGCCCCTGTGGTACAGATGCTGGTGCATCTTTTGTGTGTCGTTTGCCACCTGGGTTGCCACCATGTACAGCACCAGCTATACCTCATCCACGCCCGGCTTGATCCAAGAGTTTGGCTCAACAACCACCATTGTCACGCTTGGCATGACCACGTACCTCCTCGGCCTCGCTGCCGGCAGCCTGGTTGTTGCTCCCTTGAGTGAGCTGTACGGCCGCCAAATCATCTACATTGTGTGTCTTTGCCTGTGGGCCGTCTTGATTATCCCTTGCGGTCTGGCGAACTCCTTGACCACCATTATCGTGGTGCGTTTCATCGGGTACGTCTCTCTTTTTTCTTTTTTCTTTTTTCTTTTTTCTTTCTTTCTTTTTTTCTTCCCCGCGTGTTATTTATTTGCCTCCGAACCACTAGAATGGCCCCCCGCCGGCTGAACGTTTGTATTAACAACCAAATCCTTGGTGCAGGGCATTCTTTGGCGCCGTCATGATTTCCAACGCGCCGGGCAGTGTCGTCGATGTCTCAAACCCAGACTATCTCGCCAGGAGCATGTCTCTCTTCGGAGTGGCACCGCTCAACGGCCCCGTTACGGGCCCCATCATCGGCGGCTTCGTGTTTCAATACCTCGGATGGCGCTGGGCCAACTGGATTGTGCTCATCATGGCCGGCCTCGCCATTGCCCTCATGTGCACCGTCAAGGAGACGTATGCGCCAAAGGTTCTACAGCGCAAGGCCGCCAGGATGCGCAGGCAAATGGACGACCCCCGGTACTGGTGCCAGTACGACCAACGGGTGTCGACTCTGCACCTGCTCAAGGTAAACCTGAGCCGGCCATTCGTCCTGTTTGCGACCGAGCCCATCCTGTGGTTCATGAATTTCTGGTACGGAAGATTTCGCGCATCCTTTGTGTGTGTGTGTGTGTGTGTGTGTGTGTGCGTGTCCAAACTGGCTGACCCCGGAAAACGCACAGGATCTCCATCATTTACGGAATTCTCTACCTCTGCTTCGTTGCCTACCCCATCGTCTTCTCACAGCACAGGGGATGGGGTCCTGGCATATCCGGCCTGGCATTCTGCGGAATCGGAATCGGCACTCTGACCGCCATCGCTGCCGAGCCCTTGTTTCGACACATCATCAACTTGCAGGCGCGAGACCCAGAGACGGGCAAGCCGTACCCCGAGGCGCAGGCTTCCATCATGGCCATTGGCGCTGTCTCCACGGCCGTCGGCCAGCTTGGCTTTTCGTGGACTTGCCTGCCCGCGTCCATCCACTGGGCCGCGCCCATAGCCTTTGGCATCCCCTTTGGATGCGGCAACACAATCAGCTTCATCTACGGATCCAACTACCTCGCCGGGGCCTACGGCATCTACGCCGCAAGCGCTCTGGCCGGCAACGCCGTCATCAGGAGCGTAATCGGCGGCACGCTGCCCCTTGCTGGCCCGCAAATGTACCGCGTGCTCAGTGCGCAGTGGGCGGGCACTCTGCTTGGTCTGCTCGAGGTCGCCATCATCCCTATCCCCTTTGTGTTCTGGAGATATGGTGGCAAAATTCGCGCAAAGAGCAGAGTCATTCGCCAGCTGCGAGAGGACCAGGCGAAGCTGGACGAGAAGAGGGCCAGGGGCGTGGCCAGGATGGAGAGAAGGGCGGCCAGGATGCTGGCTGACAGAGATGCCGCCGAGAAAAACGTCGCCAGAGTGAACGAGTCCAATACGGGTCAGAGCGACTGATGGCGGCTCGGATTCAAATGTTTTCGCCGAGGGCGGTTTCGCATAGCGTTGCTTGGAGTTTGTTTATTATCCTATTTTCCTGCTTTTGAAGCCCTGCATCATGGCCACCGATATCTGTCGAACAACATACAACTCTCAGTTATTAGTAGATGAATAAAAATGAACACATTAAAACAGTACCTACCTTCTTTCCTACGAGTTGAACCGCCAAAGGAGAGTTGCCTTGACCAGCAGCCCAGCCGTGCTGCATATTCGTCTGTCCAGCGAGAATCCCATGCTGACAATCGACCTGCCCTGGGAGAGATCTTGGAATAGGCACAGAGATACCATCTGACGGCAATTAGAAGCACGCGGCTTGAAAAATATATCCAACGGTCAATTTCCAATTTCCCTGGCGATCAATGGCTAGAAGTTGAAGAAGAAAAAGGAAAAAAAAGAGGGGGGGCAAGACAATTTGCTAAGAATTTGCCCAAAAAAATATGTTGTCAATCGTTCTTATATAGGAACAGCCCGATGCGGGGGTCGAACCCGCAACCTTGAGATTTCGTGTACTCGTAAGAGTCTCACGCTCTACCGATTGAGCTAACCGGGCATCGAATCGATGCGAATTGTTGAAGAGGCAAGCACTATTACGCGTTATGGATCTAAAGCTTTCTTTGCAATTTGAAACCGAGTCCTGGGACAATTACACACGGTCAGCATTTCGCAGCACCGGCTTCAACACGACTTCGAACACGTTTTCCCTCCTTTATTGCGAACCAAATATGTTGTAGCGTTGGACTTTGGCGTTGACGCTCCGTCTCGCCACCTGGTCGAGCTGCGCGAGGCGACGTCTGGATGAGCAACTGATCTATCTCTTCCACAAGGACATCAAATCCTATGACACATCCTTGCACTCACTCACAGCGGCTGTTGACACAATTCTTCAACGTTTTAATACCATCACAATGGGCAGTTCTCAACCAAAATCTCTACATTTTCAGAAGACACCAATTACAATGAAGTGTTATCGTTCTATTCAGACCTTGTCGACTCGCTGGGTTATCAAGATGCAATTCTCCGTCATCAAACACCAGCAGGTTCTTCCAACTTTTTACTCCCTCCAAATGCCACTCTCAATATTTGTCCCCCCTCAATCTCAACCCCGTGAGATCAAGTTTTGCCTCATCATACTACACCAGCCCGATGCAGGCTGGGATGCACCACTGTGACGCCCCATGTTTTCGATGTGACGCAATTGACGGTTTTCCAAAACACAAAAAGACAGCTTCCTTCTTGTCATACATACATCCAGAGTCCGTCAATCATGTTGGCATCTGTTCAATTTGCTTTGCTTGCCGACACAGCTTGCATGTCCACACATAACGTAGGGATGAAATCTCCCCTGCATGGAACCGCTCCATCCGGGATCACATCATGATAAAAATTGCCCATTCCATATATACACGGATATCTTGTCACAAGATTAAGCCTCCTTTTCTAAGCCTTCGAGCTCTCTCAACACAGCCGACTTGGTGTTGATCTTCTTGACTTGTGTGTCTTCAAGCTTCTCTCCGCCAGCAAGTCGCATTTCTAAATCCTCAATCGCACGAATCTTCTTCTGAAGGCTGCGGATCTTCTTGGCGTTGGCACTTTGGCCGGCGTCGGCCGCGGCGCCAGCAACAGCTGCGCCGCCTTGCTGCTGCGCATAATAATTGTTCTGCTGGCCAAGGTTCAAACGCTGGCCATGCTGGGTATTGCTGCGACTGCGGCTACCTCCGTTGTTTCGGGATCGGCTTCTGTGATCTCGACCATTGCCATTAGCAGGGCCACGTCTTTCAGGGCTTCTACCAGAGCCAGGGGCACGATTGTCGTAGGGGGCAAGACTAGCGCCGCCATTGGGCTCCGCCTCGGGCCGGCCTTCTTGGTTATTCTTCTTGCCACGCTTCTTCTTATTCTTCTTGGCGCCATCTTCACCTACTGGCTCGGCTCCAGGCACAACCCTCGCCGCGGCTTGCGACGGTTCGGCTGGCTCAGCACCGGGGACTCCACGGCGAGGACGACCGAAGCCGTTGGGACCAACGTTCTGCGTTCCGTTGCTCACAAAGTGGGCTGCACCGCCCTCGTCTTCGCGCTTGAAGTGAAGAGGCGTGGCCAGACCTCTGGCGCCGGGGGGCCTGTAAGCCCCGGCAGGTTTGCTGGGCGTCTTCACAGTACCAAGGTAAGCAGCAGCAGAGGCATGGGGGGAGGGCACAGGGTTGAGCGGATCACCACCGGCCACATTCTCAGGAGCCGAAGGTCGCCACAAAACGTTGTACAACTCGACCATATCTTCGCTATACATGATGCTGCCGCCCACGTGCCAAAGCTTTACGCCATTGTCGACACGAAGACGCGGGGATGTTGTGGCCGTCATGATGTAGCGACTGTCTGGGCTCCACTCGCACACGCTGGGGTTGCCGCTTTCAATAGTGCAGACCTTGCGATAGTCCTTTTCCAGATCATACACGTCGATCTGACCGGCCAGGTTGCCAAAGCCAGCAACGAGGACAAAGCGAGCATTCGGGGAAAACGTGATGGTGTTGCGTGGGCCGAGAGGGAATGAGTACTTGGCGACGGCTCGGTCATTGAAGATGGTAGCCTTGGCTGGCATGTAGCCATAGACGACACCAAACTCACGGGAATTTGGCGACCAAGACACATCGTGAATCGGGCCTTCTTTGTCGAGGGTCACGCGAGCATCAAAGGCGCCGTTGGTGCTGAGCAGATACAAAGTAGTCTCCCCATAGTAGCTCTTGCCAGATCTATCGACATCCGTCTGAGCCAGGACAAGCAGAGAGGAGCCACGCTTATTCCACTTGAACTGGACTTTGTCGCCCTTGAAGAAGGTCTTTTGCGAGATGGGGTTCTGGAAGAGCGGGACGTTGTACACCTTGACGACGGCGGGTTGGCCCTGGAGGAGCAAGTCAGCAATAATGTCCTTGCAGGAGCGGAAGCTAACCACACTTTGTGGCAGTGAAAACTCACCTTTCTCTCGGGGACAAAGACGGCCACGGCGTGGTTCTGGCTTCCCGGCGCAAGGGCGAAATTAGCGGCCCCTTCGACCCTCAGCTTGTTCCAGACGGTGACGAGGTCGTGGCTCTGGTAGAATTGGACCTCATTCGTGACCAGCCGAGCACAGTACTTCTCGTCGGCCGTGTACTGGAGGTTCCAGCCACCCTGCTGCTTCTGAACAAAGCGTCCAATGGGTTGCTTGTCAGCTCCGGCGACGCCGTCCTCGACTGTCCGCCAGATCTTGAGGTTCTTGGTGGCGTCACCGGCCTCATCCTTGGCTGGCCGCTCCCAGGTAATGACAAAGGTACCTAGAGGGGAGAAACCAAGCTCGTAAACGTTGATGATGGGCAAGACGAGAACGACGTTACCAGCCGAGGCATCGACAACAGTGACGGTTTCAGGAGAGGCCCAGCCAAAGAAACGGCCGCAGGGCGAGTATGCGCTGCACCGCAGATTTCCTTCGGGCTTGGTGAACCCAGCGAGAGGCTCGTAGGCCGGAGCGGCGTCGAAGACACCAATGGCCTTCTGGGTCCGATATGCGAACTGCAAGGGAGATGCCATGGCTAGTCAAAGTCACAGGATCTCAAACGTGTTTGCGTTTTGCAGTAGACGTGGGTGGCTCGTAGAGTTGTTCTGTTGCAACGTTGTTGCAATTGCGTGCAGGGACTTTTGCTTTGACCTCTGTCCTTTTTCTCTCTCGTTTTCTTTTTCCGTGCTGTTGGTTGGCACTCGCAAAGACGGGCAGGCTCGTCACGATTCGCAAGCCGACAGAGGGTATCGGTAAACGAGATCGATGACAGCGTCTGTATTGTTCTCGATGGGGTCCGAGGCGAGATGCAAGGTTCCAACGAGTTCGACACAAATGCCGGTGCTGATGCTAATGGGGCACGATGGGGGCTTCTGATGGAAAGCCTTCTTTGTCGCTTGGCGGTATGAGCGGCGTCACAGACAACCGGTCCCCTGATCGCTTCTGAAATAGCGAGGCCAACAAAGCAAAGCCGCAAAGCCTGAAGTCAATTCAAGCAGACTTGACACTCTGTTGAATTCGTCCGCTTGCAAGAGCGATGGGCGATGAGCAATGGGCAAAGGGCGACGCGAAAGGCGGTCTATCAAGGAAGACAGCGACTCGGTCTGGGATTGGCGGCGACAGTAGGCAAAGGCCAGGAAGGTTTTCTACACGTCGGAGAGAAGAAGACTAGAAGAACAGGCTGCAGCGAGAATGGCGTACAAGGAACAAAGGGCGAGCACCCAGAGGGGGGAGGACGGGAATTGGCGACGTCGGCGGCGATGCCGTTGTGCTGTCGGGCTGGGATGGGGAGAAAGGGAAGCAAGACAAGGGCAGGCGAAAATGCGGGCACAGTTTTCTGATCGGGTGTTTTTTTTTTTTTTTGGGTCAACTCGAGTCTAGTGCTAGTACTAGTCTGGTAGTATTAGTATAGTTAGCACTGTTGTTAAAATCTCCAATCACTCACTATGCTTCCACTGGAGCCGTCTTGCCTCACCAGACTGCATGTGGCCCAGGCCCAGTTGCACCAGAAATGCAGCAGAATCTTTCAATTGGTATTGAAGCCTGTCAAGGCCAATTACTACTCTGTACACGGTCTGCAATGCCTGGCCGGCAACGGAGAGTCAACATTGAAGTCTGGTCTAGTGCACCTAGATCAATTGCTATGAGTGCCCAGTCCCAACTGCAGACTTGTCAACGAACCTTTCCAGAGAGGGTCCATCTCTTTTACTAATTAACTTCCAACTCAACCAAGTCGCGCCAGTGCCGGTGCAAGCAGCCCAACCGCCGCAGCGCAAGTCCCGGTGCAACTTTGAGCCAAAAAAAAAAAAAGTCAATATGTGAACACTATTCTGAACTACTCCGTACCGTACAGCCAGTTCCCGTCCCCGTCCCCGTCCCCGTCCCACCGTTGAGCACATTGACGACCATCAGGACCAATCATCACTGGAGCATACAATATTTTTATGGATTATTGTTTGCCGGTCTGACTGGCCATTGGCAATTCCGATAGAGTACATACATACATATGGAGTAGTGTCCGCAGTCTCTCAGTCCACAGTCCATAATCCACAATCCACACAACCACCACACACCATCCAATCCAACTTCATCGGTACTTTACCTGACAAGACGTGGCATGCATCAAGGCGGGCGAGTACACCATTCCCGCTGTGCAGTGTCCAATACCAGAGTACCGCTCGTTCCTCCAACGACACCTCCCACAAATATTAAAGACACACATCGGGGGCTGGAGAATGACGATAGCTAGCTACTACTACTACTTCCTTTTGGGTCGGATGTGGCTGTTTTCATATCCAAAACCAGAATCTGGACTGAATAATCTATGTACCTAGATACTTTGTACATTTTCGCTGCGAACCTACATAAGTAGCTAGCAGGCAAGTTGTTTGGACTGGCAAGTAAAATCGGTCTGGTTTGTTTCTCGGCCCAGTAGCAGCCAGCCCAGCGGGAGACAGCCGGGGTCAATTGATTTAACCCATGGCGGGACACCACTACGTAGTATCGTTTGAGCCGGACAACAGTTTATCTCAAGTGCCCATCGCTGGTATTGCCTACTTCCCCGGCCTCTCGCTCTGCTCGCATGTTGACACCTGCATATGGAGACACAAGCATTGCTGGAGTCCTATTTCTGCCAGGGATGTATTGAACCCTGTCTCAACCCGTCATGCAGAATGCCCGCCTTCAATGCTTCGTGATTTCAAAACTTATGCGCATCGAAAAATTAAATTTGGCCAATGTTGCGACATTACAAAAATGCTCGACGCATTAATGATTGGCCCATGCCTAGTTGTGACTCGTCCGAAGTGTGGGCAATTCGGCCTTTGAGTGCCTCCACCACCATTGTTTGTAGTATGTATCCGCGGGTCTTTGTTGATGCCTAAACCACTAGTCGGAACTGTTGCTGTTGTTGTTTTCCCTTTCGCCCTTGGCTCTCTCTTGACTCTAGAACGCTTCTTCAACGCCCCTGATACTTCTCTTTCCAGCCTCCTCTCTCAAACAGCCACAAGGCTTCAGTGGCATATGCCCTGCTACCTCGGTGGCCACCTTCACCAGCAGCGGCCTCCATTAAACTGTCCAGTACTCTACCCTTCTTCGCCGCTGCCCATATTCCCATGGCAATGGGGTCGTTGTCGGTTTTCCCCCATTCTCCGTTGCCCAGGCGATATAGAATCCTTCCCAAGGTTTGATAGGCCAAGCATCGCTGGGCAGGTACGGCACTTCTAGCCAAGCGTGCTAGCTCGGCAATGGTATACCCAGCAGCCTCGGGCGCCTCTCCGTGGTGGTGCAGGCCTTTGGTTGAAGCAATAGAGCGGCTCACTCTTGGAGATAGAAAACGACCACGGAAATCGAATCGCAGAGCTGATACGGAAATTTCAGGGTGTGGATAATACGTTGAGTCCTTGTCCGCAGTGCTATCTTCGCTGGGTAGGGGTGCCATCCAAGCAAGCTTACTCGGGTCCGCAGGGAGTTCCGGGAAGTATTTTTCATGGAGAGTCGCCAGGAAGTTGGGGTCGGAAGGATCAAGATCTGGAAGGCTAGGCGGCACAGGGAAGTGCGTTGTCTTCGGCAGCTCTTTAATGGGGAATAAATCTGCTGGAATTTGAGAGGGGGCTTTATCTTCGTCGTAATCATCTGCAATCTTTTTCGACGGTAGTCCTGCAGGTTCTCTGCCATGTGGGCCGGACGCAGGTTGATGTCTCTCTTCCAAAGGCTGCACATTCTGCGGCTTTTCGGAATCCGATATCTCGATCGAAGGAGGATTGCTCAAGGGGATCTCGGCTTGCCCTGTGGTCTTGGTCACGTCATCCGGCAGATCAAACGGTGAAGGCCCAGTTGGTTCATCTATAGTTGCGCGCTGCAGTAAGCGCTGAACAAGCCCAGGATTCAACCCCGTCATGATATCTTCCTGTGCTTGTGCGATTTCTTGCGGTGTCATGGCCGCCAATTTCTGTCTGTTTTCTCGGTCGATACGCTGTCTCTCCGCCCGGTCAAAGCCTTGCGACGGATTATCATTTTGCTTTCCAGTTCCTTGTATGTCAACGTTCTCATTCTCTTCGAATGCAGGGGCTTTCTGGTCGAGATTCCCAGCTCGTTGCTGTTTGAAGGCAGAATTGTTCCAGCGCCTCTTGTGTGAGGGGAAGCCGGTAGACGATGACGGCACTGCGGGAAAACGAACGGGCCTTTTCTCCTTCGAATCTCTCTCTACAATATCTCCTATGAGGAGAGTCGGGTCCATGTTGTTATCAAGAGGTTATTCTGAGCTGCTAGACGCTGTGGTCTCGATCGTCAGTCGGGGTTGCGGTCATGGCTGACGAAAACGTAGCGGTTGGCGTCGTGGGGCAGCCAGATACTTTGGAGGCGATGCCAAGACACGTGAGCCGGCATATTCTTGGTACATTTGGACCATAAGTCATTCCTGCAGCAGACAGCAGAACAGAATGAGCCGAAGCGAAAAAAAAAACCGTGTATATATATGTAAGTAATAGAAAGAAAGAAAACTAAAAAATATAAATCAATTCCCTGTGTCATGAGCATTACATCGTGCTTTCACCCAGTAGCCCGGGGTCGGTTTGTTGGAGCACAAAATACTCCGTGCGAACAAAATTTCTGTGTCCGCATCTCGTCTAGCCTATTATCATTTCCTGCTGTGCTAGTGCAGATGAAATTTTGTGGTGTTGCATTTTTGAAATGACTTTCGCGTGTATGCAAGCTTTCTATGAATAGAAAATTCGGTCAAGCCGTATGTTTGGGTAGTACTTGCTCGGCATTCTTCTTGTATAGAACTGCTTGTTCAATGCACGGATATTGGTTATGCAGCCCATGACAAAGGATACATATGTACTTAGGCTAGAGGGAACTGGGGCTTGGGGCTGCACTGGCCCAGCACAGCCACACCTGCATTAGCGTCGATCCGGCGTTTTTATTCAATGTTGCCAAAGGCTTCCAGAACACCCTCAGATCTTGCAGGCCAGCGGGCCGCATGTACTATCCTCCCTATTTATAGGGCCGGGGAAGTGAAGGGGATAGAACTAGCCGCACACCGTACCTGTATAGAGACACGAGAGAAAAAAATCAAATAAAAATATATACACGCGTCTGAATCGGATTTTTGTAGTCATTTGCCTGAGGCCCTCTAAATTCGACGTCTCGGAGGTTTTGGCGCAGACCTAGTGCGTGGGTTTCTATGTACCTAAGTACTTGGTACATCGTAGTATTGGGGTCTAGGGTAGCAACTTTGGAAGGCAAGGAGCTTCCTGCACTGACACAGCAGGGGTTAATAGCAGCATTGAATATTCAATATTATCAGGTGCCTACCTGGGTATCTGACAGGTGCTGAGGTACGATTCATGTGCTTGGAGCCCCCATGGCGGCGTTTTCTCACTCTTCTATTCCCGGGCACTCGCGCAGTGTCGTCTGGTACTACAAGAAAAGTACTTCAAGTACTCAAGTACTTAAGCATGTAAAGTACATGTGATTACCCGGGCGGGTCAGAATTTCAATCCTCGGGCGAACCTACCTAGGTACTTATTGAGCGACATGTCAGGTCTGGTTGGGTCTGCCCAAGCAGTTCAATATTACTACTACTAAATGCCGGGCATGCGCCAAATTGAAAATAGCACCTAGCAGGTCACTAAACTGTACAGCTGCATCCCCCCCCGACGTCGTTCGCAGGATACTGCAAATGCACACAGCATTGTAGTACTTGCCCAACCAAAACGCGGAAGGAACTTTTTGTTGCTGGCGGGACAGACAAATATGGTCGCCTAATGGACCGCGTGCGCGAGCCGCGCTAATCTGACACTTATTGGGGGCATCAAGCATTAAAAAAATTAACGAGGGCCGGGTAAGACAAGGGGCACTCCTCCCGAGCAGAGGCGAGAAAATGCTCAAGTCTTGCGCAGCATGTGGCCGCAGCTGCAGCACTAAGAAAGCATGTCGGTGTGGCCGCACAACAGACAATTACGTGGTACAGAGTAAGCACTCGGCACTTGCATCTGGTATAATACGGAGTACTAGTACTCTGCACATGTGCACAGCATCCTCCGTCCTCGGTAGACCCAGATGGCAGACGCCCAGCAGTGTGACACACGATGACAGGGGGGAGCTGGGGTGGCAGGATCTCTCGTTCATTAACCTCCTCTGGGCCCGCTAAGCTAGAAACAGGCACGCCCCTTGCCCGAACCCCTTCAGGTGTCATCGAGAACCTGACAAGCCAGCATTGAGCACAATTCATCGGCAGCGGCGCGCCCTGTGATTGGCCGGCATGTATACGCCGAGTGAAAACGGGTGAACAATCTTGCATGGAGGGGGGGAGGGGAGGGCCCCAACCTGGCTTGAGCTTCTTTCTTCGTTACCTCTTTCTGTGTCTCCCCACATGTGCCCTTTATTTATGATAAAGTTCCACGTTGACGAGCTGCACCGTTGAATCCGACTCGGCTCAACCCAGTGCGCCAGGCTGCCTGTTTCTGCACTTGGGGGGGGTGGGATGGGCAGGTCAATCAGCGGTCCCCAGCAGCTTTTGTCCTCAGTATCAAGTCTGGTCTGATGCGTATCAGCTGCATTGGTGAGTGATGAGCCTGTGGAAGCATGTGCATTGTACTTGAGTATGTACAGTACAGTGATAGAATGGAGCATCCGGAACTACATACATGCAATGAGCGCCCAAGTGCCAAGTGCCTGGAATGAATACCTGCTTAAGTGCCTTGACACTTTACCGAGCCCTCCCATGTCTGTACTCCGTAGTCCGCAGTCCGTACCGAGTACCTTGCCCGCAATGGCCCGCCCCCAGAGGTTTCCTGTATTGCCCATGTCCATCCAAATGTCGGACCTGAGGCTCCCAGCCGTCTCCCAAGCCGCCAATCTTGGACGCGGCCTGGTGTTTTATCATTTCTCCTCTGGTTTAGTCTGATGGCTTTGCCAATGCACAGTTGACACCTTTTTATTCTCTCCAGGCAAGCCCCGTCTCCGTCTCTCTTCTCCCTTTGTCCACGCTTGACCTGTGCATCCAGTGACCCCATTTACGTTTCTTTCTTGCTTTACTTTCCCATGCCACGCCCTGTAGGCCATCCCTCCGCTCCTGCCCCTTCGCCCGTCATCCTCACCCACCTCCCCCCTGTTGTTGTCGTTGCAGCTCTTGGAGATCCTTGGTTCTGGTGTTTCGTTTCTCGTCTAGTCAAGCCATGACTTGAGGCCGTCATTCGAGTTATTCTACCTGATTAAGCCGTCGTGCCCCGGTTTTCCGTCCTTATAGCGCAGGTGGAATAAGAAATGTTGTTTCGTTGTTCCGAAAGTTGTAGCCATCCCCAAATTCCAGCCCCATCCTCCTATCCTCCCATCGCCATCGCCGCCCCCCCCTCGAATTTTCTCTCCCCCTTTCCTTTCCACTTTGACTCCTTCACCATCCCCAACCGCCCACATCACCCAAATCCAACACGGCGCATCGCCAGATTGCATCGATTTGCCCGCGTCGCCGCATCTGTGCCATCGCCAAACCGTCATCATTTTGTGCAGCGCTCTCCGCGGCATACAGAGCCGTAGCCAAGCTGTCTGTGTCGACGCATCCAGTGCATTTTTGCGCAGACAGAGCTGCCGGGCCGCCCGCCATCGTTGCCCAACCCCTCTTGCGTGGTTCGTGAGGCTATTCGCACCGGGCGCCTGGCCCTTGGCACCGCGCACCTCGCAGGAACAGCGCCAGCCCAGCACCAGCACCAGCACGAGCACCAGCGGCAGCGGCAGCGGAAGTTCGAGGCGTGTCTCCACCAGACGCTGCTGCTGCGCGCGGCGCACCCGCAGTCTATTTTTTTCGGCCACTCACGACGCTCGCCTGTCCGCGCTTCGTCCCCCCGGCCAGTCAGCACCCGCTCAATCTAGCTCTGCGGGTACAAGGTACTTTTCGTGTCTGGTTTCTGCCGACCGCCACACTGCACTGCGCGACACTTGCATCAGAGTCTATCCAACCAGACTTGACATTAATTCGATTCGGGGTTTCAGCACGCACCCCCCTCCGGGACCTCTGTCTCTGTTGTCTTTGTTCCGTCATTCCTCTTCTGTCTGTTTGTGTTCCCTGCTAGAGTTCATGGCGATTTTCTTTCCCCTTGGCAGCGCCTAGGTCCTGTTACATCTTGTCTTGCATGTTTCCGTCCCTCCGCAGTTCCATCTTTCAAGTCGGCCGAGTTCGATATAATCGTCTAATTAATTCGCTATTTTCCCGACCACACATGCTTCATTCCTCAACAACGACCGTCGGACGCTATAGACAGTCGGCCTTGTACAGAAACCAAACTCGGGCCCATCCTTCGTACTAGGAAGGCATCCTCATCTTCCGGCATACGGTGTATCTTTGCGGCGAGCGCACCAGTCGAGAGGAGCCATCTCGAGCTTGTAGAAGCTCTGGCTTCGATATCCGATCCTCCACCGTTCCGCCACCAAACCCAATAGCCTCGTTACCATGGACACGGACCGAGAGCAGATTGTCGTGGGCAGCGACCAGTCTCCCAACCAGCGTCAATTAACCTTCCAGTCATACCAACAACCGTCGCCAAGCGGCACCACGGCCAGTGGGCGCGCACCGGCTCAGAAGAGATACGAACTTATCGATGGGCAGTGGGTTCAGCTCACGGCTGCCGGCCTTCCGCGCAAGAAGCCTGGTCGGAAGCCTGGTTCTACCGTGAAACCCAAGACGATGGACGGCGCTGACCCGAGCAAAGTGCGCAAGCCTCGGAAGCCTCGTGACCCCAGCGCCCTTCCTATCCAGCGCAAGCGAAAAATTGCGCCCGCCTCGGATGCAGACCCAGACTCCGACGTCCCGAGAACTGCTTCTGGCCAGCATGGTGGCATATCATCGCCATCACAGCAGCATCAACTTCTGGGAGCCTCAGACCTCCGCGGCTCGCCCAAGATGCCAAAGAGAGAGGGGTATCCTGGGTCGATGCAGAGCATTCTGAATGCTGACCCGCCATCCGCCTCAATACCCGTGCGCAGCAGCGGACTTAGCTATGATCCAATACGCGGCAACTATGACCCCGTACGCGAAACTATTACATCCCAAAATGCAAATCCATACTCCTCCACTTCAGGCTCCCCCCGGGGCCCGGCGCAAGCGGCAAACCGATCTCCCTCGATAGCGAGTATAATAGAGCCACAAGCTCGAACGGCAACGGCAACGGCAACCTCGCCGAGTATGTCACAGCATGGACACCCAACAGCTTCGGCTCATAGTCGGCTCCATGGCAAAGACTCATCATCCATGCCGCCGTCGCCTTCCTACAGACCTACATCAACACTCGGGGCTCCCCCAACTGCAGTCGATTCGAAGAAGGAGAGCACTGTAGCAGCTATTCAACGACCTGTGGTAAACCAGGCCAACTTTACTACTATATCAAATGGTCCTATCCGAAGGTCTTCTCCCAAACTGAAGCCTGCTACGGGCGTGTCTACACCGAGAACGGATACTCTCGACGATTTCCAGGACAGCGAAGGGCGCTCTATTTTGGATTTTGGCAAGGCTCGACCTGGTGAGGAGGTCCAAGCTCCCACTATTGTCTTGACTATTCCCATCGGGCATGGCGAAAACAACAAGTATGTCAACTTTATGCGATTAGCTGAAGAACAGTATGGGTGGGATGCCCTTCACCCGCGTCAGGCTGCAAATCGGGACCGCAAAGCCCGTATTGAGGCTGCTACAGCATCACTTGAAAAGGCCGAGCTGGGTCGAGAGTCTGGGGATGAGATGTCACTGGACAACTCCGACGGCGAAGCTAGCAACCCGGAGAACGGAGGGACTAGTGGACCTGATGCGCAGGTTAAGCCCAAGAAAAAGAGAAACTTCAAGGAGGACCAATATGACGTCGAGGACGATTTTGTAGATGACTCGGAGCTGTTATGGGAAGCTCAAGCTGCAGCCAGTAGAGATGGCTTCTTTGTCTACTCTGGGCCTCTTGTGCCCGAGGTAGAAAAACCCGCAATGTATGTCTTTGCTTTTCCGTCATTCTTGATGTGGCTGTGCCAGAACTAACAGAGTAGCAATAGCACTCACGAACGACCCAAGCGTGGCCGAGGTAGCAGAGGTGCCCGGGGTAGTAGAGGCTCAACTAGAGGCGGCACAGGTACTGGTCGGGGAGGTGGTCCTGGTTCTCGTGGTGGTGCCGTCACCAGAAAGCCTCGCATCACCAAGGCTGAGAGGCTGCAGCGCGAGCGAGAAAAGGCCGAGCGAGAAAGCATGGCACAAATCAACAAGACACCGACTAATGGATATGTTCTCCAGCCCTCTACGCCCGCGTTTTCTGTTAGTGAACTGGGTGCTTAGGCAAGCCCACAGTACTCGGCAGCTTGCGCAGAGGTAACTCGGCGATTTGGGCAGCATGGTCTGCAGGGCGCCTCTGGGGATGTCTCTCGGCACACTGCACTGTCCTCGTTGCTGCACTATGCGACGTCTCGTCGGCAGCAGCCCCCCCTGCCTCGGTTCCTGCACTCTTTACATTGATGTCAACTCCTTAACAATCAATGTATTGCCCTTGTTCCATTTGTTCTGTTTATGTATTAATCCGGTATTTTGCTACTCCTTATGGGAGTCATACGGGCCACCGACACGGTCTTGTAGTTTCAGTTTTCGAGGACGGATATCGCAGTCGTTATTCATGGGATGTCAGGTCGACTTGCGAGTGGTTTTTATGGAGCCGAGAATTCGATTACCAACGCAACAATGCTGCCAGGGGTTTTTCTCCATTCCAGGACGATGGATGCATTGGCCAATTTTGCATGGAGTTTGGAGTGGTTCGTCGTCTTTTTGTCAGGAATTTTCCTCTTTCATCCAGGCGTGGTCTAACTGGCAGGGTTGCGTGTGAGGAAGTGGAAAACATTGTGGTTGCTGGGAATGATTGGTGGGATTCCACCCCAGTGTATGGTATACCAGCGGATAAAGCAATCCTGTGCCTACAGCAACGAGGCTTGCTTGTCTAAATAGCCTGTATGTGTAAATTATACACATGACTGTTGAACGAGACGTCATTCGGGATGCGCTTTTTTGCAAGCAGTGACAAACTTTACTTAGAGTGGCATCTATAAAATGCAGGGTCGCCTGCCGCTCCCGGAGTACCCGTCTACCTGGTTTTACTCCATGATACGCTATTATCTCTGCCCAATTCGCTTTTCAAGTGGTAGGTACCTACGCAAAATATACTGCTTGATCCCGACCATACCCTTTTGCAATTATCCGCCGGATGGCTGTGTCAGCGCGCCGGCCTTCCTACACTCCTGACTCCCTCCTCGCAGGATTCCTCTCGTCCCCCACAGACTTCCTCGTAAATTTGACGACTTGCAAAACGACAATCCTTATGCCAGGCTAAATTCAGGAATCTCGCCCATTTCGTTCTTCTTCTCCGCACCGACATTATACGTGGCGCGCCATCTCAGCTTGACTGAGTCTACCCTGTGTCCTCGGTTGCCGGCGTGCCAAATGTCTACTTCTTGGGTGACGCCGCGACTCTGCTTGGGCGCAAGATCTCGGCCAGTCTGTGGCTTGAGTTGTAGCTCGTAGCCCTGGTGTGGAGTTAGCGTAATTGAAATATTTTACTTTTACTTTACTTTCCACAAGTGCTAGGGGCTTCGACTGGCTTCTACTAACCTTGGTAACCGCCAACTGGAAGTGCAGTTCGGTAATGGGCTGGGCAGAGTTGTTTGAGAAGGCAAAGGTTATATGGATTGAGTTGCTCGCGCTAGTGGCACGCCCTGCCAGGAAGTCTGTTCGCAGTAGACCCTGATTGATAGTTCCCTTGTGCTCCTTGGGCTTGTTAGGCGCCGCTGGAGGAAGCGATGACGAGAAGTTCCACTCGTCGTCGTCGTTAGAGACAGCAGCGGGTTGAGGTGGGGGAGTTGGGGCAGATGTTAATGCGGATGCGGCTCCTACGGCAGCAAAAGGATCCGAGGCCGGTTGATATGAAGGGGGTTTGGGTTGTTGATGAACTGCAGGTTGCGGGGTGCCAGGTTGCGAAGCTGCAGGAGATGTGAATGAGGCAAATTGGGAGAAGGAAGGCGTCTGGTTAGAGACATTTCCGCTGGCACTATTGTCCTGTGTCATGGAAGATAACAGAGCTGGACCTGGAATATCTATGAGGCGTAATGTTAGCCTTTGAGGCTTTGACAGGAGACTTCGCTCCGAGGAGGAAAGAAGTTTCAGTACATGGACACTATACTTACTTTGATTGGCTCCAAAGCCAAGGACAATGTTGCCTCCCTGACCAAAATTGCTTGATGAGCTGCCAATATCCAGCCCTAACAAGTCATTCTCCAACCCACTAGCCTGTGAGGTGCTACCCGCGGGCCCGCCATTGTTTTGGTTGTTTCCAATGCCATTACCGTCGTTTGCCGCGTCGGCATCGAAGTCTATCAAAGATAATTCGTTCGCTGCGTCGCCAGAGCTTGATGGCGTCTTCGCTGGACCCGAGGGGATAAGAGAACCCGCTGCAATTTTAGCCGCGCCGTCTACATCCCCCTTCTTGATAAGCTTGTATCTTTCGACAGTGCGGTGAATGCTATCATTAATCTCAAGTAACCGAGCAACAGCATCATGATCATCCGATTCCTCTTCGCACATCTTTTGGATCTTGGGCTGTGCGCTCTGCAATGCCGAGGCCAGTTCGCTGAACACATCGCCGTCGGACATTTTATCGCCGGGCCTGAACGCTTCTAGCCGTTCTTCAAGCAACCTGGCTTTGGCTTGGATCTTGGCTACCTCTTCCGCCGCTTTGGCGCGGTAGTCGGTCTTGGATCGGGTATCGTAACCGGCCATTACCTTCATTAGGCGATTGGCTTCTCGAAGATCTTCGGGAGTGCCACGTCGAATGAGCTCCTGGAGCTTCGCGGACTGGGCTTCTTTTTCCTCCTCTTCCATCTCTTCAGCCGACTTGAGATTCTGCACATGCATTAGCACTGGGCAAGGCTGCTTTTATACCGCCAAGAACGTTGGCGGCCACGAGTTCGCACTATCAACTTACATCACTGGGGTTCAAAACTGCGGCATCTTCGTGTCGCACTTCGGGGAACATGTAGCCCTTGTAGCTCAGAAGGCGATGCATATCCCTAATGAAGCCCAAGTCTTCCTTGTAGCGGCTCGTCTCGCATATGGTAACGCGCCATTCCTCAATAGCCTCGAGAATCTTGGCCTGAACCCTGGTCGGACGCATAGGCGGGCGCTCGGGAAACCTGCGAACCAACTCATTCAAAAACTCTTTAGTGCTGATCTGTAGATGGAAAGGGTAGCCGCAGTTCTTGACGCAGATATCGAGCAGGCTGAGAGCAAGCAGCGCAACATTTGGGTTTCGATGGTTGATGTAGCTAACAATCATGGTGGCGGCCTCACGCGGGGCGGACCCTTTCTTGCTATTGATCAAATCGGCAATCTCCAAACTCAGAGCCAGGTTCGGCTCATAGTTTTCGGGACTGCAGGCGCCTTGAATGAAGCGCTGGAGCTGGGAGGGGGCGTGGCCGAACTCGCTCCAGCGGTCCCGGGCGGCCGCCCTGGCAGAAGCAGCCTCCATTGTGATCTATGATGTCGAAGAATAGGAGCTATCGAGATTCGTATACAGAGGATGCACGGCAGACGGACGCGGCTGTAGAGATGGGCAGAAGGTTCGTCGTAGGCTTGGCTTCACCGGTGGAGAGGCGGAGTCTGACCTGAGGGGAAGGGAGCTGGCTGTTCAACGTCATATGCCGAGCAAGACCGGGACAAGTGTAATGGGATAGACTAATGCGCCGGCCGGTCCGTTAGGAAGAGTCCCTCATGGCTGCCGCCGAAAGGTCTTGAAGGTGCGGAAGCGCTGAGCACGGGGAGACAGGTTGGCAGATTATTGAAGAGAAAAGGCCAAGACTCAGCAGACGATGAACTATGCGGTATGGACGGTGGAGATGCTTGGGCCTTGGAGGGGGTGACCAGCAACGAAGGTCCAGCCACACCCAACCGTCTTGCACGCCACACTTGCATGCGTCGCACTGGAGAATTATTAACGTCGATGGAAGTACATTAGGTCAATACGTCTGGTACGTACCTAGGCACCTCAGCAGCTCACATGTACCATGTACGTACTTACAGTACTGTAGTTGGTAGATACATACCTACTTAGGTACGTACTTCTCCCCGCCCCGCCCTGCCCCACCCCCACCAACAGTCGCCGCCATAATTTTCTATCCTATCCCAATACTCCGTACCAATATCGTTCCGTCAACGTGCGGACTGCTGAGCACCAAGAGCATTGAGCCATACCGGTCTAGAAAGGCACATCCTCCCCGAAGAAATACGCGCAATGGTTCGTCACAAGAAGGATTTTGCTGCCAGAGGCAAAAAAAGCGGCCGTGGTGGTGGCCATGGAGGTGGCGGCTCGAGACAGCCCCGCCATCAGGACGGCGACCAAGGCCAGCAGCCAGCACGACCAGCTTTCAAGGCAGCATGCTGGGATCTGGGCCACTGCGACCCCAAACGATGCTCAGGGAAGAAACTCATGAAGCTGGGAATGATGCGCGATCTTCACATGGGCCAAAGACACCATGGAGTCATCATCACCCCCAACGGCCGACAAGTCGTCTCCCCCGCTGATCGAGAGCTCATGGACCAGTACGGCGCCGCTGTGGTCGAGTGCTCCTGGGCCCGTACGCAAGAGGTTCAGTGGAGCAAGGTTGGCGGGAAATGCGAACGACTGCTGCCCTACCTCGTCGCCGCGAACACTGTCAATTACGGAAAGCCGTGGCGACTGAATTGCGTCGAAGCCCTCGCCGCTGCCTTTTACATCTGCGGACATGCCGACTGGGCAGAGCAGATCCTGGCTCCATTTTCGTACGGAGAGTCTTTCTTACATATCAACGCGAGCATTCTCAAACGATATGCCGCTTGCCAGGATGCTGCCGAAGTGAAAAAGACAGAGGCAGAATGGATGGAGAGATTAGAGCGGGAATACGCAGAGAGCAGAGAACAAGGCCATGGCGACATGTGGACGACCGGTAATACCAACCGCATGGCAATGCCTCCCTCTGATGATGATGATGACGCCGATGACGATGACGACGACGACGACGACGACGAAGGCGAAGGCGAAGGCGAAGAGGGTGACAGCGATGCAAGGTCAGATGGTCGCGGTAGTGTAGATGGCATATATCTGGGCAAGAAGCCGTTAGATCCCAAACCTGGCGAGATTCCTGCAAATATACCAGACGAGCAAGCCAGAAGAGACAAAGACCCATTTGACATTACAGACGGCAGCGAAGATGACGACGCCGCCATGGAGGAAATCCGGCGCAAGGTCCTGGCCTCCAAAACCTTTAGCAATCCAAATCCCGAGTTGGAACAAGAGAAGAAGAAGCCTGCGTCAATACCGCGACCGCAGCAACGGCATCGGTACCAAGTCGACCTTGATATGCAGCCCGACTCGGATAACGAGAGGAGCGCCGACAACCAAGACGACAGTGATGCTGCCGGGGATGACGACGAGTTTGATAATATTATCGAAGCCACGCCCGTCACTGACAGGATTGGGCTGGCGAAGCTCGAGAAGGAGCGCAGACAAGCAACGACAACTACCAAGACATTTTCGTCGACTTCTGTCTCAGCGCCGAACAGGTGGTAGAGATTAGAATGCAGCTGTGAATGAAATATAATCTTCATTGAACGTTTAGTTCTATCCTATACTGCCTACACACAAATCCCCGGTGCAACCACCAAGTGCTTGTGACGGGCGAGACCTTGGAAAGTTTACAGCCTCCTCTTGTATTTATATGTGTTGAGAGAAGCGACGTATGGTACATGAAGTTTGTCTAAGAATCCTGACCCCTCCCCCTTGGCTAGTTGTACATGAACATGGCAAATATTCTTCTGGTAGTTGTTACAAATAAGCAAACGGGTTTGCACCGCCGACCATCTTTCGGACCCTGACATGGCGTTTTACGCATGCCCCCTTTCCAATCACAATATCCGCCTCTCCCTGACTTCCTCATATGTTTGAATCTGGTCGTCGACTTCAAAGTCTTCAAAGCCTTCCAGGCCAATGCCGCACTCTGTGCCCTTGCCCATCTCCATGACATCTTTCTTGACGTGCTTCAGGGTATCGATGTTACCTGCGAACAGAGTTGATTGATTAGCTCGAATCGTGCAAGATGTAGGACCATTACTTTTCGAGAAAGAGGGATAGGCAGTAATAACAAAAAAACCAAAAAAATACATACCATCAAAGATAACCTTGCCCTTCCGAAGCACCTTGACCAAGGAAGATTTCTTAATGGACCCGTTGCGTACTCTACACCCGGCGATATTCTTGAAAACTCTCTTCTTCAAATTTATAGGAAAAACCTGAAGAATGTCCGCCTCCCCGCTGACGCGGTAGGTGATGTTGATGGGTAGAAGCTCCGAAAGGACTGCTTTGGCGTCGTCTACTACATGGTAAATGACATTGTGGTCGAGAATTCTGACCTTGGCCTCTTCTGCACGCTGCTTGATATGGGGCAAGATGGGAACGTTGAAGTTGACAATGACGCTCTTTGAGGCCGCTGCGTGGTCGATATCGTACTCTGATATCTGGCCGGCCGCCGATCGAAGAATCTTGGGTCGTACCTCATTATTGCCCAGTTCTAGGACGCTGCCACAGACAGCCTCTACTGAGCCAACGACATCGGCTCTTACGGTAAAGTTTTGATACAAGATACCAGGTTCAGAGGCGGCATGGGCGTCTCCATCTTCTTCTGCTTTGTCTTCAGCAGCAGCCTTGTCTCGCTGTCGCTGTTCCTGCTCGGCCAGTTGGACGGAGCTCTGCTCACGCTCAGCCATTTCGAGCCGGTACTGGACGGCCGTCTTTGCCTTGCCTTCGTCAGGTGCCTGCAGCACCTGCTCTCCGGCGTCTGGTAATTCTCGCCACCCCAATACTTCAACGGGAGTGCCTGGGGCTGCTTCCACAAGCTCAGCCCCAGCTTCGTTGCGGAGGACTCGGACCCTGGCCCAGGTTTTCCCAGCAACAATGAAGTCTCCTGGCCGAAGAGTTCCGCGCTTAACCAGCACCGTTGCAGCCTTGCCGTTTTGTTTTACACTAGATTCTAGAATCCAGCCTTCCGCCATGTCGTCGGTCTCGGCACGGACGTCGAGAATCTCTGACAGCGTGATGATGCTCTCTTCCAAGTCGGGCATGCCCTGACCGGTTTTGCCACTTACACAAACAACTTGGACGTCGCCGCCATAATCTTCGATTTCGACGCCATGCCGAGCAAGGTCTGCCTTTACTTGATCAATCCGAGCATCTTCTTTGTCAACCTTGTTAATCGCCACGATGATGGGCACCTTTGCAGACGTGGCGTGCTTCAGGGCTTCAATGGTCTGCGGCATGACACTGTCGTCTGCTGCAACCACCAGGACAACAACATCGGTAACGTTGGCTCCACGCTGACGCATGGAGAGAAACGCTGCGTGTCCTGGCGTGTCCAAAAACGTGATATGCTTGCCCGTAGACATCTTCACAACAAAGGCACCGATGTGCTGTGTGATGCCACCATGCTCTTGGGCAGCAACTGATGATTTTCGTAGCCAGTCCAATAGCGTTGTCTTTCCGTGATCAACATGGCCCATGATGGTGACCACCGGAGGACGGCTGGGTAGTGAGGATACGTCATCCGGAATTGGTCGGGGCTTCAGATCGCGTTGTGAACCAGTGTCGACAGTGGGATCAAAGCCATATTCCATGGAGATGAGCGCTGCGGTTTCACCTGTCATGATGGTATCGGGTGTCACGTTCTCGAAGCCCATCTCTTCCATATCGACCAAGAACTGATCCGGGCGTTGCTTCAGCGCCTGCGCCAAATTTGACACACTGATATACTCGGGAAGAAAGATTGGCATGGCAGGATTCTCCTCATGAAGCTCTCTCTCTTTTTGTGCCTCCTTCTCAGCCTTTCGGCGCTGTTTGTGTTCCCAGCGACGCGACGACTCGTCATCCCAGTCCTCGTCTAATTCCACGCGGCGACCTCTGGCGGATTTTCTGGACTTCTTCGTTCTTCGATCGTCGGAGGCTGGTTCGTCTTCAATATCAAACCTTGATTTTCTCCTCTCCCTTTCCCGAGCCTTGTCATGGACTTGATGGGATGAAGCTACGCTTTGGTTGTGCCCTGACCCATCTCCATCGCTACTTGGTGCTTTGTCGATGGGTCTTTTGCCCAAGCCGTCCGCTTCAGCCGATTCTCGTCGGCCCTTGCCTTTAACCTCTCTGAACCCGGCCACCCTCGTATCTAGCTCTCCCCAGAAGTCCTGCTCCGGGGCAATTACTTCAGGTCCCCCCTTGGACGTAGCAGTTATACTGCTAGGATTGGCGATTTTCTGTCTCTGATGAGACCTTGGCTTTGCTCGGGCTGATCTTGTGATTTCTGACCAGGTAGTGGAGTCATTACCATGACTGTGGCCATGAGTCGGAACCTGCTGCTTACGGTGGCTAAAGGAGCCCCATCCGATTTGCCTCGGCGCACCGCCCGCAGGATGCATCGAGGGCTCTGGAGGAGGAGCTCTACGATGAGCTATCTGAGATGTAGTGGCAGACGGATTAGGGGAGAAAGTGACGGTTGGGGTCTCCGGCGCAAACCTCGTCGTTTGGCCAGAGCTTCCCTGCTGACCAGCCGCAGACCAAGACTTTGGCGTCGGTGGCGTTTTAGGTTCTCGCATCGTTTTGAATACATCGGCGAGGACAGACTTTGACTTTGTAGCTTGTGCTTGGCGGGCATCGTGGGTTCGGCTCCGGCTTTTTGACCGCGTGAGAGGCGAGCCGACCTTGTCCAACCCCCGATTCGCTTCGGTGTTGCTTGTATTTGACTTGGTTCTGGGTCCCTTCATACGACTCCTTGCCGCCAGCTCATGGGGAAGGAGGCTTCCACCAGACGAGACTTTGCTATCCAGCGTCCTTGCGGGTTTGTTGGCCGCAAACGCACCCCAGGAGCCGGCGACAGAGCCGGCGAAGCCTCCGGGAAACCCTCCATTGGAAGGCGCACTTCGGCCAGTATTTGAATTATGTCGCGTGGCAGTCGTAGTCGTACAGGGGCCCTGGGCAGACCACAGTGCTTGGTGGGTTTGCGATGTGGCCGACGACAACTGGGCTCGGCAGTATGTACAAGCGAACGGATGACCGCGGCCCTGGTGGTTGGCACAAAGATATATTAGCTATTGCACGTGGCGTATGGAGGATTGAGATGCCAAAATGAAGTTACCTTCCAGGCACGGGCTCTCAGCATCGCCGTTGTACAGGCAAGACGGGCGTGCGGCGACTTGCCTGGATCATTTACTTCTGCGCGGCGAGCTACGAGGAAGCCTTTAAAAAAGAAGAACGACGGAGAGGCAGGGTGGAGCAGGAATCTGGGAAGGGCGCTTCGGGGGCAGGGATTGTCCGTCAAAAGCTCACAGCCGAGCGAGTATCATGTACATGCGCAGGCAGGTGGTTACCACTCGATAACATCGGTATCCAATGGAAGAGACTTCAATTTGAAACCATCGGCTCTCACGTCGACAATTTGCTTGCCCACCGCAAAAATGCGCCGTCCATGGCGCGGAGCAGTCGATACATGATACTTTTTAAAGTTGATTGATGACTGGAAGTTGACGGTTGACGTGGGGCAGGTTTGCTGCCGAAGGCTGGCTGACGTTGAGCTCCAGCCGGGCAAAACCCAGACACGGACTCCGTCAATGTCACTTCTTTTGCCAACCATCCAAGGCAAAACACCAAACATCATATTTGCTCCTCGGCGCGGCGTCTCTGACACCATGGCACCTGCAAAACGGGCCGCAAAAGCCAAGCCTTCCAAGTCAAGCGGTGCAAACGGATTGCCGCCGGCCCCCTTTAAACAACCTCCCGACGTTCTCAACCCGTTTATCCAGGGCCTCTCTGAGAAGCATGTATACATTACGCACATCGACTCGAAGCCCGCTGCTTTCAAGCGCAAAATATTCCTGGTTCCCGTTGCCATGAACATTGCTGTGTCGTTGCTCTTCGTTTGGCGCATGTACGCCATCTTGCCTTGGTACTGGAAGATTGTGCAGTCTGGCTTTGGCTGGCCCAACGAGACCACGTTTCCCATTGCAGGGTCCTCGTGGCAAGATTTTGCCTGGGAGGTGGTGAAGCGCGGTGTCACCATGTTTATCGATTTCGTCCTGTTTGTATTTGTCTGGCCTTGGCCGGTGGAATTCGCCGCTGGTCAGGCTCACGGCAACCCCATGCTCTGGAGGCGCAAGGTCGGGTTTCAGGACAAGGAGATTTACGTCCGGCGCAGTCGCGACTGGGATCGGGTTCTGGGAGATATTTTCAAGGACGACGACTCCAAGAGGATTTTGCTGGCCTACGTTAATGCGGCCACATCGCCAATCTTGCAGGAACAAAAGACGGGCTACCTGCTGATGAATGGCCAGTGGGATCTTGATTGGGCTTCCATGGTCCACGCCCACGCCTTGGTCGACCACAAGATTGCGGCCATGGAGGCATTCAGGACAGTTGTGCTGCTACATCACAAGGACTTTGGCTGGCTCTGCTATGACATGAAGGCTGACATCGCTGCGGATGGAGACGACAAACGCAGACAAGTTTTTGCCTTTCGAAACGCGCTCACCTCCATGGGCCAGGAAGACTTGTTTTATCGGTGGGTGGAGATGGTTCAGTTTGATGCCACCCAGCCCGGCGGCTTTGGCCCCGAGCAACAGGAGGCGACGGCCAAGAGGATACGTGAAATGTTTGAGGCTGCCGGCGTCAACTTTGATCAACTGTGGAAGGACGCCGTAGGGGAGGCGAGGATATAGATGGAGCTTGATGCAACTGGCGTTGAGCGGAATTCAATTTCCCCCTGTACAATATAACAGCATCGACTAATCAATCTTGTGGCATTTATCGGCGGATCGAGCCGGGTTGAGGTTCGGCTCCGGGCAGAGCATGTATAGGCTTACACAGCATAATATGGCAAAACAAAACGCAGGACGAGGGTGCCCATGTTTGGGTTCGCAACAAACACGCCAAGAAAAGAAGAGCCGGCCACACACACCGGATATCAAAGGCAGTCATACATACGTGTATGTCAGAGCGAGCAATCAAAGGGACATGTTTGATACAAGAGGTTGGCTGGCAGCAGCTATAAATATGCCATTCTGGCCATCTAAGGATCAGATTCGGTGCGTTCCGTGGCGCATGATGGCAGCCAAACATTATCCATATTGATATGTTGAGTCAACTTCTGCAAGTCACTTGGCTGCGATGCTGTCGGCATTGAGTTTGCAGATCAGATTCCCGCTGGTGGCCCACAAGTATGGAAGTACTAGGCACCTAGGTACTTTAATGCTACCTGGGTATGTGCACTTAGGGGCAGTTGGGCGCGCCGTCAGTGGGTGGACCAAGCACCAGAAGCACCAGAAGCACCAGACCTCAGTAGGAGTCTTGCGCCTGGCTCCTTCAATTGCAGCCAGTGCCGGCGCCAGTGCACCAGACTGCTCATGTGCCCTTCGGCCACAGCGTGCTCGAGCGTGTAGCAGCACTGAGTGTCCAGTCTGCTCATTGTCTAGAGGCCAGGTGGCCAGTGCGCTGGCACCTACATAGTACATCTAAGTAAGTACCGGACGTTACATGTACCGACCACCTGGCCCCTGGCACTTGGGGGTTTCCACGCTGGCCGCTGGCTTCCCGTCTCTGTCTGTTCCAGTCATTGCAGCATCTATTCCGTACTTGCCGTGTCAAAAGTAGACGGACGGCCGCGCGCTTGCTCTCCCGACTCGGCGCTTGTGCATCCAGTCAACTTCCGTCTCTCGAATTTGGCTCCGAGTGGATCACTCGACCTCGCAACTGCGTTAAATCGTCACCGGTCCACGAATCCCCTTTTTGTACCACCAACACAGCCGCCTCATCCTGTGCCCTCGCGAGTCGAGCCCTCGCGCCCTTCCCACATAGGTACCAATAGTTGTGCTCCATCACCAGGGACCGCATCCTTCGCCAAACAACATCCACCTCCGGGGCAACTGGCATCGTCCCTCGTCTTCGCTGCGACCCACCCCCTTTCCGCACGTACATACGCCTGACGCCGTTTTCTGCCCCAGCGACTCTTGATAGCCTCGTCACCCTCTTTGCCGGCCGCAGCAGCTCGACCTCGCCACGAGCGGCGCATTTCCCTGGCGCCGCCGATATACGTGCTCTCTCGGTGCTTCCGCTCCTACTCCATATCCTCACATCGTTGCAATGTCCTCGTCCGGCCTGACACGGCGTCGTGGCGCTGGCGGAGGCGGCATAGCCAACACTGAAGCCGAAGCCAGCAACGCTGCCTCTAGGACCAATTCCTCCCACAACGTCAGAGACAGCGGCCCAGAGACGAGCTACGAGAATAGCGAAAATGGCCACAAAATCGCTTTCGACCCCAGAGACATCAGCGAGAGCGCCGAGCGCAGCAAACAGCCCAAGTTGACCATGATGGAGGAGGTCTTGCTCTTGGGACTCAAAGATAAGCAGGTAAGACGCAAATGCGAGCCCGTCTCCGCCGCTCTCTACCATTTCTCAATTCTCAAATGCTCAATTCGGCCCCTCACCCCCTCGTGCTTTGCTTCATTCGGTCGGCCATTGGTGACTGGGCTGTTTTTGCTGTTCCAAGAGCATTTCAATTGACGCTTCCTACCAATCAAGGGATACCTGTCCTTCTGGAACGACAACATTTCCTACGCCCTCCGAGGATGCATTGTTCTCGAACTGGCCTTCCGTGGCCGCATCAGCATGGAAAAGGACCCTTCTCGACGGCGATTCCCCCCAGCCGATCGAAATATTGAAGTTATAGATGATACATTGACCGGAGAAGTCTTGCTCGACGAGGCTCTCAAAATGATGAAGCAGAGCGAGAAGATGAGCGTTAGCTCCTGGATTGATTTAATGAGCGGTAAGTTAAATCCGTCGGCTCACTACGCCCTTTGGCCTCTGGCCTTGCGAATTCGAAAATTCCATCGCGTCCATGCAGTACTAACTTTTGCTGGGCTGAAGGCGAGACGTGGAACTTGATGAAGATTGGCTATCAATTGAAGCAAGTTCGTGAGCGATTAGCCAAGGGCCTCGTAGACAAAGGCATACTCCGAACCGAGAAGCGCAACTTCCTCTTATTCGACATGGCCACTCATCCCGTTGCCGATGGCGGAGCCAAGGAGGAGTTGCGCCGCAGAGTCCGCAACGTGCTCACACAAAGAACCGTTGTCCTCAGCGGCAACCAGTTCCTACCCGAGAACCTCGAGTTCAGATACCTCCGGACCGTGTGCATGGTCTGCGCCGCATATGCCGCCAATGTTTTGGAGAATGCTCTGTCAACCCTTGGTCACGAAGCCCGCGAGAGAGCTTTTGCTCAGACGGACGAACTGCTCGCGGACTATAGCCAATGGCCGTTTGGAAAGAAGGCTACTAGCAACGGCATCGGTGCCAACTTGCCACAGGCCATTTCAGAGGTAGGCGTTGATTTCCCCCAAGGCGCAGGCGTTGGTTGGAGGATGAATCGCTGCGCCAATCTCAGATCACGGGAGTCCCTTGACAGTAAGGGACGTTGTGAGACTGACAATGTGCACAGGAAATCAGCAAGGCCAAGGATAAGGAGCTGCAGTTGGAAGTCGTTGCCGCCTGCCTGAGCGTCTTTACTCGCCTCGACTCCCTCCTATAATCCACCCAACACAGCCTCGCATGGCGTCAATGTATCGTGAAGCAAAGTCGCCCTTTATAGCCCCGGCGGCCCTGTTTGTTACACCGACTGAGCCCACAGCTCCTTTATGGTCAACCCGATACAGTCCTCGAATCGAACTGCTTCTTCACTTCTCACCTACAGAACTAATCGTCTTTTTGGGGGGCAGGGGGCCTCCACCGCATCGTCTCCAGCTCCAACATTCACCTTTCACGGCAGGGTTCGTTACCAAACTGCGGCCAACCCCGACATCTCTAGGCTGAAAGGATCCTGTCGCAGGCAAGATGGGCTAGGCACGACTAGAGTATTGGGGACAAGTACAAACTTGAAACGGGAGTGTTCAAAAAAGGTCGCGGTGAATATGAGGGAAGAAGCCTTGTTTATTTTTTTTATAAAAGAAAACCTCGATGGATTGTTTAATTACATGCCAAATTTCACCCGTTTCATCCTCGTCTCTCCTATTTCTTTATTTGCCTTTTTCTTCTCCTTTGTTTCTTGTCGTGGGGGAAGTCATATTCCGTGGCATTGACAGGGTTTACCGGCAAACGACGTGTGCAGAAGGAGGTACAGTGTCCAAGTGCTAGCACCCGGGTTGTTTGGTTCGGGTGCTCGTTCCAATTGTTGCATGTGTGTGTGGTTTGTGGGAAAGGCGTACGTCCCATGGTAAGAGAGGAATGAATGTAGAGTGGATGGATGCAAGAGACCAAGAAAAGACGAGCTCAGTTCTTAATATCTAGAGTCGAGTCAATCAAGTCGATTTTGTTTTCGTTTGTCATCTACGGGAGTCTGGCTTGTCAAGGGAATGTCTGGTTGGTGTAGATATGCTTGAATAAGACTGAACGAGTACATCAATAAAAAGTTATGACGGATTTATAAAATCCTCGAGGTCAAGGAATAATCATGATTGCCCAACAGCTACAACACACTTCTCGGCCGTCGCCTCGTCAGGCAGAAGCGACCAATATTCGATTGACAGACACCAGCTGCAACGTCCCGTACCTCATCTTGAGATCGCTTCGCTGGTTACTCTTCCGCCCATTCATCAACTCCAACCCATGGTGTAAACCGACAACAATGCTAGATTTTGATGAGTCCTAGACACGGCATGTGCCAACGCCAACGCCGGTAACAGAAAGAAATAAAAGACATATCGCCTTGCCGTGCCAGAACAACATGACTTGAGCACAATGCAGCAGAAGAGAAGTAGACCAAGGCTGCCCACAGACTAACTACTAGACATGAACATCTGTCGCCTGGGCTTACTTTCGGCGACCACCAACTCCCAGGCTGCCTTCAAATCCGGGTCGTCCACCCTTCTTCTTCTTGGCGCCGCCCTTCTTTTTTCCAGCCTTGCCGAGTAGCTTCTCTTCCCTGCGCTGCTTGATGTTCTCTTCACGCTTCTTTTGTCTTTCTTTCTGTGCCTGCTGCACGCCCTTGGCGCGTTCTGTCCATGCCTTCTCGCTCTTCTTCTTGGCTACTTCCTTACGCTTCACTGTCTTCTTTAGGATAGCCTCATCATCTCGGATCTTTTCACCCTCGACTCTGCGTCGAGCCGTCAACCAAGCCTCCTTCTCTGCCACGTCGGCTTGTTTTTCTGCGCCCAATTCTTGCAACCTCTTCTTTTGGTTCTGTACCTTGAGCAGCGCCGTCTTGGCATCGGATGGGCCCTTCTTCTTTCCCTGGCTCAGCACATAGCTAAGATCATGCGACATCTGCGACCCATCTCCAAAGGCAACCCGACCAAAGGAGAAACTACCCGCACCCTCATCTAGCTCGACTGCAGGACTCATGACACTAGGCGAGTTGGAAGCCAGAGCCTCTTCTCGTTTTCTTGCGTCTTCGAGCTTAGCTTGCTTTCGAAGTTCGAGTTTACGTTGTTTTCGCTGCTCTTGCTTGGCCCGTCTTGATTCGATGAGCTCCTGTCGAGTTCTAATAGGCTTGCCGTCTGGACCATCTGCCTTTCTGGCAGCTCTCAGCGCCTCGATTTTAGCAGCAAGTCGTGCTCGTAGCGCAGTTGTGTCAGCAGGAAGCTTGATATGCTTGGGCTTTTCCGATGGAGGAATGGTAGAGGAGACAGAAGTGGTGGTGCTGGCTTGCTCGGCCGAGGCATCGTTTAATGAGTTTGACGGATCAGTCGTGTCGAATGTGGGTGATTGCGGCTCGGATTCGGATCTTGAAGCCACTTCAACAACATCGTCTTTGGCCTCGCTCAATGGGCCTTCGAATTGCGCCTTGTTCTTATGTTGGGTGGACTCGGTCGCATTAGCGTTCTGGATGGAGGTCTCGACAGCATTCTGCTTCGGGGACTTTTTCTCGGCTTTCTTCTCAGCCCTCTTTTCTCGCTTAGCTTCTCGCTTTGCATCCTTCTTGGACAGCTTGGGCGTCCCTTCCGCTGTTTCCAAGGTGTCCGTTCCGTGCTCGTCGTCCTTGGCCAATTTCGGCCTCTTGTTGCTCTCTTCAGGCTTCCTTTTCAATCCTTCGCCGGGCTTTTCGGTCATTATGCCATTGATCGCTTGAAACGAGTCGTCATCCGAGTCGCTTTCATTCTTGTTTTCATCCTCGTCCTCGTCCTCGTCATCGTCATCGTCGGCTTGCTCCTCCATCTGTCTTAGTTTTCGTTTGTTTTTGGCTCGCTCGTCCATAACTTCCTTGGCATTCCGGTTCAGCTCGCTGTCCGGGTCCAGCTTTCCCCTTCGGGCGGCGGCGGCCTCCTTCTTTGTCTGCTTCTTTCTTTTCCATTGATCCTGCAAAGTGTTCGATTAGAGAGTGAACTGGCTGCAGACGTCAAGGCAATGGAGCAAAATGATATTTGAAGAATGGGACGAGGCAGACAGGATTCATGAGCAAGTAGCGAATTTCGGTTGGTGGCTGGGTTGACAGGGCGTACAAAGCGTCAGCGTGGGGGATTCACATACGGCTGTATCTTCTCCGTAGTATGTCTTGGCATCGATTAGACTCAAGAGGCCATCAAAAGACTTTGAGTAATCGCGTAAGCGATCCTGCACATGCTGGTCAGCTTGAAAGATTTCACGAAAGTGCTGGGCAACAGCAGCGGGGCAAAGGGCTCCGAAACAAACCTGCAGCGACGATGCTTCCATTGCTGTCGGTATTCTTGGCCTGCCCCTGCCCTCAAAGATATCGAAACACTCTTTTGTGAACGATATGTAGCTATTTTTTGAAGAAAAGGTAAGATTTTCTTTTTTTGGAAAATGTCTGTCTCCCTTTCAAATGTGGTGCCCACGTCCACAGCAATTGGGAGTCGTAAACGGGCGGCGGCGGGTGAAGGCGGTCGGCAGATTGGCGCCTCTGGGATTTTTTTTTTCTTGCTCTCCACTTGAATAAGTTCCTAGCAACTCTGGCTTGGTGCGAGAGGTCTCGCCCAGCAAAAAAATGTGGGGTACTTGGATGCTATTTGCAGGTCCATCGTAATGGTATAGGGAACTATCACACCTCGATCTAACCAGCCCAAAAAATAAATTACGAGATGTATGATAGCGAAATAAGGTCTTCTACTTATGCCCAAATGAACAAATTTATTTCTGTCTTTTTTTCTTCTTTTTTTTTTCAGTAGCTTACTACAATAGCGGCCAATACCTATTCTATGCTTAGGAATTATCCGGGCACGTGATAAATTGACGAAAATGTCGTCCCAGCATACGGCCTTGGTCTTTCTTGGAAACATAATACGCCAATAATCTAGGGAAGATAGTGAAGCAAGTAGAATTATGTCTCCGCTGGAATACATATGGGCTCTGGCTCATCAGACATGTGCATCGACCAAAAACCAGGCCACAACGGGCCTCGAATCGAACTGCACCGATTTCCACGAGCCAACATAAGTACATGATGCAAGACAACGATACGGGCAACAGGGTGAAGCGCTTTGTCTGCCGCTTATTAAGCTTTCGCCCCTTTGATTTCGTGATATCGTACTTGGAATAATTGACCCATGGCTCAGCGGCCATGCGGGGTCCCATGTATTGAGGCTTGCTACAAGATAAACCATTGCGAGGCTAAATTTCATTTCCTCTTGCTGGCCTTTTTGGGGCCAGCAGCAGCCTCCCGCTTCTTGGACTCTTTGGCCTCAATTTCTGCCTTTCGGGTCTTTTCTTGTTCTTCCCTCTCTTCCTTCTCAGCCTATTTCGGGAATGAGTCAGCTTAGGTTAGAAAGGGTCCCAACATCCCGGACCAAGTCATGAGGAAAGTTTTGCGTTTCCGTACCTGTCTTCGTGAAGCGTCGGCTGCGCGTTGCTCTCGAATGAGTTTGAGACGAGCAAGATCTGCCTTGGCCTGATCTGTTTTACCTTCAGCCTGCAACTTCATATACCTCTCCTTGGCTGCTGCGGCCTCGGCAGCTTCCCGTTCCTTTCGGTTCCCAGGAACATTCATGTTCTGGACGCCCTCCGTGATGTCGTCGACATCGCTGCTGTTGGCTTGTTTCCGGGCTGACCTGGAGTGGTTCGGGTTGGCAGGCATGCCGTCTTCGCTCTCGTCGTCGCTAGAGGGCATATCGCCGACCTGGACTTCACGAGATTTTTGCTTGGCAATGGCAGCCTCTTTACGGGCCTTTTTCAGGGCCTTACGGTCGTCGCGATTCTCGGCATCGGCTGTAGCCTTTGAAGGGCCGGCATCATCGCTTTCCTCTTCACTAGACTCCTCCTCAGAATCTTCTTCAGAGCGTTCGTCTGCGGCACCGGCCGACCACATGCTGACTTGGTTGCCATCGGCATCGACTGGCTGTAGTGAACGAGAGTAGTGTTTGCCACCTAGGTAGGAGAAATGTGGATTAGGACTGGGCTCAGATTCAGATGCTGAAGTCTACGCCTCCGGGGCCTGCGCAGGGCAAAGGCTTTGAGGTTCGCGTCTGGTGCTTTGAAGGACTTACCGCCTCTGGTTGGTTTGTTAAATTTTCCAGCGCGACCGCGAGAACCAGCTGCTGAGCCGCCGGCCATGTTGGGTGGTAGAAATTGATAAAGATGTAGAAGAACGAAGAATGGGAGCAGCGGGATGTTTGCCTTGGGTTGAGGTCAGAGAAGAACCGTCGACCCCTTTGAAGGAGATAAAAAGCAAAACGATAAGGATATCAGGCCGAAACGGTAGGAACGTATCGATTTGCACAATGCAATGGGCAGAAGAAAGTAGAAATGTTTCGGTGGCGCTGAGGCGGGGTAGCGGGGTTGATTTTTGGGCAGTTGCGCTCAAGTGCTGTCTGGCTGACCAAACAAAAGAGGCAAGATGGTAAACGGAGTGGCCGTTTGAAGATGAAGGATAGCCCAGCGAGCCAAGCTAACAAACCTGCAAGCCGTTTGCTTTGATCGAGGGAGATGTGATTCGCACTACAGGGATTTTCCTTGGCAGGCAGACAAAGCTCCCAGATTCATCACAATGAGGTTGGCCAAAGGGGTGGTGAGTCAGGCATGCAGAATCGTGGTGAGATTGCGAGATTGTGAGTCAAGGTTCGGGGCTGCAAGGCGGGAAGCCGGCGTGTCCTATCATTTGGTGCTCACACGAGCACATGAGGCGCATGCGTCTTTCTATTGAGCTTGACATGGTTGACAATAAAACTACGGCCACTTGATGCTTGCTACGCTGAGGACCCCTGACATAGGGAAGTCACCATGCTTTAGACCTTACTACCCCTACCGCTTCCATTGGGCAAGCATTCGGCGACTTGGAGCTCTTGTGTGACACACACACATCGGCATTCCTTGGCCTGTATTCGCGGTTGGCTCCCAGATAATTCCAGATGTCATTTCTGGCCAGGTCATCGAGGTGACTGAGGATAGGTTCGCGGGAGCAGCCGCCCACTAACAAAAAGTCGCCTCGGTGCGTGGCCAGTTAAACGCCGCGTGTTGCAGCATGACCAGTGTGCAGGTAATAATGCTTTGTATCTGGGTTGTGAATGGGCGCCGAGTCCTTCCAAGTTCGCCCTTCTGTGGACAAACAAACGGCACAGGCTCATCTTTCTTCCGGCCCGCCCTGGAGCCACTTCCCATCCATATCTTGCGGGAGCCTCAGCTTTCGACTTTTTTCTTCTCTTCTCTTCTTCAACCTACTAGAAAATATCAATCCTTCATATTCACTCTGGCTTTCACTCACTTCAATGGATGTCACCGGAGGGGAAACTGGAGGAAAGATCGGATCCCAACCGTCGATCTTACCATTTGTTCTGCATGCATTTCGGTGCTCGTGGCTCAGATAAAAATTTCAACCGGCGGCACACGCATTTGCACAACCAACCCCAGTGAAGCTATGGGGGCGTAGACTTTTTCTCGTACGAATGGCTCTCGGGTCGCTTATACTTGTGCATGTTGCATGTTGCATGTTGACATGATCGAAATGCCTGCGCACGCAGACGGGAAGCCAAGGTCATCAATCGATGTCGGTCATGCTCAGTTAACTCATCCACACCACATCTTTAGACCTTGATGCCTTCCACGTTGCGAGGAACGCGCTATAAATTACAAGGCTCGACTCGCATCGATGGGGCATTAAGTTTTTATCAGAGATGCCTTGCCGAGGCCAAGTCGACCGGCTGTGGGAAACAGAGCAATACTAGGGGGTTACCTAGTAGTCATGCACACCAAACATCCGTGGTCACGACGTCACAAACCTTGCAGCTAAAACAAATGAAGAGAAAACTTTGACCACGATTTATTCGTAACACTTTTTTAATATACTTGAGATGATCCAAGCTGCAAATGCATCGCTACTATCTATATGACTTCAAAGCTTCCCTGTGTCCCTCTCTTCTCATCCAATACAACCGACCTGATAATTCGAACGCGACTCGCCAGAAATTCACATTTAATATGCCAAAACGTATACCATTGTAACTGGAGCTTCATCAAGTTCGATCAGCACCAGAGCTGCATCGATATGCCTCTAAAGGGGTGCACCTTGGGATAGAGTCCCTGCTCATACCCTCAGGTAGTTCCTGTCCAGCCTGCGAAGCCAGAACCGCGCGGCGGTTGACTTCGAACTGCCCAGACGCGATTTGAGCGTCTTCCTGTTGTGCTCGCAGCGGCCGGGTATCAGGGACATTGCGGGATGGGCGCCGAGCATTGACATTTCCCCACAGTTGCTCCGACGGAGGAGGGCCGGGCTGCTCGTCGTTTCCTGGCTGCGAAAAAAGACGGTCGTAGGGCTCTGCGACAACAGGCCTGATTCTGACATGACCCTGGCTATAGATGGACGACGGAGGATCATGAGGGTTGAAAAGGCGGGAGAATAAGCAAGTCGGAGAGTTTTTATTGTTCTTGTCACGCGACGTAGTGGAATTTGGTTGAGGGCCGGAGGTTGGACTGCGCAGTCCATCTTGTGCCTTCTTCCCAGAGAAGAGATGGGAGTGTCCTGACTTGGGCATTTGAAGCATCTGCAGACCAGAAGAACTACAATGTGACTTGAATTTTTCAGCTTCTCTAGAGGGCATCTGTCTCGCGGTAGTTAGAAACAAAAATCGGGACGCAGGCAGCGAGTCCTCTTATAACAAAATTGCACGTACGGATCTCGCAAATGCCACCCATTGCTGTGATTCATCCATCGTGCTTGATCTGGGATGCAAGCTATGAGCCCTGGGCCCTGGCGAGTAATTCATTTTCATGCCTGTGATGATATTTACCCTTTGTCCTTTGTTGCGTTCTTGCAATGAATGGGGATAAAGCATTTGTGTACACTTGGAACACTTGTGACAATGAAGCATACGGACAAGCGTCTTTGAGACACACACAAAAAAAAAAAGGTACAAATGACTTTTCTTTTCAAGGGTGGCTACGTCTTTTATATCCTTTCCCAGGACGAGTTCAGGTTTGGAGAACTGGCTCAAGCCAAGCGCTGGAGGCCTTCGCCAAATTTGCATTGTTAGTTTTCCATGGCTGCGCACTATGCACAAGAACTTTTAAGCTACCGACTTGGTTTACTTTATTTTACAGCTTAAAGTTGGGCTTAGAGTTCACTAAAACTCAACCCATGGTTGGACCGAGTTACTAGATTGAAACACGCACCTCGTCAAATCCGCGCCGCAAACTCCACACATGTTATTTGCTTAGCGACTGTAAAATATCATCCAGTCTCTGTCTCTTTTTACTGCGCAATGAATGTTCCACTTGATCGTCCCACGCCAAGTTTGTCGTCTTCCTCGACATCTTCTGTGGTAAAGGGGGTTCGTCTCGACCTTGCAAGTTGGGAGGGCGAGTGAATGTCATTCGCTTTGTTGCAAAAAGTCCTCGGCTGACATATGATGGAGTATTCGTGATACCACCTCGACCGTTGTGTCCCAGGAATAAGCTGGCAAATGGTTTCGAGGGCAAAATAAATGGTCCGACAACAGCTTGAGTATCGGACTGAACGCCACGAGATCTCAAGTCCTCGTCCCCGCCCAGTTGGCCGATGAAGGCGTACAGCCAAAAGGCCCAGGCTTCGAAGGCGATTCCGTGGCAAGACCCTACATCCCTCGAAGAAGCTTCTATATCCCAGGTAGGGAGGTAAGCATTTGCGGTATCTGTCAGGTAGTCCAACAAAGGGGGAGCTTGGCGGTCTGTGACGAATTTTACAGCACAGCGAGAGTCACCGCAAAGAGAAGACAAGTCCGCGTCGACTCTTCTCGCAAGATCTCTCAGACGACTACTTCGAATTTGCTCAAGGGGCGCAAAGAGCATCAGGTATCGCAGCAATGAGTCTTCCATGCCGCTGGCGGAACCAGCCATCTCCCAGCCATGCTCAAGAGCAGAACCGGACGGATCTGGCCAGTCGCCTCGAGAAGCCATGACATCGTACAATGCCAATGATGGAAATTTTGTCACCCAGCGAAGTGATTCTTGCGTAGCATCTTGGTCCCTCCAGATGCGCAATACTCGTAGGAGTGGGAACGGATTTTCCATCTCTGCCCAACCACGTATGAGCCTATCGCTTACCTCGGGGAATGAAGCTCGCACCTCGTCAGCTGGCTGGATGAGTTCCAACACCCCGAGACTCTTCATACCCGCGAGGCAAAGCAGTTCATGGGTGCTAAACTGGCAGCCGCCGCTGATGACCAGATGTGCGATGAAGTCGGTTGATGGGGACATCAAAGGCTGGGTGTAGATTTTGAGCTCTTCTTGCGGGTGGCATATGTGTTGCCTGAACCGATACAGTCCGAGAGTCTTGTCTTCGTCGTCCGCTACCAAGATTTTGGAGAACAGTTTCCATGCATGCAGGCAAACACCTCTAGGCATTCATTGGACTTAGCCTTCGAACAAGCTCACCAAGAGCGTTTCGGCCTCGCCATGAGCAAGGGGAAAAAAGAAGAAAGGAAAAAAAAAAGAAACATACACCTCATCATTGCCAGATTCATGCTGTCGGGGTCATTTACCTTGCTTCGAGAAATAGCCAGATGCGCCAAAGTAGCCGGACGGGCATTGAGTCTAGAAGATGGCGCTCCGTCACATCTCCAATATTGTTGGCAATAACATGAGTTGCCATGTCCATCAGCGAGCGGGGACCCTTTGTCCCTCGAGGAGTGAATAAAGGATACGGTCTCCGACGAGACCAATCTCGGTCGCCACCATGCACGGTGAGGCTCTGTCGTGGGACCGTCCATTCTCTGTAGACCTGGCCCGATGATTTGTCAAACATGGCGAGAATGAGACGGCACTTGCGGCATGATGCGGTACTATTCGCAGCTCCGAAGATTGGAAAAGACAAATGGCCAGGAAAAAGTTGAAGTACAAGTCAAATGCAGATGCAGATGCAGATGCAAGAATTAAAGTCAATGGAGTCTTGGACTGACTGGTGCTGGCGCCTCCGTTAAGCCTTCAATGTTTGCCCCTTGCACCCAGATGATGTGAGCACTGAGTACTAAGCACTGGCCAGGCCAGGATCATCTGAAGTCCAGCGTCGCGCTTGTACCAAGGAGGGGCTGACACCAGACACCTTTCAAGTGTCAAGATCAAAGCACCTCAACGATTCGTGCTTGAATGCATGGTTTCTTAATTATATTTTTTTATTCATTTTTTTTTAAAAAAAAATTTAGATTTTATTTGATGTAGTTTATATCTTTGCTAACTCGCGGTTCGGCAAAGATATGCGCGAACCGCCAACCAAACGCCCCAGATATGTCGCTATCAAGTATCCAAGCCAGATTAAACAACATTGAAGCTCAGTCAATTCCAGTTGACCCGACATGAAACTAAAAAGATGCAGTCTCTTAACCACCGTCCACAAGTATCCGCCTCGCTCACTCTCTTTTTTTGTCGAATCCCCCATAAATTTACAACATGGGCTTAAGATCCTTGGACACGGTAAAAGGTGCCTCGGTCTTGCTCTTAATCTCGTCAACCGTCACGCCATCAGCTATCTCGACAAGGTTCAGGCCATGTGCAAAATCAACGTCGAAAACTCCCTGCAAGTCAAGTTGTTAGCTTCAGTCTCGGCTTTTCGGCAACCAATAAAATCTGGCCTCGACCGAAAAGGACTCAATCAAAGGACTCACTAGTTCGGTAATGATTCGTGACACGCATGCACGTCCAGTCAAGGGGAATGCGCATTGCTTGACTATCTTGGGGTTGCCCTTCTTGTCGGTGTGCTCCATCGTCACAACTACCTTGGTCTTGGAAGGGTTGCTGACGAGATCCATGGCACCACCAAAGCCTTTGACCTTGCCGGGCAGCATCCAGTTGGCAAGGTCACCAGTTCCGCTTACTTGCATAGCTCCCAAAATAGTGAGGTTGATTCTTCCGCTGCGAATCATGCCAAAGCTTTCCTCGCTGCCAAAGACGGCCGCACCACGGTTGAGGGTTACCGTCTCCTTGCCAGCATTGATCAAGTCGGCATCCTCGTCACCCTTCTTGGGATAAGGACCCAAGCCAAGGATACCATTCTCAGACTGAAGCTGGACTTCGACCTCGGGACCAACGAAACCCGGCGCTAGCATAGGCATGCCGATGCCCAAATTGGCGTACATGCCGTTCTTGAACTCCTTGGCTGCTCGCTTGACAATGCGCTCACGTTTGGCGGCGGTGTCGCCGGTTCCCAACGCGGCCTTGGCATCGGCGTCGCTTTCATCCTTGGCAAAAGTGAACTTTTCAATATTCTTCTCACTTGTGCTCTGAATAACGCGCTTCACATAGATGCCGGGCAGGTGGACGGCTTCGGGAGGTATCTCACCAGGCTCAACAATATGCTCAGCTTCGACAATGGTCATTTTGGCATTGCGGCCCATGGCACCATTGAAGTTGTGGGCAGCAAGACGGAACTGGCAGTTGCCGAGCTTGTCTGCCTTGTAGGCCTTGACAAAGGCATAGTCGCCATCAATAGCATGCTCTAGTAGATACGACTTGCCATTGAACACCTTGACGTCCTTGGGATAGGAGTATTCATCTGGGGTGCCGTCGGCCTTGTTTTTTAATGGCAAGTCACCGGTTTGAACCACGGTTCCGAAAGCAGCAGGGGTGTAGAAGGCCGGAATGCCCTTGCCACCAGCCGCGCAACGCTCAGCCAAGGTTCCTTGGGGAGTGAGCTCCAGCTCAACCTCGCCGGTCAGATACATGGTTTCGAATGTCTTGTTCTCCCCAATGTAGCTAGCAACCATCTTCTTGACCTGCTTAGTCTTGAGGAGCTTGCCGAGGCCGGAGTTGTCTGTGCCGGCATTGTTGGAAACAGCTGTGAGACCAGTGATATCAGGCTTTTGGAGGATTTCATCAATGAGGGTATCGGGAACACCACAAAGCCCAAATCCACCACAGAGCAGGGTTGAGTTCGGCTTCATATCCTTCAAAGCTGCTGAAGCAGACGGGAAGACCTTGTTGATCTCAGCCCGGCGTAGAGATACGGAGAATGACCTGGTCAGGGCCGGAGAAGGCTGATGGCGCTTCGTGTTAGCTCAAGGGAATCAAGGACGCTGCAGCCGCGAATGAGCCAAAGTAATACGTACGTTACAGCCATGCCGAGCGAAGGCCCGGAGAGTCGCCATGCGGAGAGCAGCGGACGGCATTGTGAGATTATTTATACTGTGAAGCTGGAGATGTTTATACCATACACGAGAATGCGTCACACGGATGTGATGATGACCTTTGGAGGCTGATATTGAAAGACTGGCCAAAGGAGAAATTTGGGCGCTTTTTCGAAACTTGAGCCTCGCACCGCCAACCGACTTCAGCTCCCTTAGAAAGATGGACTAAGGACAACGATGGCCGCGATGGGTGTTTTACAGAAGACCGGAAACAAAGGCTGGCGGCAACAGGGTAGCAGTCCAAGCACAGAGGAAACCGGCAACTGGGCTCGGGAAAACGGAGTGTGGGATGGGCGAGTGCGCAGATGCGTCTTGTTAACAGCTTATGAAGCTCTCGAGCCGCGAGGGTCCGCAGGAATCCATTGGAGGCGGCAGCACGCGAATGATGGGAACTGTGCCGCTAGTGGCCGAGCCGACTTCTTCCCTTCGGGTGCAGCGTCGGCAAAGAGCTCTCCCTCTTCGGAACTTGGTAAGCGGTTTCCGTTCCGCGCAGCCGCCAATGGCCCATGGCGGCGGCAGGTGCAGGCTGGCATCAAGAGCTGTGGGGGCGGGTCCGGGGGCTATGCGACAGCCATGCAGCAAGGGAAGATGAAGCTTTTGGAAGGAGACAAGCATCGGTTCCGAAGGCTAAGCCGAAATTGGCCCAACCCACAACCTTCTGAAGTTGCTAACATAATGTATGTACACATGTGCATCTACTGGCAAATCCTCCGAAACATTGTGTGCCCTTGAGATGCTGACGGCCGTTTATATGAGTTGTCGACGCTTAATCTCACGAAACCCTGCTTTTGGTCCATTCAGGTTACTTTTGCTTATTGGGCAAAACATTCCGCCGAGTGCTCCATGAACACGCCGTCGAAACGTAGAAATCGCTTGGTTTGTCACATCGGACCCGATGCCGCCATTTTGGCCTTGGCTGCCATGAGTCGTCCGTAATTAGTCACCGGAGTCCGGAAAACGACAGGGTAAACCGTCTTCCGGCGCGGCCGACCACTCCAGCGACAATGAACCAACTTCCTACCTACATAGAATCTAAGGTAATTGTCGGGGATAATACTTGCTTCGCGCCGATTATCGGCTCTCGGCGTTTCTAACCTAGAAAAGTACTTCTCCGTTAATCTGCATGCCCAACAACTCTCAGGCCCTAGTGAGATGGTCGAGCTTGTGCGTACTATCTTAAAGCTTGTTGTTCAGAGTTGATTATTGACTTGCTCGCTGCTCCGTACCCAGGCGCTTGCCTACATTCCACCATTCTCTATCCACGAACTCCTTTGAAGAGCAACATTGAGCCAGACTCACTCTTCTCTGACTTTGTGGGTGGCCTCTGTTTCTACGATGTACTCCAGACCCCTTACCAAGGCTCTGCCCTGCTGGAAGCCAAGGTACCAAGGTACTTAAGTACCTGAGTAAATGGCCCCAGCCCGCAGCCCTCCAACTCACACTTGACCACACTTGACCACACTTGACCAAACAGCTGCTTATCAGCTTATCGCCCCGCAGCTAGCGCATCCAAGCTTCAAAAAATTTCAAAAAAAATTCATGCCGTCCATTGGCCCAGCCAAGGCGCGCCATCAAGTTGCTCGAATCTACAGCGAACTGCCGCATACTCTTCTCAAACCAACGCCGAAGAAGTCTCATACGCATCTCATCACGCACAAGTCCAGCAGCCCAAGTCATGGAGTCGGGGGTCAAGCGTCGAAAGATTGACCGTGGCGGATCTAGCCTCCGGCATGACGGCCTCATCGATGTCGAGGCTCGCAACGCTGCTCTAGTATCGTCCGCCAGCACCTTTGTCCTCCAAACCGATGAGCTGCTCAGGAAGGCCAAGCTTGATTATAGCAAAGCACTGAAAGATGTTGACGGAACATTGTTTCGGCTGAAAACTATTGTGGATTCCATCGAACCGCATGCACCTCTTCCTGTGAGCCTCATCTCCAGCAATTTTGCTGGCTTAGACGCTAATCAACTCCATGCACAAGATTGCCGAGGCGACAGCAAAGTTCGAAAAGCAACACCGAATTACCGTGCCCTACCCAGATCCCAAGCCAAGAAAGGACACACCCTATAAACTTTCATACGCGAAACCCTCTCAGTGCAACGTCGTTGGCAGCTACGTCTCTAGGACTATGGTCAAGACCCAATCCGCCCTGGGTATTGATATGGTTGTCGAAATGCCTGTTTCATTGTTCCAAGACAAAGACTATCTTAGCATGCGATATTTCTACCGGAGAGCCTACTTCATTGCCTACATCGCCGCACATGTTCGCAATGAGATGCGTGATACCATGGCACTGAGCTTCCAATACTTACATGAAAATCCTCTTCTCCCAGTGTTGGTTCTCAAGCCGTCGGCCGATGGAGATGCGATGGACGGAACTGAGAAGACGATATCCAAGTCGAACAAGAAGGATAGCAACAGACACGGCTATTGCATCCGGCTCATTCCATGCGCTCCCGACAACCTTTTTCCTTGGTCAAAACTTACACCGTCGGCGAACTGTACGCGACTGGGAGAGACGCAGGAGAATGAGGAGAAGAAAAGGAAGGGAAACAACACGTCTTCCCCATTTTATAACTCCACTCTCAACGCCGAGAGGACCTTTATACAGTACCTTAGAGTACTGACTTTCGCAAAGAACGAATGCCCGGCCTTTCCAGACGCGTGTATCTTGGGCAGGATATGGCTCCAACAACGAGGCTTTGGCGGCGCTATTTCTCAAGGCGGCTTCGGTCATTTTGAATGGGCTATTTTGATAGCCCTTTTGTTGCAGATGGGAGGAAGAAATGGACAGCCTGCTCTTTCGGGCTCCCTGAGTAGCACCGAACTATTCAAGGCTGGTATTCAATTTCTGTCGACAACAGACTTTAATAAGAAACCGTTTGCCTTCAACACGGCTAAAGTCGATGCCAAATTAATCAGAGAACCCGGCCCTGTCATGTTCGACCCCGTACGAGAGCTAAACATTTTGTCCAAGATGACATCGTCCTCCGCTAGTCTTCTACAGCTATATGCAAAGTCCACTTCAGACTTGTTAGCCGACGAGGGTGCTGAAAAATTCGAGCCCACATTCATCATGAAGACGGACATTACACTGCAGGTTTTCGACGCGCAATTCGAGATCAACAACTCTCATATTTCCAAGTACGCCGACTCCTCT
This sequence comes from Metarhizium brunneum, assembly GCF_013426205.1. NCBI lineage: Eukaryota > Fungi > Ascomycota > Sordariomycetes > Hypocreales > Clavicipitaceae > Metarhizium > Metarhizium brunneum. The sequence continues at coordinate 4,455,761 of NC_089423.1, read as the reverse complement.
GATCGTAGCAGCATTGCCTGGAAACTCGGATCAGAGGTGCACCAAGTCCTCAAAAAAGCCTTTGGAAACCGTGCCCAACTTGTTCATATACAGCTACCATCAATAAAGCCATGGTCACTTTCTGACCAACCTGCGAAACTGGCTACAAAGCTTCTTGTTGGTGTGATTTTTGATCCCGCTCATATGGCGCGACAAATGGAGTACGGTCCACCTGCAGAGGAAGAAAAGGAGGCTGCCGCGTTCAGACAATTTTGGGGTGAAAAGGCGGAGCTGCGTCGCTTCAAAGATGGGAGTATCCTTGAATGCGTCGAATGGAATGGCAAGCTCCCTTCTCAAATTTGCGAAGAATTGACTAGCTACTCTTTGAAGCGGCATTTCAATATCGCAAATGAAGATATTGTTGCCTATGGAGACAGGTTTTCCTCCCTCATTGGCTTGTCTCATCTCGACAAAGAAGCCTTCGACTCGGCCCGGCGAGCATTTACGACGTTTGAAAGCGACATTCGTAATTTGGACGACCTTCCGCTGCAGATACGCCAATTATCAGCAGTGTCACCGTCCGCTCGCTACTCGTCCCTGGAGCTGCCCATGCTTGGCTTTCACATGAATACCATTCAGCTACTGGACGTTAACCTGTACTTTGAGGCATCCAGCAAATGGCCAGAAAACCTCACTGCCATCCAGGAGGCGAAGATTGAATTTCTTCTCGATTTTGACCGCCGATTAACAGCAGCTAACGACAAAATCGTCACATATCTGGGTCGCGAAAACGGGGACGTTGGCATCGAAAACCTCGCATATTTAGATATCGTATATAACAACGGCGCAGCTTTCCGCCTGAGAATATATTGTGACCTCGAAGAGACGCTACTGCAGCGCCAAGTCCAAAATATGGTACTTGATCCTCATGTCCGTGAGGAGGCATCACAAGCTCTCGATACACTCAAGTGGTATTCTGCTACACTGCCGCTGCATACTCAAATCATTGCAACCTTTTGCACTCGTCTGCAGCCGTTATCACAGTCAATTCGCCTCGTCAAACACTGGTTTGCCAGCCACAAGCTCTGCGGCCACTTTTCTGATGAGCTTATTGAACTTTTTGTTCTGCACGTCTTTCTTCAGCCATACCCCTGGGTGATGCCTTCATCGCCCATGACGGGATTCTTGCGCACTCTTTTCTTCTTGGCGAGGTGGGATTGGCGAGATGAGCCATTAATTGTAGATTCCGCGGAGACAGTCTCTGCAGCAGAACGGTCGGCCATGCACCGGGAGCTCGATTCCTGGAGGAAACGAGATCCTCACATGAACAATTCCGCCATGTTTGTTGCTACTTCCAGCGATCACTCGGGACTCGGATACACGCGCCGTGGCCCATCGAAGCTCATCGCCTTCCGAATGACTCGCTTGGCCAAGGCTGCCTGCAAACTCGTTCGCGACCAGGGAGCCAGCCTCAAGCCCGAAAGCCTCTTCGAAACGTCGCTGCAAGACTACGATGTACTGGTACACCTCTCCACCAAGGCCATCAAGAACATCTTGCACGATGCGGCTACCGAATCCGGCGCAAGGAAGCACTCGATGTATAAGAACCTCGATGCGAGCACCGGCAAGATGCCGCTACCTATAAGAACACACCCCGCCGCCGTCTTGGCCCAGGAGTGGCAGCGCGTTTATGACGACACGCTTGTGTTCTTCCCAGGCGGGCCAAATGAGTCTGTTCTGGCGGCTATTTGGAACCCAAAGTTGCAAAAGAAAGAAAAGTTCAGAGTTGGACTGCCATACAACTTCCGAAGAGTAGCTGTAGATGATGGCGATGATGCGGCAGCTGATATGGTCGAGGTGAACCGACAGGCCATCTTGCTGGAGTTAGCAAGGGCGGGCGGAGAAATGATAAAGAGAATAGAAGTTGGAGACGACGAGGAATAATTGGAAGCAAATTCCTCCCAGGCTACCAAGTCCAACAATTTGTGTATTTATCCAAGTACCGTTGATGATCACGGGCAGCATCTGGCGGGGGCTATGAGCGCGCGAGCGTCATTTGTAAATAGATCAGCATACAAACTGCGGAAGAAAGATTAATAGGATAAAGAGAACAGTCATATGCCGACTCAGCCACTAGCATATGAATCTTGTCTATTTGCTTACACATTGCTATTTGATGTACCTGATGTCGACTCAGTGTCCTCCGTATTCAAGATAAATAAATAAGATAACGCCGTTTCCGTGGTATAGATGCATATGTACAATAATTCTTCCACTATCTCCCTAATCCACCCATTATAGCATCTTTTGCTTCGTTGACATTTCACACATGTCGTGTCTCATCACCCGTCCTGCTTCTCAGAAACCTCCTCCGTCGAGAACGAGCAGTACTTGTCTTTGATCGCCACCACTTCGTACGTGCCCTCTTGGCTGGCTTTGATAACCTTGCTGTGCTCGTACGAGATATCATGTCTTCTATCCAAGACAACACTTTTATGTCCCTTTTTGGCATTGGTACTTCTTGTGTACGTGAACTCAAAGGGAGGTGTCCCCCAAAACTCGAACAAAATGTCGACTTCATTGCCCTCATGAATATCAACGCGAGATTGCTTTCCACGACTGATCTGGACGCTAGGGAGAGGATGGATCTTCTTGTGCATATTGACTGCTGCACGGCATTCGCTAGCCTTATCCGAAATGCTAGTAATGATGAATTCGCCAGGTTTCTCTGCCACACGGCGGAAGTTGGTAGTCTGTGATTTAGCATTCCATCGGCCATTAAAGTCGTATGTGATATCGAACGGCGGCGTTCCTGAGAGTGTGTACGCGATTCTTTCACCGACACAAAAGTCTTCGCGAGACTCTAGCGGATAGATGGAAGGGGCATCAAAGAGCTGCACTTGAATCGATGGTCCATTAACATCGTACTTTTGCTGGCATCCTTTCGCATCTCGGACGCGCCTTATGCGGAGTTGCTGCGCTCCAAGGCGTAAGTGCTCTCGTGGGATAGGCATCGAGTATGAGTTAGAATTGATGGAGGCAATTCGGTAAGTATCCGTCGCCGATCCGGACTGATGCTTAATTTCCACTTCAACGGAGAATGGAGAGACGCCAGTCAATGCGATGGGGATTTTGTCTTCGTGTTCCTGTTCCTCCACGCAGTATTTGAAGGATTGACCAGGTTTGGAGAAAACCGCCGTCGGCCTGGCGTTAACGCGCTGCTGTACCACAAGTGGCCGCAGCTTCTTGTCACTGTTATAAAGATTATCTGCTAGTCCAACAAACTTGTACGCGTAGTCACCAGCCTTGCTAGTGTCCATGGATATCGACGCCTTGGATAATGCGGCGTCAAAATTCCTCGGGCTTTTAGAATGGGAGCCCTGCTGAGATCTGTGCTCCAGTTCGTACGACACATGATACGGGGGTGATCCTGAGCTTCATTAGCAAGCGCTGGCTGAGCGATTGAATACGTAGGTTTGTCCACTTACCTTGGAGCTTGACTTCGAATCCATCAATATCACCCTCGCATACATCCTGCTTGATGAATGCGTCCTTGGCGCTTGTGATGCTTTCGGTTTGAATAAGTGAAATCTCCGGTCGAGGAAACCAGTCCACCTGGAATGTAGATGCGGTCTTGTCTACAGTGCCTCGGCACTGGCTATCATGTACCTCGAGGATTTTGTATACACCTCGAGACTTGACAACTAGGTGGTCGTTCGGGGCAATGGCAGTTTTGAAAAGCTCGCTCCCAGATTCATTCAAATTTCGATATCGGATTGTCCAAGGGGATTCACCCTGAAGTCGTAACGGCAGTTGCAGGGATGTATCTTCAACAGCCAAGATAGAACTCTTCTGCTCTATCAAGCCGAACCCGCCACGTGGCCGTTGACGTCGGACTGTAATTTTAATTTGTTCTTGCAGGAAGGTGCGGCACCCACGTTCGTCCTGCACACTGCTAAGAGCGAGAATATAATCTCCGCCTTTCGCAAGTACCGGCGTCTTGATCTTGAACATGTTGTCTTCTAGATTGCTTGCACGCTCTGTTTTGCGTTTGCCATCGTGGACAATTTCCCATTCAAGGTTGAAAGGGGCGTCGCCATTAAGAGCAACATCGACCTCGACTTCGGAATCTAGGCAAGCATTTATGGTGTCGCGTGGGTGGACAATCCTGGCTGACGCAGCTGGCTTGACAACCTGCTCAAGGATTGTGTCTTGACCCGATAGGGGCAGGCCAATGTACACCGCGTCACTTATCGACGTGAACACATACCTGTGTCGGCCAGCCTTCTTAGGGATAAGCTCAAGCTGTGAGCGCAAGCCGGGAACACGCAAGGTCTTGTGTTCGGGAGGGCCGTCTGAGATGATATCGTAGTGGATATCAAACGGAGGAGTGCCCACAAGGTCAATGTCAACACGAAGACCAATGGAGTTGCCGGCGCACTTATCAGGTATGTCTTCGGAACGAATAGATAGATGGGGTTCCAGGGGGTTGAGCAGCAAACAAGATGATGGCTCGTCTACTTCACCTTCACACGAGCCACTAGTCACCGACTTGAGCGTGTACAGTCCAGCTTCAGATACGAAGGGGCGGTCTCTGGAATTCTTTGCTGAATGGCGGAATATTGTAGCTTCGCTGCCGTGATCCCCGCTGTTGGTCAGGGTGTCAATGGGCGAAAATTCCCAGCTGATTTCGTGTGATGTGTCTTTGATGGAGCCAGAGAGACTGAATGAAATAGGCAGGGATGCAGCTCGTCCTTTAGCTACCTTGATTGGCTTTCGAAGGTCACAACCATCCATGCGAATTTTCGGCCGCTCTCTCACGGTGAACTTCTGAGTGAGGCCCTTTGAGTTGGCGACATCAACGTCCTCGCCCTCCTTGGCGTACTTGACCTCATTTCCAAATGCGTCGTGGACTTCGTCAACTGAATACTCCCATTCTCCGGGGTTGGTGAGGGACTCGTTGAGGCCGACGGTGACTGTGGCAGGGCGTGCCCACGAAAAGTCATCAGCAGCAGAGACGGCGGCCGCGTTTGCGCCAGTGATGAGAGGTGACGCAAAGCCGTCCGGCTGCAGGCTTTGGAATCGGAAATCGTGGTTTATGCCGTTGACAGAACGACTATATTTGATCTTGAGTGGCGGGGTGCCCATAACTTCAAGAGACAGGTCAGACAGGTCGCGAATACATCGCTGGGAGGACTCGGAGGCTCGAATCTTGGCCTGTGGGCAGGGAACAACATAAGTTTCCTTGGCGGCGCGCTGAACTTCGAGTTTGTACTGGTCCAAGACTTTGCCCAGCCGATAAACACCGGGTTTCTTGACGACATACAGCCAGCTGAACCCGTCGGCAGTCGGGTCAGCATTGTGATCACGGATGGCTCTTGCAACCTTGTTGACTTCGCGAGTGGGGATCTTGATTGTTTCCTCCTTGTTGGTATCAAGATCGATACGAATCAGTTCAATCTCGGCGGGCACGGTGGCATTAAAATAGATTGGTAGTGAGGCGCCAATCTTGTCCTTTCGATTCAGACAGTAAGGTAGCATGTCCGGGTTTAACACGGCAGAGCCTTCGGGGAGAATGTTGATGATTTGTTTGCCCATTATTAACGAGTGATTGTTCAAAATGCTCGAGATCTTTACGTTGTGCTCGGAAATGGAGATTTCGCGATCGTACAAGACCTTGGCAAAGCCGAGGAGCCAGGCCTGCCATGGTAGCTGTGCCGAAGGTTAGTTCATTGATTGGGCATGAGGTGGGTGTATGGTCCCAACTTGGTGTGGAAGTCAGTAGACTCACGGGAATATTGAACATCAACATGTAATTGAAGACGACATGCCCAGCAAAGAGGGTGGTGACTATAAATTGCGAGAGCTCAAGCCATGGTATCCTGAGCTCAGGCAACCCAAAGAGGAAAGCAAAGTCGATAAAAATCCACTTGATAAACAACCACCAAGACGAGTCGCCGTCTTCTATGACCTGAAGCCAGTCATAGAGCTTCCAGGCCCACAGCAGCACGTATACAGCGAGGGCATATAGACGCTGCTGGGGAGCATCAAGGAAGGTTAGAGGAATAAGAGGGTCGCTCGCAACTCGACGCGCAGTGTTGTTTTCGGGGGCGAGAGGGAGCGTAGGCGATTTGGCAGAATTGCCATTGGACGAAACAGTGCCGACTGTGGAAGGCGTCTCTTGGGGGTTTTGTCGTCGTGGAGCGGTAGCTGGGGTTGCTGGAAACCCAGACCGCAAGCGAGGAGTCGCGCTCATGGCATTCCGTATCAACCGCGAGGAGAGCAGGAAAGCATCGAAGACCAAACGCAGGCGAGGTGACGGACGGTGTGTGCAGAGCGTGGCAATGCGTGCAACGCGTCGTAGGTGCAGGTGAGGCGCGATGGAGCACGAGTTGACGATGCGGCAGCAAAGCTTCCAGACGTGTGACCAACTTTTTTGTGTTGGTGTCGAGATACAAGGACTAATTTAGTACTAGTCTTGGTGCCAGGCAACCAAGTCGATAGCTCGGGCTACCCTGTAGACACGGCGAGCGAGAGCGAGAGTGGATCACTCTGTAGTGGAATCTTGGTCCCAGTTCAATTGGTACTGACGTCGCCGGTTTGTTATTCATGCCTGGAACTCTGAAGAACGCGCTCATTGAACATGAAAGCTCGTCGTCGAGCCAACCAATCATGGGTGAACTATTGTTCCCAAGGCATTTTACTCTCCTCAGCCGAGGTCGAGCACCTACTGAAATACCTACTGGGTACTTGCGTGCCCAAGTATTGACAAAGTACCTGCTACTAGGCAGGGCAGGTATTCATTTGGTGGGGTCCCGCCTTTGGCCTGCAATTAATAAATTGCATCCTGCCTGGCTCGCATCTCGACATGACGGCTTCGACAATGTACACAGTCTGCAATAACTTGCCTATCCAAGGGCAGTTCTTCAACCCCCAGTTTCCTGAATATTTTACCTTCTCCTCTGTCTTATAAATGTGCATGCATCTTCCCCTGTCCTGCCCAATAAAGACACACACACATCTTTTCTCTACTCCACATGAGCAAGGTATAATGGACAGACCGAGGCGAACCCCAAAACGCAAAGCACTAGAAAACATAGATGCTCCTGACGTGCCTCATCACCAGCTTCTGGAGAAGGCATGTAGTCCTCTCACATCACAAGAGATTGAAGAATGGGAGGGGTGGATCGAGCTGGAATCTGAACCGGTGCGTGTTTGCAAAATCACCCAACGACCGCCGAGCTCATCTCTACCTCTACAGGCATTCTTCAACATCATTCTTCGAGACTTGGGTGTCAAACATGTCAAAACCCAAGAGCTATTTACAATTGATCAAGCCTCGTTGGACGCCCTGCCGTGGGTGAATACCCTCTTTCAAGACTCAGCAGCGATAACCTGACATACTGACAGAAAACCCGTCTTTGGTTTGATATTTCTGTTCCAATACGGTCCTGGTTATGAAGAAGATGAGCAACCCACAAACACAGAAAGCGAGATATGGTTTGCAAACCAGGCAAGATTCCACCCCTTCCCCCTCTCTCACTCGGGTTTCACCAAATCAACTACTAACAGCCAAGTGCAGACCACCAATAATGCATGCGCCACTGTTGCACTGCTAAACATTGTCATGAACGCCGACAACCTGGATCTTGGCGAGAGGCTGCAGAGCTTCAAAGAATCCACAAAGGACCTCTGCACCGCTCTTCGTGGACACAGCATCAGCTCCAATAAATTCATTCGCAAGATCCACAACTCCTTCACGAGGCGCATGGATCAACTCAATGCGGACTTGTGTCTGGAGAACGACGTTAGTGATTCCATGAAGAAGACAATGTCTAGAAAAGCAGGCAAACAGAAAAGAAAAAGCAACAAGACGTCCCTGGAGGAGTACGGATATCACTTCATTGCCTATGTTCCTTCTGGCGGATTCGTGTGGGAGTTGGATGGTTTGAGGAGCAATCCTCTGAAACTCGGTGAGACGATTCATCTCGATGCCATGGCCACGAACTTGGTCTAACTGTCAACACGCCATGCCCATAGGACCTCTAGAATCCCAAGATTGGACCGCCATTGCCAGGCCGCAGATAGAGGCCAGAATGCTTCAGAACGAGGACAGCCAGCTCTCATTCAATCTGTTGGCCGTCTGCCGCGGCCCGTTACTACAACACAGCCGAACCATTGCCACTATGCTGGCGGCATTGGATTATATAAGATCCCGTATGACGGACAGCGAGGCCTTCAGCAAGTTAATATCGGGGGAGGAGCCGGTCCTGGACATGGATGACCAAGCTCAACTCGCCGAGTTTAACCTGACCCATTCGGATATTCAGAATGCTGAGATACCACCCCAACTATTAGCTGCGGCGGCCCGCTCCGACTGGGAGGCCCCAGATGTTTACCAGCTCTACCAGAGATTTTGCGCAGAAGCAAGAGCCGCCGTGCGTGAATTTCGCGCCGAGCTAATCGTCATGGACGAGGATGAGCGTCGGGTCACCGGCCGCAGACGGGATTACGGCAGTGCATTACACTCTTGGGTACAGAAGCTAGCAGAAAAGGGGGTGCTGGAGGACATCATCAAAATGACCTAGTGAATATTTATGTTATGCATTGGCAGGGAATTTCAAGAGTCCATGAATTATACAACATGTTGGTGTATATGATGGCTTAAGGTGGGCTGCATGGGATATCTCGATTTTGAGCAGCGTGTGCCGAGAAAAAAAATTAAATAGAGAACCAATGCGCCTCCCTAAATAGAGTCAGCGTTGGCTGCCGCCTGCAACACCCATACTAAGACAGGTTATATAAAGAAAGAAGACAAGAGCAAATCGACACACTGATGTCGGCCAAACTATCCACTTTTTTTTTTTTTTTACCCGGCCCATATGGAATAATTTTGCCCGCCCAAGGTAACCTACTCCTTGAAATGCTCACCAAAATTCCATCCCGCTGTAACACGACCGTTCCAAATTCATACTGAACTGAAGTCATTAGTCATCTGGATATTGTTCCTTGATATTGGAAACGAATCTGCACGATTCTGGATCAAAACGCCTGAAAAATTTGCCAGCCATGGGAAACATGTCGTCATCAATGTTCGTAGAATCGTGTATGAGCTCAATATTATCTGCAGCTACTACATGTGGCTCAGAGCCAGTGCTCGGACTACCGCGACAGGTTGAGTGTCAGCGAATACGAAAAGCAAAGAGCAGCGGAGCTGGGGCCTGGAGAAGGGAAGTTAATCTGGGTCTTACAAGCATATGAAATAGAACTGATTCGGCGGCCGAATAGGGAAGCGTGGCTGCCCGCTTGGATCGCCAGCGCCTCCCTCAACATCAGTGTCTCGAGATATCGCCACAGGCAAAGGCCTCGTGCCTTGGTCAGACCAGCCGGTGATGACGCCTATCCAACCGTAACGTCTATGTTGAAAAACCTGACCGATCTTGAACGGGACTGACTGGTTAGCGTCGGAGTCTCTCCGGGAAACAGACGGAATTACGTCGTCTTCGTCTCGCACGAGACGCCAGTGATCCCACGGATCCCCCAAGCCGCGATTAACATGATGAGCAAAGCCATCACGAAGTGGCGTAAAGCTGTTGTACATGGGCGCAAGGTATTTTTCCACTAGCCATGCATCTTCAGGCCATGATCCGGCAAACCGACGAAGAAAGCTTGCTAATCTATCGTACCATTCGAAAGTATTGGGAGGCGTCAGCATGAGGGACGCCCACATGGCTGAGTATAGAGAAGCATCCACGTTCATTGCGTTGTTGCCACGCAGAAGCTGACTCAATTCTGGATGAGCGTCTTCTTGTAGTTCCAAAATCCTAGCAAAAGTAGCCTTGATATTTTGAGCAGTTCTTAGAACCATTGATATGGGAGGAACAGGAGCTAAAAAGGCATCTGTGCTGGTTTGCCATCCATAGTGAGCTAGGAGGTTCTGTAGATCGGACGCAGGGACTTCGCTGTCGAGCCCATATGGGTCAAGATACATCCTCTCGAGCTGCTCATGGCAGCTATCGACGACATGGCCGTCCAAGGTTTGTCCGGACTGGGCGAAAACAATGGCGTGGACATGGCTGGGGAAGGCGCAACATTGAGCATTGAGCCCCAGCCGCCCGGCAAGACAACAAAAGAGGGCGCTGGATATTAGTGGAATGGACTCATGCTCTTCATGTCGCAAAGCCTGGCCTATCAGGCAATTTCGAAGATTTCGATAATTTCTTTCCGGGTTCTGTAGGCCGGTTAGATTTTTGGCACGCATCCACCCATTCAACGCCAAAGCTGTCTCTCGGGTTGTGAGCTCGGCAAGATTAGCACAGCTAGCTCGAAACTGGATGACCAAATGGTCCAACATTTGAGAAATCTAGGCAATGTCAAAAACCAGCGCCGATTGGGGTGAAAAGAATTTGGAACGAGGACGTACGTCATCGAGGTCACCGGGCTGATCATGTAACACGAACATGTCGAAGGCGCCGAGGGCTCGCTCAAGTCTCTGGGCGGCGACGTGTGCAGGGGGAGAGTCGCGGTCCAGACCAAGCCTGTGCCATTCTTCGATGGCGATGCTCCGGTGAATGCTGTCGAGTATGGCGTTGCTAAAATATCTAGTAGTCAAAGGTTTTAATCATCCCAATCAGTCATTGTCTCTGTGTTTGTGTGTGAGAGGGAGGGTAGAACTGGCTAATCACCTTCTCGCTAGAACGTCCGGAGCGGACTCGGGTGCGTGGCATTGCACCAGGAGAAAATCCTTGGCATCGTACCCCAGGCGGCAGATGCGCTCGATCTTCCTTAAACGGCCAACCTTGGTCCTCAGGATGGCGTCGAGAAGCTGGGAGACAGTCCGATTCCTGCGCGTCCTCAGCAGAAACAAGCGCTTCCAGTCGACACTTGCCACGGCGGCGTGCAGCTTCTGGCCAAAGCCGTGATCGAAGTGCCAGTATCTAAAGGTGCTCCGGCAATGATATCTCCATAGCAGGCCCTCGTTTGCTAATCTATGGGAGCGGTGGCAGAGCAACTGGAAGCATTGCAAAGTATCCTCGGGCGAGACATGGTGAAGCAGGTGTTGGATGATTTCGTCTGGGACTTGGTCCAACGACATGGCAGCCCATGTGGATGGATGACGGTGCTGAGGGGGGCAGCAAGGAGGCAGCAGTGGGAGTCGGCAGGAGTCGCGCCAGGACCAGACAACTTGAGCTCTGTGTACCTTCAAATGTTCTGCTGCACTCTGCAGTCTGCGCTCTGTACCGGGTCTGGCTGGTCTGGTACTTTCAATGTTGGTAGCGGACAGCCGGGCCAAGGTCCCGACACTGGATGTTTGTCTGGTCTGGTGGCAGCACTATGGGCAAGCACGTCGCACCAGCACCAACACCAGCGGGAGCAGGCAGCAGACAGAAACACCTGTTTTCGTGATGAGAAACAAGCTCTCCGTCTCCCCCTTTGAATATTTCGACGAGGGACCCGGCAGTAAACGCGGCGAGCCGTAGAAACGTGTGTAAAGCAACGGCCGCACTATGCCCTCCGACCTCCACAGTCTCGCCTCTTGCCTCTCGCCTCTCGAGTCTCGAGTCTCGAGTCTCGACCCTCAACTCTCAGCTCTCAGCTCTCAGCTCTCACCTCCTGACTCTGTACCCTCGCCGCTAGAGTGGCGGGGTAAAACAACGGCCTCGAGCCTGCAACTTCTCCGCCGAGACTTTGGTGACTTTTGCGACGTCTGCGACCTGTCGTCTGGTACGACTTGTGCGACTTCGAGGCCCTCCTGGGCTCCCAGTTGGATAGACCAGTTGGCGTCAGTAGCTCCGATGTCAGCCCACGGGACACTGTGAGGTGAAGCTACCTGTACTTTCTCATCTGCGGCTTGGCCTCAACCCAGCACTTGAGATGTGATTTGAGACGCATATACCGGTGCAAAAGTGAGTTGGTGCAATGGGATCTTGATCTGGCTCGAGCCGTGCCATTGGCTGCGAAAAGATCACAGTATTTGATTGGCTACGCAGCCCTTTGCACACAGTAAGATCTCATGTACCTAGGTACCTGGCAATTGACCTTGCAACACCCCAGTTTGTGGGCAGCACTCGCACCCTGGTGTTCTGCGCTAAGCCTAAACAGGGCAACAAGTAAACAAAGACCCAACGCGGTGCCAGCATCTCATGCGACTGACTACCATACATACAAAATATTGAATGCGCAGTACCGCCAGCACGACGCCTGTTGAATGTCCTGTTGAATGTCATGCTGGAAAGTGTCAGGCTCGAGGCCTCGCTTTTTTCTCTAATCCTTTATTTGAGGCCGGATAGAGCTCTTGGTTTGTCTATTTCGCAACGGATACGTCACCCAATAATCCTTGCGCACACTCACTGCTCGCTTCCATCTAGAACTGGTTTTTCTCCCCTCCTCTCTGGTGGCAGGTGACAGCCAGAATTTACCTGACGATCTCGGCCAAAGCAAAACGTCCCGCAATCATTCGCTCCCATCATCGCCACTTCCGCCGCCAATGCTATACGCTATTGAATCCCCAATGAAAGCAATCTCGACATAAGAACGCCGTCATCTCTGCGAGTCGCCTAACTATACTCTCATCGCCCGCAACCATGGCCCAGCCAGGGTTTGGCGGCGCGCTCGACACGCCTCGAACGAACGTCGGTGACGCTACATACCTTAGTAGGCAGCCCGATTTTGCCGATATCTCCCAAGAAGCCTCGTTTCACTCCCCAGGAAAGGATGGCGACTTCTTCCAGCAGCTTCGCAACGGACGCTCGAATGGAGTCAGTCTGCGAACTCCACGCCAAAGAGGGCCGCTGGCAGATCGCAGAAATCTACCCCAAAATCTTGGAGAGGTTGAGTTTACTCCCATGCTCAAGTTCTCCGCAAGACGGAATGCTCGTAAAAATGGCAAGGAGAATGGGACTACTGCATTGAATGCGCCAGCACTGGATAGGATAGACGAAGACGACATGACTCCCATACCACGAATGGACAGCTCCGTCTATCTGGGCTCTCGAAGCCAATCCTTTCTAGACAACACCCTTCCCCAGCTCGAAGGTAGTAGTGTTGCTTCCACCCCCTTGGCTATGCAGCCTCGGAGAGGCGGGGATAAGGGGCCATTACAGGATGGCAACCAGTTATCGCTGCGCGAACAAGAAAACGTCATTGATAGGATTGAGAAGGAAAACTTCGGCCTAAAGCTGAAAATTCACTTCCTCGAAGAAGCATTGCGAAAGGCCGGTCCCGGCTTCAGCGAAGCAGCCCTAAAGGAAAACACAGAGTTGAAAGTTGACAAAGTAACAATGCAACGAGAGCTTCACCGATATAAGAAGCACGTCACAGCAGCCGAGCGGGACCTTGAATCCTATCGACAACAAATGCAAGAGCTTCAAGAAAAAGGAAGGCGAAAGCAAAATGACGATGGCCAGCGCCTGGAACTCGAACAGCTGCGCAAGGCCCTGGAGGAAAGAAAGTCCGACATTGATGCACTGCAACAGCAAGTGGACCAGAGTCATAATGACGAAGACCAGCTGGAAAAACTCCGCGACAACATTGAAGACCTAGAAGCAGACTTACGAGAAAAGGACCGCCTGATAACGGAAAGAGACGATGAGCTGGATGATCTTAGAGATAGACTTGATGCTGCCGAAGACAAGCAAAGGGAAGCCCAGAGGAGAATGAGTGAGATGGAAGGTGCAGAGAACCAGAATGAGGAATTGGAAGAAGCCAGAGAGACTATTCAAGACCTTGAGCTTACTATTCGTCGACTAGAAGAACAAGTCGAAGACTTCAAGGAGAAGGCAGATCAGGCGATGTCTCAAAAAGATCGGGCCGAAAGTGATCTCGAGGAGCTCCAAGAAGAAATGGCTAATAAGTCTGTGATGACCAAGGGCCTCTCAAGGCAAGTTGAAGAGAAGGTATCCCGCTTGCAAGAAGAGCTCGATAAATCTGGGAAGGAATACGCAGACCTAGAAAAGGAGCTGGCTGGTGCAAATGAGGAAAATGAGCAGCTCCGAGCTGAGGTGGATGAACTCAGAAATGAGCAACAAGAAATCAGGCGGGGACAGCACGACGATTCAGCCAAAGTTCGGGGTCTCGAAGCAGAGCTACTTGCTGTTGCAGATGAGAAGGATCTTTTACAGGTGCGGCACGAAACACTGAAAGTCGAGTCCGATGCCCTTCAGCGTAACGTGCAACAGCTGGAAAAGGAGGTCGAGGAGCTACAGAAAAACGTGTCAGATGAGAGGGAGTATGCGGTGGAGATCGAAAAAGACTTGCGGCAACAATATCAGGATGAATTAGAACGATTGAATGACGCCGTTTCAGACTTGCAGGCCGAGGTTCGCGAGCGTGACAATCTTTACGACAATGATAGTGAAAAATGGGAGAACGAGAAGCAAGCTCTGGTGTCTGAGAGGGAGAGAGCCGAGGAGAAGGCTGCAGGTCTTCAAAGAACTATCGAGCGTCTTCGCGAAGCAGAAGGAAATTTGTCGAACAAAGAGTCCACCTTGCAGAAAGCCATGGAAAGTGAAATGGAACGGCATAAAAGCGAGGAGGCCGTGATGGCTCGTCAAATTGACGACCTTCAGGATGCTCTAGAAACACGACAAACATTGCTCACCAATTTGCGAAATGAGCTTTCAACTGTCAGGGACGCGCTCCGACAAACCCAGATTGACTATCAGGGGCAAGTGAACAAGATTGTCGCATTAGAAAATGAGGTGGAGGTGTTACGATCGAAGAGCAACAATCAGTTGACACCCGGTCGCCGCGATGCATTTGTACGGGATTCACAGTATCTCCAAGACCAGGTTACCAGACTCAAGGCGGAGCTTGGCTCTGTTCAATCATCGCTTGCGGAAACAAGGGCACAACGGGATGAGCTTCAAAGACAACTGCATCAAAATGGCGCTCAGGAAAACGATACCCTGCAAGTAGATCAAGAACGTCTCGATCTGAGGGCTGCCAAAATGAAGCTTGTTAGCGAAGTCCGTCTCCTGAAGGACGAGAACAAAGCCCTTAGCGAAGGGCGCAAAGAAGCCGAAAAGGCTCTCGAGCACGAAATTGTAAAAGTCGCCACGCTTGAAGACCGTCTCAAACAAGAAGTTCAACAGCTCCAGACCAAGACAAAATCCTCGACAGCAACTCCATTCAACGATCAGGAAACTGTTTCTGCTCGGCGTACAATACGAGAGTTGGAGCAGCGGGTTAAAGATTACGAGGATCAGCTGGTCAAATTACAAGCAGCCGACGATGGCGACGATGTTGGCAATATATCGATCTTGAGAAGAGACTTGTCCGCATCGCGTCAAAAGGAACTTGATTTCCTGCAAAAAGAGGCGGTTCATCGTGACACAATTAGGGGCCTCAATGTGCAAATTGCGGAGCTGGAGCGGCAGCTACATGAAAGCAAGGTTTCCCAAATGGCGGCTTCACCGTCTAGTTCGGCAGCCAATTCTCAGCGGACTCTGGATGAATTAAAATCACAGGCTGCTGAATCGGAGCGAATGGCATCTCAAGCAATTGGGGAATTGCAGAAGCAGATGAGCGATCTAGAAGATCAAAAGCTCGTCCTCGAAGAAGTTCTTGAAGAAGCAAACCAACAAGCTGAAGAAGCGGCAGCACAAAATGAAAAAGCCATGCGCCGCATAAGACACAAGCTAGACAAGGCGGAACGAGAACGAGACGCGGCCATTGCCTCACATTCAGAAAATAACAAGCAGGGCAAACACCTCAAAAGGAGTCAGGCTGAGATTGAAAATCTAGAGCACGATGTTAGGCAACAACAAGAGCTTATTGATGGCCTTGCTGCTGCTGAAGTATCGCTCAGACGCAAATTGGAACGAGCACGTAGCGAGCGAGCAGCGTTCCGCATGAGCGCTGAGAAGCTGCAACGGGATATCCAGCTACTACAGGTTACGAACGGTCCTATATCAGGGCAGGAAGATGGACGTGCTGTCGCGAAACGACATGATGGGACCCTGGATGGCGACAACCACGCGTTTGAAACACTTGTTCGAGCTGCCGAGGGAGCTGAAGAGCGGCACAGGAAGGAACTCAAGGGCATGGTAATGCAAATGGAATGGATGCAAGCTCGTTGGGAGCGAGAGGCCTCGCTCAGATCAGACGCTGCATATGCCAAAAAGTTTATCCAGCTGCAGCTTGATGTTGCCAACGCTTGGTTGGTCCTCCCCCGCTTCCTTTTCTTTTGTTCCCCATGGTTCATCTTTGATTCTTGCGCTACTTGTCCAGTTTACTAACAATATTACCTTTTTGCCGTACAGCAACAAGGCACAGCTGCGTGAACTCGAGCATATCCGCACCAACCTCCTGCATAGCAAGAAGCCTCTAGCCCTACCCGCCGCCCCCAACGGCCTTGCTTTCGGCAAGGTGAAGCCGACATCGATTCGGCCATTCCTCACAATGGCTCGCTTCATTGCCCGCATGCGCATCGCCTCCCGCAACTGGTCGCAACAAGAGCAGGTTCGTCTCAAGTTGGTCGCGGCTAGGGATGACCAGCGACGCGTCAAGAGATCTAGACTGTTTAAAGTTGTGCGAATGGATGCATAAACGAGGGACGTTTTCTTTTCTTCATCATTGGCTGGTTTCATTAGCAGGCACGCGCGCTTCACTTGGTTCTGTCTCCCTCTTATTATTTTTGTTTTTTTGCCCCTTCTTATTGCAAACGTGATTAGATTGCAATGATGCGCATGACGACAAAAGGACGTTTTCTGGATAAGTATGGTTTAGGTTTACAAATACCGGGCATGTAGGAAATGGCGTTGGGATGTATTCATGGAGAAGCTAGTTGCGTACACCAAGTCTGTATGTAGTTCAAGGTCTCTATAACGTCACTGTATACTGCAGACCTATGAGATTCATCTTCACAATGCGACTTGCGACTTGAAGGCAGGAAGAGTGAATTGCACAGAAAACTGTCTTTTTCCTTGCCAACTTGAAAAAAAAAAAAATTGTGTGTCAAACTCAACAATAGCACAGCTACTGAATTTATAAATGTTCCATGGCATGGCTGAACAAAATGCCAGAATAGTATGAGCCAACCCCGTCCACTACCACACCCAAACCCTTCTTTTTTTTTAAATGCCAGACGAATGAAAATTAGAGTGAAATATCCAACCCACCAACAAAACAAAACAAGAAAATAATAAAATAAAATGCATAATATCGTCCTAAGAAGACTATTCTTCTTGAACCCCAGGATATCGACCACTGATGCACCTGTCCCATTCCCAATACCAGCATGAGAATCATAATTTTGCAGCAAGCAGGAAAAGAAAAAATTGTCTTTCAAGAATTCCCAATATCCCATTATTCCTCGTACAGGATACTACGCAACGTAGCCACACTATATCGCGATATCATTATTTACATGACGAAAAGGAGATTCGTATCTAATTCATTAGGTTAGGTATGCCTTCCTCAGGCCGAAGGGGCTTGGATTCGGTGATATGTACTCAGCGGGTGGCTGCAAGACAGCTGCGGCTTTTGCGTGTATTTAGTGGCCAGTTCGTCTCTGATGCTATTGAGAAGTTGCACGTAGCTCTGTTGGGGGTTTTTCTTGAGGGTCGTCATGAAAGCCCAAGACATGGCTCCCGTGGCTTGGGATGCGATAGTGGCATCGGCACTATATGACGCGTTAGTTTAGCTTCCATCTCCGTGATGATCTCAAAAGACTGATAGTATGGTAGGAGGCAAGTCGAAAAGACTTGGACTAGTCCCCGCGCATCGCTTCGTGTGGTGGCGGACTTGGGCGGGATGCAGCTAACTGCATACTTATCCCATCAAAAGGAAACGGGGCAGGAATGCAAAAAGAAACAGGGGGACGCACGATGTCTGGTCATCTTTACTACCGGACAGCATGATGACATCAGCAGGAGAAGTTTTGGTGGCGAGGGTACGAGCATATGCATCTTCTCCGCTGGTGGCCTTCTTGAAAAAGCTCATGATGTTACTTGCAACTCCTCCCAAATCGCCTTGGCTGTATGAGGATATGACACCAAGTAGGCCTTGACCAGCTTCCTTGGCGAGATTTGGTTCCTTGAGAATGCCCTGGGTTGAGTAGATGTACGGCAAGTCAAGAGCGGTTCCAGAATGGCACGAATCGAAAATCGCTGTTAGTCTCACACCGGCTTGCAACGGCCGAACCATGATGCGGTGCATTTCGTCATCCGTAATGTGACCGGTTTGTCGAAAGTCAACAGGGTAAATGACTTCGTCATAGCCGTCCGCCTCGTCACCATCCAAGTCCTTTGTCTGACCGCCGTGGCCTATTGAACAGCGTCAGTCCCCCAACGCCGAAACGTCTCAAACTACCACTGCTCGGCCAGCTCGTGGGTAGATTGCGCAGGAGTGAACGGTCTTACCAGAATAGTGAAAAAATAGCGCATCGTTCGGACGGGCATCCTTGACTAGCCAGTGCATTGCACGGAGAATGTTTTGCTTTGTGGGTTGGCTCATAGGATTCTGTTGATCGTCTGTCAAAATCACCATGTCTTCTCGTCTATAGCCAAAATGTTCCGCCAAGTAGGCCGTCATGTTGCGAACGTCGTTGATGCAACCTCGCAACTGGCCACGCTGGCCGAAGTAATTAATGCCAATCAAAAGGGCCTTCCTGCGGCCGGTACAGTTGGAATACTGAAACGCATAGCCCTGAGGCGCGCCTGCGCCAAAATGTTGTAAACCGGACGGAGGAACTGGGGGTCCGCTCATCCGAGGGCTGTAGGCACCATGCTGCGGCGGAGGTATGCCTGACGTCTCTGTGAGAAAAACTTGCCTCTATATCATGGTGGGAGAGGCCCGGGAGGCACGGCACATACCAGGGCTTTGTCCGGGTCTAGAAGCGTAACCAGGCTGTGGTTGTGGTGGTGCAGGGCTATAGTGGCCTGCATACTGCTGGGGCGGCGGAGGGCCATGATGCTATATAATGCGCGATGTGAGCCACGCACGTTCACAGAAGACAGAAGTTCTATTTGGCATTGACTTGAGCATACCTGATATGCGTACTGTGGTTGGGCAGGATGCGGTTGATGATAGCCGTAGCCCGGTTGAGGCTGGGGAGATGGCTGGCCCTGAGGAGGGTATCCGCCGTAGCCCTGTTGCGGCCTGCCAAAGTCAATTACCCGTGTCAGCACCGGATCGTTGTAAGAGCGATGATGCCGAGAGTCGACAATTGACGACTGAGCTCGTGTAATTACCTGTAGTAGTTGCCCTGATACTGAGAGGATTGCGGGGGGCCGTAGCCGCCCCCACCGCCGTAGCCCGGATATGCGGACATTTCAAGCTCACGAGTTGCTTTGCGATGCTGGATACACGGAATTTGGACTCGAGCCTGCGCTTTTTGATGACGTCTCAGTGGCGACTCGGGCTGTGAGCAGTTGAAGGTGTTGCCTGCGCGGGGACGGTAGCTGATGAGGTCGAGGTTCGCGCTTAGCGTCTGGCCGGGAGATCAAAGGTCGGAGGTCGGGGATTGACGAGCACGCCGCTTATAAAGTTGCTCGAGAGACGAGAGTTGCGGGCTCCAAAAACCAACACACCAGGCAGACAACAAATGTTACTGACGCTGCAATGTCGGACGACGAGAAATGCAATGCAGGAGGATGAGGAAAAAGGCCCGGCGTGAACGGGTTGGACGGGCAGCGGTCTTGATCACGACCCAAAACCCAAGCTCGGTGCCGTGGATATGATTTGTAGGCCGGAGCGGCAGCTGTTTCCTGGGGTAGGGATCAATATGAGACGCGTGAATGGGCGGTCAGCGGCGCAGGACACCGAGCACAGGGACCAGTTGAGCTTTTAATGTTGCACGACGAGGGGGTGCGAGTAGGTATTGGCGAGGGCCAAGGTAAACAGCAGCCCGAGGGAGCAAAGTAAGCAGAGCCGGGTTCAATGTTTGCGAGAGACGCGCAAGGCTGAAGAAGCTGGTTGAGGAAAGCCGGCGATGACGGATGCGCTGGTCCAAGGGCGGATGCGAGGCCGCAGCACCCCAGGACGGGCTGGCTGTGCTTGGCTTAATAGAGGATGGGTGATAGAGACGGAGATGGAAACGTAAACGGGCAACGGTCAGCGTCAGACTTGGGCGTGGTGAGCACGAGTGTGCAGAACGCAGAGGGCGAGGAGGACGAGGTGGTTGGTGGTGTGTGCCGAGCGGTGGTGTCAACGGGTCAAGCGTGGTCAACAAGTCAATAATAATGTCAACCGGTCCGGTGCTGTGGCTTAAGGGCTAGCAGGCGTCAACGCATGTCGTTCGGCGTGGCCAGCTGGCGACGGGCGGCGGGCGACGGGCGATGGGCACCGAGATATAGTATTGACCAAGTACTTGACGGGACGAACGAACGAACGAACGAACGACCGTGGAGGGGAGCCAGGTTGGGTATTTTTTTTTCTTCTCCCACACATGGACAGCAAAAAAGCTCGGATTATGACGACGGCCCAGTGCCAGAGCAGCATCGGGCTGGACGACGGACCAGTTGACATTTTGCTTGCGTGCATGCATTTCGCCAAAGCCGCACATGCACCCGGGATGCAGACCTGGACGGCCCAAGACCCCAAAAACCCCAGCAGGACCTACGTTAAGACCAGGCCGGTCAGCGGGGCTGGTCAGTGTACTAGCACTGTGGAGAGGAGAGGAGCCCCAGCAGCACCGGGACATGTGCACATGTGTACTAACTACAGTGGGCATCTGGGTGTACCAATGCAGCACAGCACAGCTTGAGGCTTTAACGGCCGTTGACCAGTGGTACCAGTCCAGTGTCTCAAGTCTAGTCTGGTCAAGTTTGATTAGATTGCTGCCAGCCTTTTAAAGCTGCATGTGGTGCCTTTAAAACTGCCAAGTGGGCAGAGCGTCAACGCACATTGTACGTGCGAATACTTGTATCTTGGAGTGTTTAATGTTGCGATAGTCATCGTTCTTGTTATTACGCCTGGTTGGTGCTGGTGCTGGGGCTCACGTCAAACGTCCAGTCGAACAGGGATCATTACGTCCATGTCTACTTCTCAGCAAGTGTACGGAGTACTGTCAAGCACTACTACACCCACTGTATATCGGACACGTGCTAAACGAGGGCGCTGACGCCGGAGCAAGTCGAGCATGGATTGCATGAATTTGCATGAACTAGGCGTGTCCAAGGTGGTTCAATGCGATTCAACCCAACTGGCGACCCTGGACCCTTGGGGCGTGCTGTAGGGTCTTGGAGATGTCCGGTTGAGCATTTCAAATGCAACCCGAGATGCAACTACTATGTAGTTAATAGTTAGTACTTGGAAATTGCTGCATGTCTGGTCGAGGTCTCATCTTGCTAGGTACGGCGTATGTACTTTACGTACTTAACTTGGCATTCGGACCTGGGCGACCTGGAGCCGCCTCCTGCACGCAGATTGAGCCACTACCAGCTTCAACATTGAATATTGCACCTCGTGCTTATTACCGTTATCAACCAAATCCTGGGTGCCATGTTCCTGTACAGCCCAGTGGGTTTGCTGCCGACGCAACATATGCCAGACGAATTGACTTTAATCGGGCATACATACGAGAGGCATGTATCGCCTGATCACGCTGACGACCGATGACGATGACGATGAGGGATCTGTTCACAGGCAAGCGGCGTCATTCATCGCTTAGCTTGTAGTGTCGTGCACGCCCATCAAGCGACGGTTTTCGCCGTGGTGCTGCTGCCGTCTGCAATTGCGCCTCGATGGCACGGCTGAGGCAACAAAGAGTGCTAGACCAAGTGTGGTTCCAAAGCCGGAAGCTAATCATGTATGTACGATGCTGCAAGTTGGTCCGATCTACTAGTGCAGCTTCGAGAGAGTGATGATGATGATTCCAACTCGGCCTAACCCAGTCTCACATTGATGGCTGTCCATGTCTAGTCAGTGCTGGTCCGCTCCGGGGCTCCAAACATTACTGAAGGCCGGTCGCTGAGGTTGGAGGCTTCCCGCTTCTGTGGCGCCGCTAGGCTGGTTGCATGTGTGTTCCATGCTCTTTTCAATGTTCCAGCGCTCCCGTCGACGGGTTTTCAGGCCGGCAGGGGATGCCAGGGCCGGACACGCCGATATCTGGACCAGTCTGGTTGACGTCTGGAATATTTTAAGCACCTCTGGCAGCGCTGCACCACCTGTCCATGTCGGCTGTGGCGGTGCAGGTGCCACATGTGCATGCGCCGTGCTCCACCAGCCCGCCAAGTAAACCAGGGACCACCAGGGGAATGCTCACTTCAGCGCACCAGTTGGCATCAATTGATCCTTCTCCGGGGCGCAGCACAGCCGATGGCGGCTCTTGCGCGCTAGTCAACCGCGGCGCTCTCTGGTGTGCTGATGCGAATGCCGTCATTGATGATCATGTTTTTCTCCATCCTCCTGATGATTCACGTCATCTTCCTGCCGTTGCTACCGTTCAACAATGCCCATCTCACCTACAGGTGTATGACATGCACCGTGGATTTTTTTTCATTTCTTATTGTATTTTATTTTTCTCTTTGGTCCAATCCGGTTCGTGGCTGCACGTCAGCATCCATAGGCTTTGCTCAACCCCTGGCGAACAGCCATGTGGCAGCACTAGAAGAAGAAAAATCTCCATCTGCATATGGGGTTACAACTACGGAGTACGGAGTAGAACTCCTCCATACCCAGGCAGGCCCGTGCACACCTACACACCTGCAGAGTGCAATAGCTATGTAGTAGATTAGACAACATGTTGTCATCCCGCTTCATAACCTCCCCTCCATCGTTGCAGCCTGATGGTCGCGTCCCATCTTCTCCATGCTACCAGTAAATCTGAGCATACAAGTATTCGGCAAACGTAGTATTCGGCAAGCAAGTACCCAGGAAGCAACCAATATTGTTTCATCTGGCACTGAAAAGTAACCATTGGCCGCTCTCGTCGCAGCCTTAAACACCCAGGACATCATGTTCGCTCCCGCGCCTGTGTAGATTTGCTTGATGCTTGATGCTTGATGCTTGTGCCTTTGATCCCAGGCCCCTGCCTACCTGTCTGCCTAGGTAAGTACATAGGTGGTTGTTGATTCACAACAGCTCGACAAGGACGAGCGTACAGACATTATGTGCCCATCGGTTCACTCAACAGATTGTATGTACAGAACAAGTATTACTATGGGTAAGGGGTGCTCCGTATCGTACGTCAAAGCATCCCCCATGCCATTTTCGCTCGAGATATACCGAGGCTTCTTTAATGCTCGGCCCAATGGCAGAAAAGAATCCGATCAATCGATACCCCGATGCCCACTTGCGCGCCTGTGTGGCGCGCCAGGGCCTTTAGCGGCGAGGCCGACAGCTGAACGGAGAGCGTGGCTGGGCCAATCAAAGTGCGCAGGCGGCATCGGAAGAGAGCCGTCGCACAACAAAGTATTGACTGTTTGCGCGGCCATGAAGGAAACTGCCTACCAGAATGTGTGAATTGGTACGGAGTACTCCTACGTCACCTCTTTTACGTGCGGTTTCCTTTCATTTTCCGGCCAAGAAAGAAGAAAGGGAAAGGCGGGGAAAGGAGCATACCGCCGACTTTGCCGCTTCATAGCCCATTCGTTGATGGCCAGTCTTGCGTTCTTGACTTGAACGCAAGCATCTTCAAAGCTTGCTGGAGCGAGCAGCTCTGGTTGCATTATTGTGCAGCCATTGCTTCGACAGTGATGCTTGGTACGATATTTCCATTTGCGATTTTGTGTCCGCTGTAAATAAGCTCTATGCATGCTTCAAAGCGATTTGTTGCGTAACGTGTTGGCCCTTTCCTTTTTGTCGTCGTTGCTCGACACTCTCTTCTTTCCTATCTCTTTAGCGGCGGACTGGCTCGTGGAGACTCCTCTGCCATACAATTTTCCTACCAATCCGCATCTCAGGAGATTCGTCCATAGCTTCAGACTCGGTTGCATGTTGCGACCACTCTGTCAAGACTGCCCAACGCCCCAGGTGCCGTTTCACCAACATTCGGGCCCAATCATTGAACACGATCCGCCCGCAGCCACAGCTGCTCAAGTGAACCGGTAAGGCTGCAGTTCGGCCTCACTCATGTCAATGTTGCCAGCAACCAAAATCGATCAAGTTGACTACTACCTTGTACACAAGTACTCTTATTATTAGTCTCGCCCTCCTGGCACTTAAGCACCGTCTTTCACAGCTGCGAGTTAAGGGCCGCCAGCTGCCAACAGACCGTTTCACCTAAGTACAGGTACCTTGGTACCTAGGTACCTCGACTCCCAAGCATCGTTTGTGCGTGTCAAAATCCCACAGTTGCACCTTCAAACACCTTTAAACCTCTCATCCCATGGTGCTATTCCCAACTTTGTGCGCAAGTCATGGCGACTGAAAGGTCATACGGGCCTGTCCAGCCAACGCCAGACTATTTGCAGCTGCTGCACCACTATGTGCAGCCCCATGGCCAGCTGAAAAAGGCTGGATATATTTTTTCCAGGTTGAGCTCCACGGACCTGCAACGAAAGGAACGATGCGAGAAGTGCTGCAAAGGTGAGATGGAACATGGCCAAAAAAAACTGGTCAAGACTACGCTATTAACACTCTGATTCCTCTCAAGTGCTGAAAAACAGGCGGCAACGAAATCAGCCTGCTGAACCAAAGCTTCCTTCTGCATCTGATGCTGCTGTGAGCAGGCCAAATCATCTTGAGCTGCACAGTTCGAATCGTGCCTCAGGCGCAGTCGTCACGGAAAGTCAAATCAACCCTCATACCAAGCAAGCGTTGGATAAAGCGGCCAAGGGGACCGAGCGTACGCAAGATGGTAGTTCTGGAAACACATCTTTCATCTGCAGCTATCACCCAGGCCACGTAGCAAACAGGGTAAGCATTTTTTACTTTATCCTCTGAATAACGACCTGTGTAGTTCACCCCTGTGTCCTCATGTGAAAGATGGCTGACAGAGCATTCCAGAAATGGACCTGTTGCAACGGGCCGCTATTCTCAAAACCATGCGCCGGGCAGCATGAGCATTCCCCTCGTCATTATAATGTAGGTGAACTCGAGAAGAATTGGCAATTTTACGAAACGAAAACTGCGCCTCTCCCAACTCACGTGGCTGCTGTGGTGTTGGATTGTGAAATGGGAACGGCCAGTTCCGGGGAATCGGAGCTAATTCGTCTATCCGTGGTGGACTTTTTCACTGGTGCTGTGCTCATAGACAGTCTTGTCTACCCGAGTGTAAAGATGGCACATTATAACACCCGTTTCTCAGGCGTAACAAGGCATACCATGGACGACTCTCGTCGCCGCCGGAAGTGCATTCTCGGTCGAGATTCAGCAAGGCAAGCTTTATACAAGTTTGTCGGACCTGATACTGTTGTCATTGGCCATGCCGGACATCAAGACCTCACGTCACTACGCTGGATTCACCATCGAATCGTCGACACCTTGATACTGGAAACAGGAAAGCGTCGCTTGGAGGAAGACTTGTCTCGGCGCAGGGAGTGGGAAGAATCCGAAAATACCGAGATGGGAGAATCTGCAAACCCTAGCTCTGCTGTTGAAGATAAAGATAACACTGCTGCCACAAACTTACAGGAGGGCGGGTTGTCGCTGAAAGCCCTTACGCTGAAACGACTTAACAGAACCATTCAGGTCAAGGGTCGCGGCCACGACAGTCTAGAAGACGCTTTGGCAACGCGAGATTTGCTACACTGGCATATTGATGCAATATTGAGGTCGGATACCGAGGGTTTGCTATGAAGGATCACGAGGACTTGCTTCCTGAGGATATGTCATATACACCGCGGCTATAAATTCATAGAGCTAAAACGGAAATACGCAGGGGTTGGAACACACGCCGAACCAGGCGAAAATATTTGGGTGGCCCTAATAGTCTCTGCGACGCCGCCCTATTGAGGGTCGTAGTGAACCCGGATGGTCTGTTTCATTTCAGCCTCGTGTTGCATCTAATGGACTGACGGGCGTGAGTCACAATATCCTAACCCTGCCAGCTCGCCTTGATACTACCACCACGGTGGCATTGGCGTCCAAAACGAGGCATCCGTATTGGAACTTGGTGAGCAACGGGGAAATAGCTGATGCGGATCGGACGAATAGACCATGCTATGTCTTCAATATTGCCCCGTTCTTACTGCGTGCATGTCCTAGCCAAGGCTCAGCCGCTTCGCGTATAATATGGGAACCATCAGTTATCAATCTAATCGGCTGAAGTGATGAATTCTAGGGTCCCTGGTCATCGCATCCGGCTTCCGAACGGACCAAACAGGCTGTATAATAATAGGACTACGCACATATATGTTGAACCCCTGCGACACCCTTTTTCCCTTGTGTTGTATTGATTTCTATCCTGCCTCTGAGATTCACCCTTCTTTTACAATTATGGCGATGGCGCCCGCTACAGTGGCTGTTATTGGTCTCGGTAGGCGGCCTGCATCACTCCTGAAATTGCGACAAGGTGCTAAAACAACGTGGTAACAGGGCCGTTGGGTCTGGTAACGCTCAAGAACTTGCTTGAGAAGGGTTTTAAAGCGACGGGGTTTGACAAGGCGGATGTTGTGGGCGGCCTTTGGAACTATAGAGATGACGACCAGACCACAGTTCTCGAGAGTACGTCACGAGGCGATAATATTTTTTCTCTCTTTTTTTCGTTTCCCCCAATTCCTTGAGAACATGCTGGTGCTCATGGGTCTGACTTCTCGACAGGCACCGTGTCAAATATTTCGAAGCAGCGCGTTAGTCTACCCCAACTGCTTTTTACCACCTTGACGCATGTTGCAGAACAATTCGCTTTTGCTGAACGAACAACTTCCAGGGATGCTTCACAGACTTTCCCTTCTCCAAAGGTAAATAACACGACTATATATAGGCATATACAAATATCAGACTCGGCCGAGTCGATTAGCTAACCAATTCACAATTCCAGACACCCCAGTATTTCCAGAAGCTCGCCACATTCAGAAATATCTCTACGACTATGCCTCGCACTTTTCGCTCCAGAGTCATATCCGACTCCAGACGGAAATTGTTCATGTGGACTTTGACGAAAAGAGCGAGCAGTGGACTGTTCGAATGGTCAAAAAGGGCGAGACCACGTCTCAGGTATTTGACAAGATTGTTCTTGCTACCGGAATCAACAAGCTGCCGTTGATGCCTAAAATTGACGGGCTAGACGTGTTCGAGGGCGAAGTTATTCACAGCGCCGGGTACAAGAGGTCAGATATCTCCGCCGCCACTGCTGCTTGGACCCCAACAGGAAACAGGGCCTGACTCGTATTTTCTCATGTGAATGTCATAGGCCGAGCTCGTTGAAGGACAAAACGGTACTGATCGTAGGCCTTTCAAATTCCGCCGTGGACACGGCGACAACCCTTGTCGGCCACGCGAAACATGTCTACATATCCCGCCGACACGATGCGTTCGTAGTATGTTGTCCCCAAAAACGCGGATATTCGCGAGAACCAAAAAAAAAAGAATCGGGCAAACTAAATAAAATACCATTAGCTCCCTCGTTTCATAGAAGGCAAACCGATGGACCACGCCTTCAATCACAGAAAGGGCATCATTTTCGAGACTCTGCAGCTCCTCCCCTCGGCCGTGTCCAGTACGATTATGAGAAAGTTTCTCACAGCCACGACACACAAGGGTTTTCCAGAACTTCCGCAGGACTGGGACTTGGGCACCGCTCCGCTGCCAACTCGCACGCCGCCCGTCGTCTCGGATACTGTGATACCGCACATACTAGAGGGAAACATCACACTAGTCAAGGGCTTGAACAGGGTGACGGGTCCCAAGACTGTCCAGCTCGACAGTGGAAGCCAACTTGAAGCCGACGCCATTGTGTTTTGTACGGGATACAAGGCGGATTACAGTTTAGCTGGCCGATACGATCCCACATTGGAACAGCCCGAGGCCTGGACAGCGTCGCCGGGATCCAACTCTCGCGCGTTGGCTAGGCTGTACCGGAACATGTTCTCGCTGCAGCTGCCTCAGCATCTGGCCTTTATGGGAGCCATCGCTTTCCCGTCTCCGGCGTTTCAGCTGTACGACCTGGCCTCCATGGCTCTTGCGCGCGTCTGGGCCGGCGAGCACCAGTTGCCGACTGTGCAGGAGATGACGGCGCAGGTGAACCAGCAGCACAGGTGGCTCGTGTCTCTGGCCTCCGAGGGCACCGTAATCCCCGGCTGGGTGGATGGAGCCAAGTGGATGGCTTGGGCCGACGAGGCCGCGGGTTCGGATGTCTTCCCTCACTTGGGCTACGGGCTCAAGGGATGGACTCTCTGGCTCAAGGACCGGCAGCTTTCGAGAATCCTGATGGACGGTACTCCCAGCCCGCACCAGTTCCGGCTGTTTGAGAATGGAAATAGAAGGGCGTGGGCCGGGGCAAGAGGTGAGATTCTGCGAACCAACTTGTCAGGTTTAGATAAACAGGCCTAAGCAACCTATTGCTGGCTTCTTTATGAAGAATATCATACGTTTTGCTTCACGTTTCTCGGGGGGGTTTCTTGATAATGCTCATATCTCGTCATATTTTCCGGCTACGGTATCCGTTTGCTTGTGGTATCACTCCAATAAAATGCCATATTCCGCTCACTGAAACGCCTTTTTCCTCCGCTAACCATGCTCCCTTCTGCAATACACCCACCCCAACTACAAAGCCTGGCCGAACACAACCGCCGATTTTTTCTTGTCTTTAGACGGCTGTCTTCTATTTCCTGGTCGAAAGTCGTCTACCGACGATAGATTGTCCCAACTGACGAGCTTATTGGCCGGTGCAGGTGCCGACGGCCCAGTGGTCCTGGTGGCATTCATCAAGCTCCAATCGCTCACGCTGATTCCACTGGTATACCGCGATGAGGAAGCACTGCCAGCGCCAGAACTATATTTCGAACTGGTGACTGTTCGTCGCGGCATCTCTGGAACTTGGCTTTGGCCTGACAAGAGGCGACTTTCGATTTCCTCCAAGTCAAAAGGATCTGAACGGAATTTGTTCCGCCTGGTTGTGAACGAATCTATGCTTTGTACGGATTCTCGGTGAACCGAGTGTGGCCTCGACTCCAAAGGCTGTGCTGCTGGGTATTGTGATGCTCCGACACTGAGATCAAGAGATCTCCCACGAGACTGGCGTGACTTGGCAGGACCGGTGCTAGGCATAGGTCTTGATTCATATTCCCCTGGCATATCAAAGAAAAGTGCTAAAGGAGGTAATGACGGTGGTTGGCCAGACAGTTCCACAGCATTCCCGTCAGAGAAGGGATTTAGGGGATCAACTTGGCCTTGATTGACGCCCAACTCGGGCCAATTTGCTCCGTTGATGCTATATTTCCCACGAAAATGCCCATTATATCCCGGTTGAGCAGGCGGATAATTGCTGATCGCCTCTCCGCCAAGCATCCCCGGCATCGCCGTCCTCTCAGACATATTTGGTATTGCCCTTGCAATTGTCGAGGATTCAGGATTGTCGTCACCGGTGAGATCTTTCCCAGTCCCCGGTAGCCACTGAAATAGGCAACTCTTGGTTGCGCCAAGCGCAGCCATTTCCCTGGTCTTCGGTCCTCTATCAGACCTGGTAAGGGGCGGATTCAGCATCGACTCTACCCGCTGCTTCTTTGACCTTCTTCTGCAAAACCAAATTGAAAGGGCTATTAAAGCTATAAACGCAATGCTGCCGACTGATATTCCCACAATTGCGCCTGTCGACATGTGTATTTTGCCGTGAGAACTCGAAGCGGGTGAGACCCCGGGATCAACGGGGCCTTTACCCCCTTGAGGTCTACTAGTGGATGTGGTATCAGGCAGATTGCCTGGAAATGATTTGGTGGAGATAGGGGAGGCACTAGTATCCTGGGCTTCTTTTTCAGCAGTAGGCGATAAGTTATTTGCAGTCGTTTCCAAGGTCGTAGGGATGGGGATGGCCGGGGCAACAACACCAGGATCGGAAGGCTTTGCTCCAGGATTGTTGACAGACCCCGAAGTTTCGGCTTTTCCTTTGCCAGAAGTGGCTGGTTTCGCTGTTTGAGATGTTGGGCTATTTACATTGCTGCTTGGTGGAGGTGCCACAGATGCCACAGGTGTATTCGAGACTCCATTGCTTGAAGATTGGCGGTTTTCAGTAGATGATGTTTCGACGCTCGTCGGCTTAGCCTCAACCTGAGGTTCGGGGGTTGAAGCTTTGGGGGCCTGTGTACTATCATTGGTAGATTTCTGCATTTGCGAAGAACTATCTTGCGGCGTGTTCCTGTCTGTAGGTTTGGATGCTGAAGAAGGGTTGTTAGGGGGAGTGTTATTAGGAAAAGTGTTGCTTGGAGAGGCGTTTCCTGGAGAAGTAGTGTCGCCTGGGGGAGGGTTATTAGGAGGAGTGTCGCCTGGAGGAGGGTTGCTTGGAGGAGGGTTGCTTGGAGGAGTGTTGCTTGAAGGAGTGTTGCTTGGAGGAGTGTTGCTTGGAGGAGTAGTGTCGCCTGGAGGAGGGTTGCTTGGAGGAGGGTTGCTTGGAGGAGTGTTGCTTGAAGGAGTGTTGCTTGGAGTGTTGCTTGGAGGAGTAGTGTCGCCTGGGGGAGGATTATTTGGAGGAGTGTCGCCTGGAGGAGGGTTGTTTGGAGGGTTGTCATTTCGAGGAGGAGCGTTGCTTGGAGAAGTGCTGCTTGGAGAAGTACTGCTTGGAGTAGTACTGCTTGGAGAAGTAGTCTCGCTTAGCGGAGGGTTATCTGGTGGAGAGTTTCCCGTGCCAGGTTGGAATTCCGTAGGAGGAGGAGGATCTCTGGGGGGGTTCCCTGGGTCGTCTTGCTGGGGAGGACGAGCTACAGTGCTTGAAATTGATGTAGACAGCACGCTTGAAGTTGAGTTGCAAGAGCTTAATGTTGAGGTTGGGGTCAACGACGCTACACTCGATGAGGCAGATGATTTCGACGGTGAGGTTGATGACGTGAGGAGTGATGTCGTTGGATTCGCTGGGCTCCTGGTAGAACTGGCGGAAAATTGAGAAGAATTTGTGGTTTGCGGTGAGGATCCTTCAACATCTTCGATGACAAAGCTGGAACGGGCAAGATCAGGCGAGTTCCGATTCTCTGTTGGTGGTATGACTACTGTAAACGAGTCTGGGCCATCTTCCAATATTGCGGCTGGCCGCGAGGTAATACATTCTGTAGAGGTATTGTAGTTGACCCCCATGAGAGCTCGGCCTGTCAAGGGACTACATCTGGGCCCCCTAGTTGCAGTGGTATGAGCACCCGGGGGAGGCCTAGACATGGTGAGGTCGGTGTTGGAGCCAGAAGCAGTCGTCGACATACTCGAAGATGGTGTTTGTTGGAGCCAGGGTCGAGATGTAGAGGTGTCGATGAGCCTCGACACTCCTGTGTATTATGTGTAACCCGTGACCAAGACAGCCACGAGACCTCATCCAGCACTCGAATCAAGGTGTTTGTGCTCTGATATCAATCGGCTCGACTGTGTTGAGGGAGATCTGGGTCAAGATCCATGACACGACATGATAAAAGGACAGCCCTATGAGTTGGGATGCGGATTTGGAAGAGTAGAACTAAGTTGAATGTTTGGAAACGAATCGAATTTTGTCAGCAGGGTTTATCCAAAAAGAAAAACCCAGGCATTAGAAGATTCGGGAAGTCGGGAGTTGGGGGGGAGGCGAGGGGAGGTGAGGGGTTGCGGATGGACATCATGGCCATGTGCACGAAGCAATCCAGAAACGACATGAGGCCTCAACTGGCATAGACTGGACCACAGTCTTACGCAAACCTTGCATTGATACGTTTTGGATGATGAATGCAAAGAGTCGTTAACAATCCTCAGTCGGGGACGATGGAACAGGGGTTGTGGCAACCCTGGGTCTGCGACACTTCTGAAGCACGAGCATCGTCAGAACCATACGCAAGCGGGCCCGTTGAGGGTGACCAAGCACCTGCCCAACACCATCTCGGCGATTTAAAACGAGGATCCATGAATGATTGCTGCGCCATTGCCGGTACGGAGCAGGATTCAGTCCTTTTGTCGGCATGTTTCCTGCGTCGTGTCCTGCGTCGTGTCCGGGACGACGGCGCTTCCGTCAGGATTAAAGTTCGACATTGTTTCGGCGGCACATGTTTTGCCCTTTGCTCTTGAAATGGATCAGCGGGCATGGGAGAGCTACCCGATAGTGATGCTCGATTCTGCTCTTTGGTGACACTTTGAATTTGGCCGAGTTGAGCGGGGGGTCTGGCGAGCAGGAGGAGGGGGGAAGATGGAAATCGTTTCGAAACATTACATGGATAGATGTACTTTTAAGCAGTGCCTACAAATAATCCTGTGTGTGGGGGGGGTTTCTTTTTTTACTCTGTTCCCTATTTAACCTGTCGTTTTGCAGCATCAGCATCAGCAATGGGAGCATTTTGATGAAGCTGTCTGATGTATTTAAGGCGCACACGCATTATCGACGTGGAGCATGAAGACGTGTCGTTGTGTCGTTTGAGCGACTCGCCTGCGTGAGACGGGGAACAAGACTTGGCTTTGCCACTCCCCACCGTGCTGGCATGTCAAATACCGGCCGCACGTGTCTATATCCAGAATCCAGACCTTACATGTAAGCGTTGTGAGTGACTTGTCGTGTCTGACTTGTCGGCTTACTATCAATGAATTACTGCACGTCAATTTATCCCCCCTCCTCTCTATCATTGTGCCGTACATATTACATGCAAATACATGCCTACTTAAGTAGGTAGATAAATCGTCAACCTGGCCTGTGTGTTTCCAATTCGGGAGACCCACTCCCACCCCCCGTTTGATACTTCGTGGGCGGTGGAGCTTGGAGTGTCATTGACAGGCACACACACCGGACCTCGATCGACGCTTCATGCTCGCCACTCAACGCTCTCTCTCTTCATGGTCAATGCTGTCGGGATCCCTGTTCTCCTGTCCTCCTGCGAGTGTGCTCAAACCTGGCGCCCAGACTCAGCTCCAAAATTCCCGCTGCGGGTGTATTGTCGTCCTCAACCTC
The DNA here is from genome assembly GCF_013426205.1 of Metarhizium brunneum. Lineage (NCBI taxonomy): Eukaryota > Fungi > Ascomycota > Sordariomycetes > Hypocreales > Clavicipitaceae > Metarhizium > Metarhizium brunneum. The sequence continues at coordinate 4,422,859 of NC_089423.1, read as the reverse complement.
GAGTACCTTGACCCAATCGTCCTCGTACGCACGCTCCAGATTCCACGGACCAGTATTGGGCCTGAGTCGGCATTCACCACCCAGAATCTTCACCATCGCTTCGGCTCCGGCCTTCTCTGTCATTTCGTCCCTATCGGCGTTCGACATCATAGCCGTGTCTGTTTCGGTAGCTTGTCAGTTGTCCGTGCGTTGTGGTTTCGATATCGGTCCATCAATTGCCTGTCCGCCGCAGCCGTTGGGTTTCTCGGTGGCCGGATTGCGCATAGTCTCTGCCTCCATAACCAACTCCTGGCCATCAAATATTGCACCGGACATATTGAACCACATCCACGCCCTAGGCTTGGTCTTGGCTGACATCTTGGTTCCTGTTGGCGTGACGGGAAGGAAGGTTTTCTGGGGTGGCCCTCCGGTGATAACGCTGCTGACCGGGGCAATTTTTGACACATGGACAAAGCCTTCCTCCTCTCTTGCTATTGATAGCGACGCTACCGACAAACAGAACCAATCATCTAGGGCTTCTAGGCCACCTTCTAGTGGTGTCGTCATGTTTGGACCCTTTCCTGTTTCTCGTAAGTTTGATCGCTCACGGGGTGAGCTCTCTCTTCCTCTAAAGCCGTTCATGTCGTAAAATCTGTTTCAAGTTTCATACACATTCCTCCTAAAACCGAAAGACACATCTCTGTCGTGGGCCCATGATTTTGCTAGCCACAAACCAACTTTGTGTAGTTAGCTTGAAGCATACAGTCTGGTTTTCCAAACAGATCCTCAAGCCCATTCGCTTGTGTGCTTCTGCTTCCCTTGTCTGACGTTGGCTTGCCATCAATTACAATTTGTCTGACCCAGCTCATAGCAAGCCTGACCCCAAGGGTAGATTCGGGGGACATATCCAGTCCGACACCCATCAATCTACCAAGATATCAGCCATTTGCACAAGATGATGTGATAATTGGCGGCGATAGTCAATCATTGCCAGCTTTGCTGGAACAGACTGGCCGAGATTCGCTTGTTCTGGGGCCAGCTGGTCTCTTGGCCATAGGGCTCGATCTGAAACTAGATGCCGACGAATCTGACCTTATACCTGACACGTGCTGCCTACCAGATTTCCGTCAGTGGGACCGCTTCACCGCTGAGGAAGCCCGTAATCAAGACGGCAAAGATCGGTTTCCATTGAGAAACGGGAATCTGTCCCCGGGATGCCAGGTATACCTTGAGCGCCGGCGAGAACTCTCCAATACTAATGACGACGCCTTCCGCACCGTGAGGAGGATTTCACCTCCAAAGGGCAAGCAGCAGGCAAGGTTAGGCAACACTTACGAATTCTTCCGTTGCCTGGAACTCTTCACTTCCTTCTGGGACGATCCATCCCGGCCTCCTGAGCTGCCGCCGTCTCCGGAGTTGACCACGGCAAGTGACACATCTGGCTGTATCGAATGTGATACCCAAACACATGCTGAACCACCACATGCCCCTACAATGGGCCGGACCTCCTCTGGCCATTCCATGCCCCCAGAATACAGACAAAATCTCCTCAACGCCTTCATAAAGCTGGTTTCTTATGACTTTGGTTGCAACGTTTCCAGAGCAAGGCTAGAACCAAGACTCCACCTCAACTCGCCTGCTGGACGGAAGCAACGCAAGTCATACACGCCATCAAATTGCCACTTCGTGTTCCAGAGCCCCATGACACGGGAGACTGCCCGAGCGGGTGTCGTCTACGGCCCAGTTGCCGCAGTAAGTGCACGCCCAACAGTGAATTTCACCGGACCAGATGCCGAAACGGCGCAGTCATCGGACCTGGCACGGGAGGTGCTGGCCGCCCTGATCACGGCTCAACATCGACACCGTGAGGGGAGGGAGGAAGTCCGCTTTGGACACGATCAGTGGTGGACGACTCAAAGGCGATGGGGCGGCGGCCTAGGGGGGCCCATTGGGCGTGAAGTCGAGCAGGACGTCCCCCCCGTGGACGACCGCCAGCAGGGCAAGGACTTGAACGGCCGCCGGAACGGACCGGCCATGAAGAGGGCTCGTAGAACCATGCCCGTCTATGACAATTACCGTATGGTTCGCCCTCCGGCGTCTTCGTGGGACCGGAAAGCCAAATACGAGGCCATTGGCAGAGTTGAAGGTTCCGTCTATGATGACATTTTTGTGATAAGCTCTCTTTTTCACCATGTGTCCATTCTGAGGGTCCGCGTCCCTACTCGATTGCTCGAGGTTCTGGACGGTTCACCCGAGCCGGATTTATCAAAACGCAGCTGGGGCAAAGTCCAAGCCTGGAAAAGTGCTTGGTACGACTTCTTCGACGTTGATCAGAGGATTGCCGCTATGCGATTGGTATGGGCGGCAGTGGCGTACCAAATGCGAAAACCCCCAAGCCGAGACCAACGTGTATAAGACTAGGTTCAGTAATAGATGAAAAGACTGTATAAACAAATACATACATTGACAGTATAGTATATTTGGGAACTGCTTCTGGCGGGCTGTGCTATCATAACCCCTACATTGCCGAAGAATATTCGTACCGTGACCAAACGGCATGTGGCTATCGTCATCGCTCACAGAAGGACCAAATTTTATATCTCGGTTAAGTGATCTGGTGTACCCCAGCCAATGGCACCGGCCGTGAGCCACCAGTGCGGCCAACTCGGCAGTGAAGGGAATAATTGAGAATGAAGGGCCAATGAAGGGCCACACTGGCTCCCTGACCTTTTCAAAGCTTAAATTGCAACAGAGACACGGGTGAGGGGGGATCTCGTCAATTGGGCAATCACAACAGTTTAGAATACGATTGCATATCAACACTAAGAGGCTAAATTTTTGCATGGGCGCATTACTAACCCGAGCAGCAATAAAGCCAATGATCAGGAGCAACAGCAGACGCTAGACTCTGTCGCACGGAGCACGGAGGAGTTCTCTGTAAAACGTCAACTGGAAGATGTTTGTGTGCACTTACCCTGTACATAAACATTTATACAGAACAGAACAAACGCAAAGTTAGCAAAGTCTCTCGGGGCAACGCACTGGTCAACAGTGGAAAAATTGAACAGAAATAAGGGTATGGTTCTCAGAGTGCAGCCAGTTACAGCAGTTCCTCGTCGTGACTTAATATGCACGTAACTTTGGGACAGGCATCGTTGCAACGATTCGATCAAGCCGGCCTTTTTATTCCGGGCCAATGGCGACTGGGGTCCAACAGACTTTTGGGTTGACATCATGGTCAGGGACGAAATGGGTCATCTTGCTTCTGATTGGATAAGGCTGATATTGACCTTCGCGGCCTTCACGCGACTATGTCGCGCTGCCCCGTTAAAAAGACGCGTTAAGTGTCTGACGTGGCGCGTTGACCGCGCTGGAAACCAACTTCAAGTGTCGAGTGGCTGGCTGAGGTTCACCTGCGAGATACGAAGCTACACGGTTGACTCACGATAATAGATGCCGGGGCAGCCATGCATCGACAATGGCGGTAAAATTTTCACATGTCAAAAACATATATAGGTAGTCAATTAGGATTCTAGACTTCCTTCGCCATCCAGCTAACCTGTGCTTGGTAGCTTGACGTTTTGCCCTCCCTTCCCTCAGATAAAAATCTAACTTGCGCATGAGAAGCAACGCAAAATAGACAAAATCAAGCAGACAAAAAATAAACCAGAACGTCCGACCACCGCTTCCATACACACCAAGTCCAAACCTATCCAGTATTCCCTCCTCAATTATCCTCACAGCGGGATAGATAGACATACTTTGCGCTGTCCAGAGACAAAGCGCAGGAGCCAAACCCAGAGAATGAATCTGCTAGCTCACAGCATGCAATAATACATCGAGATACAAAACAAAGAACAACATGAGACATCTGAACTCCCGAATCGCCTCATTCTGGTGATGAACTTTGGGTTCCCGCAATGCTTTATAGTTAGGTAGAATCCGTAGTTGCCACAGTCTAACAAGTACTGTAATCATGGTATCATATACACAAGGAAATAAATGCGATAGTAAATGTGGGAGAGGGTCAGAAGGTTAGCGCCGCCTCTCTCCATATGTAAGAGCAAAAGCTAACATTATCAATGGACTTAGGCCAGAGGCTCCTCAAAAGTTAGCCTTCGCCTGGTCACACTGAGGGGTGTGCGAGCAGACATGGGACCAGGTGTTCTCCATGGTTTCTGTGCCGGGCTAGGAGTGATGTTGACAAAGTCTGCAAAGTCAAATCCCTGGCCAGGAGTATTGGGAAACAAGTTGCCTCCGCCCGGTGTTGTCATCATGGATGATGGCAGGTCCAACTTGCTGTTCTTGGGTGGAGGGGTTGACAGACGTTCCATGCGGCCTCGGTTCGACTTGACCGCTGGAGATGGCGACGCTGCAAGATACAGCAAAAGGTCTGCACCTTCTTCTCCCGTCTTGCCACCATTGCCAGCATCCAAGGTTTCTTTACTCCGCTTGCTTGCAAGGCCTCGGGTTTGCAAGGGCGGAGTACGTGGCGGAGACGACCGGACGTTATTGACGGTGAACGAGTGCGCAGGTAGCAGGTCGTCGTCGTCGTCCGAAGGCGCTGCAAAGTTTGGCGATGTTAAGGCATCTGTCATTCTGCGTTGCTGGAAAAATGACACATCTGGCCCACCTGACGTGGTAAAGTGCTGTTGGCGCCGAGGCTTGATAGGTGACGACTGCGCCAACTCATGACTGTCCTTCCACGTGGAGTGTCCTGAAAAGGACTTGTGTGCTGTCGGCGATGCGCGAAAGCGCTTGCTTGGGCTTGAGGCCGTATGGTCAAACGATGCAAAGTATGTACGCTTTCGGTGACCCGAGCTCCCGTTGCTCGACCCGATGGCATCGGAGAATAAAGGTGCCTTGAGCGGCGAGCTCATCAGAGCTTTTGTCGGGTAAGGTAGATCGGATGCGCTGGATGACGAGTCGGATAAGACGTCTCCGTCGCAAAGGCGTCGTCTTCGCATTTCCTCCTCCAATTTGGGTTCGATGGAGTCGAGCGTCAAGTCTTCCCAACCATGCTTAGTCTTGAACTGGGCCAAAGCCAAGCGGTTCTGCAGTCTGCGTGCAATCTAAACGGGTGTCAGCCATGCACGCCTCTGAGTTTGAGACTAACATGGAGCCAAGCAGTGGCCGAGAAAAGGGAACAGGTACGTGGCGGATTTGTGTTGGACGGTTGTCGCCTCGACTCACCTTGCTGACTTCTGCCCGCTTTAGAACGCTGTCGACCACATCTTCCGGCTGTTTTTTCCACGGAGAGGACATGGTCTGTACGTTGGAAGAGGAAACGAAGACAAGAGTAGGAGAAACGTCACTGCTTGTTCAACCATGGGCTTCGTCTTTGCAACTGTATCCGGGGCCCGGATTGACGGTGTCACGGCAAAGTTGGGATTACGATGGTGCCGTGTTCACTTCAGATGTTGAAGGGAGGGAGGCGGGAGTGAGGAAGAGACTGGAATGCCTGGCAGCACCCGACTTGAGCGCCTACGGAGCACGCCGTGCCCCATACACCATACATGGTATGCCTGAGAGCCCTGGAGCCTTGGAGCCCTCAAGTCAAGTGCTAGGACGCTGCAGAGCCTGGGCGACAAAGCGGCACCTGGGGTGAGACGGAACCAAATCTCAGCGGCTAAGACCCAAACGAGGCATAAGCGCTACAGCTGTGAAGGCTGTGAAGGGCGGCCAAGGCAGGGGCATTCAAACCAGGCCAATTAGCCTCAAGTGCTCCTTTGTCCTAAAGGCTATTTGCAGACTTGTGTCAATCAAACCAGGTGTGCATAGTAACTACTTTAAGTACCTAAATTGAAACGACTGGTTGCAGGAATTTGGCCAACCCTTTTCTTCCCCGTTCTCTTAATTATGCCGTGATTTTTGACCCTTTTTCATTTTTTTTTGTCATTGCCCCCGTTCTCCGTCGACCGCCAGCCCCTGTTTTCTTCACGCAGAGGGGTAATAATGTTTGCTCGTTTCCCGGGAGAAATGCAGACACCACGAGAGTCTGGTGGGAGACGAGGTGGATCCGACGAGCCTGGAGTCTCTGTCTGGGTGTCACTATGCTATTAGTACCAGTGACGGAAGACACCGTGATATCGATACCGAGTCTATGGCAGTTATCTGTGTAGATACCGGCTGGGGAAGCAAAAACCTCCCTGTCCATGCGTCCAGGTCTGTCTCCCTCGGACAGGTGACCACGTGTATATACAATACAATAGTGGGAGGTCTGCGAAATATCACACAATTGGATAGATGCCCACATAACGGCAATCAGAGGTAGGGCAACGATATGTACAACCAGATAGGGCCGAACGAAAAAAGAAACCGAAACCAAAGGTGGCTTCTCTAATAATTATCACCCGGTCTGTGCTGCCCGTGACACAAGCCAATGGTAGGCCTGTTCCGAATGCCGAGTCAGGTTGTCCAGCAACTTTAGGAGAAGGCAAGTGTGGGAGTCATGAGAAACAGCTGCCTTCTGATTGCTTGCATTCCAATCCGATCCACCAGCAGATGCCACTATATTTTTCGAATCGACTTACCTGTTGCTCAGTGGACTAGCCACTTAATAAGTTGGACGATGATTGCCAATGGAGAATAGGATTAATAATAGTAGTACAAGCTGACGGGTGGATTTCAACGTGGGTTTGCAAGTCTGCTGCGATTGTGGTGCTGATGGTGCGTTTTGATTCCATTCTCTGCGCTGCCGCTCTTCATGTTGAATGTGGCGGGATCTGCGCAAGATTGTGCCTGTATAATACCTGAATACTTGTACATAATAATGAATGTGCATGGTCTGATTTGCTAGTAGTATGTGTCTAGCATACTTAAGTATACTACTCAGTAGTAGCCCAGTACTACTTGGAGCACGTTGCGCTTGAACTCAATGCTATTAGTGCGCTCCAGTCCTAGTCCTTTCCCGCTCGGCGCATCAAGGTATTGACGGAAACTCGGCAGTATGTACATGCATTGACATTTCAAATGTTTGACCTAGGTAAGTTAGGTAGGTACTATGTAAAGTAGCTAGCCAGGCTGCAAACAGCCAACCTCAGAAGCTGGGGAACAACACTTGGTTGAACTTTGAAGAGGGCTTTGGCCGGTTGCGACAATCGGCACATGCACCATTCAGCATGATTCCTTGTCTAGCTGGAAACAGGTGGAGGGGGCAAGGAGGGCGGGAGGGAGGGAGCCACGGGTCTCCCCAACTTGACTGGATGGTACCTGGCCACTCAAGCGCCTGGCCGACATCACACTGGAAGTTTGCAACTGACATTGCGTTGAGCATCAAATTCGAAGTCTGGTCGTGTTGGCTGGTCGACTGCTGACTGGCCCACCGACCACCAGTTGGTCAACCTTTCAATGCCATGGAGGCTCTGTCTAGTCCGGTGCGCCGCAGTAGTGCTCCATAGTACCTAGTACTCCGTACTACTAGTACGCGGTGTTATGTGATGCATGGCTGCCGAATCATAATTTGAGCCAGGGAAGGAAACAAGTTTGAGAAGGACATTGCAGGCTGCAGCTAGCAAGGTTAATATAAGACGTCATATGGCAGATCTCGACGACGTGGAGCAGACATTGATCCCTGCCGGTGTCCTAGGACCGACCACCTGGAATGTTTGATGTTTGACATCCAAGTCATGCAATGGTAGAATATGCCGCCATCGCCACCGCTGATTTCGCCGGCGTCGTGGAAGCACTTGGGCAGCAATACCTGCTGTATACCGCCGTATTCCGTCTGGTGATGCCCGCCTGAATGCCAAATACCAGTCACATCATTAGCACCTTGCCTCGTCTATCATTCTTCAAGACTGAGCGATCCAGGCCTTCTCGTTTGCCGCCGTCGGCCTGCTCGTGTCGGAGCGTGGCATCAACTCGTATCAAACCGTTGATAGCACCGTGTCAGGCAAGTCGCTGTGAACAGGGCGGTGACCAATCTGGTGGGTCTGGTCCGGTTCGTCAACTCCGTAAAGCAGAGATGAGGCGGCGGAACAATTGCAGCATCTGGCATTTGCATGCGGAAGCGGAAGCAGTCGAGCCTCATCAAGCCCATTGAAGCCTTATTAAGTACCACTCGGCGCGCAACCAAGGTGATCCACACTTTGGGCTCCGTCTGACACCACTTCAATCACAGGAGATATTGGGCACGATGCTCCAGAACATCAATTCACAATGCTGATGCGGTGCAGCAGAGAGGGCTGGTCATGGACGTCGCGCAGACATGCGCCTGGCTGGTCTGGGACGATTAAACCAGACATGTACTAGCAATCTCGATGGTGCTACGGTGCTACGGTGCCACTTGCCACTGTGCTGATGCATGCGCACCTGCAACGCCAACGCCGCCTGGGAACCACCGAACTGATTACCACCTCCATCTTGCTCCGCACTAATAAAAGAATCCTCTTCGGTTGGACCAGGGCCCCTGCAGTATGTATTTTTGGCCGCCTCGTAGTGTCGACTGGCGTACGAACGGCCCGACATCTACAAGAGTCGTTCGAGTACCGACTACGTCACCCCAGTGCCCCGTGCCCCGCCTTCATCCTAGTACGGAGTACATTCCCACCCAGCAACAGCCCTGACCATGTTCATCCAGCTTGACGTGACCCAACCAGACGCCTCAGAACTTTAGCTAGCTACTCCGTAGAGAGGCAAGAGGCCATCTTTTTTACGAGCTGTTCAGTCCACCTGGTCAGGCTGTATGTACGGAGTATATCCGTCTGCGTAAGGCTGTGCTGCTGACTGGCGTTTGACCTGCACATGTCTGCTGCTGCGCTTAGCTCGTCTCCTTTCAATGTTCAATGTTTCCACTCCTGGCTTCTTTTACGGTTGAATTGTTTCCCTTTCCCAGTCCTCTCCCGTCAGCCACTTGCCGCTCGTTCTTCCTGGGAGAAGCCCTTTCCTTCGCTAGCTGCCATTATTCTCCCTCGCAACTTGGAAGCTATCGACGGAGCGGCATGCAACTTGACCAATTTGCGACGATCCGACTTTCCCGCTGAACACCGACGAGATTGACCCGAATTATAGCACATGGGAGGCTCTGTGTGACTCGCACCCTTCGACGGTTCGACGGTTCGCAGCTGACTATCGCCCATCGGCAACCAACAACTCTCTCCATCGCTGCCATTGCACTTTGTACAGAGCTCAATACTCTTTCGTTGCTTCTTCCAGAGCTGTCCCACCCGTTTCTCGGACCACTTGAATCGATTGTCCCTCCCGCCCTCACTCGCACGCTTGGTCCAACCCTCCACAAGCCATCACCACCTCTGGAACCACGTCCGTGAATAACGAGTCTCATTGAAAGACAAAGACAAGACAACTGGCAGTGTCAGTCACAGACCATTCCTGGCCAAGAGACACCCCTCCTTTCCGAACCGTGAACAACCATGGCTCCTACATTTCTCAAAGAATTGCGCCGCCGATCCAGAGCAAGCTTTCGAACCGACAACTCTACCGATGCCTCTAGCGATGGCGCCACCAGCCAAGGCACATCACCATCAAGTGGTTCTGTAACTCCTCCGTCTATCGCACACCAGTCCGACCCTGCCCTTGATCTTCAAATTAAGAAAACCAACACCTCGCAGCAAAACCAGGTGCAGATGTCTCAATCAACGCGACCAATGATATCTCCTGGGAGCAACACCAGCAGGCACAGCGTGTCAGGCATGTCTGGCCTTGGAGCTCCACCAAGCAATAGTCGAGGCAGTGTGCCCTTGTCTCAATATGCCCCGCGAATACATAGTGTCTCGGAAAACTCATGGGTGCGTTTTTTCTTTGTCTCTGGCCAATATAATGTACAATTGAGTTGGTAATCAAGTTGGGTCATGTATAAACTGGCAATACTTTGGCAATACCTTGCACCCAACCAACTCTTTGTACTTTGGATTTAAACTCGTGCTGACCACTCATCCCCAGGTGTATCAAAAAGTGCTATTGCTGCATGGTACCATTGGCGAGCCTGGACAGTACTCGATGGATGGTAATGTGGTTATTAGCCGATACGATGACAGCTTTCCTGCCATTAGCTGGCCAGTATGCGAATCTCACTTCAAGGCTCTGGTATACTTGCAACCCGGACCAAACAAATTTCGACTCGACTTCTCCAGCCCTAAACTTGCCAATAGCTCGTCGTCTAATCCTATTCATGCCTCGTATTTAACTCTCCATATGATACCCCCAATGAACGCCCCGCCACTACAGCTTGCGATTATTGTCGCAAAGGATTCGCCGCAAACATATGATGCAACGCCAGCTCGGGCAGAAAAGGAGGGTAATGGGTTGGAAACGGCCGTACGAAAGTTTCGGATGGCGGCATATCTCTGGCAGGCCTTCACTGCGGAGCAAATGTGGAGGCACAAGCTCGGGCGTCGAGTATTCCGGTACGAAGAGGAATGGACTTTGGGGACCGCCAATTATCGTGATAGAGAAAACGGGACCATGCGATCTGAGGCTCGGATTCACATTATTCGTTCGGACAAAACTGTGGCTGAGATTCTCGACTTGAACAGAGCCCAGCAGTTCGAAAAAGCGACTGACAAGAACGCCTTGTTTGGCATGGCTGCTGACGCCGTTAAAGAATACTTCAAGCCCCTTCCAGGTCAAAAGAATTACGTGTCGGTGCTTTTCCTCGACGCGCATTGGGATGTCCAGGAGAAAGTCATTCGAGGCCACGCTGCTCTGGGCGGTAATGCGGGAGACCTGCAGCTTGCAATTTTTGGCTCACACTGTCTGCAGAGTTACCCGTCCAGTTTCGAAGAAGTTGTGCCCGCTTTTACAGATTGCACTCCTACAGACACGAAATACGTCGCGAATGATTGCAATGAAGCGGGCAGCTCTTGGGAGGCCGTAAACATTGGTGTTGGCGCTCACTTGCATGAGACTGGGCATTTGTTTGGCTGTCCACACCAGGAGTCCGGTATCATGCTAAGAGATTATGTTGTCTTGAACCGCTCGTTCGTTCCAAGAGAGGCATTCTCTACCAGGACGAAATCAAAGGGCGGATTGGTGCACCAAGCGGACGAGTGTGGGTGGCACCGCCTCGACTGTTTGCGATTCCGGGCCCATCCAGCCTTCAGACTTCCCAATGATGCTCCCTTGAATTCGGACGACAGTGTCCAAGCTTTCGCAATCGAAGGGGGCACTGTTCTGGCAATGGCGGCGACGGGTGTTTCATTTGTGGAGATCCTAGGTGAGGGAGACGATGTTTGCCATGCATGGCTTGAATATACGACGGAAACCGGGCCGGTACAACGGCAACTTGCACTGAGTGAGCAGGACTTGCGAGCTCGCTTGCCCGAAGCCAAACGGAAGGGGCGCATATCGATATCGATCAAGTCTCACGGAGGAGGTTCTTTAACTATTACTGATTTCAAGGAGTTCACCTCGAAAAGTTCTCTGGTGAAATTGGGAAATGGCAGGACCGCCTCTCGAAGCCAGAAGTTGGGCGAGTCCAAAATGGAAGGCAGTGAAGCACAAGAGTTCGTCTTTACTAGTGCAACCCAACAAGATAGAATCATGTCTCGAGTAACTGTTTACCACGGGTCGGCACTGAATGGCCTGGAATTTGTATACGATGACAACACCTCACAACTATTTGGCAATAGGGGTGGAAAGGAGGGAGGCGACACCTTTGAATTTGGTAAGATAATGGTCCAGTGGCTCGAGGACTGTCAATTTGCTGACCTGGCGCAGATATTCGTCGTGGCGAGTACTTAAGCGGACTTCTGGTCCGAGCAGGGTTTTGGATCGATGGTGTACAAATATTGACAAGCCTGGGTAGAAAATCGCCCATTTTTGGCAACGCTCATGGAGGCTCCGCGTAAGTGTGGGAATTGCGAGGTTGTGGATGTGATAATTTGCAGGCACTAACGAAAGCTTTCCCTGTAGCCATAACATCATTCCACCGCGCGGATACAGCATTTGCGGCATATCGGGCTCATGCGGGTCATGGGTTGATGGCTTATCGGTTTTGATAAAACGATGAAGCGGTTCGAAGGAGTTCAGGGTTCCTTCTTGGTTCTGTTTCCGACACGTTGAAGCCCCCCCTTTTTTTTTTTTTTTTTTTTCGCCGGGTGAGATGACGAAGCGACTGCTTCAAATTCAGTTATTTGGTCATGGTGAATTTGCCAGCACTAATAGATGTCTATGGATTCGGGACGGGGTTGAGCGATGCATGGGGAACACGATGTGTGATGCTTCTTCCGCCTTTGTCGTCTGGGGTCATTTAGCGGCGCAGGCTACAGTCTTAATGTTCAGCACAAAGAAGTGGTATATTATATTCGGGTCGACACCGCAACACGGCGTTAGGAGGGGCATCTAGTTTTGTTCTGGTTGTTTTTGTATTTCCCTCTGAAACCAGCATTGATTATGACCAAGGCTATATAGTGTAGCACGGCGGCATGGTTTTCCTGTTTTGTTGACCGGACTTGGCTGAGCGTGTGAAGGGAATCACAATGATGTATGGAGTACTCATCATAGCTGGTTAGTGAAGTAATAGGTAATTGGAATCGAAGACGTACTCGCATCAAGAATAGGAGTTGATTGTAGGAGTTTTAGAATAATGAGACTAAACGGCTATCTGATGACTAATAATTGAACTCCAGTGGTTCATCAATTAAGACTGGTCAGTCCCAACATGTAACTGCTAGGTACCGGTAGTGTACTTAAGTAAGTATGTACTAAGTAACCTTGCATAAGTACATAAAGTACGGTAGCTGTTGGCTGGGCTCCCTGACCACATGCAAACCCAAGCTCTGACTGGTACGTACCTAACCTTGAGCTCAAAGTTGGAACTGGTAGCCAATCAATCGATCAACACCGCCACAGAGCCAGTCAGTCTCCGTCACCCCAAGTCACCCGCCGGATGCAGTGCTACCTACTTAAGTACCCTCTTGCCTGGTTTTCCCGCCCAGCCCCCCAAGAAACAAGGTCACGGCCACAAGCCTCCAATCGAGGCGTCATCCGTCATTCTGAACCTCGTTGCCAGATCCTGACGTCTTTGGGTCTTCTCTTTTCCTTCCCTTTAGCTTTCCAAAGGGATTTCTCAACGCTTTCTCTTCTTCCATTTTCCCCTGTCGAATTTTTTTCAAGACATTTTACTCTCCAACCTCGACGCCAAAGGCTTTTGAATGCCCCTGGTCTCCTTCCTCGACGCCAGTTTCTGAGGTTGAAAGGTTCCCAACTGCGCCTCTAACCCTCAGTGCTACGGGAAATAAAATGTCGAAGAGAAGTAGCGTTGCTTCCTCAAGCGCGAACGGCGCCATGGGGAAGACTAGTTTCAATCATAATCAGCCTGGTATGTTGCCATTGACGGCTATCTTAGCGTTCACCGAAATCTAAGCCTATTTCGAAACTAACTACGTGGTTTGCTTGCTTGCTTGCGAAGCTATCGACAAGCAAAAGACGCTACTATCTGCAGACGTTGGACACTTCTCCCTCGTGCGGGCCATGCATCTCGCCGACCTCATCACTTTAATGAATGGTATTTTTCTCCTTTCTCTCTTCAAGCTGCAGATCTACACGCGACAAGTCTTGCGTCTCTTGGGATGGCCGGCGTGCTAACTGCTCGTTCGCACCCTTCTATAGGCTTCTGCGGAGTCATGTCCATTTTCTCGTCTCTTCGATACTGTCTGGGCGATCCGGATTCTTTTGACAATGTTTGGCTGGCGTTGGCCTTTTTGCCCTTTGGCCTGTTTTTCGATTTTCTCGATGGGAGGGTGGCACGGTGGAGAAATAAGAGCAGTCTCATGGGTCAAGAGCTGGATTCTCTAGCCGATTTGGTGCGATTTCACTTTGCCGTTTTGTTTGCAACGCGATGCAGGATTCCGTTGCAATCGATGCACATGGCTTGCTAACACCCTCGTTCATATAGATTTCGTTTGGGGTCGCGCCGGCCATGGTGGCGTTTACTATCGGCTTTCGATCTACTCTCGACACCGTCGGGCTCGCCTTCTTCGTCCTATGTGGCCTAACGCGTCTTGCTCGCTTCAACGTTACTGTTTCAGTGCTTCCCAAGGACGCTACGGGCAAGAGCAAGTTCTTCGAGGGTACACCGATCCCGACGTCTCTTTTTCTCGATGGCCTCATGGCATATTGGGTATATTGTGGCCAGGTCCTCGACGACGTGCCTTTTGGGGCATGGTTAAAAGACTCGGCGCTAGAGTTCCATCCCGCAGTACTTCTGTTCATGTTGCATGGATGTCTGATGACGAGCAAGACCATCCGCATACCCAAGCCGTAGGAGACGTCGTCTTGCCCCCCATTCGTTTTGTTTGGCATTCAGCGGCGGCGCTGATTGGACGACAATGAGCCGTTTAGTGAGAGGAAGGGGGTGGGCAAATGGTTCATGCGGTGCGCTGTGGATTGGAGCCACCCGTACATACATCGCTGTGATCGAAGACGCGGGCCAGGAAAATTATGACTTACAGTCGGCACTGACTTGCAGTGGGTAGAGCGTAAAGCGGTTTTAGCGCTTAGAGGAATCTAGGAAGTTGAGAAGAGTAACGAGGTACACGGAAATGGGATTATTGATACCGGAATGACATACGAGGACTGGGTAGCAATTCTTACAATACCCGTAGCTTCAGATGGAAAACCCATGCTTGAAGAAATAAAAATGAGATGCATGATACCCAATAACGGATATACGGGAAGCCTCAGGTACACAGAAACTTGTGAGGTCAATGAGCTTTTGCACATGACGATCATCACGATCCGTTACATGAGCCGTTACATGAACCGTGCAGATGCTACAGCAGATCCCCGACAACGTTGTTGAAGTTGCGGATCCGGCCCTCGTGGCCAGACTCCGATTGATGGGTGTTGCGGTAGGAAAGTGACCACCCGGCTTCATCATTGTCACACAGGGACCTCGTGGTAACATGTGCATCGGGGCGTGGACTTTTTATAGCCACGCAACGGCTGCCCAGTGAGAATAACACAAAACTACAAAGTAGGGCAGTCGAATACATGTTTCTCGAGAAGATAACTGGCTGGCTCTAGCCTTAGGCGAGAAACGTAATATGGTGGCAGCATAATGCCTAGGGAAGCTTCCTACTGCGACAGACGGCTGTCAAGTCATGGGCGTGAATCACTGCAACCTGGTATAATGTGCGTGCCGTGGCCATTACAAAGTTCCTCTTTGTGCCCGCCAGTTGGTATGTGCCGGCTCTCCATGACACGAATGCGTGTTTGGGGGTGAAATACCAAAAAAGCGTGTTCAATTTCTGTCTACTAAATATTGCTAAGTATACAGGTACACACGCGGCAGAGGAAAACTATCCCATTCAGGCAGCACCGTACAGCAAGTTAACAAGAAAACTGTATGTGTAGAGGCGCTTTCATAATCCAAGAAACATAGCCTAACAAATCGTAGTAGGAAGAAGACAAAAGACACCCGATAAAAACACCACGACATGTACAGCAGAACGATGTGGGAACAGCATCGATCAAGGAAATAACATGAAAAGGAGCCCCATCAATCGCTTTTAAGAAGCAGAAATAAAGGAAAAGCCTTCAAAAAGATGGAACACTTAAGGCGAGACAATACCGCTGCCCTTCGGGTATTTCCCGGGGATTTGCAAGTTTGAGATAGTGGCAGCGCTTTCCGTTCTGTCGTCAGTTTCTCTCTTCGGTCTGCTTGTCCCTCCCAAAGAAGTTTCGGCCGGGGTGGTATGTTCGGTGGCACTGGCTTCGGGAACCACCTGGAGGGCTAACTCTCGTTGAGTTTCGGATCTAGGGATATTACTGGCTGCCAATACAAGGGGACTTATTTTGTCGGCCGTAGCATTAGCATTTGCATGGCTTTGACTGTCGTTTTCGGTCGTGTTAGAAGCCACTTCGCGTTCACCAGAATTGACAGGCTCGGTATCTACATTTTGCCGGGGTGCATTTGAAAGCTCAGAGGCTTCAGGGACAACGTTGGTGGCTTTCCCGTCAAGGTCGTGATCTTGATGTCCTTGTGAACCCACGAAGGCGCCGGCAAAATACCCCCCGTCTTGGTTTGACGGATGGGGAACTGGTTCGCATGTGTATGGATTAACGCCATCATGATGCGCCTGTTGACTGGCTATGGCAGCTTGGGATGGCATATCTTCCATTGGAGTTTGCTCGGTGCCTCCATAGCCCATGTGATTTTCTTGGCCATGGTGCAGATGCTGACCCTCACGTCCGGCTACAAGCGCAGCCGCCGGTAGAGCCCCCGCAGCCGCATAGGCTTGGGCATCCGGAGAGTGATCCTGGTGACCGGAGCTTACACTAGATGGCGATTGTGGCGCCTGTAAGCCACGCTGTGCGTTGATTTGAAGATCTGATGGAAACCGCCCACCTGGTTGAGGCCGTCGGGAAACCATGTCCTCTCGTGGCTCTGGGTTGACGTCCACTTGATTCGCAGAGAAAGGCTCTTCATCGTCTTCGTCCACGATGCCATCACTGCTAACGGATCGACGGGATGATCGGCTTAAGCTTCGAGAGTGAGTGCGAACAAACTGGGATCGTTCTTCGGGGGTCTTTTCAGTCAATGCCTTAATGTCCTCGTACCATGCCATCATAGTATCATGACTTTCGGCTCTGAAAACCCAGGTGTGCCCGCGGTGCATCGTGCCAGTTTGTCGCCCCTTGAGGATAAATTTGTTGGATGAGCCACCCTCGGTCGAATGGGAGCCGAGCTTCTGCTCGGGCAAGTACAGTGACATGACCGGAGCTTGTGCTTTGTCCGCCGACTTGAACTCATGGAGGTGTGTTGTAGAAAGGACATACCTGGGAAATTGTTAGTCGACCCGTGGTACGTGCTGATTAAACTTTGAAAGCAGTAATGAATCGCAGAATAAACAGCAGGCACCAAAATGAAGAAGTGCGGAAAAATACCGGGGTGATAATAACTTACCATCCGGCTGTGTAGCTCTTCAGATATTTGCTCTTGCGCTCCAGAAGCCCAGCTCGAATCTCCTGTGCTGAGACATGATCCTGGCCCGGGTAATGGATCTGATCAGAAGATCGCATGGGTACGGTAGGGTCAACGATGTGGTCATCGTGTGTGACGAAATGAATCCATTCTTGGTCCTTGGGCATGTTGATGGGACCTTCGCGCAGTTCATCTACCACTGCATAGGCATTGTCGGCTTCGCGCTTGAGGATACCTGCGTAAGCGTTATACGCCTTTTGGATTTCCCCAACAACAATTGACTCCAGCTCACGGCCAGAGCCTTCAAGGTTCAAATATGCCTACGAGAATGGTAAGAAAGGTGTGATTGAAGATATTTTGCTCCCAGTCGGTGGGAAGAAGTCGGCTGGGGGAATGTTTGCTTGCCTGGTGAAGGTAGTTCTCTTCGTCTATTTGGCGCTCGACTTGTCGGTCAACTGCGAGGCGCATCAGATAGGGATCTTGCTTCCCCGTTGTAGACGAGGCGTCTATTTCCGTCTTGTCGAGAACTTCGGCAAGAGCACGAACGGCTTTGGACGTGGTCTCCATCTCGCGATCCACTGAGTTTTTGAAGTCGCCAGATAAGTGCTTGATTTCCTTGATTTTCTGCTGAAGATCGCTCCTCAACCCTGTCAGAGCTAAGATTACATCCTCCTCGATTTCCTTGGACTTATTAGCTTCTTGAATGGCAGCTGTGTTGTAGTTACGGAGAAACTGCAGGGCATCGTCAATCCCGGCAGATCGAAGAAACTGCGGGGGGGTCGAGATATTGTTTGCAACATTGGCAAGCTTGACAAGGGCCTTGGACCTTTGCTCGTAGTGCGACTGGATCTCGCGGAAGTAGGCTATCAAGTCTTTGAGAACCTTTCTCCAGGCTAGAAGTACGCTGGCATTAGCAGAGTTATCGCAAGTTCGCGTCTGCGGCAAGAGCTAGAGCTAGAGCTAGATAGAGCCATAGTCACGGATGACGAGATGACGTCGCACACATGGGGAATGCAAGGTCACTTGACATACTCTGGAATCTGCTGGCAAGGACATCTGTCGGAGTGCCGGAGGTAGGGATAGGGCAGTAAAAAGCGCTGTGAGCATCATCACGGTCCGAGGCCGAATGCAAGGCCAAACTCCTAACACTGCCGGGTCTGCTACTTCGGCGACTGCTACTGCGTCTGAGGCTGCTGGTTCGTCTCATGGACGACTTCTTGCGAAGTGTGTTGTTTCGCACGGGAAGCTGCTGATCATCGCCAGCAGCGAAGCTGTGCACGGAATTGGAGCGCTGCATGGCGGCGAAACCGGGTCGGTTGCTCTCGTCGATGATGGAGCTGCCGCGCTGGCTGGCGTCCCACTCCTCGGTGAACCTGCCCACGCCGGCCAGGGGAGCAGGAGATGCAGTCTTGCTGCCTGGCGCGTGCTGGTGCTCCAGTATGGGAGCCTGAGAAGTGCTGCGTCGGTGATTGTATTCCTGTCGTTGCTCTTGCTCCCGCTGTTGCCGTTGTCGCGGGTGACTCTGGGACTGGCTGTGTGGGAGGGAGGCGCTTCGGTTCAGGTTGGCATCGGACGTCTGCTGTGGGAGAGAAGACGACACCAGACGATCCATGGCGGAGGTGGAGCTATAAAGGCCGCAGGGCCAGAGGAGCAAGCAAAACCTTGAAAGTTTGGTAGACGGCCGACGGGAGACCGGCAGGCCGCAGACCCTTCAAGGTTTGGTGAGGCAGTGAGGATGAGGCAGCGACCTGGTCACAGATCCGAGCGCAAACAGACGGGAACGGTAGGACGAGGGAGGGGGGTGGAGGTGTGTGGGGGGAGCTTGGGAGCTTGGGAGCTGGCACATGTGGGAGCTTGGAGTTTGGGAAGGCAGGAGGGAGGAATGGCCAGGCGCCACAGACTGGGAAAACCACTTGACCCAAAGAACTCGGTAACTTTACCCAGGATACCAGACGGACCGTCGACATCTGGACTCGACGCCCCAATCTGAATCTACCAGACGCGACCTTGGTGGTGCAAATCGGTCGACGGCGAGCTGCAAGTGGCACCGCCAGTTCATCTGCACACCAGCGGTTATTACCGTGAATGGCTTTCCCCAACTGTCTTCTACACCCACTGTACTCCGTAGATGCAACAAATATCAATTGATCCGGCTCGACATTGAGGATCCAGATCCAGACGTGGACTCGGTCAACGACTCCCCACTACCTACCACCACTCATCACCCACTCAAGCACGTCCTGGTAGCACTAAGGGCTGGGCGGGCAAGGCGGGCTCCCGGACACGGCGACGTTGACGCAATAGCTTGACTCCCAATGAGACTTGGCCCGAAGCTAGCACGCTCCGTCAGCCACGGCTGTTCGTCCATTGATGTCATGGAAGCAATGGGAAACAAGGGCGAGATGACATTTGGGCCGACATGGAGCCAAGAAGTAGCTACATTTCTGTTTGTGTTTTGCCTGGCAGCACTGTCCTAGGTCGTCATTATTCTATCACTGCAGTGATGCTGAACAGGTTCGATGTCATGACACTTCCATGTGGCTACAGGGCTGTGTGACCCCCCCCCCCCCGGGGGATATCGTGGAATCTGTCTTCCATGATCCATCTGTGTACGTAAATGGGGGTGCATCTCAGATATTCCAAGTCCGCCCATTCCCGTGAATCTGCACGGCCAACAAGTGATTATACCGTCGTGATACCACCTGAAAATATATCACGATGGCCGTGCTAGAATCTTTACTTGAGATACAGCAGTGACAGTCTAAGATGCGGGAAGCTTTTCACTCTTTTTTTTTTCAAATTAGCAAAGGACTACAACAGCAATGGAAAAGGAACATTGGCTAGGCAGTGTCGCAGGCACTCCATTTACCCGCAAACAGTCTGGGCAAGTCAGCTTTTTTGCCCATCGCCCGCTTGATGATTACTGACTACATCTGCGATAGCTCAAGCCAGGCCAAGGACTAATAAACTTGCGTCTTGATACTCGTACTCGAATGACAAATATTCGGGCGCCCACTGAACCTACGAATCATTGGAGCGTGCCAAGCACAGCTATGGCCAGATGGTGCGGCAAGTGGCCGCTATTGGAAGACGTGGTGGAAAACCATGTTTGTGCTGTGCTGTCTAACATGTACAAGGCAGGCCTTCAGCCACTGGTGCCACTGTGGTGACGATGATGGTGGTGGAGATAACTCCGTTGCTGCCAAGAAGACACTGGGGGGGGGTCAGAATATGACGTCAGAGCAGAGCTTCCCAAGCTGAAGCCTACCCGAGCGTCAATTGAGACCATCTGCACGATGTCGCAGTTAGTACGGAGTACGTAGTGGTACCTAACTACTTCAGTGTCCAGATTACGTATGAGTTCCAGCAGCACAAAAAAAGAGTTGACATGAAAAAGGAGAACTAAAAAAGCCAATATCCGTTTCAAGACGGCTGATCCTCGTCGAAAAGACCCTAACAACCTTTGTTTCCTCAAGTCAGACCAAGTCACCAGGGCACAAGGACATGTGAGCATATCTCAAGTCTGGTACGGAGTACGTTTCCTTGCCCTGTATGGAGTAGATTAGATTATGGAGTGCCTGCATCGGCTGCTCAGCCACCATGCAGCACTACCGGCTGTTTCACGCTTCAATTCCCGTTTCTCATTTCTCACGAGGTACATACATGGTATAGCATCCAAATGACGCGTCCGCAACCTTCTTTGCAAGGAATCGTCGGTGCCTCATTAGAATTTCTTCACAAGTCGGCATCCATGTTCCTGGATGAATGCTCGTCATTTTTTGGTTTTTCCTCTTTCTCACTGAACAACTCTCAACCCGTCTGTACACACCCCGCCGAGTACTCAATTTAGATGATTAATCTCGTGTGGATTGAACCGCTTACCATCCGCCCTCTGTAGGCTCCATCTGTGTATGTACCCTACAGATTAGTTGGTGCGGACACAAGAAGCTGATTACTTGCAACGTTTGATTTATGTTGCTGGATGAATGTTACTCGTGCACCCGTAACTCCGCGACGCCATAAACGCTAAAAGATCTTGATAACCACTACTCTTGCTGTCCCAACATATAGCTATGTAGGCGCACCATATATTCCCTTCTGTCGGCTCGCCACATGCACGAACAGTTAGACCTGTATTCCAAACCAAGGAGCGCCGTGTCGTAAACACAAGCTACTTCGATAAACCCGGAATGATAACTTGGGACCAAGCAATAATGCATATTCAACAACACTTTGCCATGCCCCGTTGCCCTCGCGGTCCTCAGTCTGGGTTAGCTTCGCCGATGGGTTCTACGGGTGATTGCTCCGTCAAACTCTTCCTTCGACCCCAACGCCGGGGCGGTGGTGCTTTGGGAGGAATCTTTTTGCCTTCGCCGTTCACACTTCCACAAACTTTGGCTGTCTGAGTAAATGGGATGCCATGTCGATGTTTTGGGACGATGGGAAGTGGCTTCTTTGCCCTTGCAGACAGTTCCGCGCCATTGCCTTCCGTATCGGTCTTGCCGTGCGTATCTGATGCCGTCGATGCTTTTCGACTTGGAGTTTGGACCCCAGGTCGTTCCATTACCCCCGCCACATCGCCCACACTGATGCTACTGGCATATTGCGACGGTGACAGGCTGATTCCAAGGAATTTGCGGGCTACTTCGGCTTGCCCCGGACCTTCCTTCTCTTCTTCCTTCTCTTCGATCCATGTAACCTTTGTCACTCGAGCTACCAATCGTAGAGTCGTCTCGTCTGCGGGGGCAAAATGCGCGTTCGGGGACCCACGAAGTATTCTCAGAACACGGAGGACCTCATCTCTTTTGTAGTGAGGTGGCTGATTGAGTTGTGTATGAGCCAAGAGCGGGTACATGACGCGCAAGTATGTATGGCGCAAGGATATCTTCTCGTCCGGTAGATCCATTAAATTCCGAATTATGACATCCAGCAAAACTCGCAAGTCGTTGGTATAGAAGTATTCGTATGTGGCTTTTGTTGTAAACAGCAGATACAATAACTTTAAAATCAGTAATTGAAGCGAAGTTTCGGTTTCCCGGTTCAAAAGTAGGATGACATTTTCGCCAAAGGTTCTGTACAGGGGTCCGTGAAGACTCAGACACTTGACGATGCGATTTGTTAATGGGTTCGATATCGTACTTGACCCTTCTGTTACAGAATCGGTCGAAGCCAGCATGTATTGTTCATTCAAAACAAGCTAGGGCAGGTCAGTCCTGACGACGCGTTGATATGAAATCAGCACAGTTTGCTTACTCACCAGAACTCGAATGGTAGGGTAGTGGTAAGGATCCCGTACATCATCGGAGACACCCTCAATCAGTTGGAAAAGGTAATGGACACAGGAATCATCAACCAGCGTCAAATCTTCAAAGTTCAGCCGCTCCACTCGTGACATTTCGTACATTAGCTGGAGCAGGAGGCGGTGCAATCGAGGATCTGCGTCCTCTTGCTGTGCAGTTATAAGCTCTAAAAGCCGGGGGAAGCACGATTCCTCAATCATCCGCGGGAACGTCGCCTCATCGCTGCAACCGTCAAGAAACAGGAAGCTGGTGATGGCGTGCAACGGCGCGGTCTCGTCTTCCTGCAGTAGACTGTGAATAATCTGAGTCCGCACGTAGTCTTTATTGTTCCTGAAGATGTCGCTCTCTAGTAACATGTGAGCGCATGCTAAAAAATCGTCGTGCGAATCCACGGTGCAATATCGCAACCGGGCAGTGATTTCCAGCCACTCGCGAAGGGTGTCGTCGATGGATTCGTGGCTCGTGCAATCGGCGGCAAGGCATTCGCTCATCTCTGGAGAAAACATGTAAGCTGCGGTGAAATGGAAGCGGTGTATGATGCGCCCCAAATGTGCCTTACCCGTCCAAAGTCGATGCTCATCTTCGGAGCTGACTGCAGTGACGATGTTGTCACTGTCCTCCATGACTGACTGGGTGCCGGGTGAAAGAGGGACACCGGCAGCATCGGGCCTCTCCTAGCCGGTCCACGGCAGCAATGTCCTTAAATCAAGTAAATCGTCTCCCTGCCACCCGGTTATCTTCATCCAAGGGGCTTGAGTCGCAAGGTTGTGGTGGAAAGGGGGGTGGTTTTGGCAGAGATGCCACGCTTTTGGAGAACATTAGTGGTGGGGTAAGCCATCCATGCGATGGGCACAGCAAGCCACATTTGCGCAACACCAGACCTTATTTCTACTAGCCGTCACCCATTCCAGACATATGGACTTTACATTGCAGGTCATAAACGTGGCCTGTAACCCCTCCAGATCAAGTATCCTACGAACGAACATGTTTGGTAGGCCTTGGTCTACAATAATTCTTCAAATCTTTTCATCAAGATCGAGGGTATAGTACTCCGTACATTGAAACATGCCCAACATTTCCAACAGGCCTTTTCGGGAACGCAATTGGCAACCAACCATGACGCCAGCCCATCAACTTCCTCTACACAGAGCAAACAAGCAAAACTCCTACTTCGTGTATAGAATGAGACACATATACTATGATTTCGCTGCGGCCTTTTGCTCGCCCTCTTCATAGATCTTGACCTTGTCAGCATATTCGCTGATGTTGCTGACAACATAATCAGTGATGGTATCGCCTTTACCCGCTGCGATCCTAAGTATCAGTTCGTTCAGGTTTTGGCGGCCCAGGATGTCTACGTGATCAGCAGTTTTCGGGCCGCCTCTGGGATTAAATCGCTCCGGTTCGTGAGGCATTTCTACCACCGTGATCCTTGAATTGCCAGGGTTATACCTTTTCATATGCCACCCGCGATTACACATGTATCCTGTGCTAAGAAGATTGACTGTGCCATCACCTTCGCCCATCACCACACCATGATCAACTTCACCTTCAGTGAGCGCCGTGTCAATTGTAATTTTGAGCCTTGTGCTTGCTGGCTGATCTGGGGCTCGATAGTAGTATGCGCGTTCGGTTGGCTTGCCTACACCATAGAAGCAATATATCTTCAGATTGGGGGCGTTTGGCAGACGAGTCTCAAGTGGATTGATCCATTTCTTCGGGTCCTTCTCATTAGCTTCCACTTCAGCTGCGGTGTGCGCAACACCGTGAGAGTAGCTGTTTTTAACATGTTTCTGATACCAGTCCTCTGTAGTTTCAAAGAGGTATTTCATAGAGCCGTCAACAGTCATGTTTTTGTCCGGAGCGGTCCAATTGGCCCCGACCTTGAAATTGAGAACAGAACCATATGAAAAGTTCTGGTTCGGTCGATCGTCCGGTGCCCAATTCAAATCACCCCAAACTGCGTTGCCGCCGAGCGGCAGCATGGAAGAGAGACCGGGCATGGCGCGAAAAATCTCCGCCCGCTCTTCTTTACTCAAAAATTTCTCCAGCCCATATATGGCAAAGGCGTTCAGTTGTGCGGTATCCCTCATTTCACCGGATAATACCGCGGTAAGGTCTTTCACTGCACCAAGCATGCATCCGCTGATATTGATCCAAGACCCGATGTGACGATCCACCCAGTCTTCTCCTCCGCGACCACCTTGTTCTGACTGAACCCAGTGAAAGAAGTAGTAAACGACCTGGCTGCCCATACTGTGAGAGGCTAGGACCACCTTCTCGCCATCATATTCCACGGCAGACTCAATGTGTGACTTGAGGCGGGAAAAGTACCGGTCTCTCACCTCAAGATTCTGGTAGGACAACCGCCAATCGTAGGCAGCTGTGAAAGAGTTTGTCGGGTCATAACCAATGGTGGCCAAATTTTCGAAGATTTTATTCCAGATCCAGTATCCCGTAATGAAGAAGTCTGTGGCATCGAAGCCCTGCGCGGCCCGTAATTTCACGCCCGGCGGATCGAGGCCAGTTTTCTTATCAAGCATGATATGCTTCTTCCACAACTCCTTGTCGAGCACGAGGGCCCTCATCATTGTCCAACTGCCCCACAAGCGTTTCCTGAAGTATTGACGTGATGTGTTGGCAGTTCCCCAGGATTCCAAGCCAGTGGAAATGACTCCTGGAACCATGATCACGGGATGGTGAGCGTGTAGGCCCTCGGATCGTGCCTTGAGGCCGACTGAAAAAGAGTCGTACGCATCTGTGACTTCTCGCTCGCCTTGCACCAAGTCGCGCATATCCTTAATTAGGCCAGCCGGAAGGACATCGAGGAAGCTGTCCATGCTCAGCTCGCCGATTTCAGGGAAGTCTATAAGATCATTGGTTTTGGCAAAAAAGCCTGCAGCTAGCAAGCCGCATATTCCGCCCAGTAAGAATATAAAGGTATTCCGCCTCTTTCGCGTCGCCCTAGGTGCCTTTTCCACCACATGGATATGCGCCGTCGGCTCGATGGCTGGACTATCTTCGCGGGTTGGCGAACCGTCGTCAACTGGTTGTGTCTCGCGTGGTGCGCGGCGACGCAGCGTGGTGGCCATGTGGCAGAATGCGGCAAGTTTTTATCCGCTCTCCTTGTCGTGTCGGGTGTTTTTGTTTTCTTGGCCGTTGAATTCAAGTTTCCAGACTCCGTCTGGTCGCGAGCAGGCTACCCGGGGAGTAGTGAGGAAATTGCGCTAATAACCGTTCTGCGTCGTACCGGCAGCTGTCGATGGTTTCTCTGCAATTGGACAATTTTCATGTATCGAGGAACCCTTCAAGTGGTGTTGAGCAGAAGAGTAAACAGGGACGAGAGCGAACTGTACATACGAGAAGGATCGGCACTGACTATTATGTGCATGTGTAGCATTTTGTTTTGGTTTAGCCCGGCAGACAAGACCAGAGGAGGACAAGGGCTGTGACATGGACCCCGGACGACTAGAACTTCATAGGTGACATCAATTGATGAGACCACGCCCAGAAAAATAAATTCGGTAAAGATCAGGGCACATGCAGATAAAAACAGGGAAAATACTGCATTGTGGCCAGGGCATGCAGCTATTTATGCCCTCCCGATCCTTTACTCAGAACTTTCTTCTTGTTCTCTGCGAACATAAGGTAGTTCAGTCTGGTCATTTGTACTGGTTCTGTTGGCTGAAGTACTAGAGTACAAAGCACTCTGTCCGCACGTTGCCAGCTCAGGCCGTTGCGTCAATACTTTACGCGTACAAACCCCGCTGACTAGGGGATTCACATGTGATCGCCAACATTGAACATTGAAAGCCCCGCCAATTGATGCCACGGCGGTGCCACCAGACCACCAGTCGACGTTTGGACACGCCGCTCAAGAGCCGCACCGGCCCGCTCGATCCATGCAATCCATCAATGATCTATGCTCAAGAGCTGCCTGTTGCCTAACCCGTCATTAACTGGAGTCCGTCTTCGTCGCGCCGTCCAGACACTTGACCTCCTTGTCAGAGTCTGCTTGTCAGCCTTACCAGACCGGGCCCTGGCAGCTGTTGGACGCCCAACGCCCAATACAAGAAGAGCCCATCCTGACTGGCTTTTGGGTTGTTGGCAACTGGTGTGATTCAGTTGGAGGCACAGTCGGAGGCAACATCGGAGACTGTTTGCAGCTCGTCCTGACAGCTAGCCCAACAACCTGCCCTACATAGCGTTAACCGGCCGGGCATACTCTCGTCACTCGTCGTGGAGCACTATATATACACCACCTGAGGACAACCAGGTCTGTTTCAATCCGTACTCCAGGTCTTGGCGGCAGAAGCTCGTTTCATCATGGCCCTCCCACGAAAAGAGGAATCGTCCTCGCAGTTGCGCTTCATCCAGTATCAGCACAGTCTTGAGTCTGAATATTTGCCAGCCATACGATCACTCATCTCTAAAGACTTGAGCGAGCCTTACAGCATCTATGTCTACAGATATTTTCTTTGTCAGTGGGCCCATCTTTGCTTCATGGTCAGTAGTACGGAGCCTCGGCGCACAAGTCCAACATGTCCGTTGTCTGGCAACACGCTCAGTCCGCTAATTTCAGTTGACTCCAGGCCATAAATCCATCCGACTCATCCCTTGTCGGTGTGATCATTTGTAAACTCGAAGTTCACTCGTCTCACTCTCCACCAACTCGGCGCGGGTATATCGCTATGCTGGCAGTCGAGTCGTCCTTTCGCGGCCACGGCATCGCAACCGCACTCGTGCAACAAGCTATCGACGCCATGACCAAACGCAATGCCGATGAGATTGTTCTGGAGACTGAAGAATCAAATACTCCAGCCATGCGACTCTACGAACGGCTGGGGTTCTTGCGGTCCAAAAAGTTGCACCGTTACTATCTGAATGGCAATAGCGCATATCGACTCGTTCTTCCGCTAAGGAGCGTTGACTTCGACGTCACCCAGGACTATCTCATCGGGGAAGTGTCTTGACACGTACATCTGGGGATTCAAATGACATTTGGGGCTCTCGAGCATACATGAAAGAAGCCAGCGCATGATTGCATCATTATACTTGTTGACTTGGAAGAAGCAAAGGCGGCTTTAGCATTAAATGGAGTATATGGCGTTTATGGCGTTAACTCAGGATACAATGGAAATAAAATTATCATTCTAACAGCCCAGCGAACAAATTGATCGTCATATTCGAAGTCTAGATGCCGTGAAACCTGGTTCTACCCTCATCTTTTACCCACCCTTGTGAGTGCTGCAAATTTATATTCCCAAGGTACTTGGAATTTTTGGTTGGGCCAGGCAACCCGAAAATCCATTACTGAAATGATTTCGAACTGTAGATCGAAGCAGCGAGTCCCCAAGGGTTTCCATGCGAAATACCAATGTAGGTAAATATATCTGACTCGTCGTCAGCATGATGCGGCGGTGGCATCGTCTTGCAGTTACCCCGCGATGTTGACTCACCGGGCTTGTAGTACATGGTTGGTAGCCCTGGCCCAACAAGCTTGAGCCTCTTCAACTGTTGCAAGACACGCCCGACGTCGGATTTGTCTTGGAAATCGGCCGTATATATGCAGATGACCCTGTCTTTGCGAAAATCATCGAATTGCGACCTAGGGTTTACCTTGGCTGCTATACCGAGCTCGTTTTGTGCCGTAGCTTTGGCAACCAAGCCCCAAATTTCGTTGACCTCGGAAGGCGAGCAAAAGAGCATCCACTGGGAGAATGGACCGAATACAATACTAGTGTTAGCACAGGGCAGGGAAATTTGGATGCGTCACGCCACGTTCTCCCTCTTGACAATGGCGTACATACCTTGCCGCTTCGAACCTTGCCCGCTTGGGCTAGACGGAGAATATCGACCACAGCCTGATTCTGTTCTTGTAATAGCTCTTGCTTCAAAAATGTGGTCGATCTGCCTGACAGCTCCAACTTTTGCCTGAAATCTGCAAGAAGCTCCAATCTCTCCATTCCGCCTTCAACCACGAGGCCGACGTGGCTGTCCTTCTCCGTCGGAGCTTCGCACTCGTTCCCTTTCATGTATCCGCCATTTTCCTCGTGCTTCTCCTTTCGCGAAACGTATGGGTTGCATATGAAAATCCAGGGCAAGTCCTCACTCCCGTCAGTCGATTCAGGAGGTAGCCTCGACAAGAAATCATCCAGTGTTTCAGAGAGCTGCCACGCGTAGCTAATTCCAGCGTAAGGGTTGTGTAGCTTTGTAGACTTGGCCGCGACCGCTGGGCTTCTGCAAGGAGAACCGAATCCCCAGACGCTGTGTTGCTCGGCCCAGGCATGGGCGTCGAATCTGTCAACGCGGGTTTGGAGCTGCCGCCTCTCGTCTGGGCTCCCTAGAAATCCATTTATTAACTAGTTGTCAATGCGGTATTGTTTCGGAAAGTCTGTACCATAGAATTCTGAGTCGTCCGAATCCATTCCCGCGGGGTGCCAGTTTATGTGGCAGCAGATGACGTTCACAGACAAAAGGGTTTGTACAATTGCCGCAGTAGTTCGAGGCTTCACGCCAGTGCTTACCTCCACCGAACGTTGCCAAGCTGAGGGGAATTTTTTCTTTAAAAAAATACAAGGGGTTGTGTATGAACCATTCGCTGTATAGCACTTCGTAGCTTCACTTTAGAACGGGACTGGGTGTTTGGACGGGGCTCGGCACATGTGGTTACATTTCGAACTGGTCGCGACATCTGGGGAGTCTAAACTAAACAACTCCTGGCGTTGGTACTCCGTAGTTTTGGAGAACCCAACGGCTGATCTTGGTCATTTTGCAAGGCGGCTTGCGTTGCAGGGGGGCCTCTCTCTCTGCTAATGCATGTGCGGTCCGATCCATGGTGTGAGCATTGTGTCTCTGCCCCACCAGCCGTGCCCGTCGAACTGCCGAGATGATTTTGACTTGCTCAACCCTCAAAGGGTCTGTCAACTTATCAGACATTGAATTTGACGGTAAAGGGCACAACACTTGTTTGAACGGCTACTACTAAAAGCGGCCAGCCATGGATAACCTCAGGGCTATATCATCTACCAAGAGTATGCGGCTTGAATTGCCACCGAGCTGTTTGCAATTTTGCCCAGTCGACCAGTCTTGTTTCGTGGTTGGGACCTATAATTTACAGAGCCAAGATCCAATAGAGAAGCAACAAGATTTGCCGGAGGAAAGCACATTCAAGAGACCCCAGAGTCGAAATGGTAGTTTAATGCTTTTCCACCTGGACGGGAGCGATTTGTGAGTCTTCAATGCCGACTTTTGCCTAATACCAGTGCATACTCTATCTACTCTTAACCGAGATGAGGCCCTAACCACGCAACCAGGATCAAGATTCAAACGGAGCCACAACCTTCCGCAGTCTTAGATCTTCGCTTTCACCCAACCCGTAGAACGCCCCAGAGCGTCTTTGCCGTTGTGTCGAGCACGGGCACGCTGGCTATATACCGTCTCGAAACAGGTGATGGTCCAGCGCTGGAGCATGTGGCAACGAGTCGATGTGCCGATCTGGGAGAGGATGTTTTGTTTTTGCAGTGCAACTGGCATCCTTCCGTTGAAAA
Organism: Metarhizium brunneum; assembly: GCF_013426205.1. Lineage (NCBI taxonomy): Eukaryota > Fungi > Ascomycota > Sordariomycetes > Hypocreales > Clavicipitaceae > Metarhizium > Metarhizium brunneum. The sequence goes on along the minus strand of NC_089423.1, from coordinate 4,393,145 downwards.
CACGATCGCGGTGACTACTTCGACCGGTCTTGCGCGGTTGCTGCACCTTGACAACTCCTGGTCCATCCAGGGTTGGACGGACTTGGACATTCAAAATACCTTGGAGGCCTGGTCAGTTTGCTTCTCCAATCCAGACAATAGTAGAGGTGATATTGGGCAACCGACAACTGTCTATTGTGGGGGCGACGACTCAATACTGAGATACACATCGTGCTCTCTGGCCCCCCACGACAATGATGCAAAAATGGAGACTATTTCCGCCTCGATAGGCATCAAGGGGGCACACAATGCCGGCGTGACTGCGATTCTACCCCTCTCAACCTGGACATCAGCTGGTTGGCGGGTTGTTGTTACGGGGAGCTATGATGATATGCTTCGGGTGCTTGCTATACATGATCCGCATGAAAGCCATGGGACCAAGATGGTGCAGCTGTTGACAGAAATGGACCTTGGCGGTGGTGTATGGCGGTTAGATTTGATCGATTTGAAGTCAGACTCTTGTGGAAAGGGCTCTGTCCACATCCTCCTTCTGGCGTCCTGCATGCATGCCGGGGCCAGAATAGTGGAAATCGTGACTGATGATGGCCAATGTTGGCGGAGCGCAGTACTTGCAAAGTTTGAAGAGCATCAGAGCATGAACTACGCATCCGACTGTGTATATAACCCTGACGAGCGTAGTTTGACGTGCCTCTCGACAAGTTTCTATGATAGGCTACTGTGTCTATGGACGCACAACCTATAAACGGGGCTGCTGCAGTGCCATGAGAGTATTACAAGGCGCAAAGTTTCGATGTTGCAATTCGTGGAATGCCGAGGTGTCATGGAAGGCTCAGGCCCAAACTACCGTAGTTCAAGACGGTAGTTTATTTGGTTGAACAATTTTGTCTTGGCATTTCTAGATTTGCCAAGATATGTACTTAAGTAGGCGACTACCGCCTTTGTAGGGGCTAAAATCCTGTTGATCTGGAAGGCACCAATGTTTCCGGCGGGATTTGCTCTCCAATCCATGCGCACCGTACTATGTATTCACGGTTGGGCAACTGAGCTTCCAGGTCGATGCTCAAAAGCTGACGGTGGACATCTAGAGTCAATCTGGGCACCTATTCAATGTTAGGTAGTTGACCCGCTGTCTGCATGGTCCCCACTCAACATCAACGCGCCCTGCACTTGGGCCCTGTCAGCGGTGAAGCGCTGCCAACTTCTCAAGGTCAGACACCGACACCAACAAACCTTGAACCTTCGGCTTTCATCTGTTTAGTTTCGCCGCCTGCATTCATGCTTTCGGGCCACCGGCGTCAATCTTCCTTATTGAAAGGACCACTGTGCTTGCAAACGTTGCTCTACTTAGCTTTCTTGCGTTCTGTTTGACGTTTCCCCTCCCTCGTCACTCGCAGCCGGTATCGCCTTTGACCTGCTTACTTGACGTGCTTTTGCATCCTCCCGCCGATTTCGATATCGTGCACAAACGAATTTCCCACCACGGACGCCAGGCGCTACGAACAACAGAGAGAAAAACAGTATCATCTCGATTTTGCGTTGCCGGTTTCTCGATACGACGATTACGGACACAATCCTCGTCGAACTTGCGCTCCTCTCCCGGTTTAGACTCGACCAAAACTTGAAGAACGCCTCGTCAGTATAAGCAAGCCTGCCTCGAGGTCGAATCCCGTCGACGTCTAAGCGCTCGCCATTGCCTGCAAAAATTATGTCTGCTAGCGGCGGCACTTTGCCAGCTGGCGGCAACCCGAGCAATGGCGAGGACACTGAGATATTGAGACGAATTCATCAAGCTCTGGATGTCGTGCACAGCGCTTCTTCAGGCAATGATGCCCGCCGGCAAGCTCAATCGTTCCTCGAAGAAGTCAAAGACATACCAGAAGCGCCTTTTCAAGGATATCGATTAGCTGCCGATAAGACTCAGCCACCAGTCGTTCGCCACTACGCCCTCTCGCTTCTCGAACATGCCATACGTTACCGATGGTCCACCTACAACCAGGAGCAAGCTACGGCCTTGCGACATTGGATCTTGGAGTTGAGCCAGTCTGTCTCTAAACAAGATGCGTCCTACCTCAGGAAGAAGACAGCACAGCTGTGGGTCGAAATCGCAAAGCGGTGCTGGGGGACCGAATGGATGGACATGGATTCTTTACTTGTTCAACTTTGGCAGATCCAGGACTCGGCGGTTCATAAGGAACTCGTACTGTTTATTCTGGAGACCTTGTCCGATGAGGTTTTCACTGGGGATGACTCAGTGGTGACTATGAGAGAAGGTGTTCTTAGTAAGGCATGCGTCGAGATATTCACACCAACGTCAGTTCTGGTTGAGGCTTTCCCTAATCGCCAGCCCGGCCCGGATGTGCGCCATGGCCCCGAAGGATGGCTTGAGCGTATTTCTCAATTCCTCAACTATTGCGTCAGTTCCGAAGCCAAAGATACCGCTGATGCCAAGAGCTGTGCAGTCAAGGCTCTCTCCGTATTTGTGTCCCTTATGCCATGGGCTATCCCCAAGGCCATAGCGGCTGCACAATGCGTGAACGTCATGACTGCCGGTTTGGCATCCTCACACATTGATGTTCAAAAGGTAGAACCCAACTTCTCCCATGATTATTAGCTATGGTCACTAAACTCTTCGTTCAGGCCTCATTGGAAGCGCTTAATGCTCTATACTATCGGTCCAACTTCACGGATGATGAATTTTGCGACCTCGTCGCACCAATGTACAGTCCCAGCTCAGTTGATCTTTGCAAAGGTCTGTATCGCTGGGCTACTGTGGACCCCGAGGATATTGATGAAGATAGATATCAGATTCTTAAGAAGCTGTCAGAGGTATGAATCGAATTGCGAGAAAACCACCATAACTATGTGTGTTCTTTCTTCAATCACCCACTAACACGACTCTAAAGATGCTATCCTATCTCGGGGACTACTTTGAACGCAAGTTTGCAAAGGTACCTCAAGAAGCCGCCAGCTCTGAATTTTTGGGGCTCTTGATTCAAGTAACGCAGAGTCCGAGTTTGATGGTCTCGATACCAATACTGGTAACATGGACTAGAATTCTTGGCCATAGAAATCTTGGTCCCAGCGACCTAGTGTCTAAAACCGTCGGTCCCCTACTGGACGTTTGCACTTCCAGATTGGTGCGCTATGAGAATCTCCCTGAGAACTCCACCGATCCTACATACCTTTTTCTACTAGATGACACGGATACTATCCCTGAGCGGCACGCGTTCTTAGGAAACTATCGTCGGTATAGCTCCCAGATTATTGAGCAAATTGTTCAATTGAAACTTGTCGACGCAGTGTCCTACATCTTAGGCCGTACTGAGGATATCCTGCAGAAGCTCTACGATGGGCAGCCTCCTTTTAGCAGTAAGGGCCAGTGTCAAAACCACTGAAGTGGTCTTGGAAATCACATTACTAACTGTATCAGAGCAAACATATACCAAGCATTCAACGCCCGCCTTGAAAGTCGATTCTCATTTTACTGTCATTGAGGCTACGTTGAAAGGTTATGTGAAATGGAGGAGATACCATGGGCGAGACCACGTAGGTTTCTCTACGAGATGGAATCCCATCCTCTCCGCGACCAAAAGAAAATTGAGCTAATATATGCATGTTCAGGAACAGCAAGTGGCTGAAATGGAGTCCAACTTAGAAGTGTGGTGTAATAAGTTGCTTGCAATGAGCTTTGAGGTGAGATCAGTCGAGAGGGCCAAATAAATACATCCGAACTTTGCCGAGATGTTGACTCTCTTATTTGAAAAAGGACCCAATAATTCGCAAGCGGGCGTTACAACTTCTTGTTTTCTTCTCAACTACTGCGCTCAACAAAGACGCCGGATTCATGTTGAAGGTTCTCGAGCATATTCTCCTTACGTGGCCCGCACTCGAACCTGAATATCGTGCATATAATGATGCCATCAAGGATTTGCAAAGTGAGAGTATGATTGAGCTGCAGCGTCTTGCGGCTGAGATGCCTGATCACCTTTTGGTAAGACAACTTCATATCGCAATTGAAGCTAAATCTCGTGGCTAATTGGCGAAAAAGGGTGTTTATGACCAGATTGAAAGCCGAGTGAATGATATGATGACTTCAGGGGCACTGGATGAAAAGCGATCCCTTGCGTACAGAAGTTTTCTCTTCCTCATCATGTAAGGACTCATTCAGCACAAGTTGACTCGGTATGGAGTATTAGCTGACAGTCCATCTTAGCCATCGAGCCAGTGGAATCGACACACAGACGAAAATTCAGAAGCTGGCTGAATTCGTTGAGCCTGTCAAAGCTCAGTGGCAGAGTGAACCGATTCGAACATCGCTCAAATCATATGCAGACTTCTGCCAGTACCTCGGTCTTGACAAGGCCCAGAAATATCTGGCGAGCAGGCACGCACATGAACTTAAGGATTGGGGTTCTTGCGAATTGGATTCAGAGGGTCTATTGCTTCAAAACGAGCTTGAAGAGCGGTTGAAGGTATGGTGCATGTTAGGTCAAGTACGCTCGGATGTTCATGCTAACCTTGATGCTCAAGACTCTTCCTTTACGGCCTACAAAATCATTCCTTGCCTTTTCCGTAGAACGGTTGGATAAGTCCTCTCCAGCTTTTCAGGCGTCATACGCTCTTTGGCAACAGGGTTTCTCCAACATTCTTGCCGATTTACTTGAATATTTAAAGTATGTCAATGTCAAACAGGGTTGATTGTCTGGGCGGCTATCGGATATACTAACAAATATATAGATTTGCACATGCCACACACAATCCTGATAGTTGGGTAGAGTTGCCTACAGAAATGCGAAGCATGGTAGAGCGAGTTCTCAGCGACAGATTTTGGCAAGCCGGAATATCTGAAGGCAGCAAAGATGACTTCTACGCGAGGGTCATGGACAAGAAAAATACAATCGAAGGCCTTGCGTCGACTATCCGGGGCTCGGTACGTTTTGTCAGAGAAACGGCGTACGCTATAATCTATTGTATGAGCAGACTTGACCTGCAGTTTTACGGCTTCAACGGCCTCTCTGGCCCTCTATCAGAAGCCTTGTTTTCGGATTCCATATGGCTATCTACACACCAACAGAGCAACTTGCTGAACTTGGTGCGGTATCTAGTTGACGACTGCCCGGTGGACTACCGGGAGCAATTTCTTCCCCAGCTCTTAGCAGCTTGCTTCAGACAGATGGATGCCAAGGTCAACGGCGAGTGGGAGAGAATGGAAAAGCAGCAAACTTGCGTGGTAGATGGCGAGGCAGGACTCAAGGAAGAAATGAAGGCCGAGAGCATTCTCCGGCAGGTTACGTATACAGCCGTCATGATGGTGGCTGATTTCCTGGATCCCACAAAATCAAGTATGTGGAAGGAATTGATGCTGTGTACATTTGCAGTGAAAAATGGTCGCTAACATGAAGTGTTAGATTCACACACTCTGAAGTCCCGAAGCCGAAAGGAAGGACTCGAGGACGAGCCTTCAAGGCCTTATCCGTCACTCCGGAAATTTTGTCTCATGCGACAGGAAATTGTTGAGCCGTTGCTGGTATTTTGCACTCACGGCATCCGAATGAGGGACACGCGATGCTGTGGAATGGTTCTCCGCCTGTTCATCTCTCTGGTCCCCGAGTTCCAGTTAGTTCAGGGTCAAGAACAATACGGGTCAACGGGGAATATTCACGATGGCAAGGCCGGCTCAAGCCATACGGACACCACGCCAGTGCCCGCCGAAATCGCCTCGGTGATCAGGGAATACATCGCGCAAGACGTGCTAAAGGCTTGTTTGACATCGTTCCACGAACCTTACTTTGTGGAGGTGCAGAAGGAGCTCGCCTCCCTGATTGCAACTATTGTGGTCTACTACAGCCCCATTACGGCAACACCGAAGGACATTATTTTATCTCTACCAAATGTGAATCCGGCTGAACTTGATCGACTTGCACCGTACATGGCCAAACCGGCGTCTCATCCTCGCCAACAACGCGCGATTGTTCTGGAGCTCCTGAAAGACCTCAAGGGAGTGAGTGTATCTGAAATGGGGAAACTCGCCAAAACCGCTGGCTTTGGTGGTTCGTCACGCAACAAAAGGGGCAACAGGAGCAAGATGGCACAGGGATTCATGAACGCTCCAACTGAAGCTGATGGCCGTGTAACACGGGGAAACGGTGTGGTGGGTGCTCGACGAACAACACCGGATGCCCTGGAAGGCGTGTCCAACTTGTTCGAGGGCTAGAAGTGAGGATAACAAGGACAGTTGACTTGGTTCTTGGCGAGTCTGCACTACACAACAACCCACATCAGATGACCAGAAAAAAAAGTGTGGCAACAGGCAGCAGTTGTTAAGCTGCTCTGATGTGCACAGGCAGGCCCATCAGTGTCAATACAGGCCGTTACTTGGCAGTAGGGGCCCGTGTTGGGGTTCCATGCGGCAAAGGAGGAATACAACTGCCAGGGATGTGGTGTATTGCTGACTTCTGTCGTGGGTCTCTCTCTCTCTCTCTCTCTCTCTCTCTCTCTCTCTTTCTGTGTGTGTGTGTGTGTGTCTATCTTTCTGCGCATACCAAGCAAGTCACCGACGATCAAGTGCGATGGGCATAGGGTAGGGCAGCGCAGGACGTAGGTGGTTGGTCTAGAGGCGTTGACGGAGGAGATGATGACGGCCTATTACATGCAGCTACAATAGAGTTAGTTTCACGACTAAATTTACGAAATGGTGCTGTCTCTATGCTTGTCTTTGTAGGTGGATATGTAAAGCCTATTTAATAATACGTTCCATTTGATACTTGGAAAGGAGAAAGGAGAAAGGAAGGAAGTGAGAAAAAAAAATAGAATGCGATGACTGCGATGCTAAGGTTTGGTTGACAGCCAGGGTGGAACGTGATGGATGTACACCAATGCAGCGCGACATCTAGCAAGAGAGACGTTGGTATGTCTGCAATGGCATCATGTTTCTCAAGCCGAGAAGATGGCAGCCGGCAGGAGGCATTTTGATCGAGGAGAAGGCAAAAAGCGAGGGTTGGCCAATGACGATGGGTAGTCGAAGCGTCGTGGTGGCGGCCGGCGGTGGCGCACGGGGGACGGAACATCAATTGAGCAACAAGGTCCGGCCCTGCATGGGTGGGGTAGGGTCGACGGTTGGAGCAAATGCAGGTCCGCAGCTTCCCCATGGGCGGATCAAGTGCACATGTTTTGTCAATACTAGTACTACTACAACAACAACAGGCACGATGCTGGCCGCGAAAACAAATGGCTCGTCATGCACATCGGGGCCGGATCGGACTGCCAAGAGGAGGGAGGGGGGAGGGTCCCGGAGCTAACATTGAAAGGATTGGCAACAGGGTGGAGGGCAATGGAGCCAGAGCCTCGGCAGCAAGTCTGCGAATGATGGTATTTGTCGACGTTGGCAAGCTCGTGCTCGTGCTCGTGGTGAACTCGGGATTGTGAATAGATGGATGTCTGGATCGTGACATGACCTTGAGCCGTCTATCCAGCTGGGGCTTCAATGCTCAATGTTGCGTGGTGGCTGAGCAGCCGGCCTGGGCCTGTCGGACAGACGTGGTAGTAGTTACTAGCAACAACGTTGGTCATTTCAAAATAAGACACCTTGTTTGAGAAGTTTCCATGCATGAATTGCTTGCAGCTCGGGCTGCTTTGGCGTGGACTATGTAGTTACTATTATAATTCACAAGGAGGCGAGGCTTTGCTCTCATCCTTGCGGTTCCATGTCGTGACGCAACGGCGGCACCGGCAAACTACAAAGCCGGACATGGGAGCATGACGCCTGGTTTTCGCGTCGAACCCTTGGCCGGTGGTTGAAGATGCAGGTTGAGGAGGCCTGGGTTGGGGGTGGGCAGCTCCGACGCCTGGAGGTTTGCAGATCTGGAAACCTGACGTCGATTCGGTGACAGGAGATGCGGCTTGTGCATCCATGGAGCCCGTCAGCCCGTCAGCCCCATACCATGGGCCATGGGCCATGCCTGCAGTGAAGGAACCAAGCAATCAGGTCGTGGTTTTTACATCAACTGATGCAACACCAGACGTAACATGCTCCGTGCAGACGGATGTGCTGTAGGCAATCTGCGGTTTCCCCACACGCCACTTTTGCCGGCCGAGGAGCACATGGTGAGGTGTGGGTGGACGTTGCATCCACCACAAGTAGATGAGTTTATTGTACTCTGTACGTATATACGTAGTCTGACGTATTCTGGTGCTTGCAGAGTTCGAAAGCTCGTGTTTCCTCCGAGTCTGCTCCTCTGGGCATGGTGGCTGATTTCGCCCTTTCTGTATACCTTGCTGCGTTGTACATGTGTATGCTCTCGTTCCAGGGCGTATTAGGGGGGACATGGGCAAAGTCGCCTGGGTCGAGTGGTATCGCCTGGATCGCGTGGCATCGCGTATGGTGGTGGCGTCGGGCCATGAAGATTCTGACACGGCCGCCCCTAGCACAATTTACCAGAGGGAACACTTGGTGTCGAACCTTTTTTTTATCCATTAGTTGACTCACCTATAGGCTATATGTGAGCCTATATGGAGTAGGGAGTACCTAGGTTGTGTGAGTGATGTCCAGTTAGTGGCATATCCCAATTTAAAACCGTGACTGGCGTGGGCTCTTGTGCAACGCCCTCCCCCCCTTTGACCTTTGACAATCCAAAGGTACCTACATATTGTACGGAGTACACGGTTCATCCTTTGCCTCGGCCTCACCGCGCAGCAGCAGCAACCACTCTGTTGTTTGACTTTGTTACCGGATGCAGTAATGCTACTCCGTCTGTCGTGCTCGCACATGTCAACCGTGAAGAGTGAGGGAGGGTGTGGGCACATTTGACATTCGACGACATTGGCCAAAGTCGTATTTCGGGCTGGTAGGTGTTGGCTATTTTTGGGCGGATGTTGTTGGTCCTGGCGATTTGTGTGCCGCGATTTTGTGAGCTCGGCAGATGGTTGGGATGAGACAGTGGTTGGAACTAAACATGCATGTGGATGTTTGATGGAGGGTCCTTGACATTTCACTGCATGTGTGCACAGGTGCCACTTTTAGTACGAAGCAAGGATATTCATTCATCCAAAAACTCGAATAACCTAAAAGATGAGAATTCGCTCAAGAATTCATCTATGTAATACTAGTAAAAGTAGTAGAGCTTCTAGAACTATAGAGAGGTACGTACGTCGCACTCATGGCTGATCTTGTTGCCAAAGAGGTAGGCAAGGTATCATTGATCCATCCATCGGGTATCACAGAAACAGCAGGGCCTTTGACTGACACCTGCGCAAGGGATGCACCTTGTCAAGAGTTCTATGTCTAAGTAGGGAGGCAAAGAGGGAGCAGCAGGTTTTGGCAGGCGGGCAACCGGGGACTTACCTGTCTGATCCTTGGACAGATCAGCGTGCATCATACGTAAAACATTCAGAAGGTCTGGTGTCTGAAAGGCGCTGGCGCAAGGCTTCATGAGTTGAGACGCAGTCTCGCCTGCGCCTAGCGGCAAGTTTGGTTCCGAGATGCTCTGCGGGAAACGGGGTGTGAGAGCCCTGACGTTCAATGAAGCTGGGGCCTTTGTATCAATTGATCCATCTACCTAAGTAGATACTATTCAATGTCCACTCAAACGGGACGGCGCGCCTGAGCACTCGTCGGCATGGGGACAGAGACAGAATCACACTTTATACTACATAAGTAGGCAGCACAGGACGTCATGCACGCCTAGATTGTCCGTCCCTGGTGACGGAGGATAAACCCCAGCCCTATCATGTCAAGTTGGACAGTGCAGTTCGGTTAACAGCCCCCAGCTCGCAAGCCAGGGCCTCCCCCATTCATCTTCATCGATCGCATCAAGCTAAAACCCGAACCGGGCAGAAGAAGCTCTGCAATGAATGGGTAAATAGATGACCATCTGCCCAAGGCGGGCATTGCAAGCTCCTCATGACAGGGTTTCAGGATTCTCGGAGATCAAATTGACAAGAAACCATGGCAGGCTGTGATCCGGTTCGGGAACAACGTCAAGACATATTCCGATGCCACAGCAGCCAACCATTAGCCGCATGAACATGCAAGGAAGAGACAGCACTGAGATCATCACTGGTTGTTTCAATTAGTATGTGTACATATAGTAGTGTACACAATATAGTATATACCTAGGTACGCGCACGTCTATCCTAAACGGCCACTGGGCTGAAACACGCCTCCGTGCGGTGCGAATCATCTTCGACCGCCACACATGGAGCCTAGCAAAAGAGACCAAAGGAGTCAAAAAATGCCAGCTCGACGGATCTGACCTAATACTCCTGCGTGTGTTTTGCGAAAGCCATACGCAGCCGGGCGGAGTCCATCATTTGTCGTTGACTGCCTCGTCTTGCTCGTCACGCGTCTGACCTTTGTACCAATATGTACATAACTCCATACGACTGGCGTATAATTCGTGTTGGTGCTTCCGCAAGATGCATCGTCAATCAAGGTGCTACCGCGGGGCCCTCGGCGCACATTTGTTTGAGCAACATTGAAAAATGAGGGCGTTGGCAAGTCAAGTCGGCCATGGGCAAATGGGGCGTGGCGAATCCACGTGGACCACGATCGAGGCATTTCCAAGGCCCGGGTCCAGCCCTGGTCCTGGTCATGGTCCTGGTCATGGCGGCACCACTGATCCATGATCCAGGGCATCCCAAAGTGGACGAGGTCGTCAACAGCTGACTCCCCGCTTCTTCGATTCTTCCCCCCCGCGACTTTGACAAAACTGCTCCGTAGTCGACCCGACACATCGTGTTTATTACTGGTCGCGCATTATTCAGGCCGTCTGTGCGTGGCGGCGCCAACCGCACTATGCACAATAAGCCATCCGGTTATACGGCGCTAGTGCTCTCTACAAGGTGCAAAGTGACACTTGAACTCATGCCCACTGGCCACCAAACTTCAGGTGCCTCAACGCCGTGGACCTCCCCCTTGATATCCCCCGTACATCAGCCCATCAGCCCACTGGCTGTTTATTTACCAATTGGCCAATACCTTGAGTACTCAGTGCTCGAGTAGGTAGGTACTTGCAGTGGGTGTACATATATTTCAGGTACTCAAGCGTGTACAGCGCTTTGCACGAGTGGCGCGTATTTCAAATATTGTACTCCGTAGGTACGCAGGCAACCAAGTTAAGTACTTAGTTACCCAGACATAGGTCATTGGACGTTCGGTTACCCACCAGACAACATTCACTCAGATAGGTCAAATAAGTACTTTACCGGCACCTCTCCGCTACCCATGCCGAACATCCTCTACTCCGTATCGACCGCATTATGCATGCATATTGCACCGCTGCACAAGAACTGCCAATAACTACCCAAGTACGTAGGTACCTCGATAGTTACCTTCTTTGGGTAGGTCTACTGTATGTATCTACATAGTTACGTAAGTACATAGTTGTTCGCTGTCCGCCGGCATTTGGTAGCCTCTCACCGTCATCTCGCAGTGCGCAGCTTGCCTGGCTACTGGCGACCTGCGGCTTGCGATTTGCAGCTTGGCGCTAGACCAGGCAGGCTGCCAGACGCTTGACTGGACGGTGAAGCGCGTGGGAGTGCCCTGGTAGTATTACGTCAATCTACTACTCCGTAAGTACCCTCTTCAAGTAACTCCAGAAAAAGGCACCTGGTGACGGCACCATCAACCGGTCAACTAGAATGCTACGGCGGCTCTGGCAAGAGTTGACCTGCGTGTTGAGTACTACTACAACTCGAATACAGAATTCTACATGTAGTAGCCAAGGCTGGTGGCTCCTCAACGTTGGATCGATGGCCTGCGCAATCCCGACAAGCCGCAGGTGCCACTACATACAACATGCAAAAGCACCCCCGGCTCCCCCGGCTCCACTCAACTAATTGGCGACCTGGTGGGTAGCTTTGAGCTGCCCAGCCTGCCGAACATTTCAATCACCCACCCAGATGTCAATGGCTGGCCATGGCCTGGTAAGTGTATGTATGTACATGTAGTATGTAACATTGAGCCCGAAACCCTTAACCGTTGCTGACCAGCTTGAGCCTTAATGACACCGCTGAGTCGCTGACTGGGCCATCTGGGGCATCCCACAGCGGATCAGTGACATTTTTAACCCCTTCAATGTCAACATTGAACGCCGGTCCATTTTGCCCAGGTTGCCAGTTCCCGCACTTTGCTCCTGCCTCGACCTTGGTCTGGAACCATCAGCCAGACTAACCTAGGTGGTACTTGGGTACCTCACCAGAGCAGCCTGCCAATTTCCAACGCTGCTGGTTGCCGAGTACTTGCTCCTTCATTATCATCACCTCCAGGTCCATCTTTCCCGATTTCGCCCTCATTCCAGCACATTATTCGCCTGGTTTTCACTTGGCTGAGAGTTTCATTGTCTCCCTGGCCTCATTCCCAGCTGTCTGCTGCGTGCCTTAGAAGACAGCCCCGACGATTGACCTCGCTCTGTTGGACGCCTGCTCTATCCCGACTCGATACTCTTTACCGTTGATATCTCCATTGCCCAATACTCACAGTACTGAAAGCACTCTGGCCTGTCATCATTCTGAGTGAACACCACCAGAAGTCTATACCAGCTGGACATATGGAATCGGCAGCCTATTTGGACCTCATGCATTAACTCTCATACCTCAGCTTCCCTCTCATCGGCGCCTTCAAACTTCCTCCAACGTCCGTTACCGCAAGAAGGAAGGGAGCCTCCACTTTTGCACAGTCTAAAACAACCGTCCTGCCGTCTCATCACCAGCTTCGGGTCTGCATCTGTAGACATTGAACCGCATTACCGAGTAGACTAGTTGGTCACGTCGACACTACTGAACGTGGATCTTGGTCGCACTCGTGGCAGAACCTATCTTCTGGCACCATAGGCAGGTCCTTCCGCGTCGACCATCTCAAGGCAGGACACAGTGAGAGTCGCTTCTGGGTTTGTTGTTGATTTCTCCCTGTCATTCCATCGGCGCGCCCGGCTAGCGCCTCTAGAATCATGGTGTACTGCGGCAAGCCCTCGAGGGGCTGCCAGATGTGCAGAACCCGTCGTATAAAGGTATAGTCTCACCGTCGCCACACAATCTCGCGCCTTGTATTAATAGTTTGCTGGGACAGTGTGACGAAACAAAGCCCACTTGTAATCAATGCGCCAAAAGTCGAAGAATTTGTCCCGGATACAAAGACGAATTTGATTTGGTATTTCGGAATGAAACTCAAGCAACAGAGCGAAGAGCAAGGAGGGCGACGAAGAAGGCTCTGGCACACAGGCATGGGCGGGAAGCGGAGCAAGCAGTGTCACCGTCATCCTCGTCTTCGTCGTCCGATAGTGGTGGCTCGTTATCACCAACATCGCACACTATTCGCTTACCCCGTGTTTCCGCAAGTCCTCAGCTACCTCTAGAGGATCAGGCTGCGTGTCATTTTATTTCCAATTATGTTTTAGTGCCTCGCCATGGCAACCTCGTTGGTTTCATGGAGTTTGTTGTTCCCCTATTAAACGCTGACACAGTCCCCCAACATTATAAGTACGCCTTCGAGGCTTGTGCATTGGCCTCCCTTAATAACGGGGTCGGCAATGGAAATCATTTTGAAAAGCAGGCATTGGGGAAATACACCAAAGCGCTATCGACCACCTTTGCAGCCCTGCGCGACCCTGAAGTTGCCAAGGAGGATGCGACACTGGCCGCCGTGCTTCTCTTGGGCTTGTTCGAAAATATCACTGCAAAAACTATGGGAATGCTAGCTTGGGGTTCTCATATCGAGGGTGCAATACAGCTGGCCAAGGCTCGAGGCCGTAAACAGCTTCAAACAAAGGTTGGCCTCAATATGTTTATTGCTGTGCGCACACAAATGGTGAGTCTCACACACAAACATATACACACAGAAAGCATCTTGGTATTCGACTCAGTTTCAAATTCTTTGTATTTCTCGGAATATGTCAAGCTGTAGACTAACAGCCTACAGATTATTCATAGTCTGAGCACATCAAAATCTCCGGGTATGGATGTGTCTTGGTGGATTGAGGATGCAGTGAGGGACAGACATGCCTCTGAGTGTCAGCGACTGTGCATCAAGGTTGGCGAGCTCAGGGGAGAGGCCAACCGGCTTCTCACAACCGTGCCTCGGACTCCCGATAATATGGAAATTGTCATCGACATGATTCGACGGTGTCAAGCGCAGGACCAAGCCTGCGCAAGCTGGTGCAAGAACCTCCCCGATTATTTTCAATGCAAGACCGCTACCTGGGAGGACAATGTACCGAATGGCGACTACACCAAAGCAGAGGTCTACCCAGGAAGAGTAGACGTTTATAATGATCTTTGGGTTGCTACGATCTGGAATATGCTGCGATGTGGACGAATCATACTCAACTCAATTATTGTGCGATGTGCAGCCTGGGTCTGTGCCCCCGTCGACTACAGAACCACTCCAGAGTATGCCAATGCCGCGAGAACGACCGTGGATATTGTCACCGATGTCATTTCTTCAGTCCCTTACCAACTTGGTTGGTTCTCCAAACGTAGGGATCTCCTGGAACGTGCGAACCTCTCTACCTTTGCCTGCGGCGAGGATGATTCGTCAAAGGGCTTATCGGGATATTTTATGACTTGGCCCCTCGCTTTCATTCACTCCTTGGATTATTTGACAGACTCTCAGCGGACTTGGGTCCGAGGTCGGCTCCAGTACATTGGCTCTCAGTTAGGGGTCCGGTATGCTTTACTGTTAACTCAGGTAAGCTTATTACTAGCATGCTTCTCCTATCATGCTGCCCATTGCTCCAGTACCATCACACATTTGGAAGACGAAGGCTGACCATTCTCATGTAGCTCAACATACGCATACCATCAATGCTAATTTTTCGAGACGGGCTCATTACAAGACCCTTCGGAATTCCCGGCGACTTTGAGCGGCAAGCATCCAAGGCATCCCGCCCGACACCGAGTTTTTATGCCAGCCCTCTCGTACCACAACATGAAACTGCAGAGAAGGCAAAGTTAGACCAAGAAGCTGCCAGTGTGTTTACGAAAGCTATGAAGTTCTCTAACAATGTTGATGAGCGAAGAACGAAGACGTGGCTTGAGTTCCAACATGTCACCACGACCACTATCTAATATCCCAGATGATCTCCAATCTCACATTACCAGCTGTCAGACATGGACTCTGTTTCAATCTATGCCTGTGTACGCTTTTCTCTACAATATTGAAAGATGTTTCCAAGCCAGCTTTGTGTCATAGTTATATTACCATTCCGGTGGCTACCGCCACCGCTCGTTGTTTGCTTTGGAGTGCTTGTTATTTACAAAACCATTGATGGAGCAATATGACAAGGATATTCAAGTTTGGTTTGGAAAAAACCATGATGGCTGATCATTGGTTGCTCGCTTCGTCTAAGGGTGTTGCTTTGGGTGCTTTGGGCGTACTCTGCAATACATTCCCGGCCGTGGACATTTTTTTTTCGCTTAACTATTAATACAAAATTCTACTAATCCATATTGGCATGTCCACGATCATGAACTCATGATAGGTGCTCACACACACACACACACACACACAAAAGGGGTGTTTTTTATCCCTCCATGTCCTTTAGCCAACTAATAATACAAGAAAACTTTTAGTCCTGCCGTGCCAAAAAGAAGAAGAAAATCATGAATTGTTGCCATTAATCGTGGATTATCATCTTAACGGCAAGTGTATCTGTTCATGTCTCAAATTGACCATAGAACGGCTTAGGAAGCCACATCCTGCTCCTCGTATCTTCCATGCCTCTCTCTGAACCATATGGGAAGGCATATTGCAACACCAACACTCCCCAAACAAAAGTTGGATGCAACGATAGTAATAGCGTCCAGTAGGCGAAACAGCGTTCCTGCGACAGAATTGCCAAGAAACATATAATTTTCTATAAATGCATTTAGGTGTTGCTCATGGGTAAGAGGCACGTGTGCTGGCGGGCGGGAGGTATTGCACCACCTCCAGGAAACCAACCACAGGGGACGTCTATTTCCTTCGCTTTGCCCTATTTAGAAAAATGGAGTCAGCATATGATGGACTAGAACATTGGCCTGCGCCTCAAGGGCGCAATCCTCGGGAAGAACAAGTGGCATTGACGTACAACTCTTCCTTGGGCTGTGACTGCGGCTGGCCCATGTTCCAGGCCTTTACGACCCAACTCTGGGTCTTATCAACGTATTTCTCATTCTGCACATGCTTTACGCCAACTCGCACGCCGTCTTTGGTGAAGACGACGTTCTTCTTGCCCATTCGCTCCGACGCCGTGTCGCGAAACTTGGTTGCTGATTCATAAACTTGGTACACAACCCACGCGATGGCAGATACGAGAAGGATTGCAATGACGAGAGGGATGATCTTTCTGTGGCAATAGCAAGACTGTCAGAAACTTGACAAACGGGTAAGATGACGTAGCTCTAGACAAGGATACAAGGGGATAGAGGTGGAAATGCGTCAGTCGCAAAAGGCGGCATGGCTAAGTTATAATTGTTGATTGCAGCGGTATGTTTGGGAGAAACTCACCCGATAGTCGATGCCATGATGCGTTCACTCACGGAGTACGCAGACAGACAAGGCAGGCTGGATATCCCAAGGGGAAAGGATGGGAAAAGAATTTGTCGGGCTGAAGGCGGTCGGCGACAGACTCTTTGATTTGCAAATAGTCAAACCAGTCAGTCACAAGTGTCTGTGGGCGGGTGGGCAACTTGATTCCAATAAAGGCTTCCGAGCAGGATATCAAAACTAGCAAGCGAGTCGCAACAGCCTACTCGGGGTTGGCCAAGGCGGCGACGAAAGCAAAGTTGGAAACAAAAGTTGACCTGCGGCGAAATAAAGGTGCGTCGGTGTCAAGGGCGCGCAATCGACAACTTTCGCAGCGGGTGTAGGATGTCGGATTGTTGGTCGGAGTAACGGCGCCAAGGTGATAGATACGAACGGGTGAGCTGCGCAAAGGGAAGGCCGCTGGCGAGGTAAATGCAAGGCCGATCGATGCTGGGTAACACACGTGAAGAGAGCCTGTGGTGTAGCGATAGGTTCGTGTAGATAATTTGCTGCTACCAGTGGTCTAGGTTTTTGTCAGGATCGCAGGCTGAGAGACGTCCCCAAAACTAACTTCAATGTTGGATGCAGCTTGGGTGGGCTCCCCTCGTAACCATACTTGAAGCAGCCGCAGTCGTACATAGCCTCATCGGACATGCTTAAAGCGCAATTGTGCCGCCAACAGTGGTTTGTGCAAGATGGGCCAGGTCAATGGCGCCGCTGAAGCCACGTCAAGGGATTGGCCCGTGAGTACTTGGAGGCGGCGGCCGTGCGGGTCCAGGGGTCACACGCTGATGATGGGCTGCACAAGTTGCTGTACTCCATGGCATCGTACATGCATACAACTTTAGGGAGGCAGAACTGATGTCCCTGGGTAATTCCGTTGCGCCATCGTCCATTCAACACTTCAAACCGACGCTGGAACTAGTGTGATTTGTTTAACTGGAAGAAACAGCCAAGGACGGAAAAACTATTGCACCGTTGAACTCGGGCCTCAGCGCATTTTATAGTTTGAGAAACTCGAAGGCAACCAACCAGGCATGTAGTAGTACATAGAACGCGACGGAGACGCAGTGTCCGCGAAGTATTGAGTACCATTTTGCCGCTAACAACTAGGCCAACTAATTGCATGTCAGTGACCCCGCCATAAAAGTATCGTCTACTTGCCAGCTCTAAGCTGCTGGACCCATGGCTTCGGGCGGGCAAGGCGGGCACATGTACAGTGGGTTGTCCTTTCAAATTCGAGTGCTGAAAAGGACAGCTCTCCAAGTGTGCTGTGGCCAGTCATATCCATGTTTGCTCCCCAGGTCAACCCTGAGCTACCAATGCCTGCGCTCGCCAAGGCCCGCCTCAAGTGCTCATACTTGCCCGTTTGCCTGGACCGTCGACCTCATAAATCGCAACGTCCAACTGCAATTCAACCCTCCACTTCCTGTCATTTCCATTGTCGTGTCCTCCTTCCGGACGATCCCACCTCGATTCGAATTCGACCGCGAATTCGGCTCTGGCTTCAATTCTGACT
The DNA here is from genome assembly GCF_013426205.1 of Metarhizium brunneum. NCBI lineage: Eukaryota > Fungi > Ascomycota > Sordariomycetes > Hypocreales > Clavicipitaceae > Metarhizium > Metarhizium brunneum. The sequence goes on along the minus strand of NC_089423.1, from coordinate 4,375,128 downwards.
GTGCCTGCGGTCGTTGCAGAGCCCACCACAGGCTCTTCTTCTCCCTCAAGCCTTCATCGTCCCCGTCCGCCCCCTTCAACAGCACCTGAGGCTATCGCCGAGTCTCCTTCACATACCGTCTCCCGTCATGTCCGCTCCTCCCGCCGACGGTTACGGCCAGTATCCTGGCCAGCCCGAGCAACCTGAGCAACCTGCTCAAGCCGGTTTCGCCCCACAAGATGCCTCCGCCGCGGCGCCCTCGAAAAAGAAGAAGAGAGGATACGCCGCCCAGGCCTTTGAAGTCGGTTCTGGGGCCAATGCTGCGGTTGGGGGTCAGATTCAGGGCGGCGGCCAGCAATACGGAATGCCCGCCGCTCAGCAACCTGTGGCATATGGAAACTATCCACAGCCGGATGCACAGCATCAAGCTCCCGGCCCAGGCTACCAGTACTCGCAAGCCCCTGTACAGCCTCAACAGCAAGTTCCATATGGCTATCAAGCACCTGATCAAGGTTATGCCAGTGCCGGTCCTCAACCCAGCGGTCCTGGAGTTGCCGGAATCACTCAGGGTATGGGCGGTATGCAACTGGGTGGCCAGCCTCAACAGTATCAGCAGCCTGGTCAGGCCTTCACACAGCAACCCGCTCGAGTTGGCCCGCTTAACCAGCTGTATCCTAGCGATCTCATGAACAATCCCTTCTCAGTATCTGAACTGGACTTGCCGCCCCCTCCAATTGTCTTGCCAGCCAATGTAAGTCTGCTATTCCCATTATCATATCGGTGCGTCGGAACAAACTATCTAACAAACGTCGGTTTTAATCAAGTCGAGCGTAACCCCTTCTCCAGACGCCAACTGCTCGCCACGGTACATTCGCTCAACCCTGAATGCTGTGCCAACGACCAACTCACTTCTCAAGAAGTCCAAACTTCCTTTTGCTCTCGTCATTCAGCCGTATGGCGCGCTCCACGACGATGAGGACCAAATTCCGGTCGTCCAAGACCAGGTCATTGCGCGTTGTCGCCGTTGCAGGACGTATATCAACCCCTTTGTGACGTTCCTAGATCATGGGCATCGCTGGAGATGCAACATGTGTAACTTGAGCAACGATGTTCCTCAGGCATTCGACTGGGATGCGGCCGCGCAGCAGACAGTAGACCGAATGCAACGCCACGAATTAAATCACTCCGTCGTGGAGTTTGTTGCGCCACAGGAATACATGGTTCGACCTCCACAGCCATTGGTGTACCTCTTTGTGTTTGATGTCAGTTATGCCGCGGTTTCAAATGGCATGCTGGCTACCAGCGCTCGCACAATACTCGATAGCCTTAGCACGATCCCCAACGCCGACAGACGTACGAGGCTTGGTTTCCTCGCAGTGGACACTAGCTTGCATTACTTTTCGATTCCGAAAGATGAGGATGAAAACGGGGAAACAAATATGCTGGTTGTCAGCGACCTGGAGGAGCCTTTTCTCCCTGTCCCACATGATCTCCTTGTGTCTCTCACCGAGAGTCGACAGAGCATAGAGAAATTCCTTCAGAAGTTGCCAGATATGTTCCAGAATAATCATAGCAATGGCTCTTGCATGGGGTCAGCCCTCAGGGCAGGGCACAAGCTCATTTCCTCCCTTGGTGGCAAAATCGTTATTCTGACGGCCTCGTTGCCCAATATCGGTGATGGGAAACTGGATATGAGGGAAGACAAAAAGTTGCTTGGCACATCAAGGGAAGGTAGTCTCCTGCAGACTGCCAATAGCTTCTACAAGAGCTTTGCTGTCGAATGCTCAAAGAACCAGGTTTCCATCGACATGTTTCTGTTCTCGTCGCAGTACCAGGATGTCGCCTCACTCAGCAATCTTCCACGGTATACCGGTGGCCAAACATGGTTCTACCCCGGCTGGCATGCCTCGCGTCCTGAAGATGCCCTCAAATTTGCGTCAGAATTTAGCGACTATCTGTCATCAGAAATCGGTCTTGAAGCGGTGCTTCGCGTCCGTGCCACTACAGGCCTGCGTATGAACGCTTTCTATGGCAACTTTTTCAACCGAAGCTCTGATCTTTGTGCTTTCCCAGCATTCCCACGCGATCAGTGCTACGTTGTGGAGGTTGCCATTGACGAAAATTTGAATAAGAACTTTGTGTGTCTGCAAGCTGCTGTTCTTCACACCACATGCAACGGTGAACGTCGCATTCGAGTATTGACCCTTTCTCTTCCGACTACCACGAACTTGTCTGATGTATATGCATCCGCTGATCAGTGTGCTATCACCGCATACTTCAGCCACAAGGCTGTAGAGCGGACTCTGGACAGCGGTCTGGAGGCGGCAAGAGATGCTTTGCAGGCTAAGCTCACTGAAGTCCTGCAGACATTCAAGAAGGAACTTGCTGGTGGTAGCATGGGTGGAGGTGGTTTGCAATTCCCTGCGAACCTGCGCGGCTTGCCCGTTCTGTTTCTGGGTCTTATCAAGAACGTGGGGCTGCGAAAGTCGACGCAGATTCCCTCAGACATCCGTTCTGCGGCACTCTGTCTCCTCTCGACTTTGCCGGTGCCACTACTGATGCGCTACATTTACCCAAGAATGTACTCGTTGCATGATATGCCTGACAATGCAGGAATGCCAGACGAAGAAACAGGCCAGATCGTCTTGCCACCAGCAATAAACCTGTCATCGGAACGACTGGTCCCGTATGGTCTTTACTTGATCGATGACGGACAGACTCAATTCCTTTGGGTTGGTCGAGATGCTATCCCCCAGCTAATTGCAGACGTTTTCGGAGTAGAGGAACGCGCCCAGGTCCACGTTGGTAAAGGCCGGGTTCCTGAGCTTGATAACGACTTCAATGAGCGAGTGAGGGCAGTCATCCAGAAGAGCAAAGATCACAAGTCGCTTGGAGTCGGAAGCATCACAGTACCGCACCTTTATATAGTGCGGGAGGACGGCGAGCCTAGCTTGAAGCTGTGGGCACAAACATTACTTGTTGAGGACCGAGCAGACCAAGGAGTCAGTGCGGCCCAGTGGCTCGGTGTGCTGAGAGAAAAGGTCAGTATGCGCTAGATTTGTTGGGGTGTTACTTTGTCGCAGAGCATTCAGCACTTTGTCCCACCACCAGAGGGATATCATTTTACTAACTAGGAATAGGTCGTACAGTAATAAAGATGCCGACTCGACATTTGATCGTAGGAGCATTGTCCTTTTTACATATTTCGGCGAATATCAAACAAAAGGCCCGGTGATAGGATGTGGCGCAATATGTCGTTTGTTAGCGTCACCATGTAGTCTGATGATGGAAGAAGCTATGAAACGCTACGGACGATATGATGGGGATATGGCAATGGCGAGGCAATGGAGTTTGAAGAAAGAGGAGTTGCAGAGAGTCATGTCGTGCCTTGACCTAATTCGTGGGTGGTTCATTGCAGAATAGATGTTGAGGAATATTTTCGATATCAAAAACGGGAGAATACTGTCTTTGGCTGTTTACACTAGCAAATCCTGGCCATGGTGTAGACGAGTTATGCCGGAGGGGTGATCAGTCCAAGGTCGATTAACAGCTAGGAATTCATGTGCTGTGCCAAACAGTCGATCCTTTGCACACATGCAGTCATTGGAGGTGATGAGCAGTCTCTTTAGGATCGCAGGATGGAAAAATGTCCAATCGGCCACCCGTTCCAACCCCTATTCATCTGAATTGTGTTGGGTACTGGTGATCTCGTCAAGGACGAAGCGAAAGATTTGGGTCCCGGGCATTCCAGAGACTCGGCGGCATCGGCCAGCAAGGTATTTATTGTATACTCCGTACATACACACATGTTGCCATCTAACATGCCCCGTACATGGTAACATGGGGTTGATCAAAAGGGACAGTCACAAAACAAGGGTGAGATGATATATGATATATCAACACAAAGATGGCTCAACTCGAGAGGGCTCGCATATCCTGAAGATGCGCTGCCGAGGGATCCACCCAGTGGCTGGTTTGCTGGACTAGACTGGACCAGACCCTTTTGGCTTGTTAACGGTTGGCTCGAGTTAGAAACAATCGATCATGCGTATGCAGTACTCCGTAGCTGGCCCTTTTTCTCAAGCTGTAACAACTCTTTTGGTTGGCGGGTGCTCCATAAAGAGGCTAACTGGTCTGGTGATGCCTTAATAATAGTACATACTACTTAAGTAGATGGGACGTTTGTTTCGTCCAGTCAGGCTGTGAATGGTAGCACTTGAGGTGTGGGAGAACCAGGGTGCCATGCATGCAACCGCTTGACTACTACTACCCGTACTTGAGTACTTCAAGTACTTTATTGGTCAGTCGTCGGCGGCCTGCTTTGTTAGCCGCTGGGTGGGGTCGCCTGGGACGCTGGCTTTGGCCTCATCTTAAGTCTGGTGTGCATCAGCACGGAGACTCTGTACATGCCTCACGTCGGACTAAGACAAGTACCTGCCTAGTAGGTATAAATAGGTCAAGTACTTTACGGAGTACTACTTGCCTCTGGGGGCCAGGCCTCTGGAGCAGCGCCAAGGCCCCGATAGTTGGTGCGTCTTGGAGTTGACCACTCTGCATTGGCACCGTTCTCAATGGACGATGGGCGAATGAACGATGGATGATGGATGATGTGATGGCTCGACATACAACCGCATGTAGTTTCTCTTTGCAACATTGAAGCCACGCCGCGTAGCTATTGGGCCGTCGATTGGCTTCGGCGGGACGGGCCTGGCCTGGCCACCAATTTTGATGGCTTTGTGTGGTCGACTAGGCTCGGGTGTGTCTGCCTTTGACCCAATCCATGCACTTTGTTCCGCCATTAAGGAACCGCTGACCATTGAGCCCGCCCAGTGTTCACCACCAGTGACTTCACGAGCGGGCTGCAACATTGACGAGTGCTGCTCAAACCCCTTGTCATTTCGAGTCCAAGGTATTTCCATAAGTACTACTCCGTAAGCACTCGGTACTCCGTGCTCCCTATGTAAACCTTGCACTCGCTGCGGAGTACCAGTACTAGTACCCCGTACTCTGTTCGCATCAGTGATGGTGGAACTCGGACCCCTCAGTTCCTTTGCCTTTAAAAGGCCGCCAGGTGCTTCCACAAAGACACCTGAGAGGTTCACTGCTGGAAGCGACCAGACCAGTTGACCTTTTTGTAAAAGAAAGCATTCGATGCTGTCGTTTGCATGGCCCCATTGTGTCGCCGACTGACTGACTGACAACGACTCTGAAAGCTCAAAAGACCTTGAGCCCTTGAGCCCTTGGGCCCCTGCTCCTTGTTTATCTGGTCTCTGACCCGACTTGAAACTCACAAAGCGTCTGGTGCCTCGTCTTGATTGACACTGGCAACCTGACCACCTGAAGGCGCCTGGAGACACCTGAAGGAACCCCCCCTCCCCCTTTCCCCCACCAGACCAACATTGAACCCCACCTGCCGTCGATAATCTTAGCAACGGGCACCTTAGCCATCGTCCTCACCTCACCTGGGCCCGTCGTCTCGCGTCGTCGCCTATTTGTGATTTCAAACCGCCATCGCCTTGCAAGCTAGTCTCCAAGACAGAGCATTTTCCTGTCCTCGTCGGCCCTGTTTCCAGATTGATTGTCGCCGCTCTGCGACCTCTTTGTCATTCTCTTGCCCGCCAACCGTCAACTTTAGAACACGAGGCCCGAGCGGGGGTTGCCTTAACACCTTGACAGCCGCCTCGCAAATTTCAGGGTGTGTCCGTCGTTTTCGAGTTGAGCATTTGTCCAGTCGCAACTTTCGTCACACTTCCTTTCAATCCGTGAAGAAACCATTTTATTTATTTCTACCTTCAAGTCACCTCAGCGCCGGAAAGACTACACTGCCCGACGGCAGACAGGCTCCTTGGGCGATTTTGAAAGGTTACCGCTGCTCGGCATCCCCTCCCGTACTTCGCCATCGTGCTTTTTACCCCGCCAGTGCCAAACAGACGTGTCTCATCAGAACATCATGTCCCGTTCGAACCCTCCAAACGCCGGAGGCTCTCGCAAGATTTCTTTCAATGTTAGCGAGCAATACGACATTCAAGATGTTGTAGGTGAAGGTGCATATGGAGTCGTTTGGTGAGTGCGTGTGCCGTGAGCTGTTCAGAGACCTGTCTGAAAGGCCGCAAGCCAAATACGCCAACTTGCTTACAAGGGTAAATGTGTAGCTCCGCGATACACAAACCGTCAGGGCAGAAGGTTGCGATCAAGAAGATCACTCCATTCGATCATTCCATGTTTTGTCTCCGAACTTTGCGCGAAATGAAGCTCCTTCGCTACTTCAATCACGAGAACATCATCTCTATCCTTGATATCCAGAAGCCCCGTGGCTACGATACATTTAACGAGGTCTATCTCATTCAGGTGAGTTTGTCGTCGATGTCTCGGCCACTTGTTGGCCGTTCAACTACTCTACTTCGGTAATCATGCTAATCATACGTGCAATGCTTCAGGAGTTGATGGAGACTGATATGCACAGAGTCATCCGAACACAGGATCTCTCAGACGATCACTGCCAGTATTTCATCTATCAAACTTTGCGCGCACTGAAAGCAATGCATTCAGCAAACGTTCTGCACAGAGATCTGAAACCATCCAACCTACTTCTCAATGCCAATTGCGACTTGAAAGTCTGTGACTTTGGCTTGGCCAGATCGGCTGCATCTCAAGAAGACAATTCTGGTTTCATGACGGAATATGTTGCAACACGATGGTATCGTGCCCCAGAAATCATGTTAACGTTCAAGGAATATACAAAGGCCATTGATGTTTGGTCTGTCGGCTGCATCTTAGCCGAGATGCTCAGTGGAAAACCTTTGTTCCCTGGTAAAGACTGTAAGTGGCAACAATCAACGATCTCAACGATCTCAACCCGAACCCCGCCTTCCTGGAGGGCGTTTTGCTTTGTTTTTTTGTTTTTCTGGCTGTCGTATGAGGCGGTGGCAGCAGGTAGCCTTCGAGGCAGTGATGGCTACGGAAACATGACGCTGACAGTCATGCTATTTTGTAGATCATCACCAGTTGACTCTGATTCTCGATGTTCTTGGCACGCCTACCATGGAAGACTACTATGGTATCAAGTCGCGACGTGCTAGAGAGTATATCCGGTCTCTACCATTCAAGAAGAAGGTGCCATTCAGGACTCTATTTCCAAAAACTTCCGACTTGGCACTCGATCTTCTCGAAAAGCTACTAGCTTTCAATCCTGTCAAGCGTATCACGGTTGAGGAAGCTCTAAAGCATCCCTACCTGGAGCCGTATCACGACCCCGAGGACGAGCCAACTGCACCTCCGACTCCTGAAGAATTTTTCGACTTTGACAAACACAAGGATACCCTGAGCAAAGAACAGCTGAAACAACTCATTTATCAGGAGATTATGAGGTAAGAGAACTTGGTTAGAGATGGACACGGACACGAAGCCATGGACCAGGCTTGGGGGCGGGCTTTCTTCAGGAGGACTGGTTCGATCGGTGGTAAAATCTTAATGCCCACCAGGCTGCATTGATGGGGGACCGGAGGTGCCAGGGGAGTGGGTGAACTTGAAGCAACAACGTAGCAGAACAGTACTCATTTCACCTCGACTTCCATGTGGCAGTGCAAGACTTGGATGCAATTATGCTGCAATTTTCTTGAATGTTCCGGATAGATGCTCCCATGTACGCCGGACGAGCAGGCAGGAGACCAGCTTGTGAAAGGGGCATTAGCTAGTTGTCAACAGTTTAGTATATGCAGAACAAAAATGCTTTGTCACAATTGAGCCAACTTTTTTTCAAGAGAAAAATACATACATTCTTCCCTTTTTTTCTTTTTTCTTCTTCTTAAAAACAAAAAACGAGAAGAAAAAACTGATGTTGCCTTTCCTTGGAAACTTGAGACAATTCTCCAAGCTCAAAACCCACAAAATATCCAACGTGGAGACACCAGCTTCTGTTGTGTAGGTCACGGACTGGCCTGGTATGTGACGGAGCAAAATGCGGAATCGCTAGAAATAGAGCTGTAACACGCCATGAACAATATTTTAGCGTTGATTGCAGCAAAGAAGAGCCCACAGGGCAGATCGATTGTGTGACTGTTGTCGGTTGTGTCGGGAATTTTGGCAGAAACAGGTACTACATACGTACGGAGTACGTATATCGGGAACATCGCAGTAAGGCCACCCTGGCCTGGGCAGATGGGGGGGGGTCGGAATGTCACTGCCAGCCGTTGCGACTGGACTCTGCTGCAAACTTCTCTGCGGGGGAGGCTGCAATATCCAGGTATCTCTACACGGAAGTCATCTGACAACCATTGTCCACTGGCGGCCTGCATAGAAATCAAGGCATTTTCTCAGGCTCTCAAGTTACTCTAAGTAAACTAGAAGGATTTGATCATTTTAATGCTTCTAGCCTTGGTCCAGACTCCTCCATCGACAAAATATCTCTACACTCGTGGCCCCACATTAGTATAACGCTGTTGATGTAATAATGCATCAGTCGCCGAAAACCGTTTCTAGAAAAAAATGCATGGCTACTCCAGTCATCCTTTGCTCAATATTTGGTTTCCATCTCGTGATTGAAATATTTGCATCAGGCAGAGATTCACGTCTTGGCCTGCAGCAATTCGCACCGACAGTTTCTTATGCCTACGCACTGCACCCAGCTTGAGGCAGAGCGGTTACCGTGTTTATCCTGCACAAACACTGGAGCTTACCCAGGACACGCATTCAGTCTGAATACCGAGCATGTAATCATCTCCACTGTGGCTCCCTTCTGCAACTATGTCGCCCTCGATTCACCTCCAAACCTACATTCTTCATGTATCCGACCGATATCCCCTTCCAGGCTACGAGCTAGGGGAAATCAGAGCAACGGGCCATCCTGGCAACACCAATACACCGCACTCTCTTTCCCCGCCATCCCCGCCCGCATTCACGTCTGTAGCTGGGCAGCATGTGGACGGGGCTGATACGGCGCTTTTCGACCGAAGACACAAGGCTCGGGAGCGAAGCAGATACCAACGACGACCAAGACAAGGACGGCGTAAATGGCGTCTTCACCCCAAGCGGCCGGCGTGCCCTTAATGCCAGTCCATTTCGCCCTCCTCCGCTGGAGCCGCTGACCCTACATGGGTATCGCGACAGTACCCCGAGCTCAGCCCGGTTACTGACCAGTGCTATTGCAGAGGAGATCCGGACCATGGTCCCGGAGAGGCTGCGTATTGTCGACGATTGGCATTTAGTTTACAGTCTTGAGCAGGACGGGGCTAGTTTGTCTACATTGTATCAGAAATGCCGGCACTATGAGGGCCTCAGAGTTGGCTTTGTGCTTGTGGTCAAAGACCAAGAAGGCGGGGTGAGTCTGCACTTGTCATTACTTCTTCCTCTCCCTCTCCCAATCGTATCATGAAAAGAGTCGTTAGCGACGTCATGCTCCTAGCAGGACTTACATGTGCTTACAACATGTCGTGGCTGGCAAAACTATGCAGACCTTCGGAGCATATCTCTCAGAGTATCTTCATCCATCTCCTTCGTACTTTGGCAATGGGGAATGCTTTCTCTGGAAAGCCTCGATTCTCGCCTCCCTCCCCTTGCCCCCATCAGCCGATACAACGAACCTTACTCGAAGCACGACACTCGCGCCAATACCGTCGTCGGAGAGCGGGACTTCCACCCCGTCTGAGTCCGTACGATTCAAAGCATTTCCGTATAGCGGCCTGAATGATTGTTATATAAATTGCGAGACAGGTTTCGTCTCCGTCGGCTCCGGTGGTGGGCACTACGGACTTTGGCTCGACGACTCCCTTAATATTGGACACAGCTCACAATGCGAGACTTTCGGCAACGAGCCGCTTAGCGATGCGGGTGAAAAGTTTGGTGTCTGGGGTGTCGAGCTATGGGTCCTTGGTGCATAATTGTCCACCTTGGGTTTTTAACACACCTCCGCGGCGTTGCTCGCGTGGGATGGCTAGTTACTTTTTATACAATTGCAAGGTCTATGGCGCAAGTGTGCGATATGCCTTCCAGATATGCTGTTAGACAGCACAGCGGACTGTCATCAACAGTCGATTATCTCTCCCGAAAGACACACTGTTTGGAGAGGACGGAAGTCAAAGTGCAACCGGGGGGTGGGCGCCAGAGAGAGTAATACAAAACGGATACCCTGGAGAATACAAGGAGGGCGTGATTTGCAAATGGTTTAGCCGACAACATGCAAGAGTCTTTTGACAGCTATAGAATTCAAATAGTCTCAAAAAACAACAAAGAGTATGATTGCGCCAGTCTCAGGTGCGGCTTGTTGTGAACTTTGTAATACCATGCAGGATCCCATCCGGGCTGGGTGATTCGGCACACACATCTGGCTCAAACCCGAAGCGATTGACCAAATGCGCCCTCGTTGTTGGGCCGATTGTTGCAATAAAAGTCCTACCATCCCTATGTTCTAAATTGACTTTCCCACTACTCTCATCAAGCAGTCCCAAGCCTCGAAGCATGGTGTCGCACCCCGTGGGGGAGAATACAACAACCCACCGCTCAGGTTCATGTCGGGTGTCATTCAGTATGGATTCGAACTCCTCTGAAAACGATTTCATAACGCCAGTGCCATATATAACCTCCTCATCGACAATGATCCTTTCGCCCTGTAGTAAACTGGGGTCCATCAAGACTCTAGGGATGACATCACGGCGTTGCTCACCGACCAGGAATAGAAGGGGAGGCCTGACTTCGCGATCACGATACCACTGTCCATAGTGATGTTGAATATATGCCGCTAGAGCCTCGCCATTGCCCGTGTGTTCGCCGAATATTTGCAGCGGAGGCTCTACTTGGATAGCCCTTAACGCACGGGTAGTCGCGGGCCCGACACTGTATATTGGCGTATTTTGCAGAAACGGCGATTCTCCATGTCCTCCTGCACATTTTCATATTTGGTATCAGCACCGTGGGTGACACATGGGGGGTTAAGAGGGCTTGCCGGTCGGCCATTGCACAGAGTAGGAGTAGAGGCCATGGTGTATCATACCTCTCTCGTCGTTGACCACTTTGGTAAACGCTTCCACAGCTCGCTGAGACGTAAATATCACTCCTCCATACCTACAACCTGGCCTATCGCCAATCTCGTTCGCTAGAAGCAAGGATCTTGTTCTCTGCATCCCCCCTTCATCGAACCGATGCCGTAGCACAGGGACAAATTGAGGGTCAAACTTTCGGCCAAGTGACTCGTTCTTGGGTTTTGAAGTTGTCAAGATTTCCTCATAAGCATCACTTGGTGTTGACCTTGTTTTGAGAAGCAATATGGGCACCTTTGAAGCTGCTCTATCGCCTGACTCGATGTCCAGAGATTGTGATGCCATGCTCGGAGTTGGTTGTATAACCGCGGCGTATAGGCTTCTTTTTTTTCTTCTGTTAAATTGCAGCCAAAGTCGCACACGTAAAGTATCAAGCAAGTCGAACTCCTATTGCATCGCCATAGGGAATCCCGTAACACCATTAGAACATGGAAGCAATGGCGGGATACCTCGCAAAGGACTCTACAATTTGTACCAACCTTAGGTACCTACCTAAGTAGGTACTTAGTGGTGGGCAATTTGTTAGCACTGTGGCTTATCGATAATAACTCGACTTGGGGTTCTCGTCCCCCACGCGACGATGTAAGGACTCCATTCGGCTCCATTGCCCAGCTGCAGCCACCATCGGCGGCTGGCGGCTGACAAATAATCTTCACATCAACTGACTTCTTCTCAACATCGCATCATACTCTGAGAGAGACATAAAGCCACTATAGAGCTTCGACATTGACCGTCAATCGGAGGAAGGTCTGGACAGCTGATCATGGAGGATGATGCACGCGGGAGTGAATCCGCCGTGGCGCCACTGAAAGCTGCGAACGGAGACCATCAACCCAAGAAACTGCCCAAGGGAATTGTCTTGGGCGAAGACGGCAAGCCGTGAGTGAACCTTGTCCTCCGCCTTTGAGGCGTTGAATTTCAAATATAAGAATCTGGATTGTCTGATAATCACTTCAGTTGTCGAAGCTGCACATCCTTTGCTGCATGGGCTGCCATGACCAAGGAAAATGCCCGCCAAAACAACCCAGCGGGTAGCAACAAGACATTGGCCACAAATATGTCGCAGTCAAGTAATCCGCCATCAGATTGCCCTCCGGATGTGGAAGCCCTGGGCCGCGGAACATGGACGCTCCTTCATTCTATAGCGGCCTCGTATCCCGAGTCGCCATCTATGTCACAACAGTCGGATCTTTTGAGCTTTGTCAAGCTCTTCTCCAAGTTATACCCATGCTGGGTTTGTGCCGAAGATTTTAGAACATACATTGGACGGGAGGTACCGAAGGTTGAGAGTCGCGACAATTTTGGCAAATGGCTATGCGGTGCCCACAACGACGTCAACCGAAAGTTGGGCAAACCAGAATTTGACTGTTCACGGTGGCAGGAGCGTTGGCGCACGGGGTGGAAAGATGGACGATGCGACTGAGAATAATACGATGTCAACTCACAAGCCGGTCGACTAGATTTGCATTTTTGCTTTTTAGGATATACCAATGAAGGGGACATCATGACACGGCAGCTGATTTTGGAGGCCGTGTAGACAGCGAGTAGAGGTCTCCAGCCTCAACAGCGCGCATTCGCCAGCTGTACGATATTGACGAGAAAAGGGGCGCATACATTGGGTCGGCGACAGGCATATAGACTTAGATTGGTATACTTTCTCCTCTCTGGCATACTTTTGTATATTACACTAAGTTTCACTAACTACCTCTCCCAATTCTGTAAGCACCGAGTGGTCGAGTGGCGATAAAA